>NC_138162.1:98953558-99626452 GCF_964165515.1 Mesoplodon bidens | reverse complement strand
GCAGATAATTTGGAAGTGACTGGGGTTTTAATTACTTTAATTCTTTTTTTAATTTTAAGATTTGTATAGTCCCTATATCTGTTTTATCTTATTAATTGTATGATTTTTTAATCATAAAATGAAAAGCACAATTTCTAAAATACAGTATTATAAATAAACTTCTGATTTTTGAACTTTTTAGAATAATTTTAAAAGTAGTGGAAAGAAGAGCCAAATTCCAGTACAGTTGGATTTGGGAGGAATGCTAACCGCATTGGAAAAGAAGCAGCACTCCCAGAATGCAAAGCAGTCCTCCAAACCAGTGGTGTTCTCAGGTAAAAGAGTCTTTTCATTTCAGACAAATGATTGAAGTCTTTTTCAGTAGACTATTTTGTGACTGTTTTCTCTTGTAATCAGAAGTTGTTTATATTTGATCAAAATAATGTGGTGCTGGAATAAGGATAGATATAGACCAGTAGAATAGAATTGAGAATCCAGAAATAAACACACATATCTATGGCCAGTGAATTTTTAACAGGGTTGTTGAGTTCGTTAAAAGGACAAAGAACAATCATTTAAAAAATGGTCCTTGGGCTTCCCTGGTGGCGCAGTGGTTGAGAGTCCGCCTGCCGATGCAGGGGACGCGGGTTCGTGCCCCGGTCTGGGAAGATCCCACATGCCGCAGAGCGGCTGGGCCCGTGAGCCATGGCCACTGAGCCTGCGCGTCCGGAGCCTGTGCTCTGCAAGGGGAGAGGCCGCAGCAGTGAGAGGCCCACCTACCGAAAAAAAAAAAAAAAAAAAAAAAAAAATGGTCCTGGGGCAACTGGATTTCCACATGCTTAACAATGAAGTTAGGCCCCCAACCTCACACCATATACAAAAATTAACTCAAAATGGATCAACAACTTAAATATAAGAGCTAAAACTTGAAACTCTTAGAAGAAAACAGAGGTAAGTCTTCACGACCTTGGATTAGGTGATGAATTTTCAGAAAGGACACCAAAAGCACAAGCAACAAAAGCAAAAATAGATAAATTGGATTTCATCAAAATTAAAAACTTTTGTGTACCAAATGACATTATCAAGAAAACGGGAAGACAACTTATAGAATGGGAGAAAATATTTGAAAATCATATCTTATAAGGATTTAATATCCAAATATATAAGAACTCTTACAATTCAGTAACACTCGTTTAAAAAATGGGCAGAGCCCTTGAAAAGACATTTCTCCATGAGAAGGTATACGTACGGTCAATAACACGTGAAAAGATGTTCAACATCAGTAGAGAAATGCAACTTAAAACCACACTGAGGCAGTTCTTCAAACCTACTACAATAGCTCTAATCAGAAACATGGAAAATAACAAGTGTTTGTGGGGATTTGGAGAAATTGGAACCGTTGCTGATGGAAATGTTAAATGGTGCACTTACTTTGGAAAACAGTCCCGTGGTTCTTCAGAATGCTAAATAGAGAGTTGTCATGTGACTCGGCAGTTCCGCTCCTCTGAATGTATCCAAAGGAATGAAAAACAGAGACTCAGACACTTGTATACCAGTGTTCATAGCAGCATTTTTCGTAGTAGCCCAAAGATGGAAATACCCCAAATGTATATCAGCAGATGAATGGGTAAACAAAAGGTGGTATATACATACAATGGAGTATTCAGCCTTAAAAAGGAAGGAAATTCTGTCATAGACAGAAAGTAGATTAGCGGTTACCAGGAGTTGAGGGGAGTGGGGAATGAGGAGTTATTGTTTCATGGGGATAGATTTTTATTTCGGGGCATGAAAAGGTTTTGGATATGGGTAGTGGTGATGTTTGCAACAACGTTGTGAACGTAATTGATGCCACTGAATTGTGAAGTGAACAGTTAAAATAGTAGTTTTTATGTTAATATGTATTTTATCACAAAATTTTTAAAGTTATTTAAGTATGATGATTTTAAGAAATAGGTCTTATTAAAAGGTGGGTTTTGGGGACTTCTCTGGTGGTCCAGTGGTAAAGAATACACCTTCCAATGCAGGGGATGCAGGTTCAATCCCTGGTCAGGGAACTAGGTTCCCACATGCCACAGGGCAGCTAAGCCCGTACGCCAGAACTCCTGAGCTCAAGCATCTCAGCCAGAGAGCCCATGTGTCACAAACTACAGAGCCCACGCACCCTGGATCCTGCGCGCCACAACTAGAGAAGAGAAAACCCACGCACCACAACTGTAGAGAACCCTGCACGCCACAGCAAAAGATCCCACGTGCCACACCTAAGACCCGATGCAGCCAAAAATAAATAAATAGATAAACATTAAAAACAACAACAACAACAACAACATGGGTTTATGGGTTTTCCACTTGATGTGACGACTTGGTGTACCTGAAAATCTTATGTAAGTGCCCTGTACAGGTTATAAAGCTTCACCAGATTGAAATGAATTACCTGCCTGTCCATGGGAACGCAGGGAGTGGCAGTGTTGGCTCGGTAGTGATGCAGTCATTCTCTCTTCTGAAACACCTCTTAGAGCCAAGATAGTTAAAATTGGCAATATGTCATACAGAGAAATAATGCACATTTGCCACCATAGTCTTTTAAATATGTTTCCCTCTGAGGCAGTTTATTTATTTTAAAAGTGAAAAATAGGTATGCAAGGAAATGGTGAAGAAGCTTACTATTTTTGGTTTCTGAAGCATTTTAAAGCAATTTGTGGACATCATGTCATTTTACTTATAAATACCTCAATCTGCATCTCTAACTGATGGTGATTTTATTATGGCATTAATCCCAGAAAGGATAAACATGATTTGTCTCTTCAGGGGAGGGAGGTAGCATTTTTTTTCTTTTGAAAATTTGCAAACATCTGGAAAAGCTGAATAAAATCATGCAGTGACCACCCATGTACTCACCATCTAGATTGTACAGTCATTCCCTAACTTTTTTCAACCACGTTATTTTTCCAGAGGTCAGCAAACTATGACCTGCTGGCTGCTGGCTGTAAAGTTTTATTAGACAGCCAACACTTGTTCCTTTAAGCATTATCTGTGGCTGCCTTTGAGTTATAATGGCAGTTGAGCATTGCAATACGCGTATGCTCATTAGCCTAAAATATTTACTCTCTGGCCCTTTAAGGAAAAGTTTGCTGACCCCGATCTATCCATTCATCAATATGTTGTTTTTTATTTTTGCTGCATTTAAGGTAGGTTGCAGACACCACTGTATTTTACCCCCAAGTGTTACAGCACGTATATCATTTACTAGAGTTCAGTATTTATTTGTGGCTCTTCTTTTCCTTTGGAGGTAAACTATGCATTTAGTGACACGCACAGATCTTAAGTGCACCATTTGAAGCCCTTTGGCAAATGTATAGCTGTGTAACCTAGACTCGTGGCTGTGTGGAACATCGTCAGCACCCTTGAAATTTTCCTCAGCCGCTCCCCATCCCAGTCATTCCCTGCTGCTACCCGCAGGCAACCATGGTTCTGATGTTTCTTCTGCCATAGACTAGTTTTTCCTTGTTCTAGAACTTCATGTAAGTGGAATCTTAGTATATGCTTCTTTGTGTAAGGTTTCTTTCACTCGACAATATTTTTGTGACTTACTTACACTGTAGATGTATGTCAGTAGTTCTTTTTGTTTTTTATTGAGGTGAAATTCATGTAGCATGAAATCAACCATTTTACACTGTACAGTTGAGTGGCGTTTAGTACATCCACAGTGTTGTGTGACCATCACCTCTGTCTAGTTCCTAATATTTTTGTCACCCCAAAAGGAAACCCCTACCCATGAAGCTCCCCATTTTCCTCCTTTCCCCAGCCCCTGGCAACTACCTGTGGATCTGCCTATGCTGACATTTTATGTAAATGGAATCATATAGTTTGCGACCTTTTGTGTCAGTCTGCTTTCACTTAGCTTAATGTCTTTGATGTTCATCCATATTCATGTATCTTATTTCACCAGTGTTTGTGATCGAATCATATTCTGTTGACCACAATTTCTTTATCTATTGATGGACATTTAGGCTGTTTCCACCTTTTGGCTGTTCTGGATAATACTGCTGTGAATATTCATGTACAAGTATTTGAGTGTCTGTTTTTAATTCTCTTGGGAGAGTGGAATTGCTGGGCCACGTGGTATTTAGTTTATAAATTGCCAGACTGTTTTCCAAACTGCCTGTGTACCATATTACACTCACCAATAATGTATGAATGTTCTCCTGGTTCCACATCCTCATCAACATTTGATGTTGTTGGTCTTAATTTTAGCCATTCTGATGGGGGTGGAGGTGGGATTTTTTTGAAGCTGAAAATTCTAAACACTCTTTCTCCGGCAGATGATTTTATATGGGTTGCTGAATGATACAGTCAGCAGTTTCCTAAATAGCCTTCTCATGGCTACAGCAGAAGTAAGTTTTAGTGAGTTTCATAGTGACCTTTATTAAAAGCCCAGAGTACAAATTTAAAATGTCTAAATGCAGTTAATTTAGCCCAAGTACAGTGTGGCTGAGGCACCAGTCGACAGTGTGTCCCTGAACCCATTGTTTCTTTTTCACACAGTATCCCCAGGACTGCCAGCCATGGCACTGGCATTGCTGAAAGTTCAGGTTCCAGGAACACCTCAGAAGTGGTGCACTAGAACCACTTCATATGGGAAGGGCAGTAGGTGTTTTTAACAAGCACACAGTGGGATTTTTGGTTTTGTTTTGTCTTTGTTTTTCACTTTTTTGGGGTGGAAACTTTAAAACATAATCAAAAGTAGAGAGAATATGATGAATACTGCCACCATGTGCCCATTACCCAGCTCCATCAGTTAACAACGTTTTGCCAGTCTTGTTGCATCTGGAACTCTACTTTTTTTTTCCTGAAGTACTTGTAGACATCATGTCATTTAGCCTGTAAATACATCAGTATCTCTAATTGATGGTGATTTTATTTTTAATTGAACCACTCTGCCATCCTTCCATCTGATAATATTAATGATTATTTCTTGCTAGCATCTTGTATCCAGTCTGTATTTAAATTTCTTTGTCTCAATGATTTTGGTAATTTTATTCATTTCAGGATCCACAGTTTTATACCTCACATGTGTGAGTAATTCTTACATATATCAAAACTTGGGACCACTGCCTTGTTAGATATTCCTCAAAGTTGCTTTTCTCAGCTCATCTTCTGTTTGGTAAAGGCCTGCAGTGTTGGCCTTTCCAGAGAAATCTGCAAAGTGCTTGGCCAACCGCTGATTCTGAAAAATGTAGCTTCTTGGGGAGCCTGCAGGGAAGTGTGTAAACTACTGACTGAGCATTTTAGATCTCCAGTCAAAGGTAAAAGCAGGAAAAGTGAGGGAACTACCTCTGAGGCTATATGAGGTGGCTCTTTTGCAACTAGGTTCAAGTTGGACCTTTTAGATGCAGTTGTGTATGAAGTACATAAACAGTTTTGCAAGGAGTGGGGGCCCTCAGATGATATTTTTAAGTATTTGAGGTTGTCAGATTGTAAGGTTCGGATTTTGGTAGTATTGAAAGGACATTTTGGCCAGAGATCCCAGGAATACCCAAATACTGACATGTCCATCACCTTCCTTTTTGACATCAGTAATGGAACCATTCTTTCCAGAAAAAGTAAAAATTAGCTAAGAGGAATTCAGGGTTCCTCTTTATTTTAGATGAGCCAGTACCAAGTACCCCTATGTGGGGCTTTCTTACCAGAACACAACTTAAGTCAAAGGCCTTTGGAGGCTTATGTCTATTCTGGAGCCCAAGTCAGGCTTTCCCAACTGGCTGGTCAGATTAAAGAGGAGGTGAATGCTTTTACCAGCAGCATAGGGAAGAGTAGCCCTGGCCACCTAGCAGACAGTGTGTTTAAGGTATGTTTCTTGTAGACAGCATATAGTCGGAGCTTTCTTTTTTATCCAGGCCAACAATCTGCCTGTTGAGTGGGGTGTTTTACTCATTCATGTTTAATGTAATTGTTACTGTGGTTGCATTTACTGCTGTTGCTATTTTTTTCTTCTTCTTGCATGTCTTATTTATTCTTCTGTTCATCCTTAACTGCTTTATTTTATGTTAAACAAATATAGAGTACCATTTTGATTCCTCTGTTGATTTTTTCCCTTACTTTAAAAATATTATTTTCTTAAAATTAAAAAAGTGGTTGCTTATAAATAAGTAAATTAAGAAATGAATTCTGTCAGTCATTGTTTATCTAGGAACATCTATATTTTACATTCATTTTTTTGAAGGATAGTTTTGCTGGGTATAGAATGTTTGGTTGACGTTTTTTTTCTCCCAATACTTTGAATGTCATTCCATTGCCCTCTTGCCTCCATTGTTGCCAGTGAGACGTCAGATATTACTTGTCTTGTTGTTCCACTTTCTGTGATGAGTTGTTTTTCCCTTGCTACTTCCCATAGTTTTTCTTTGTTTCCACCTTCAACAGTTTGACTATGATATGTCTAGGGTGGGAATCTCTATATTTATCCTACCTTTGGTTGGGTAATATTTGTCCTATTTTGGCTTTGTAGATTAAAGTTTTCATCAAATTTGGGAAATTTAGGGCCATTATGTCTTCAGAATATTTTTTGTCTTTTCTCTTTCCTCTCCTGGCACTCCCATTATATGTATAGTGGTATGTTTGTTATTGCTCCACAGGTCTCTTGAGGCTGTCTTCATTTTTTCAGTCTTTTAAAATCTTCTTTAAAATTTTTCTTTAAATTGAATAGTTTCTATTGATTTATCTTCATGCTCACTAATTTTTCTGCCATCTCAAATCTGCTATGAGCCTTTCTCCTTTGTTATTTGTATTTATTGAAATCCTGTGTTTTCATCTGTTCTCATAGTTGCCTTGAAGTCTTGGTCATCTGTGTCCCACAGCTGAGAGCACTCAAAGACAGTTTCTGTTAACTTCCTTTTTTCTTTAGTATGGGTCACACTTTCTTGTTTCTTTGAAAGTTTGAAAAATTTTTTGTTGAATACTGAATATTTCAATTAATATATTGTAGCAACTCTGGATTTGATTTTTTCCTTCTGAGAGTAGTGATTGTGATGGGGTTTTTTTGTTTTGTTCTGTGTACGGAACTGCCCTGGTCTGAATTTGGTGGCTGTCTTCCCCACAGTGTGTGGTTGTTGATGTCTCCGCTCAGTTATTTATTTATTTTTTTTATTTTGTTTTTGGCTTGCCTTTCCAGGAGTCACCCCTGTGTCTACACAGCACTTTTAAAACATATTCCAAAATTAAGGAGGGTGGGTAAAATATATTTGGAAAAATACTGATGGTTGTTGAAGCTGGACAGTGAGTACGCGGGTTTGTTGTTATACATTCTCTTTTTCTTTGTTATGTGTTTAGAAATTTTCCTAATTAAATAGTAGGGGGAAAGTATGAACAAGTTAACTATTTCCTTGGGAACAGGAACAAGGTGGGAAGTAGAACAGAACCATAGTATGCAGTGGAAGTGTACTGAGTAGTGATTGTGGTCATGTATTTACACCGTGCAGGGAATTTAGGGAAGTATGTTTATGTCTAGAAAACTCAAGAGAATCAACTTGAAATATTACTAGGCTCTTATAAGGTAGCGAGGTAGAAGGTATGCATAGGGAAGCCAGTGGCCAACTCCTGCAAAGGCAGTGTCAACTGAAAATGGTGGAGTAAAAGGCATCTTAAGTACAAGCTACCCGGAAAAATTCTTAATCAAAAAATGAGACCCACACATCATCAGACTTTACTGAGCAACATAGGAGATTTGATTACAGATTTGATTACAACATAGGAGCAACATAGGAGATTTGATTACAGGGATAGGAAGCTAGTTCTCTAAGGGACCATTTGATGAGGATGAGGAAGGTTGTGGGGATGGGCGGGCAGCATAAGGAGCCCCCGAGGCAGATCTGCAGCGAGCCTGCCCTCTGGAGCCAGGCAGGTGGCGGGCGGCAGCCTGAGCCATGTGTCCCTCCTGTGTTGTAGTTGGGGCGGTGCCTGTCCTCTCCAAAGACTCCATGTCAGGGAAGAAGGGCCACCGCTTTGGCCAGGTGAAGACCCCGCACAACCCCTTAGACTCCAGCGCCCCCCTGATGAAGAAGGGGAAGCAGAGGGAGGTCCCCAAGGCCAAGAAGCCAACCTCGTTGAAGAAGGTGTGTGGTGTTCTGTTCGAAATCGGGCGCGAGAAAACCTACAGACCCTCCTGTATCTGTGTTACTCCTTTCGACCCTTACATTTTTAGAGTTCAACCTTCACTCTCATTTGAACCTGCCCTTATCAAGATGGGTACACGATTCTCTGCAAGATGATCCCTTGCTCTTCCCACATGGTGTGCTAGAGCGAGTGAAGCAGGGTGCCTTAGCTGCTGGAGGGGGAGGCCTTATTTATTTATTCACTGTAATGCTTTGGAGTGACGTGGACAGAAAACCAGAAATGGGGGGAGTATGTTCTCATTCACGTTTTTTACCCTCATTCCACCCAAGGCAATCTGTCTGATGCTCAGATTTGGGAAATATTGGACACTTCCTGGCACACGTTCTTTGATTTAATTTTCAAAGCAGCCTGTGGAGTGTGGTGGGTCTCAGATGGAGGAAGGCGTGTCTTGCCTGGGGCCAGGTAACAGTTGAGCTGCACAGTTGCATCAGAGCTCAGTTCTCACATGCCCTGCTCTGCGCACCCAGGGGGAACATGCTGCTCCTGGGCTGTGGGTGAGAGGGTTGGGCCCACCCATGGGGGCGGTGGGGAGTAAGGGCACAAACAGGCACAGTGCCAGCCAGCTGAACGTGGGTGGCTTATTTTGCAAAAGAGCTTATTTTTAAGTACAAGTATTTAGGTGTTTTGATCGTTTATTTAATTTTAAAGATTATTTTGAAAGAGCGGCAGGAGAGAAAGCAGCAGCGTCTCCAAGAAAATGCTGTGAGCCCAGCTTTTGCCAGTGACGATGTGCAAGATGGAGAGAGCGGTGGTGACGACCAGGCCCTCGGGCAGCCTGACCCCTCAGGTACCGAGTTCTGTTGGTTTGCTTCTTAAAGAATCCTTCGGCGGGGGCGGCCGTATGCACAGCCAACTGTCTGGGCTTTGCCCAGCCCTTGTCCCTGTGTGGTAAAAGCACGTGGGCGTTGGGCCTCGGGAATGCAGAAGTTTTCTGTCTCCTAACTTGACAGTAAGAGGACGTCCCTATGAGCAGGTGGAGCGTCTGGTGCCTCCGCTTCTCAGGGGTGAGAGGGACAGAGGGGGTGAGGCCCCTGAGTTCGATCTGTGTGGCACTGGATGGTCCTCGCAATTTGAAGTGCCATGAGAATTAACACCATTAACTGCAAGAGCTGCTTGCCCACAAGTGTGTGAGGCATGGTGTCATACAAAAAATGGGTTAAGTAAGCATTTTAGTGAATTACACGTTCAGAGCAGTACACAAATCATAAGCATATAGCTTGAGGACTTCTTACCAAGTTCAGAACTGTATCAGCCCCACAGTCCCCATGATTCCCGCTCAAGGCCGCAGCCCTGTCTGCAGCCCTACCCGTGAGCTTTCAGGCTTTGTTCCAGTGGAATCTTGCAGTGTGTGCCCCTCTGGCCAGCAGTATGTCTGTGGCCTGTAGAGGTAGTTCCCGATTGTCATTGCTGCATAGCATCCAGGTGTACAAACGTGCCAGGTGGCATGCGAGTGTTGTGGGCGTTTCCACTTCGGGGCCATTAGAAGCACAGGTGCTGTGGCAGCGTGCGATGTATATAGGGGACGTGAGCACCCCTCCTGCTGGCATTTCCCCGGGGTGGGGTCCACTGCCACCCAGCCTAGAGGCTCCTGCCATACAGGCTGCCAGGGGTTTTACAAGCTACGCCTATGGGTGGTGGAGAGGCCAGCCATGGGACATTGTCTTCCCTGGTGGGTGAACTCCTTCCCCTGGTGATGTTATGGCACTTGCACTTTGGAAGTGTCTAGGAGTATCAATTGGAGTGTTGTAAGCTGTTATTGAATCCTGTCTGATGGGTTTAAACACACCTATTGTGGCTCTCCCAGTTTAGATGTTCAGCTTCTTTTTTAAGGGTTATTTGATAAAGGAATGGTTTCAAGCATTTAAGTGCAAAAAAATTGAGAACTAATAAACCTGCTTTTAAAACTTACCGTACTTGATAAGAACTTCAGGTTAAATTTCAAAATTAAAAAATAAATTTGGCCACTGAACTACACATTTAAAAATGGTTAGGAAGGCAGCTATGCTCACCACTATACCACCAACGCTGCACAAAAATAAGTAAATAACTAAATAAGGGACGGGGAGGCACCTCTAGGCAGTGCAGAGAGTCGCCCAGTTCTTCTGATTTCCCAAGCCATTCCCATCGCTCCTCTGCCTGCTGTGACGCTCGGTGGCCGTGTCTGGATGTGGCGGGTGTCTGCCGCCAAGTCTGGCTGCTCTGGCGACACTGCCGCTGTTGAGCATTCCCTGCCTCAGTCCCCGCAGTCTGTGTGTGGAACCCCAGAGGGGCCATGCTGTGACCTCTTTCTCTGAAACTCCAGGGGGAACGGAAGAGTTGGTGTCCTGTGCTCCTGTGGCAGAGAGCAAGTCAGAAGACCGGCTGGGAGCTGAGCCCCAGAAGGAGGTGGAGGCCTGCCCCAAGATCCACAGCCGGCGGTTCAGGGAGTGAGTGAGCCGGGCAGCTGTGCCTGCAGTGGGGCCCGGGGCACTGTGCTCCCTCTGACACTGGGCGTTGAGTTCTTCGCCCACTGGCTCGGCTGGGCCCCGGTGTTTGCATCCTCCCGGTGGAAGGTGGCTAGGACCTGGTTGTAACACATGCCAGGGCTACCTGATCTGCTCCCGAGAGGTCCTAGTGCCGTGATGCCAGAGGTGCCCTTGAGTCCAGGTTGTGGCTGGGGGAACGGGTAGTGAGGTAACAGCCCGTTGCATCTGGGTTCCCTCTTGTTGTGTAATTTCTTAGGGCACTCCGCCTCCTTCCCTCCCACTTTTCTTCGGGGTAGATAGACTCTCCAAACATTTTTTTTTTCATGAGGAGAAGCACCCGGGAGTGGCTGCCCTGGGGACGTGGGGCCCAGAGGTCTTTGTCCCTTGTAGTTGGGGCTGGAGAGGATGCCTGCGTCCATACCTTTGGTAAAATCCTATCAGGAGTTCCACCTTTTTGACTCGTATTCCTCATCAAAGCGTGATTTCTTGAAAGGGGCGTGCCGTCCACCTCATCTGAGGTGTGCCAGGAGCAGTGCGCTGGAGTGTCGCAGCCAGTGGGAACGTGACCGTGTCTAATGTTTCTTTCAGCTACTGCAGCCAGATGCTCAGTAAAGAAGTTGACGCTTGTGTTACGGACCTGCTGAAAGAGCTGGTCCGTTTCCAAGATCGTATGTACCAGAAAGATCCAGTCAAGGCCAAGACCAAACGCCGACTTGTGTTGGGGCTGAGGGAAGTCCTCAAACATCTGAAGCTCAGAAAGTTGAAATGCGTCATCATCTCCCCCAACTGTGAGAAGATACAGTCGAAAGGTAAGGGCTCTGTGCCGTCCCTGGCGTGTGGCCCCCTGCAGTACACACCCTCTGGCCACCACACACCCGTCAGCAGCTAAGGGGCACCGAGGCCTCAGCAGCTCAGTTTGTTTCATTTTCTC
The DNA here is from genome assembly GCF_964165515.1 of Mesoplodon bidens. NCBI lineage: Eukaryota > Metazoa > Chordata > Mammalia > Artiodactyla > Ziphiidae > Mesoplodon > Mesoplodon bidens. Next base: position 99,614,911 of record NC_138162.1, on the reverse strand, counting down.
TTTTAATTGAGTAATTTGTTTCCAGAGTTTATCGGATCAGCCAGCGCATTCCTCTGTGAGGCAGGCTGTGGTCTTCACAGTGTGGCTCAGCTGGCCTGCGCAGGCCTCCCGTGGTTACTGGTCACTCACACCACAGAGGCTTTGTGACTGGCAGCTAGGCGGTCCCTGCATTGGGCTTTTGTCAGTTTTAAACGTGCTTGCTCAGTCTGTGACTAACTCATCTGTCCACTGATTAAAGATGGGTTTGTTGGGCTTCCCTGGTGGCGCAGTGGTTGAGAGTCTGCCTGCCAGTGCAGGGGACACGGGTTCGAGCCCTGGTCTGGGAAAGATCCCACATGCCGCGGAGCACCTGGGCCCGTGAGCCACAACTACTGAGCCTGCGTGTCTGGAGCCTGTGCTCCGCAGCAAGAGAGGCCACGACAGTGAGAGGCCCACGCACCGCAATGAAGAGTGGCCCCCGCTTGCCGCAACTAGAGAAAGCCCTTGCACAGAAACGAAGACCCAACACAGCCCCCAAAATTAATTAATTAATCAACTAATTAATTAATTTTAAAAAAAGGAAAGATGGGTTTGTCCAAGCACTTGGCCATCTTACTGATGCTGGAAGGTTGGTTCTGTTTTTCGGGATGTGATATGCTGGGCGAGGCGACCGACAGATGGACGTCTGTGACACCTCCCATTGGCCCTCGGGTGGTCCGTTTTGTGTCCTCCTCAGGCTGCGCAGTAGAGGGGTTGTCATTTAAGAGCAGAACGCCATCACTTAGACACTGGCCCTCCATCTTCGTGTAAGTGTTCGGAGTCCTTCTCTGGTCCTATTCCTCTCTGCTTCAGTGTAAACTTCCACTCGGCTGGAACTGGACTTGGAGGGATCCAGTCCAGATCCTAGCCCTGAGCTTTTCCGGTTGCTGTTCCAGTCTGAAGACTTGAGGTTTCCTGACCTGCCTGCAGCACCCAGGGGCACTAGGGCAGCGGCTGGACCCGCTCATTGCCAGCCCAGTGGGCTCGTCCCCGTCCTAGTTCAGGGCAGGTCCAGTCCCAGCCATCAGAAAGGGGTCTCAGGGGACCTGCCTGTTCGGTTGTGTGCTGGCAGTGTCCCCACCACAGTCCCATGGCCGGTGCTGAACTTGAAATGAATCACTCCTCAAGCTCTCAGCCGGCTGCCTGAACCTCTTAAGGCAGTGGGTGCATCGGGTGTTCTGCAGCTTCTCTTCTGGAATCGTTCCAGGCTCTGTGCTTCCTGTGCAGCTGTCCTCCTGGGGACTGCCTCCCCCATCTCCTGTTGGGGTGTGGTGTTCAGTGGCTCTCGTGCACTCCTTTGTCTCGGGGTGTGCACATGCCCCAGTGGCTTATGAGAGAAAGGGTACATGGCGGCACATTTAGAAGATGGTGCTTGAAATCCAGTCTTCCCGATTTCTGACCTTTTCCCCTTTGTTCTCCCTTCTCTCTGGAAGCTTGTGGGACATTCCTTGTGCGCAGGGTTCCGGGAGGTGGGGCGGTTTGCAGGCAGTGCCCTCAGTTCTCGGACGTGCTGTTGGGTTTGTGCTCTGACTCTCCCTACGGTCGGTCCTCTCTAGGCTCTTCCTGGAACCATGCTGCTCAGATGCTGGGCCTCCTGCACTGCTGTCCTCCTGTGACTTTTCCTCTTCTTTCACCTCTTTCGTTTGGTTCTCTTTTCTGTAAGGATTCTTCAGCTATGTCTCTTAATCTTTCTGTAGAGGTTTTTATTTCTGCTATTACTTTTAACTTCTGGGAGCTATTTTTATTGTTCTCTGAAGTTTCTTTGCGTGTTGCAGCTGCCGTTGCTCTGTGGATGTGTTTCCTCCCTGAGAATAATAGTGATGGGAAGTTGCCTTCTCCCCGCATAGCCTCCCTTCCCAGGTGGTTTTGATCGCATGGCGGAGGTTTCTGCAGATACCGGTGTCTGCTATCTTTTTGTCTTTTTTTTTTAATTATTAAATTTTTTTGGCCGCACCGTGGCGCATGTGGGATCTTAGTTCCCCGACCAGGAATCGAACCCGTGCCCCCTGCATTGGGAGCACGGAGTCTTAACCACTGGACCGCCAGGGAAGTCCCCTGTTTGTCTTTAACAGCTATTAAAGCTGACTAGAAATCTGGGGGCGGGGCTGGCATTTAAAGGCTTTGAGCTGCATTTGAGGGCAGTGGTTCTCAAAGTGTAGTGAGCATCAGAGTCACCCAGGAGGCTGGTGAAGACAGATTCCAGAGTTCCTTCCTGAGCAGGTCCAGCAGGCCCCAAACTTTGCATTTCTAGTAAGTTCTTCGTTGCTGCTGTGGATGCCAAGCTAGAACCTCTGCTGCAGGATGACAGCTGGGCTGCTGCTCAGTCTCTCTGACTCCATATTCCCTGGGGAAGAACTCTCTTACCTCCTGCTGGGAGTCTGTGACCTTGTCCTTACACTCACGGTTAGAGGTGTGGGTCCCAGTGTCCCACAGACGTGCCGCCCTGCCCCACCAGAGGCCCGGCACTGGCATGTCGGCTGGGTGAAGTGGGTCTGGACACCAACTTGCTGAACTTCATCTGAACTTCACCCTGTCTCTGAAGTGCCCGGTGCTGCCAGTTAGCTGCCAAGGTCTGGGCATTGAATTCTAGGGTATAAATGGCTGGGTCTAGGGGTTTTCCCATTGTTGGCTTAGGTCAGCTGAGTCAACTGTTTGCGTTTCGGCTTCCAAAACAGTTTTGCTCTTATCTTGCATTCTCCTGTGGATTTTCACCTTTAGAAGACAAACCAGGGACTTCCCTGGTGGCGCAGTGGTTAAGAATCTGCCTGCCAGTGCAGGGGACAGGGGTTTGAGCCCTGGTCCGGGAAGATCCCACATGCCACAGAGCAACTAAGCCCATGTGCCACAACTACTGAGCCTGCGCTCTAGAGCCCAAGAGCCACAACTGCTGAGTCCGTGTGCCACAGCTACTGAAGCCCGCGTGCCTAGAGCCCGTGTTCCACAACAAGAGAAGCCATCCCATTGAGAAGCCCGCGCACCTCAACGAAGAGCAGCCCCCCGCTTGCCGCAACTAGAGAAAGCCCACATGCAGCAACAAAGACCCAAAGCAGCCAAAAAACAAAAAAAGACAACCCAAAAAACGGGAATGTGCGTATTCAGTTGGCAGCCCACCTTGCTCTTTCTTTAAGCCCCCACTCCTCTGACTGTGCCAGAGAATGGAGCTAAGAATGTACTGATGGGCATCTCAAGGATTTGTTACGCATTTAAGATACGTTGTTGAATCATCCGTCCCTCCATTGTTTTTTTGTTTTGTTTTGCTTTGTTTGTTTTTTTTTTGCTTTGAAGCATAAAGAACTCGATTATGTGTTTTAAGAATGTTTATCCCTTGGAAAAGATAGCCAATAGATTGCAGTCATTTTACATGTAAAATTTAGTATTGCCGCCTGGGATTATGTTAAAAGACTGCATTTGCTCCGAGTGGCATTTGCCTGATAATTCTGAACTTAAACTTTAAATGGAAATTGCTTACCCAATTGAGCATTTGCTTGTTTTAAGTTCTCTTCCTGTGGAACTTTGAGAAGTCGGCACTTGGAGACGCTTTCAGCTCTCACTAGTAACGTCGGCTGGCACTGGGCTGAGCAGAACCATCTCGACTTGGCTGCTGTGTCGGGGAAAGCAGGGCATGCTTCCACTGTCCTCTCCCCGGGGGAGTCAGAGAGGACGCGCTGAATTCCCTCAGAACGAGATGTGTGACAACACGTGTGAAGTGTGATGTCATCTACCAGGGAGGCTCCTTGGGGCTGGTCACATGGGCACCCTCTGCCTGGCATGTCCCCACATTCCAGACTCACAGAAGGAAAGCTGGTGTTCAGTATAATCCTCATATGCATTTTGGGTACAGTAGCCACTCTTCCCAGGTGGGGTGACAGGGGTCCTCCCAAAGCCCAAATTCAGGGACCAGAAGGGTCAACCAAGTAAGCTGGCCTTTTCATGGATGGCAGCTGTTGGGCCGGTCGCATTACAGCTCTTTTCTGTACACTGCTGTAACAGCCTTTGTGACCAGCTCCCGGGTTGGGGTGGACACAAGGCAGAGACAGACCCTTGAGTGAGAGGCCATGGGGCTGATGTTGAAGAGACTCGGCCAGCCTCCCATGATAAGCTGAAAAGATCTCACTGTAAGGAGCACAGCCATCGCCTCACCTCTGGTCCTATCTCCCCCTTCTCACCGCCTGCCCAGAACGGTTTTTCCTTGAAAGTTTATGTCCCCAGGGATTCCATCCTCATCATCTTTGATACCCTTCAGGTGGATCTGGGGCAGGGGGGTGGGCAGACTTCAGGGATATGGGGCTTAACCATTAATCCCCAGTCAAACCAGCTGCAGGATGAGTTCCCAGTTCCCTCAGAGCAGTAGGATGTGCATTTGAGAAGTTCCTCTTGAAAGAAGACTAGGTAATCATGTGTAATTAGATACCACGTGATAGGAGATCTTGGGCAATTTTTCCTTCTCATGCGGACGTTGTGTGTTCGCTCAGGAATTGGTCAGTTTGCAGAGGAACCGGGGCAATGCCATGCTGTAACCTCCTTCCAGATGCTAGGTTCAAACAGCTCACCATGCAAGAGGGCAGGATTCAGTGCTTGTTACTTTCCTTTGGGAGTAAGTCCCCCAGATAATTCCCACCACACAGAGGCAACCACCATTGCCATATGTTGATGTGTCCTTGTTAGTCCGTGTGTGTGTGTGTGTGTGTGAGATCTGGTGTCCTGGATCCCAGTTGTGCCTTGCTCTTTTTAGTATCACAGTCTGGCTCGGGACCCTCCCATTCTTCTGGCTTGCGCAGTCCCGGGCTGATGGTCACTTCAGTTGCATTCAGATTTCTGTAGCCGTAAACGAGGATGCACCTTTCACACTGTAGTTTTTTTCTTTTTTATTTGGCCACGCTGTGCGGCATGCAGGATCTTAGTTCCCCGCCCAGGGATCGAGCCCACACCCCCTGCAGTGGAAGCGCAGTCTTAACCACTGAACCGCCAGGGAAGTCCACACGCTGTCGTTTCTTACTGAACATCTCCGTAGGTACGTTCCTAGAGCGAAACGGCCTGTGCACTTATCAGGTTAACGCACATGCCACACTGCCCCCCGGGGACACTGCAGCCCCCGCAGCCGGGCGTGCTGCTTCCTCCTGGCCTCCCCACCCTCTTGGGAAGATTCTGTTAGCATTTTCTTGTGAAGGGGGGTTGAGCACCTTTCCACTTGTTTAAGGGCTTGGCGTTTTCTGTAAATTGTTGATTCTTTGCCCATTTGTCTTTTAGGATGTCAGTCTTTTTTATATTTATGTGTACCTTGTTTTAATAAGAGCCCCTTTGGGTAAGAGTTGTAAATATTTTTGTTTTGTCATGTGCCTGTTTTTCTTTAAACCTTTTTTGGCCATGCAGAGACTTCAGGTGTGTACATACTGGTATTTTTTTATTCTTGTTTTTATTGCATCTAGGTTTTGTCATTCATCGACCTTCCTACTCCAGGGTTATTAAAGATTTTTTTTTCTTAATTCTGTTTTTTCCCTGGGTCTTCCATGTTTTCATTTTTGCTTAGGTTGAATACACTTTCGTCTAAGATGGATCTGTGCAGAGGCTGACCCGCTCGCTGTCCCTTCTGCACCTTGTCCGGTGCTTCAGGGTGCTTTTGCCGACGTGCTCAAGTGCCACGCATTTGGGTTGTTTCTGGACCTTCCATTCTGTCGCTCTTCATCCCCTCGTTTACGTCCTTGTAGTTTTATAGCAAGCTTTAAGACCTGGCGATGCTAGCCTGACGTTAGTTTCCTTTTTCAAAAGGCTGTTCTCATATTATGTATTGGGTTGACCAAAAAGTTTCTTTGATTTTTCAGTAAAAATAGAAGACACATTTTTCATTTGCACCAAGAACTCTATTGAACAACGTATTCACCCTTTTGTTCCACTACCTTCTGCCATTTTTCAGGCAGCTTCATAATTCCATCTTCCCAAAACTTTTTGAGCAAAGAACTGTCCCAGGTGCCTTTTACAGTCTTGCAGGAAATGGAAATTTTTTCAGTCAAGAGATTTTTGTAAAGACTGAAATAAATGGAAATCTGAAGGTGCAGTGTCTGGTGAATATGACGGATGAGTCAGAACTTCCCAGCCCAGCCAAGCTGTAACAGTTTTTGCCTGGTTATCAGAGAAACATGCAGTCTTGCATTATCCTGGTGGAAGATTATGCATTTTCTTTTGACTAATTCTGGACGTTTTTCAAGTGTTGCTTTCATTTCGTCTAACTGAGAGCAGTACTTGTTGGAATTAATCGTTTGGTTTTCCAGAAGGAGCTCATGATAGAGAACTCCCTTCTAGTCCCACCGTGTCTACACCATCACCTTCTTTGGATGAAGACCAGCCTTTGGTGTGGTTGGTGGTGGTTCATTTTGCTCGCCCCACGATCTCTTCCGTTTCACATTATTGTACAGTATCCACGTTTCATCACCCATCACAATTCGTTTTAAAAATGGAACATTTTCGTTACGTTTCAGTAGAGAATTGCATAAGGAAATACAGTCAAGGAGGTTTTTTTGCTTAACTTATGTGGAACCCAAACATCAAAGCGATGAACATAACCAAGCTGGTGCAAATGACTTTCAGTGCTTGATTTGGATATTTTGAGTATGTCAGCTGTCTCCTGAGTGGTATAACGTTGATTGTTCTCAATTAATGTCTTGATTTGGTCGCTATCAACTTCAACTGGTCTGCCCGACCGTGGAGCGTCGGCCAGCGAGAAATCTCCAGCACGAAACTTTGCAAATCACTTTTGACACATTTGATCAGTCACAGCACCTTCTCCGTACACTGCACAAATCTTTCTTTTGCGTTTCCGTTGCGTTTTTACCTTTCTTGAAATAATAAAGTATAATATGCCGAAAATGTTGCTTTTTTTCTTCCATCTTCAGTATTAAAGTGGCTACACAAAAATTCACCAATTTTGATAAGTTTTTTTAAATGCACGCTGAGATGACAGCTAAGTGCTACTAGAGCCATCTTACGGAAAAATAGAACGAACCTTTTGGCCAACCCAATATTTTTTTATTTCTCAAAAAAATCCCACTTAGAGTACGTTACAGTATAAAAAGTTTTACATTAACATAAAATTGACATGTGATCGATCATATTGGATCATTCCATCCAAGAGCATAGGTGCCTTTTGTTTAGATTTTCTATTGTGTTTCACTAGCATGTTGAAGTTGCTCTATAAATCTCTCACGTTTCTTGCCACATTTATCCCCACCCGTTGTGGTGTTTGGTTGCTGTCACATATAGAGTCATTTCTTCCATTTTACGTTCTAGCTGGCTGATGCATGTGTGCATACTGGTGGTTTCTGCATTACTCGTGCACAGACGCCCAGATGTGATCCTCCTGTTGGTGGTAACTCGTCAGTGCTGCTGGGTTTCTGGCTCCACAGGCACGTCACCCGCATGCAGGGCTCCCTTCACCCTCTCTGCTCTCGGTGCCACTCGCTTCCCACTCCTGCCTGGCTGGTGCTTCACTGGGAGGCAGGGTTGGAGGTACTCAGTGACCTCTCTGGGCTCTGGATTTCCATCTCTAAGTGGGGTGCAGCCTCCCCTTCAGGGTTTTGTGAGGATATAGGAGCCAGTCCACAGGAGGCCGTTAGACCGAGGGTGGCACGTGGTATGCAGCAAATACTTACCAAGCCTTCATTTTTCCGTTACGCACAGCACCAGCACCAGCACCAGATGTTGACTTGACGTGGACATGTTTTATCATGTTTTATTGCTTTTAGAAGTGTCTCTCTTGGAGAGTTGATTTCTTCCATGTGGCCGAGAGTAATAGTGTACTTGCACCGCAGTGACTGGCTCTCTCCCGGTGAAACCTGGCCTGGTACACTGGCTTGAGTAAGGAAATGGCCAGGAGTGTCACTGTCTGTCGGGAAAAGCCCTTGGCGGCCAGTGTCTCCAGCGTGCTCGTGTGATGCACTTCCTTGTCATTTTTGTTGTCCTTTGACCAGGTGGGCTGGACGACACCCTGCACACCATCATTGACTACGCCTGTGAGCAGAACATCCCCTTTGTGTTTGCTCTCAACCGCAAAGCTCTGGGGCGCAGTCTGAACAAGGCTGTTCCTGTCAGCGTGGTGGGGATCTTTAGCTACGACGGGGCCCAGGTGAGATGGCGAGGGGGCGCCGGCCTGCCTTGCTCGTGGGAGGGAGTCAGGAGGGATGGTGGTTGTCTGCACTTGCACAGCACAGCAGCCCTGAGCCTCAGGGGCCCCAGTGTTGAAGGCAGCAGCGTTGGTGGCCTTGTTTCCTTAAAAGCATGGAAGTGTGATTCCGAATTTAGCTCCGGGCTCACTGCTGCCACAGAGGAACCTTAAGCAGGCCTGAGGTCAGCACCTGCTCTTCCCTCGGGCAGCACCGCAGGCGGGCATCACCCTGCTTCCCTGTGGAGGGCGCCATTGCCAGTTTGCAGGGGATGTCACCTGTGCTCTCGTTTCTGCCCAAGGACCAGTTCCACAAGATGGTCGAGCTGACGATGGCGGCCCGGCAGGCGTACAGGACCATGCTGGAGAATGCGCGCTGGGAGCTGCCGGGAGAGCCTGGGCCCCTCGCACCCGCGAGCCCGCCCACGCAGGGCCCCAGCTGCTCTGCAGAGGACAGACCCCTGGCCCCTGCCGGGAAAGAGGAGCCACACTACAGTGAGTGCTGGGGGAATGGATTTGGGGTTGAGCCTCCTCTAAGTCTTCATCGACACTGATTAAAAAGGGTGCCCAGGAGAGCAGCATGGCCACTGTGGCAGGACCGGCTGCCAAAGGCCCCGTTAAGACCCGGCCCTTGTTTAAGAGGTGGTCTCAGACTTGGGAGGGCTGGTCAGTGGATGTCTCAGACCTCGGGTCAGATGGCACCCAAACAGAGGGCATCCTTGAGGACAGCTGTATCCCTGGCGGGCGGTTGTCAAGGCCGGCGTGCGCCAAGGTGTTTGGTGCTGCTCACGAGGGGGTTGCAGCTGGGGACTTGGGCTTGAGTCCTTGCCGGGCCCCATCTAGGGAGCTGGTTCACTGGGCAGGCCACATGCTGCTTGCTTTCCAAGAGACTTCCCTGACTGTCCCCGCCGTCCATCAGCTGTGTGCTTTCTTGTTTCCAGTTGAAATCTGGAGAAACCATCTGGAAGCATACACTCAACGTGCCCTGGAACTGGAGGCATCGCTGGAGGCATCGCTGGAGGCTTCGACCTCTCAGATGATGAACTTGAATTTATAAGAAGAGTTCTTTTCCTGTGTGTTTGTGTATTTGGGGTAAGGGGGCGGGGGCTGAAAGACTTCGGGGTCTTTTTCTTCTTCTTCAGTTCTTCGTTGACCTAGTGTGTGTTTTGTATGACTGTTTAATTGGGAAATTAACCAGCGGTGTTTGTAGGCATCCAAAAGCTGCGAGTCCCATGGACAGGCACTTGGTATGCTGGCGGAAACCTTTTCACCAAGCCTCGGGATGTAGCCTTGGCCCTGTGAGTGCAATATGAGTCTGGAAAATGCTGGAAAAGGTGGTACTCGGAGTACTCTGCTGCTAAGGGAGCGTCTCTCCATTGCAGAGTAGCTGAGCCAAGTCAGTCTGTGGAAGGCGGCGGGGGGCCGAGGTGATGTGGCTGGGCGGCAGCGGGGTTCCAGCCTGACGTTCCCAGTCCCGGTGACGGCAGAGCCCTGCGGAAGCCGCTGGACGGGCGCTGTGGGAACCAGTGTCAGCACAGGAGCAGCGGGGTGGGGAGGGGTGCCTTTCTCAGGTTGTGGCTTTTCAGCCGGAAGATTCGGGGGTACTTGGAGGGTTTGCTAAAATGAGCCTCAGGAGGAAAATCGGTTCTCTAACCTGTGACCTTTTGACATAAATTATTCCTTTTATTATTTTGCAAAGAAACAAATGTATATTGAAGTTTCTAAATTTCAGTTTTCATAATCTACCAATATTTTCTTTCTTTTGTAAGTGAACATACTTTGAATGTGGTTTCTATCTTAGAGGCCAGAAGGATAGAAGTTTACTTTCATATTTTCCTGTAAGTAAGAGGGCTTATTTATTTTGAATAAAGAGTGATTATTTAATTTCACTGGAGACTCCAGTCATCTTGGTCTAATCAGTGGTCCTGCGTCCTGATACGTGTCTTTTGGGCACTCTTCTTTGAACTGAAGGGGACTGAGCAGGGATAGGTTTGCTCAGGCTCAGGCTTCTTGGGCCTCGAAGTGGTGACTAACCCTTAGAGACTGTTGCTTTACCTGCCTCGGTCCAGCCTGCTGGCGTGCTGGTCACGGGAAATGGCAGGAACGCGTTTCACTGCTTTGCACCTTGTCAAGCACGCAGGGTATCGTGTGGCCTTGAAAATACTGTTGGTTGGATTGTCATGCCGAATGTACCTCTGAGAGTGAGTGGCCTGTGACAAGCAAATAAAAGTGGAATAAGGAGTTGGAAATGGCCCGCTGCGTGGCCAGGGCTGGCGGCGAGGTGGAGGTCGTCTGTGGGAAGCACCAGTGTGTCTTATCTGTTGTTCCTGGTGTGTGCCCTGCTTTTCCATACACTTTCTGAGCTGTTTAAATGAGGGACATGCAATCTGGTCCGCCAAGCCCTCCATCCTGTCACAGGAAATTTCTCCCTCAGGGCCACCAGGAGGAATAGCAGGGAGGACCCCACCCCGTGTCAACTACAGTAGGTTTGAAAAGATTGAGAGTAAAGGTTCCAAATGAACTTATAGGGAGAAAGTTAAATAGCTTGTCAGCTGCATTCAGCAGTCTAGAATTACAAAACTGACAAATCAGAAAATCATTAAGAAATCTCTGCTAGAGATGCACGTTGTTTGTCCAGAGCCCCCAAGGCCCCTGGGTCTGTGGTATTTGTTCAGATTAGCTGAACAAAGTACGTTGGGTTTTTAACATCGCATTCATTCAGCTCCTGAGAGGGTTCGCTTGTGTGACTTAATGCTGAGTTGCCCTGGCCATGGTGTCACTTTCCTGACAGAGGCCACTGCTGCAGGTGACACAGTGACCTACTCTGTACTGATGGTGCCACAGAAGGTAGGCAGGCTTCCCAAGTACAGACACGCTTCACTGAGCAAACGTAGAAAGAACTCTTTATTTTCTTCCACCAGTTCAGAGAAAACTCATCCTCATAACCGCATTTCCCACCAGGACCCTGCGTGCTGATGTTGTGCTAACTGGAAGTGTCTGTCTGTTTTGTTGGGCGGGAAAGTGCTCTGACTGTATCTAAACTTGAGAAGAATCATAGCACCAAGGAGAGGGCCCCCAGTCTTGGAGCCGTCCACTCCACAGCTGTGGTGGCTGGAGCCTACCCGCACGAGAACCACAGCGAGGGCCGATGGGTGTTTCACCAAAAACCCCGTCACAGTGCGTGGCGGTCCGTGAGCCAGCTCGGCGTCTGCTGGCAAGGTGGGCCAGCAGCTGGGTGGGCAAATGGGACAACTTTAACCCCAAAGCCAGCCGTCCTCAGAAGCCTTGTTCAGAACGGATCCTCTAGGTGGCTGGCTGGAAATGTGTGCTGCTCTTGTACGAAGGTACCCAGCTTCAGGACAAGGGGGTCTGGAAACGGCTGTGGTCATGAAGCTGAGGAGACATCCATTTGCTAGGGTCACAAGAGAGTACAGCTTAACAGAGGTTTTGGTTTTACGATAGACTGGCATTCCATCAAAAAACGTCATTCCACAAACAAAAAGTGATCTGTAAGGTTACAGGCTGAGCAGCTTCGGCCTTCACATTTATACACACACACGGCAGCGTCCCCAGGTGCAGCGTGAACCACTAGGGACCCCGAAGCGTGTGTACAGAGTAGCCTCGTCAGACCCGCACCGCTGCGAGAAGAGCGACTGTGACCCGGGAGATGCACACAGCTGACCTGCTGGCTTCTCCTCCTCACACAAGCTCGGTGCCCGGGCCGTGGCCGCCGGTGCACAGGTGCACACTGGGAGCTTTAGAAAACAGGCCGAAGCTCTGACATCAGTGAGGAATAACACAGAGTCTCTTCAGTCCATGTTTGTTAGCTCCTGAGTTGGGACCTCGGCACTCAAGGTTTAAGGCAAATTCTTGTCATTTTGAAGCCTTGCCCTTCCCTGTCCCTTAGAGTCGAGGGGCTAAGTAGGAAGGTGGCTCCACAGCAGTAAAACCAGCAGTTACGAGGGGACTGGGCTGTTGAGGGGGCAGGGGACGGCCCCTTCGCATGACATGAGATCAGTCAGATGGTGAGGCGTGGCCTGTGGAGCGTAACAGCAGTGCCTCTGGGGGAGGGACCGTCACGCACACTGCCGTCTTAACCAGAGTTTCTGTCTGTAGCCTGTTAACACCTTTTCGGTTTCCTGTTTCTGCCAGACAGGCCATTCTGTCCCATCTAAGCACCTAATTAAAAGAGGTTTCGGCTACCGGCGCAGGTTCACTCAGGCCTCCGTGTTCTCCGCTGAGCAGCCCTGATGGCCTCGTCCAGCAGCAGGGAGGCAGCTCACTGCCCTGGGGGCCTCCAGGGCTGCATGGCAGGTAGACAGCAAGGTCGGCTTGGGGTTGGAGTCAGCACTGCCTCCTGGTGGCTAGGTGTCCTGGTTACAGCGTTCCTGAAAGAACAACGTGGACTTCGAGTTCCTGGCAGAACCGGAGGGCCTCGAGCCCCCTTCCCGTGTGCTCCCCGTGGGGTCTAGGGTCCCGCGGGAGGGAAGCCTGGTGTGCTGAGCTGTGTCTGGGGGTCGCGGTGGCCGTGGGGGCTTCTCGCCAGAACCAACTGGCCCTGCCTGATTTCAGTTTCCCGTAAGGGCCCCACCCTGCGCTGACTCCCTTCCGGGGATCGGCTCCAGGCTGGACGGCTGCGGGTGGCAGGGGTGCAGGTTTCAGAAAGCAGAACTGCTCAGTGGGCCAGCAGGAAGCACGTGGGGCCCACTGGCAGCACGGGCCCCCCAGACCCCTGCCCTCCCTCGGGCCCGGCCACGTACCCACTCCTTCCTCCAGCTGTGCATCATGCGGTCGTGTTCCCCGACCACGGCCCTCCAGGTGGCGAGCTCTCTGGTCCACCTCTCCTGCTGGGTCGCCTCTGCAAGACAGAGGCGGGGCTCCAGGTCTCAGCTTGCCGGCCTTCACGGTCCCCCGGGGGCCCTCCACGCACCGAGGCTGTGCCGCGAGCTAGGTGACGCCCCTGTGCGGGGCCGGGCCGGGCCGGGCCGAGGCAGCCAAGTGGGCAGGGGTGAGGCGTTGACCCCTCGGGCCTCGCCTTCCTGGCTGCAGGGGCTTCCACAGTCAGTGTCCCCTGCCTGCCCTTCCCCGGGCCACCACCTCCCACGGCAGCTGCTCCCCAAGGTCACAGTGGCCCCAGCCCCACATCTCACTGGCCCTTTCTGTGCAGCCAGGAGCGGGGCTAACTCCCCACACCTCACGGGCAATGCAGATACTCTGGGGCTCGGGGCGGGCAGGGGCGGCTGCTGCTTCCCTCGAGTGAGGCGGGGAGCTGAGGTTCAGACAGCTGCTCGGTAATGAGGTCTGGCGCCCCCTTACATCACGTGCTACTCGCCCCGCACTGCCCTCCTTTTGTGTTTGATCCTGAATTTCGAAAATGAGTCACTTGTAGGGGCTGTCAGGGTGGCATGAGTCTGAGAGCCATAGCTTTTCTTTGTAAACGTAAAAATGCACCCCGTCATTGCTTTCAACTATAGCTCATGTGACTCATTTCAGAAATGGGTTCCAGGGACTTCCCTGGTGGTCCAGTGGGAAGACTCCGGGCTCCCACTGCAGGGGGCCCGGGTTCGATCCCTAGTTGGGGAACTAGATCCCGCATGCATGCCGCAACTGAAGATGCCGCGTGCTGCAACTAAGACCCGGCGCAGCCAAAATAAATTTTTTTTAAAAAGCAAGAAGGAAATGGGTTCCGAAGACCTGAGTCCTTCAGACAGTAAGTCAAACTCATACCCTGAGCAGAGCTGAGTAGGCCCAGTGGTGACGGTACCCATACGACCAGCCCTCGGCTGGAGCTGCCCCCTCCCAGGACGACAAAGGGAGGCACCCAGAGTTGTGGACGAGGGCCCTTAGTGGCCCTTCCCTCCAGGGGCCCTGCAGGGGCTCCTGACTCAACACGTGGGAATCCGAATCCCAAAAGAAACATTTCATCTTCTAACACATCCTCACCCACCACCACCCGTACCTTCAGTAAACATGGTGGGGTCTGTGGGGAGATAGAAAATACTGAGCTGTCTTAACTGTGCTCATGCCCTCTGCTGGATTTTGGGGCTACTGTCCGTAGAGTGACTCAGGTCTAGATTTTCTTGCCATCCAAGTCAAGCCCTGCTCCGTACTGGCTGGTGAGCTGCGTGACCTTGGGTGAGTCACTCAACCTTCATCATCTGTGAGCTGTACCTTCCTTAGAAGGCAGCTGAGTTAGATGAGGTCAAGCAGTAACGGCCCCAACTGCCTAGTTGCTTCTCTGGCTGCTCCTCCTTAGCTACTTGCTGATAGCACCGTTCACTTGACTTCTGGATAAGAGGTCACAATTTGTAAGGCACACTTAAGACAAGATTATTCATTTTATCTTGACAGTAACAGGCAAGGGCATTCTACAAAAACGACAGGAACGGAGGTTCTGGGTGGGAGCGAATACTTGTAACTTCCTTTTCTCTGTAACCCCCACTTAAAGGACCTTTTAAAATATGTACATTGACATATAAACTCTTGAAAAAGGACAGAGAATAGGAAACAGCGAAAACCTGAAAGCTGAGAGGCAGAGGGACCGGTGGAAACGGCCCCCGGCAGAATCAGCAGACCCCAGCACACAGGGTCCTGGGCCAGCAGCGGGGAGGCGCTCGGGAGCTCGGGCGACAGGGCGTTGGCGCACAGGCTGCCTCAAAGGCTGTGCAGAAGCAGAAGCACGTGGCCCCCAGGGCCCTAACCTCTCTGCACAGCCGGGGAGCTGCCCGCCTCTGCTCCAGAAGACACTGTGGTCATGGGGAGCACAGGACGGGTGCCCTGGGCAGCCCCCGCACTGAAGGCAGACAGGATGGTGGGCTTTATGTACTGAGTGATGAGGCCCCAGCCTCTGGCCAACCTAAGTCCTCACTGATGGCCCAACCTGAGCCCTGGACGGCCTGCTGCGCCCAGTGTGGGCTGTAGCCGGAGGCCCTCCTCACGACAGTGGACGGGTGCGCGGCAGACCAGCCTCCTCACTAGCGCACGTAGGAATCTCCTGGAGGAGTTAACACGAGGTGCTCCCGGGACCTCCGAGTCGCTGCGCATTTCTAACGAACTCCCAAGTAGCAGGAATGCTGCCTGTCCAAAGACTGCACCTTGGGTAGAAAGGGCCTCGTAGGAGGGATCTTTGTGCCGCGCTCTTAAATGTAACCAACAATCAAGGGTCCCAAGACTTCTGAGGGAAACTAAGACAAAACCACCAAAAAAGGGCAACTGGGAGGGAAAAGAAAACTGGAAAAGCCTCTCCATAACCCTCAGAGAGGGGAGAAGACACCGCATCCACAAGACAAGAAGAGAATGCACTCACGACAGAACAAAATGAAAACCTGAGCAATAAAGTGTGAGAGTGGGATGAAAACTAACAGGTGTGCAAGATAAAGTTGAGAAAAGCTAACAGAAGCAGAGGTGACAGGATAAAGAGAAGACGGACCACCCCAAGTAGCCCAACGTCTTGGAAAACAGTTCCAGAAAGAACAGGAAATGAAGTGGAGAAAAGTGAGTAAGTGTTGAACGCTTCCGAAAGTTGAAGGCGGGGGCGGGGGGGGGTGCTTCCACGTGTGATGGGGCCCAGCCAGGCGCGCACTTGACAGCGCTCAGAAAGACAGTTGTCACACAGGGTCACTGGCAGGCCCCTAGGGGCCAGAAGACGGGGCCAGCCTCACACACCAGGGAATGACTTTCAGGCCAGAACTGTCTACCCTGCTGGACTCTCTAAGTGTGACGATGGAGAAAAGACAGAGGCTCTCAAAACGCTGACTCCCCCCAGGCACCCTGGATGTGCCAGAAGAGACACTTCACAGAAGAATGAAATCGAAGAAAGGAAGGAACGCCGGGAAACACAGCACGAGATCCAACATCAGAGGAATGGAACCTCTGGCCTCAGCGGGAGAGGGCCAGTCCCAGGGAGGTACTTGGCTTCTGGTGCAGAGGTTCTGGGGATGCTGATCACAGGACGCCAGTATGTCTGTACTGACTGGGGACTGAACTGCAGGGTCTGATGTGGAATTAATGACAAGTATGAACCAAGCAAGTAGGAATCGGCACAGTGGTTACCTACGCGGGAAACAAAAGTACAGGAGGGGAAATCATCACAGACTACGGGGTCGGCCAACCTAATAAGGTTAACACAGGGAATTCCCTGGCGGTCCAGTGGTTAGGACTCCGCGCTCTCACTGCCCAGGGCCTGGGTTCAATCCCTGGTCGGGGAACTGATATTCCACAAGCCATGCAGCCAAAAAAAAAAAAAAAAAAAAATGATTGAGTCTTCTATTGGGAGGACGGGGGATTGGCAGCCAGCATGCATTCGTGTGTGCACATGGGTACAGGTGTGTGCGTTTGCAGGTGTGTGTGCACACACACATGCATGCACCCACGAGGCAGACAGTAAAAAGCTAACTCATCCATGTTCGTGAAACCCTACAGGTAATCCCCAGGCTGAAATGTTCCCATGCAAGTCTGCTGCTCGAGGGACAAGGGGAAATAGTGAAGAGGCGAGGCTAGGAGAGCGCACTTACCGAGTCTGGTCACGGTGACCCGCACCTTGGAGGTCTTGTTCCCCGCCGTGGCGAGCGCGGAGCAGCGGTACTCGGCGCTTTCCCGGAGGGCGTCTCGCAGCCAGCTGAGCACGTGGGCCCTGCCATCAGGCAGCACGTGGGTTTGCGCGGGGACACACACCTCCAGCTCTCGCCCGTCCTTCTCCCAGAGCAAGTGAACGTCCGCAGGACCTGGGGGCACACAGACCATCTTCACCACCGGGACCCCCACTAGGGGTCATGGGAACCATGGGAACTATCCTGGCACAGGAGATGGGGGCTTCCCAGATTAGGGGCCTCGTCCCAGCTGGACTCAAAGTGACAGTGCAGTTTTCCCGTAAGTCCCTGTCCTTCCCCTGGAGGAGGCCTGGGGGTGGTTCCCCACTGTGGTCCCCAGTGACCCTTGGGAGCAAAGGGGTACAGACACCTTAGTGCCTTGTGCCCCATGGCTCCCTGCCCTCTGGCCTCCTTGTCCAAGGACCCAGCTCCCTGACAAATGCCTGCTGTTCTGCGTGGACAGCACCGCCCCGGGCGGGCAGGCTGTGAGGCTGACCCTGACCCAGACCTGATCACAATCCTGCCTGAGAATCAGCTTTTAAAAGCTAGATTCCATCTCCGATGCCCGCCAACCTGGGAAATCACGTAAAACATGATTTCATGCAGGATGGACAGCAGTACAAGGCACACATCTGCCTGTGGCTGGGGTTCATTGAGCAGGAAAAACAAATGATAGCGCCACAGGATTAAAAACCAGCATGAGAACAGCCGGCATCAGGGTGTGCTTGCGTGCGGGAGCCTGTGTGAACGGCCAGGTGGGAACGGTGGTGGGCAGACGTTTCTCTGTCACGTGCTGGGCTTTTTAGAAGGGGGAGAGACCTCTAGTTTAGATATGATTACTTTTGATGGATTCGTCGCCAGTCAGGTCCCCGTGTGACCAACTTAGGACCTATTCACCTTTGTGCAGTCCCTGCATCAGTGACCCACCACGTTCAGGATCCTCAAAGAAACTTCCTCCCAAGGGAAGGTGAGACCCTTGAACTGGACAATCCTAGGAATGAATCCGAGACACTGATCAGAACCCACTGAAGCCATTTTTATTGGAAATTAGGAAATGTCCCACAAGGGGTCCCCTGAATGCTGTGGCAACCACCCGTGTTGTCACCGATCAGGAATCACGTTAAAGATTTAGTAACACGGAAAAGTAACAATAACATTATATTAAATCAAGACCATATGTAAGTACATTGTGTATGTATGTACATGTGTGTGGACACATGCACGTGAGAAAAGGCCTAAAAGTGGCCATTGTGCCAGTGGGGCTGCAGCTGGTTACACTTGGCGGGGACTAGGTTTTTGCTCTTCATACTTTACTGAAGTTTCCAAATTCACCACAACAAACAAATACTGATTTTATGATAAAAATAAAATGCTATTTGGAAGAAAGACACATTACACAGGCTCTGGAGGGAATCCTGAAAGCTGTTCAGAAGCGTTTTACACAGCAGCCCCCAGCCTTCCTGGCCCATTGGACGAGCCCTCAGGGGTCTGTTTAGTTGTTTTCTGGGCAGGATTTCTGGGATTTCTGGTGTTTTGTTCTATCACTATAGTTTTGCATATTATAAATTTTTGTATAATATACAAAACAAAGCGTTCTGTACTCTACCCATAGATAACTCTATACATGCTCTCCGTATACATTCAGATGTACATACTTGTACATATACGCACACGTACACAGCCCCACGTCTGTGTGCATCTGCCTGGGCGCCTGTCAGTCGGGCAGAGGTACTTCCTCCCTTTAACTGAATGCACTTGGTGACACCATGTTCCATTTAGTCATTCCCTGGCCAGCAGGCACCTTGGTGGAGTCTAACTTTAAAAGCTGATACGCCCGAGGCATTATTGATTAAGAACGCGAGACTCGTCTCTGAATTTCAGACACTGAAGTCGGTTCTCATCCCCTCGCCCGGCTCAGTGGTGCCGTGCACCGAGCCCCCCAGGACGGGGGCCACGAACATGGGTCACAGGAGCCTCTGGAAGGTTCTCATGACTGACACAGGGACAAAGACCCTGGATCGCCTGAGCTGGGGATGATTCGTCACCCTGAACCACATGGGCCAGGACCTCTCAGGAGCCGAATTCTCCTTCCACCCACAGCGGCCGGGGCTCACACAAGGACAGAAACCACATGTACCTCCACGGTGAGGACGGCGTCAGGCACCGTTAAATGTTCTCTACATGTGTACTGAACGGTAGCAAAACATCACATATGTTAAAGTACTTACGTTCCATTTATTCTTTTTTAAAACTATCCAACTCATTCTGAAGGCAGAGAAGATTAAAGAGAGAGGGAAAGCGATAATTAAAACCAGGCAGCAGGGCCACCACATGACGTCAGCAGGCCAAACCCACCCGTCCCACAGGGGCCCGCTCCTCGGAAATTCGGGGCCACCAGGAGTCTCGGGTCCCAGCCCACCTCAGGATTGCGGGACTGTTGGCTCCGTCCTGCCCGCACCTCGACCCACACCGTCTAAGGGAACCCACTGGTGTAGAGTTGACTCTACTGTGTGACAAAACTAGAATCCCTCTGAGCAATGGCCTCTCGCGGAGGGAAGCCGGCCCATCCTAGAGGCGGAGGGCCTGAGAGTCCCCAGCTGGAGGGGGTTGTGATGGGATCCACCCTAAGTCCTCAGGCCACGTCCTGACAGCTGCCCCACTGCCTTCCGTGCAGCTCCAGGCAGCCAAGCCTTCCTCCAGGCATCCTCCATGTGGTCAACTCTGACCCCAGGCCAGTTGCCCTGGGGCCAACCCACCACCCATACTCACGCCCAGGGTCCTTCCAGCTACTGGGCGGCCGGGTGCACCCCTGGGTGGGGGCGCTCTTCTCCGAGCACCCAGAGGCTGCACGCACCAAGGACACTCACTCCGGATTCCCCGGCGTGGCCCAGAGTTCACACCTGTACAGAAACCAAGAGAACCTACCTGGGAGAGGAAAAGGGGCTCTCCCAGGTCTCCACCACCCCAAGGTCATCAGCTTTCCTCCTCAAAGTGTCTCAAGCCCGTCACACAGGTGCTGGGGCCCTGTGGTCAGCTGAAGAGTGACCCCCAAAATATCCAGATCCTAAACCCTGGGACCTCAGGTGGCAAAAGGCGCTTTACAGACAATGTTGTGGGCCATGTCGGAAGGAGCGGGAGATGCCTGCACGGCTGCCAACTTCACGGGGTCGCTGCAGGAGCGCCGAGGCCCAGGCCACTTCTGCCCCTCTGACCCCGGTGGCTTAAAGGGCTCTGATTTCTAACACTGTAGTTAAAACATGAAAGGCCATCCGAAACCTGAATATGCAAATGTCACCCAAAGTAGAGAGGTTTAAAAACAACACAGGTCTAACTCTGATACAGAAAAACAGTTGTATCAGGAATGAGGGTAGGGCCGTTAGGGTAAAGAGAAGTTCTACTTTTGTTAAAAAATTATATAGATCTATTTCTGTCTGTATACATGTGCACGGTGCGTGTGCAGACACACGCTTTGCACAGATGTGCATATGGACGCGTTATCAATCGTTGTTACACGTACAGGCCTGCCTTGTTTTACTGCGCCTCGCTTTACTGCACTTGGCAGACACTATGTGTTTTACAAATTGAAGGTGTGTGGCAACCCTGCATCGGGCAAGTCTATCGGCGCCATTTCTCCAACAGCATTTGCTCAGTGTCTCTGTGTCACATTTTGGTAATTCTCACAACGTTTTAAACTTTTTCATTATTATTATAATTTTATGGTGACTGTGGTTGGTGAACTTTGATGTTACTATTTCAGCTTGCTGGAGGCTTGCTTGATGACTAGCAGTTTTTAGCAATAAAGTCCTTTTAAATTAGGGTACATAATGTCATGGCATACTTAATAGACTATAGTATAGCGTAAACGTAACTTCTAGATGCATTGGGAAATCAAAAAAATTGTGCAACTCGCTTTATTGCAATAGTGACTTTATTGCGGGGTCTGAAACTGAACTCACAACATCTCCGAGATGTGCCTGTATGTTTTATCTGTATTTTTAGCCAAAATAAAGGTAAATGTGCTCATGTGCACGTAGTGGGAGATTTCTCTGCTTATCTGTACTATTCTAATTTTCCCACAAGGAGCATGGATTATTTCAGAAAAGTGAAACGTGACTACATGCCTTCGTAATTTCTCCAGCTCAGAACCCCTTTTCTGTATTTGTCAGTATTTTCCTAACTCCCCCTAACTGGGCACATACATCGCTTTCAAACGGAAGAGAGCCAGCAGTTAGGAGACGCACCCCAGAACCTGGAATTTGTCTTCCTTACACTGAAGACTCAGGGCCTGTGAATGGAAGTATGGCCACAAGGCACATCATGCAGAGTGCTTTGGACCAAAAAGAAACACACACACACACACACACACACACACAGATGTGTGCATACACGTCCACACAAGAACAGACATACATGCACACACGTGTGCACGGAGATATGTCAGCAGACAAAGCACACACACACATCCATGTACACACAAATACACACATCAACATACAGACACACAGGCGCGCACACACACTCCACCAGCATGATCTGGAGATGCAGAGAAGACAGTAAGCTGAGAAGCCCCTCCGAGCCACCCAGCCGCGAGGCCACGCCCACCGTGAGAAGCCGACCTGGCCTTAGCTGGGCCAGAGCTTGAGCCACTGTGACATGGTTCCCTAAGCCCAGCTCTGCAGTGACACGCAGACCGAGGCCACGTGGGAGCAACCTGGACGGGGAGGTGCCTGCAGGCAGAGGCAGGAACCAACATTTCTGCAGAGCCGCAGCCTTACAAGAAACTTGGTCTTTAGTTCTGGTGCCTTCTGGGACTTGGGGGAGGGGATGGCCAGAGACACTGCCTTTTTAAACACTGTGCACTTGAACACCCACAGTGCACAGGGAACCGGCTTTGGCTACTGGGCTAGGTTGAGAGGAAGAGGGCAGCGCCTGCCTAGATCTGGACGTGTCACTGGGGGCACCCAACCCAGTGACATGCGGCAGGATGAGCCTGGGGACAAGGCCTGCGTGGGGCCGCAGACAGAAGGGACATGCTCCCGTCCACTCTGCCCCTCAACAGCAGGCTGCCCTCGGAAAGAGTAGGTTCCCCGAGTGCAGACATGAAACCGCTCTGTTGAGGGGCGGGGTCCTCGCAGGCCCAGCTATGGGGTCCCCAAGGGCCTGTGTCTGCCAGCAAGGGACCCTGGTGTCCCCAGCACCGAGCCTCCCCGCCTTCCCACCACCGAGGAGGGTCCCCAGTGTGACTGCGGAGGACCCTGCCACTGTGGGGCAGGCCTGGGGGCCTGAAGCAGTTCCCGGGCCCCTGTCCCAAGGGAGTCAAGTGGCGGAGAGCAGCACCCAGGTGACCCGGGGCCACACGGACCCGCCCCTTACAGGTCTGTCTGCAAAAGTCGCCTTCACTGGCAACTTCCCGGCCCACTGCCCGAGGCCCAGGCAGGAGTCACCAGTGGCCACACGTGCGGGGTCACCAGTGGACAGAGCCACTCAAAGGCTTGTGAGCCAACCCCACGAGGGATCAGGCAACAGCGTGACACCCAGCAGCTTCTCCCCCAGCTTTGCTTAGATTCTCAAGAACAGGAACAACATGAGATTTGCTTGTCCTGCTCACTAACTTCATTCCTTGCCTCTGAGCAGAGAGAACAAGCCGCCAGGCCCGGAACGGGCCACGTGCTTTCTCTCCACAGCTACTGATGAGTTAGAAGACGGCACCCTGGGGAGACCGGGCCACTGGGCGCTGCCCAAAGCCCAGGACAGACTCGGAATGTGGGTTTGGCTGACGCCCCATCCCGATACCATCCAACACAGTGCCAACGCCTCCTACATCCGAGGGGGCAGGCCAGACTCCCAATCTTTTCTGCATCTAAACATCTTGAAGCAAGTTGTTAAAACAATTCCCATTCTGGAGACACTACGGTTCATGTTTTAAATCTCCAAACGCCACATACATCAAACCCAAATCGTTAGCCGACGATGAAGTAACCCTATATACCAGCAATCGGCAAGCTGCCATTTGTAAACGAACGTTGGTGCCCGCGCAGCGGCAGCTTTCAAGCTACAAGGCAACAGCTGAGTAGTTGCAACAGAAACCATGGCCGGAGAAGCCAAAGAAGTTTGGCCCTTTGAGGAAAACACGGGTCGGGCCCTGCTGTCCACAGGAACAGCCTCGGGGTAACAGTTTAGTGTCGCTGGGGACCACCGGAGAGGTGCAGCCAGGAAGGCCGTGCTCGTGGAGGAGGCCCCCACTGCCCGCCCCCCACCTGGACAGGTGCCCCGCTCACCTGTGGCGTGGCAGAAGAGGTGGAAGGTCCCCAGGGCATGCACGTGCTGGGCCTGGTCGCTGAGCAAGGGCGGCAGCAAGGTGACCTGCAGGCGGCTGTCAGGCCCCGGGCCCGAGGCCGGCCAGGGGCTTCGGGGAGAGGAAGATGAGTCAGGGACCAGACAGGACAGGGAAGAGGACCCCGGAGGAGGAAAGGGCAGAGGAGATGAGGCTGCGAGACAGAGGACAGAAAAGAGAGAGGGCTCTGAGGCAGAGGTCGTCAGGAACGCACCGCATGCCACAGAAGGGGCACAAAGTGCAAGAAAGAAAGGGGCCCAGGCCGCGCGGGGAGGCGGCGGCGGGAGAGCCACAGGGAACCACGCGCCCGCGTCGAGGATATAAGCTTCTGTTTATTCGGTTACTTTCCGAACGTATACAATTCAAAGTAGAAAAATAAAAACAAAGTAAATCTTATAAAACACAAATGTTTACACCAAAACGGTCGAAGCCCATCATGCTGGAAGATGACACTGTCCACACAGGCCACACACACACTCAGAGTTTATTGCTCTTTGCCACGGAAAGAAAGGCTCCTCTACGTGGGTGTCCGGAAAGCAGGAAATGTGGAGCGTGACGTCGGTGATGGTTAGACTGTGCCGCCCACTTGCACCTTGAAAGAGGGCGCCAGGCCTGGCAGGTCCGTGGCGGCGGCATCGGTGGGAGGGGCGCTGTGCTCACCAGCAGCCTGGCTGTCCCTGGCCGTCCTGCTCCCTTCCAGTTGTGGACAGCTCGGTGAGGCCAAGGGGAGAGTCTGGGCGGGCAGAGGGCATGAGATGGAAGCAAAAAGAAAAAGGAGATGTTCAGATGACCAAGACGTCCCGGTGAACGTTCTGTGTGGGCAGCAGGTTTTGACCAGTGGCGGTGGGCACTGGATTGTAACTCACTCGTCCTCTCAACTCTGGGCCGACCCGGCTCCACCCAGAGCACGCTGGGGGCCACATCCGTCCCTCCAAACCCTGCCCGGTGTCGTGGGACAGTCCTCCACAGCCTTCTCCTCAGAAGAGTTAAAACAAGAGTAAAAAAAAAAAAAAAGGTACAGAAAAAAAGTCTCTCTGAAAACGATGCTTCCCTTAAGGAACAAAATTAAAAAAAAAAAAAAAAAAAAAAAAAAAAAGGACGTGCTCAAGACATGGTTTTGTCTGCATTTCTAAAAGCAGAAAAGAATGCATTTAGCAAAAGTAAGATTATCCCTGAGAATCTTAAGCAACATAAGCCATACCTTTACCCTAATATACAACAAAATCCAGAAGATGTACATCTTCCAAATATTAAAACATCTGCTTTAGTAATTTAAAAAATGAACGACCCAACACGCCAACATAATTAAAGCAAAAATCCTAAAAAGTAATTCTGTGGAAGAAAAGGTTCGTGCCAACCTGGACAACAAGCGATAAGTTACCAATCTGATAAACTAAAACGTCATTTCCAATCTGGAATTCAATTCTCTTTCAGTGGCTGCTACAAGGAGGGGACGCTCACGGCCCAACTCTTCCTTGGCCAGTGGGGGCCCGGCCGTCTTCCCGCCACAGAGCGGCCTCGGGCGAGCCTGCAGGCATGACTCCAAGGGCCCCACCGACCAGCAGGCCGGCCGCGATGCTCGCCGTTTTCCGAAAGGACAAAGAGAAACCAAGTCACAAGCGCGACCCAAGAGAAAAGACACAGAAGACTGAGGTTCGCTGACCACGGCTACCTACGCAGCACTGGACGGGGGACTGAACTGGCAACACGAAGACCTCCCGGGGAGCAGCGGGCGCCTCAGTCCCCGTCCGCGTCCGAGTCGGCGAACTTCAGCTCGCACTTGACGTCGAATGGCCGGTCCCTGACCGGGAGCTCGTCGATCTTCTGCGAGTCCTCCCGGTCAGTGGGCAGCCTGCTGGCCATGGTGTCCTGTTCTGTCTCATAGCCGGTGTCCAGGGCCGGCTTGGGCTGCCCCCCGTTCTGCTGGGAGAAGCTGCCCTGCTCCACCAGCGTCTCCTTCACGCTCTGTTCGCAATCCGAGAAGTCCGACGTGGGCTGCTTCTTCCCGAGGAGCATGGCCGAGCGGAACTTCAGACACTGTCCGGGCAGGTAGCCCTTATAGCAGTTGTAGGTGAAAAGGCAGAGGAAGAGGACAAAGAAGAAGAGGAAGAGAACCATGAGGAGGCGGTTGTCACTGGTCTTGAGATACATTGTCTTCTCCGAGTGGACCTGGGGGACCGTGTCGATGACAATCTTTGGTTCACAGGACATGCTGGTGGGCCCCTCGGGGCTGGAGGGCAGGGCAATAGCACTGGGAGTGGTGACCTGCACGGCTGGGGTCTGGGGAAAGGAGCCTTGGGTGGGCCCCGCTGACGCTTTGGAGGTGATCCTACTCCCTTCTGTCCGTGTGACCGGCGAGGTGGAGGCCACCGGAGTTCGAGGGACCACCTTGACCTGCAGAACGTGCTTGGCCACCACCTGCAGCACTGTCTTGTTCTTGACCCTCTCCTCAGACAGGCACTGGTACACCCCACTGTCTCCTTCCGACAGGTTGAAGATGAGCAAGTTCTTCCTGCCCACCAGGCTGTACTTGGGGCTTTCGGCCTTGAGCACGCCATTCTGGAACTTCCACACCACCCGGGCCAGGTTGGACTTTTGGGAGCATTTGAGTTCTGCTGTGCCACCATGCTTGAAAAAATGCTGCAGGTAACTTTCTTTAATTTTATCTGGAACATCAAAATAAACGTGCACAGCATCAACAACCCTGCTCGATACTTCCTTCAAAACTAGGTCAACACGCACAAGAGGACACAAGAGTTTCACCCTGTGGAGCAACATGGAATCTTCCAGAACGGCAAGGAGATAAAGACATGCGTGACGGAAAAGCAAAGATTAAGACCCCAATGGCAGCCCTCGGGGACAAAGAAAATGAAGCCAACTCTGAGCAGAAGAAATCCTGTTTCGCACCCTGATTTCCCAGGAGAAAACTCCCCAGGCCAGGGAGGCTGGGCAGCGGTCAGCTGTGCCTTCTGGTGGCGGCGCTGCATCGAACAACGGGGCTTCTGCTAGCGGCCGCCGGGTGTGCTACCCGTTCGGTGGGCCTTGGCGCCCTCCTCCTAAACCTGTCTTAACTGATGACAGCTAGCGAGCGGGTTAGGGATGGGAAGGCAGGGGCCCAGGGCACGCCTGCCTTCAGCTGGGACATGCCTGACCTCCTGGCAGGGGTGGGATCCCCCGAGGGGAACGGGGACTAATCTCATGAGTTCCTCCCTCCCGTTCACAAGAGGTGTAGGTTTGGTTTAACGCGCCCCAAGCTAAGCAGAAGAGAGAGGATGCATCTCAAGCGCAGACGTCACAGTTTGGGATGGAGAGTGCCTTCCAGTAAACAAACACACTCTGCGTGGCTTCAACATCCTGTTCTGTGATAAAAGGGACAGAGAAACATCCTGGGGTCTGCCACGAGATTACTTGACCTCTGTTCCGAGTAGAGAAAGAAAAACAAAATGTACGAAATGCCACACCAGCAAAGCATCATGAAATGGTGACGTGACCTGGCCGTCCCTGAAGAGAAGGCAGCGAGGAGGAGCAACTTACCGGGGCAGGCGGACGCATCCCCGCTCATCTCCTGAATCAACCCCCTGCAAGACAACCGGGCACAGGTTACACAGTGCACGCGCTTGACGCCACGGGGCTGGGCGGAGCGCCTGCATGCAGGGGGGCCGGTACCTGCTGGGGCCGTCGGTCTGGTGCAGGGCGATGCAGGCGGCCGTGGCGGGGCTCCAGGCGCAGTAGGGATCGCGGGCCAGCACGCAGTCCTCGCAGGTGCCGTGTTTTCCGCAGAAGGCCACGGGGGCCTGCACCACGCCCGAGTTGGAACCGGCATAGACAAACCTCCTGCCCTGTGGGTGTGAAACAGATGAGAACGGTGGGCACCGGGTGGGGGCGGCCCTCAACGCGCCCGGTGCTTGTCTAGCTCATGGGCAGTGATGACAAAGCATCGCCCCGAGCTTCTGGAGGAGGAAGTGGAACGAGGCCAGGTTAGATCCAAGACAGATCTGCACGGCAGCGTCGTGACAGACGGGTGGATTTCGGGCGGCATCCACGGGCTAACTCACAGCGTGCTGGGCCTTGGTCCAGATCCCTCCCCTCCCCCGTCCGAGCACCCACCCCCATCCTACCCGCCAGCAGTGCATCTCTGCACCTCCTCTGCCGGCTCTGTGTGTAGGAAGACCCGCTAGCCTGACACTCCCGACTGCCCTCCCAGCCTCACCAGACCAGAGGCCAAAGGGCACAGCCTCCAAAGCCCGTCTCGTGCCTGCAACACGTGAGCACCAGCACACAGACGGCCCGTGTCAGTGTGGGAATCCAGCGGGGCCGCAGTGAACACAGGTGGAGAGTGAACAGAGCTCTAGTAAACGGAGTTCAACAAGTAAGGAAGCATTCGTTTCTCACGCATCTACGTTTACGAGAAATGAACGCGGCTGGGGAAATGGACAGCCACGCTCAGAAGTAGAGAGCAAAGCGGGCTCCTCCGTATTCTGGAATGCTGGGCCTGGGACGTCTCCACCCGCAGGCTGATGCCGCCGGCGCCCGCAGCACTGGCAGGGAGCCGGGCGCACGGGCAGTTGGGGCAGGCTGATTTTCTCACGGAACTCAGCTAGAACGAGGGCTCCCCCAAGGAGTCCACCTGAAGCCCAGCAGCAGACCCAGGGCTGGCAATTCACATACGGCATTTTCTCTCTCCTTTGCTGATGAGCCTCGGTCTCACCCTGATGCTCTAGAAAGGCCGTTGACTAATGTCCAAAGATTCCCAAGTTGACACAGAGCTTACTTAGTATTTTAAACACAGATCTATCCTCTGAGGACACGTTCTGAATTAATTTCAGAGTCTGGCTGGAGTGCAAAGGCCCTGGCGTTGCCCCAGATCTCCTGGCCTGTGATGCCTTGAAGGCCCAGGGGTCACAGACCCACCGTGTGTGAGCACAGCCGAGAGAGGGCAGTCCCCTGTGCAACAGAGTCAAACTGTGATGGCAGGTGGCAAAGAGAATCAGGCCCAGTGCCGGCCTATCCATGTCGGCAGAGACCTGGGCAGATGAGGCCAGGTGAGCCCATAGTCGTAAGAAGGAATCAGGACGACACCCTGTATCACAGTTGGGATCACGTGGCTCAGAGGTGAGGAAATATTTCCTGGGGAGACCGGCCAAGTGGGCAACTTCAGTGGGGTCCTACGGAGGGGCACTGGAGAGGGCTCGGACGCTCATGCAGAGCGGAGCAGGTGGCCTGGGGAGCCCCACGTGACCCCTGCATCTTCCTCGCACCACAGCCTGCTCGGCCTCCAGCCCTCGCTCCGCAACAGGGCAGGGCCTCCCCGATTCCAACGAATGTGGATGGGAAGGGGACAGAAAAGTGGCTTGAGATCCCACGGCAGCAAGCGCTGCAGGCAAGGCCCATGGGTGGACATGCAAGTCAGTGGGCGAGAGGCAGCCGGGTGTCGATGTAGCCTCAAGGTCACCCACAAATAAGTGTCAGCCGCCGCGGGGGCTGAACACAGCCCCCAAACTCTTCAACTCCTCCTTCCAGGAGCTGGGGCTTAGCTCCCTGCCCCCCAGGTGGACTGGATCCACAGACCACAGGGTGTGGGGACAACGTGGAAGGAGAAACCGAGTAACTCTGAGAAGTCATTGAATCCGTGTCTCCGAGACAGTGGTCATCTCCCCAAACGCCCAACCCCGACTTCAACACGAGAAAACATCAGATACGCCCAAACCGAGGGGCGTTCCACCAAACGCCGATCAGTTCTCTCCAGATGTGTGAAGGTCACCAAGATGAGGGCAGACGGGAGCCGTCAGACAGACACCGAGGGAGGCCACAGGAGGCCCTGGAGTCAAAAAGCAGGTTGTGGGAACGTGGGGATTGGGCGTGTGGAGGTGAGTGCAGGCGCTGCGCCAGCGGGCCTCCTCGGTTAGACAGGCGCGCTGGGGAAGGGCTGCAGGACCCCTGTACTATTCACCCCAGCTCTTCTGTGAGAGAAAACAAGCTGGCCGGGTACCACCCGGCACCTGTGAGATCTGCTGAGCACGCACGTGCCCAGGTGCCCTCCTGCTGGCCCCCTTGTGGGTCCCCACCCTCTGGGTGGCTGTGCCCTCAGCTGCAGCACCGGGCTCTCTCAGTCACATCTCGGTCTCTGTGTACACAGGTGGGTGATCGTGGGTGGACATGGCCAGAGCTGGAGGAGCTCCCACCTTTGCTGTACAGGTGGCACCTCACCATCAAAGAGCGTCCCCGGGAAAACCACACTCAGCCTGCTCCATGGGCCCAGAGCATGCCTGCCATGTACGCACAAGAGGCTGGAGAACACGGCTGTCCATGCGGCAGGGGGAGAGACAACCCAAGTGTCCACCAGTGGGTGAATAAACCAGATGTGGTGGGTGCATGGGATGGAATACTATTCAGCCCTGAAAAGGACGGGTGAACATGGATGAACCTTTAAGACATCATGCTGAGTGAAATAAGCTACTCACAAAAGGACAAATGTTGTAGGATTCCACTTATATCAACACAAGGTTCTTAGAGTAGTCAAACACACACAGACGGGAAGGAGAATGGTGGGTGCCAGGGGCTGGGGAATGGGAGGGAGGGGGGAGTCAGTGTCTAATGGGTCTGGGGTTTCAGTTTTGTAAGATGAAGAAGTTCTGGAGATGGGTGGGGATGAGGGTTGCACTATGTGAATGCACTTAATGGTGCTCAAGTGTACACTCAAAAATAATGAACGTGGTACAATTTATATGACGTACACTTACCACAATAAAAACAAAAAACAAATGCACTTGTCAGGGGAGGGCAGGTAGTGACAAGGAACCCCCCTCCCTGGCAGCCCTACCTGTGCTCCCCCAGCCCTGTGGCAGCTGCTCGTCAGTTTCCTGCAACGAGAGCCAGGCATGATCGACCCAGAAGAGGCTGCGGGTGGGGAACGGGGACGGGGGAGCAGGTGTCTTTTTACCCCGAACAGCCGCTGCCTGCTGCCACGGCAGCACGGACAGCACTCTGAAGCCACCCTAGCCTCCCACTAGCCCAGGAGAAGGTGTGGGACCCCATGGGCACCGAGCCGCATCCCAGCACAGTGGAGTCTCCTGTGGGAACAGGCAATTCACTGCCCGGGGTGCCAGGCTCCCTGCATGGCTAGCCCCCGGCCACATGACCAATCCTGACCTCAGGCAGGTGAGCACAGGACTGACCTGCCGGACCTCCCACAGGTGGTCCTGCCCCCTCCCTCCCTTCTCCTTCCCCCATCCCTCCCATGGGATTAGCACCCACACGCCCTGGAAGACTTGGGTTCGGGATGGAAGGGCCAGCTGGGTCTGTGAATGATGTCGTGGGGCAAAGCCGAGCCCTGTTCTCATCACACGTCTGCACTGGGGGCCTGGCCTTGGTTCTGATGAGTACTAGACCATCTGGAGGCTTTGAGGGTGCTTGCCCCAGCCGGGCTGAAGCACCTGAGCAACGTGGCAGTGGTCAGAAGGGCTCCTGGGCTTCCCTGTTTCAACAACGATGCAGGTGGGCCCAGGGGAAAGGGGGCCCAAAGCACCCACCCGAGAGGTACAGATGTCTGGTAGCCTAACCCCATTAGGCTATTTTGTCTTCCTTCCCGTTTAGAACTGGAGCGAGAAAACACACACTGCGGCGGCCAAGAGGGGAAGTGACCCTGCTACGGGAGTCTGAAAACCAGATCCAACTCCTCAAGCTCATGACGATGGGGAGAGGACGAAAGACCGTGTGTGGAGTTTGAAAATACGCGCCTGACCGAGAGGTCGCCTTCTTCTCTTTCTCGCCTGGCTATCGGGACCCCCTTCCTACTGCCCACAGCCCAGGGAGGAGTGAGCCTGGGCCCCACGAGCCGCGTGGAGGCCCCAGCCCGGAGCCAGGGCAGGGAGGATGCCCTGAGGGGCTGGAGGAACAGCCTCTTTCCAGCGTGAAGAGAGGATGGCCCAGGAGCGTCCCGGGTCAAAAGGGAAAATCTCAGCAACAGGGCGACGCCATACGGAGCGAGGACAGCCTGGCTTGGTGCTCCCAAGCAAGGCTTTACAAACAGGGTGCAGGTGGAAGCGGCCAAGCGATGGGTGGGCCTGCAGTGGAGGGGAACTCGATGCATGGCCAGGCTACCAATTTCTGATGCTGATCAGAGCCTGTCGGCCCAGGGGTCACAGCATGCGGAGTCACAGGGCAGGGCCGGGACAGTCTCAGGGGCTGCCGTCCCTCACCGTATAGATGAGGAAACCGAGGCAGGACTGGCCCACCCAGGTTCACAGTCACGCACCTGGAGCCAGGACGTGGACGAGGTCACCCGGTGCCCGGCCTGAGCTCTGCTCTTCACTCCCCACCCCGGCTGTAAACCGGGCGGCACACTTCCCAAAGGCCACTTTGGATGTACAGCAGGGGACAGCCTGTGGACCACAGGGCAAATCCAGCCCGCTGGCTGTTTCTATACAGCCCATCAACTAAGAGCGGGTCTCACATTTTCAAACGGTTGAAGAAAAATCAAAATAATAATATTTTGTGACATACGAAAATTCCATGCACTGCAAAGCTCAGTGCCTGTAAATGAGGCTTTGGTAGGTCATAACAGGGCTCACTTGCTTCCGGACTGCCCACGGCTGCTCTCAAACTGCAACAGCACGGGCATCACAGCCTCCAACATTCACTCTTGGCCCTTTACAGACAAAGCGGGCTGGCCCTGGTGAAAGAGACAGCGCCTCCTGAAACGGGGCTTTACAGACACGGCACGTCGTTACTCAGAGGACGCGTTTCTGTGCAGATGAGGAAGCTGCACGGAGGGCACCCCCACTGACTGGGTCTTAACCCTCACCAAGTTCCAGCACAAGAAGTGTTTTCACAGGCCAGTAAGCCCCCCGATGGCATTGTACATTGGTCCCAACAACTCAGTGAGGTTCTGCAGCTTTTAGGACACAGTTTGCCTTCCCTCCACCCCATACCCCACAGCTCATGGAAGAACTTTCCATAAGAGCCTGAAGGTCAGCTCCTCTAGGCCAGATGGACAACGGGGCCTGCCTGGCCCAGCCTGGCCCAGCCTGTGGTCACCGAGACATGGGGCCGTCCAGCCGGCCAACCCAGTCACTTTACCTTCTTGGAGGACAGCAGCAGGGTTTGGACAGGCTCGAAGTCCTGGAAGAGCTGTGTCTCCTCGATGATGTGGATGTTGTTCTCAAGGCTGATGGCTTTGTGCAGGGCGCCCCGGTCTGCAAGGTCAAAGCTGCAGGTTACTTACTCCCCAGGAGGAGAGGACGGTGCTGGCTCCGTCGGCCACGCAGCCAACGGTCACTCTTCTGCCTCCCATTCCTTCCCCCAGTAGGAGGCTTAGAAACAGATGTTTTTGCATCAGACACAGAAAAGGAAAAGCCATCAGCAAAATAAACAACCGGACTGACATGGGTCATCCCATTTTTATCTGAAAAATAAACAGCCCTCTGTTGACTTCAATACCCCTCATCAGAGTACTGGACACCGTGTCCTCCAAACAAACATGACGTGGTTTTTGGGCTGCACTGGCCTCTGAGGGTGCCATCCTTGTGTCAGGAGCCCCAGGTAGGGGAGGCTGGTGGCTGGGCAGCACCCAGAGCTGACCACAGAGCCCGCCAGCTGCTGCTGTGCCTGGCTGCCAAGACCGTTCCAGAAGACTTGTGTCGGAGTCTACGGACCACCAGGAAAGGTGTGTCTCCCACGGCAGGTCAGGACAGGTGTCAGGCAGGGAGGCAGGACGTGCCCGTGTGCCGGCTCTCACCAGCCTCGCTTCGCACCGCCCAGACCTACCACACCGGAATTTCTAGATCTGGGCCAGGACTCGCATTTTTAACCAGCGCCCCAGGTGTTCTGATGGTCACAGAGATCTGAAGCCATCCGGGTGTGGTGACTTCTCAGAAACCCTTCTGTGCTGTAACAAACCACTCAGGCATCTGGGGGAGATGCTGGCTCCGGGCAGCAGAAATGAGCTGGACTCACCCATGTTCTTACCCAGGGCCCGGGACCCACCTGTGCTGACAAACATGACATCATGGACCGTCCCGTCCAGGGCCCGGGTCCTGTCCACCACGATCTGCGTGTAGTTCACGTCACTCTTGATCAGCCGGGGCCTGTTGTCTATCGGGGTCACAGAGTCATCCATCAGAGGGTGGTCTTTGACAAACTGCAGAGTCTTGTCTGGGAGGTTGAGGGAGCTGGAGAAGTTGGCCGCACGCGCCTCCCGGTTGATGCACTGAAGGGAGCAGACCATCCGTCACCGCGGGGTGCACGGGCACGTGGCGTGCGCTCCGCACAAGAGGGGAGGCTTCCCCGAGGGGAAGAACTTAGGACTACACGGTGGATTTCTCGAAAAAATGGAAACGCTGAGGTGACCTTTCCCCAGGAATCTGAAGACACAGTTATAAAGCAGGGAGGAAATGCAACTGTCTTTCTGTCCACAAGACACAAGTGTGTCTCGTGATACAGTCAATGAAGTAATTTTCATCCATTCATAAATGAAAGAAGCATATCACACTTTTGAAATTGAAAAATACACACTTATCATTCCACAGCTCTCCCAGAAGAGAAGCCTCTAAAAGTGGCTAAAAATAGTCCAATTCTAAAAATAAATAGCATAAAGGTCAAGAGCGCAAAGGATTCTTTTTCCTGTCCTAGTTCTTGATGTGCGTAAACCAAAATTCACGACCACAGGTGAACACCTTTTGCTTAGAGATACGCATGAAAGGAACTGACCTGTGTTAGCAGAGACGTACCCCCGCGAGGGGGACCATCCTGGGGGAGTGAGCTCCAAGCACCAGGCCATTCTCCCAGGTCACAGCCCCACCCATGGGCCATGTACACGGCCCAGCTCACCAGTCACATAATAAACGGATGCAGCCGCATCGGCCTAGACACCCACACTGATTTCTACATAAAATTCACTACTCTTAGGAGAAAGAAAAATGTGACTCATGTTAATGAATGCAGAGTATCGCTCATCCCTTTGCCAAGAAATCGTGTGTTTCTCTGTAAGAAACAGAAAATGAAAAAGCTCTAATTTTATTACGCAATGTTAATCCCACAGAACAGCTGGTGCCAGCCAGAAGAGCTTTCTTGTTCGGGCAGTTTGTAGCCACAGCTGTTACCCAACACACCGATGAGAAAAAACCAGGAAAAGGAGAGTGTGCCCACGGCCCTACCCAGTCCCGGGTGGGCGCCCGCTCCCCGTGGAGAGAGAGGCCGGTCCACTCACCGCCCCGGGCCGCGGGGTGGGCACGGCCCCGTTGTAGCGCACCCACTTGGTGTGCGACTGCTCCACCGTGGCGCTCTGCATGTACTTCCCACGGGAGAAGACCGCCTCGGCTGTGGACAGGTTGTAGGCGCACACGGCCGACAGCCCCACGTTGTTCCTGGGGAGGAAAGGGTGACGTGACTGCCCTGAAGCGGGAAGTGCAGTGAAAACACCCCCAACCCACCCACCCACTGGGCACTCACAGCTGTGGGGTGAAGACCCCATAGAACATGGGCTCCTTCAGGCCGGGAGACCTGAGGACAAAGACGTCTCGCAGCACGTTGAAGACGAGGTTGCTGTCCGGCCGGGAGCAGATCAGCCTGGCCTTCAGGAAGGAGGTCCACTTCTTCTGTAAGGTCCTCAGGCCGCCCTGGTCCCCCTGTAACCCCAAAGACACACGTGGTAGGAGGAGGGCAGACTTCCCCCGTGAGCAGGGGATAAGTGATGTACTTGGGCCCAGAGCAGCTCTGCCTGAATGAAAGGAAGCCAAGGCTGAAAAGGAAAGCCGGCTGCAGACGACTAGTGACGCCAGCAACTCCCTTCATGTCAGCTCGGGTCATCAATTGAAGCGCAAAACCAAACCAACAAAGCCCTCTCGACGAGCAGGCTCCCAACTGCCCCCAAGTTATCTGCTGAGGTGCTCTGGTCCTGCCAGGTTCTCCAAAACACTTTTTTAGTGAACTGACCACCAAGCAGCAATCGTGAAACACCCCTGACATGACTCGGTCTGGAGAGAAATACTGAAACTCTTACAACTGGATGCAGAAGAACGTGAAATCGACGTACCCTCACTTATTCTGGACACAGTGAAAACGCACCCCTCCCCATCTTTACGTTGGAATGGAAAAACCCCAATTCCAACAGAATTTGGTTAACACGGTACAGAAAAGCTAACTTTTTATAAACTGGGGGAGGTTTGAGAGAGGTGTGTTAAGAGCAGAGCCCTGAGGACAGTCATCGTCACACACGGGGCGGGTGCTCCTGTGGTCTCCAGGGAGGCCCGCAGGGAGGACAGGGGCCCGAGCCCTCGGCCCGTCCGCACTGACATCTGTAGGGTGGAAGAAAATAAAGTGGTCGGGAAATGGACATCTCGCAGGAAGTGTGGAGCCTGGGCAACACGCTCTCACTGAGGGCTGGGACCAAAGAGAAGGGGGGGCTGGGCTCACCTTGCAGACCCTCGCTACCCGCGGGATCATCAGCTTGAAGACGAACTCGTACTCCACAGACACCTCCGTGAAGAAGAAGTAGACCTTGTCGTCCCCATCGTCCCCGCCCTCCGGGCTCTCTATCACGTCAGCAAACACGAAGCTGGGCTCTGCAGGGAACAGACGCTCTGGTTATGCCTGTGCACACTGAGGGCCCGGGCACCCCCTATCGAGGAAGTGGGAGGGTGCCCATGCCACACCCCAAACAAACGCCAGGGCTCGGGAATGATGACGGTGCCCATCTTGCCCTCCTTGGCCTAAGGAGATGCCCAGGATGGGGGTTCTGAAGCACAGCCTCCCGGTCCAGCCCAACAACTGAGGGCTGGGCCTCCCAACTGGCAGGCAGCCTGGGGGCCCCAGGGAGCTAGATCCCACCATAGCCTGGAGACCCACCGGAAGATATGCATTTGCCAGTTTAATAAACAGCACGTGCCTAAAAGAGACAAACTGCTGACCACCAGATCCAGGTGCCCCAAGGCTCTGGCTGGCTGGCCGATGCCCACGAGAAAAGTCCCCTGTGAGCATCTGTGAGCCGTCTGGACCGTGAATCCAACATGGACACATGATGTCCAGAGATTATGGTATAATATCACGTGCTGATGTAACGAGCCTGAGCTCGCCATTCTGAGCCTCCCAGATCCGTTTTCAAGAAGGGATAAAGGCAGGCTTGAAAGAGCGCTCTCTTAGCAGAGGAGAAAGCAAAGAAGCCCGTGGATGCTGGCTGTGGAGCCCCCAGCAGTTCCAGAAGCGCCCCTACTGCACCGGGGCTGACACGAGCCCCGGGACACAGGAGGGTGAGCCGCGGATGCCCTCCTGTGAGGCTGGGAGCCGGCAAAAGGAGAACTGGAGCGAGGGCTCTGCCAGCGAGGAAGCCACCCCGAGCAGAAACACATCTTCCATGACGCCACCTGCTTCTTACCGTTAAGCCAAGGAATCGCATACTCCGTTCTCAGAGGACTGTGGGAAGAATTTCGGGAGATGATGGGTTCGCTTCCCAAAAAGTTATACGACGTCCCAGAATAAAGCTCTCCATCTTCAGGCGGAAAGAGGAAAAGGGAATCAACACCAGTGCCGGGGACAGACGCTCAGCACCACATTCTCCTCCCAAGCTAACGCAAGTCCTCCCAGGAAGCAGAGAGACTATCGCCCTGCTTCTGGGCGCGTGTTTCTGCTTCCTGAGTCTTCTGTTTTGTTTCTTTGACGTGGGTAATTTTAGGCTCCATGTTAAACTGTTAGGGGCAATAAGTAACGCAAGTAACTCCTGCATCCAGTAAAGTAACAAACACAACAGTGGGTGCACACAAGGCTCCTGGCCTGCTCGCCTTGGGTGTACAAGGCCGTTCCAAGGCAGGTCATGGCTCAGTCACAAACGTCCCTTGAACAGGAGCATTAACTCAATGTGACCGAGTAATGCAGATGATTTGCACAAATGACAGATATAAGATAATCTCTTCCTACAAATCTAACCTGAGGACTGTGGAGGTGGCTGGTTATCCTACTGAACAATGAATTCGAAAGCTTGTACCAGCGGGTCTGTGGAGAGGCTCCCGTACCTTCTGTGAGGATACTGAATATGGGCACGAAGCAGAGGGAGACCCCTGTGGAGGAGGAGGATCGGGACCTCCTGGGGGTCCAGCAGAGCTAAGCCAGGGACAGACCCTGAGAGCAGGACTCACCAACCATGACGGACGTGTAGCTTTGTGCTGGGTCGAAGGGACACCTTCCTTTGCCGTCTTCATTTTTGCCCAGAAATTTAAAGGATGTTAAGTTCTATAATTGAATGAAAAGAAAGAGTACCATAAAATGTCTGAACTTCTGTAGTCATAATACATCTTTGTGGGACCATTTAATTTACAGACTCACTCTTCTGGGGGGACAGAGAGAGAACATGCATGGTCTACCACCTGGTCCCAGGTCTGGACGCTGGTGCCTTGGCACCCTCTGACACCCTCAAGAGTGCCTCCAGATCTTGGAGCCTCAGTTGACTCTCCTATAGGACGGAGACCGCAATGCCGATGGCTCTAGGGTCGTAGAACAGCCAGGGAGAACCAAACACAGGATGTGCTCCGGAAGGGACTGGAAGGCCACGTGCAGAACTTTAATATCAACAAAGACGCCTTCAAAGCAGCGGGGGACCAGGCTATCCAATAAACAGATAACAGGAAAAAAGGAGCAGAATTTCTACCTCATTGCACCCATCGAAACACACTCCAGGTGGATCGAAGATTTAAATATTAAAAACGGAACCGTGCTGCACTAACAGAAAGTATGGGTGACAATTTCAGTCTTGGGATAATCTCTCCTCGCCTGACAAGACAGCCCAAAGCCAAGTAAGGGAAAAAATAGACAGATTCAGTACACAAGGCACTGGGAAGCGTTTGTCCACAGAAGAATGAGACAGAGATCGACAGTGACCAAGTGGGGGAAATGCCTGCAAGATGACAGAGGAGGCATTTCCATCCCTGAATATACAAGAAGCTTGTACAAATGAGTAATAAAGCATTTCCAGGAGGAGAACGGTCAAAGCACAGCAAGTTAGAGAAGAAGAAACTTATCTGGCAGCACAGACAAGAAAGGATGCCTGAGCTGCCGGCAAGCCAGGAAGCACAAGGCAATGAAAGTGCGGTACCATTTTCCACCTGAAAGCCTGGCGAAGCTTAAGAAGATGGACACCCAAACTGCGATGGGTGGATGGGCAGCCGTGCTGTCTGTCAGAGCGAGGGAAACATGTCACAGACACCGCAGAGAGGGCTCAGGGGCATGGGAAAAGATGCAGTTACATTTCTAACAGGCTGGTGGAAACAATATACAGACTTTTCACCTCTTAGGTTAGGAGGTGTGAACTGGGATGACAGTGCACCCCACTGGATGTGATGCACTGACTGCATTTCAAGAGGATGTTTGGGGAAATCTGAACAGGGACTGGAGGTCAGATGACATTAGAGAATTACTGTCTATCTCCTTAGATATAATGACAAACCCGGCATTACTGTAGGAAAATGTCATTATTCTGAGGCATGTGACGGCATCTAGGGGTCATGGGTGTGCTCACACCTGTGCACACATACGGACGCTCCCAACCATGCAATCTGTGGGGTTAGAACACATGTGTGTGATCAACTTTTCTGTCGGCTTGAACTTTTTTTTAAATATTGGGAAAAAATATAGGTCTAGATTTCAATGAAACATACGATTCCCTTACCTCAACAACTGACATGCCTATGGAATTTAAGTTTAAATTCCATACCTTAAGCTTCTAGCTAGAGTTTAGCCAGGAAATCCTTTCACGTGCAAAATGTTTCTAATACGACTAATGTGACCTAAGGAAAAAGAAACTAAGTCTGTCTGAGGACTGAAGATCTCAACACCTAGATGCACCCCCTACCCCGATCCCAACCTCTGTGGCCAGAGTCTGTGGACACAGACAGCCTGGCAGACCCACCCTGTGTATGGACCCCACCCCAGGGGTGTGTGTGCGGATACAAGTTTTTCGAAGCAGGTCCTTACTTCGCCCATACTTTGTCCCGTCATGTATCTCCAACTCAAGCTTGGAAAACATTTTTTTTTTTTTTGCGGTACGCGGGCCTCTCACTGTTGTGGCCTCTCCCGTTGCGGAGCACAGGCTCCGGACGCGCAGGCTCAGCGGCCATGGCTCACGGGCCCAGCCGCTCTGCGTCACGTGGGATCTTCCCGGACCGGGGCACGAACCCGCGTCCCCTGCATCGGCAGGCGGACTCCCAACCACTGCGCCACCAGGGAAGCCCGGAAAACATTTTTTTAATTCCAATGAATTTGGGGTTCCAGCAAACCAAGCTTCCACTTTAGCATACTTCACACTTGACAGTTACTCACTAAATAGGGACAAACACTAGAAACTGTGCTTCATTATCGATCCTCAAGGGCATTGAAAACACTCCTCCCTCTTTGTGGTTGTTATAAATGGCTCATCAGATTATCTGAATAAAAGGAGCATCTCCCAGAGGGATGCTGCTGTCTAATCTGCTCTCTCCTTCCGGCTACCCGTCAGCAAGGGAATCAGGAGTGGTGGGAGGGTGGTGTAAGAGTGAGGGCCCCTCTCCAAAGGACCCTACTGACAACTGACGAGGCTCAAGGAGAGTCAAGGACATGATGCAGGTGACGGAGAGATGGGTCCCGCTTCCATAACCGCTCAGCAAGCTGGCACTGTGTTGTCACTCCTCAGAGGGAGGAATTCCAGAACTGCCTATCAGTGGGCAACTTGTACCCCAACAGCCAACACTGAAGGTGGTGCCCCAAGACCAGAGCAGCAGACGCTGTCCTTGTCAGCCCGGGCTGCCAGGACGACCACAGACAAGGGTCGGGGGAGCTGCAACCACACATGTTCCCGCCTCATGGTTCTGGGGGCTGCAAGTCCGAGATCTGGGTGCCAGCATGGCTGGTTCCTGGCGAGAAACCTCTTCCTGGCTTGCGGACAGCCACCTTCTTGCTGTGACCTCACATGACCGAGGGAGAGAGCTCGAGAGCTCTGGTGTCTCTTCCTCTTCTTATGAGGCCATCGTCCTATCAGGCCCCCGCCTTCATGACCACGTTTAACCTTAATTACCTCCTCATGGGCTGCATCTCCAAATACCATCACATTTGGAGAATTAGGGCTTCAACGTATGGATTTGGGGGAGACACAAACATATATGAACCAAGAACAAGGGATCCAAGAGCAGAAGTCCTGAGTTTTCCACTTGACCAGGGCCCATGTCCTAGCCAGGGCTCCCTCACAAAATACAAAATGTGACAAGGAGAAATAGGCAGGATGCTGGATCAGGGCACATTGATGCTTCCTCTCTGTCAACACTGGCCTTCCCAGAAGGTCCCCCCCCGCCCCCGCAACCACTGCCAGCTCTGCACTATGGGCCAGCGGTCCTGTAAGTCCTGCACCCGTCATGCCCTCAATCATGGTGGTTTACAGTCAGGAAGGCTTAGAGGAGGCCGGTCAGTGGGCAGAGGCCTTCTGTGGAGCCACGGGCCACCCCCACCCCCACACAGCCGGCAGGAGAAAATCCTCCCAGACTGCATAGTGGAGACCACTCGCCGCCGCCTCGAGCCCCACGCTGCTCTAACTGCTGACCAGGGGACCTGCGCGGACTTACCAGGTGGTCACAGGCTGGCTGGAACGCGTTGGTCCCGCACACGTAAAGGGCGCTGGCGCTGAGGGGCTGCAGCACGCGGATGTAGTTAAGGCATTCTGTCTACAAGGAAGAGAAACGCACGGGTCAGCCACCGAGCAGGCTCCAGTGGACGCCCTCCGTGACCCCGGCTGTCCAGCCTGTTCGCTGCAGAGCACGAACCAGCCAAGCACACGCCCACCAGCAGCTCCTCACAGCTCACTGATGACCAACCCGACTGTGAATTCACGGCCACCCTTCCACCTCGGGCCTCAGGTGGCATCCATCTGCACAGGCCAGCCCTGCCCTGCCTGGCACGCTGGGAGCAGGCTCCCGGAGACCCGGCTCCATCCCTGCACAGACCTAAAGCTGCAGCTGGCCAGAGTGCTTCTGCCTCTGCAGGGTCCACAGGCCGCTGTCAAGAGCCAAAGAGATTTCACCTCCGTCACTGATTTATACTCAGCAAAGATGTATCAGCCAAGAAGCCATGAAAGCTGACCTCAAACCTTACTGGACACCCGGCACAGGGAAACACGCATTCACTGTCACTGAACACACAGACCACTCATTGTATTGGCAGGCCCGAGGGGGGGTGTGCTGGGCAGAGTTCCCTCCACCTTCCCTTCCTCTGGGGGACCCCGCCCTCGACGCCCCAATGTGCGCAACTGGAAGCAGTGCTTCTCAGGAGAGGGGTGTGTCCGGCCCGCCTAGCTCAGGGGAGAGGCAGGACTAATGAGGGGCTCCGAGCCCGGCTCCACGTCAGAAAGGCCCTGCAGGAAAACCAGATGCCACTGAAGAACGCAGCCGCTATTTTAGGATGAAATGTACTTGGATTATATGTGCTAGCATGAAATTATCTCCACTCGGGAAAGGTTTTTTTTTTTTTTTTTTGCTGTGATTGTTTTGAAACTGGTTGGAAGTCATTCATCGTCCCTGAAAGAACTGGGAGGGACCCTTGTCCGCTGTATGGCCTCCACGTGGGGCCGGCCAAAGTGCCTGTTCTAATTTAGCTCTAAGACAACTCCCTGCGACACCTGTTATTACAGCGCAATGCCTGCATTTTCCCTCATTTCGAATTTAGCAACTTTGGTGAAAGTGTTTAGTACTTTGCTAAAAAAGTTTAGCCAAAACATTTTTTTTTTTAATTTTAATTGCTTTGAAATTAGCCAACAACTACTGAAATTGACTGTAACTCAGCTGTCTTAACCAACTACCAAGGAAGACGGGGCGCTTATACCCCAAGACTCCGACATCGGCCCAGCACCACTTAGGGGCAGGGCGGCCCAAGTGGTGGTAGCCATAACCCAGAGCTCTGGAGGGAGATGGATGGACACTCAGCCCAGCGCTTCTCGGATGGCCACCACACCGAGATGCCCAGTATCTCCTAGAGAAGGAGCAGTATCTCAAGGCACAGATGCTGCCAACAATCCAGAAATCCTATAGCAAC
The DNA here is from genome assembly GCF_964165515.1 of Mesoplodon bidens. NCBI lineage: Eukaryota > Metazoa > Chordata > Mammalia > Artiodactyla > Ziphiidae > Mesoplodon > Mesoplodon bidens. Next base: position 99,572,784 of record NC_138162.1, on the reverse strand, counting down.
CCCTCCAGGCCACTGGGGCTCAGGAAAGGCATGAACGCTGCACTGTACACCTTTAGGCCAGCAGGCATCAGACATCTTTTTCTGTAGTCAAAGTATCAGGCCATTTGAATAAATTCAATTCAGATAAACTTTAAAGTAGTTTTCTAAAGCCTAGTATGTCTGGCACTTACACTGAGAGCCCCAGGCTCGCCACTTGGGAACAGGGTGGTAACCTGCCGGATGAGTCGCGATGACGTGAGCAAGCCGGGCAGCATCCTGAGGGCGGGGCAACCTGCCTGGGCTGCACCACAGAGGTCAGGGCGTTCGGAAGAGTCAAACAAGTAAGACAGGCCTGGGTGGGCTCTGAAGCTTGTAAAAGAAATTACCTGTTTTGATTTCCCCTTTTCCGCACATTTTGCTTTTTTATCTTCTGAGACCTTCCAATATGCCTGTGAGGAAAAACAAGAGTCCATTTCAGTGCATGTTCCCCCTTTAGAAGGAGATACTGGTATAAAAAACATACAGTTTACAAAGCACATGGTGGTGTTTAGAGCACAGGTATTTCCTGAGACATAAATATCTCAGATTGCAAAGCAAGGCTCAGAGACCAGACGCTGGGACCCGTGAGCAACGGGGCTTCGTGAAAGTTCTGTGATCCTCATGCTGCAGCCAGGGGGCCTGGAAGGCGCCTCCCAGATGACTGCCATTCACTGAAAAAAACTGCAAAAACTAAATGACTGAAAGTGGGGAGGATTCAATTATTTATCAAAAAAATAAACTGCAGGCATTTTCTTTTGTTTTCTTTTTTTTTTTTTGGTCGCACTGCATGGCACACAGAATTTTAGTTCCCCGACTAGGGATCGAACCTGTGCCCCTTGCAGTGGAAGCGCAGAATCCTAACCACTGCACTGCCAGGGAGTTCCCTAAACTGCAGGCATTTTCAAACATCAAGTGGGTTTTCTTATCCTTTCAAAACTGATTCTCGAGTCTAGTAAAATGTCTTGACGTTTACTTTATCAGTGGGACAGCACGGTTATGATGCTTTAAATTTTATGTGACGGCAGCAGGTGAAAGTGATGAAGCCACGGGGCTCCCTCAGGTCAGATGTCTTCCCGCTGAGACCTGTGCTCCTGCTTCTTCCACACCAGGTGGATGAGCCAGGCTGGCAGATGCCTCAGCCCCCCACCCTCCAGAGGACGGGGAGCAACACCGCTGCATCACAGAAGGCTCCCACGCTCCCGCCTCACTGTCCCCAAGATGCCCCATCTGCCCGTGTGATATTCCAGGATTGATGCCAAAATATATTTCCTCCCAGGGAATCAAAGCTGGCCGTCGGCCACTCAGAGGTCAGGAAGCACACGGTGCTTCTGCATGACAGTGAAGTGAATCCCCTAGCAATGTGTTTTCAGAGAAATGGAAGTGCTAATCAGGACACATGAAAGCAGAACAAAGTGCCATTTCCAATAGCAGCTTCCTTTAGAAATTAAAATGTAGACAACTTCATCATTATCGACAGGCAATGCGTAAGGACACGGGAACATGAACTCTGACAGGCCCTTGATCAGGGTGTTTCCACTGAAGCTTGGCCGTAGTCCTTCCACTTTTTTTCCCTCTTTTACGTCTGCAGAGCCCTAAGCCTCTCGGTTACCCATAGTGATGGCATTAACAGAACGGGGGCTCTGACTGAGCACCTGCAGGGTGACACAAGCTCACGGTGGAATCACGATGCTCCCAAGACGGGATTCTGAAAAGCAGTGTTAGCCCGAGTGGTTGGAAAGGACAGTAAGGCTCAGGGGAAGGGGGTTCAATGAACACAGGGACTAGGGGCTGAGCAGGGCAGGCCCTTGGCATCCCTCTGCTCTAAGGGCCTACTGTTTCAAGCACTTTATGTTCATGGGGTCATGACCAGCCTCTCGTTTACGTGAAACAGAAATTAAGTTCTACGCCTGACTCTGGAGACTAACACAAAATGAAACCAAAAAATAAGAGATCTGGGGCAGAAAAGGCACAAGGTGAGCGTGGGCCGGCTTGATTCCAGAGAACCAGAAAATTACACCAACCACCAGGGTGGTGTGTCTAAGGATTCAGGAGGAGAGGAGAGGCTGCCAGAGGCCAGGAAGGGACCGTTCGAGCATTGGCTACAATGGCTTGAGGCACTTCAAACACGTTTAAATCCACGAGTCGTGGTCATACTCAAAAACCAAAAACAGTCCAAAAACCCACCGTCTCCCTTTGGGGAGAACTTACTCGTTATTTGGAAAACTAGTAAATAAAGGTGAAGATTTCAAGCAGTGATCCTGCCATGTCCAAAGGAACTGGCCTCGGGAGATGTGAAGAGCTGGCAATGGGCATTCCCCCGTCACAGACGATATTCCAGCTCACAGACGGAGAGGGAAAGGTAGAGGTGGGACGTCCCATCCTGCAACCCTTGACGTGCTCCAGACTGCGACGGTCCAGGGCCAGGAGGAGGACGCCCCCGCCTGGGTGGAGGGTCCGGCCTCTCACAGGAGCCAGACTGAGGCTGGGGGCCGGACAGGACCGCGAGTGGCTCTCCCAGCAAGCAGACTCAGGGCGGCTCCTAGGAATGGCGACTCGACGGCGGACAGAGTGCCTGGCCACACAGACGGCCTGAGTTCAACCCAATCAAACTGAATAGTCAAACATCGTTTAGGAGGGAGTCCATGAAATGTGAACACTATTTGATGAAATTAATTTTGGGGATGCAATACGGTATCTTGGTTATTTTGAAAAAAGGAGTCCCTTCCTTTAGGAGATGCTCAGGGAAACATGTGCAGATGAAGAACATGTGTTTGGGATTTGCAAGGCCTCCCAGAGGCAGCAGAGGAGGAGGACGTGGATGGGAGGATGGGGGTGAACCCCCGGCCTGCGGGAGCCTCAACGGGCACAGGGTTCATCATTTCACTCCCTCTGCTCCCGTGTGGCCCTGAGATTTTCCGTAATAAAACGTTCAAAAATCCAAGATAAAAAGAGGGTGATCCCTGGGTGAACTGCCAGCCTGGGGAGGACGGAGGCTGCCAGGGGACACCCTGAGATGGGGCTTCGTGGACACAGGGCGGGAAGGAAGCTTCAGGATGACAGGGCCCTCAGCCCCGGTGGACAGGAAGGCTGCTTGCTAGACGCACAGGACGTCCGTGGCGCTGGCCACTGGGGTCAGCAGGCTCCACAGCCAAGAGAGGGCCCGACGCCCCAAGAGGAGGCCGGCGTGTGGATGTGAGGAGAAAACACTGGAAAGGGTGTGTGGCCCAGACAGCAGGGGAGCGGGGAGCCCAGACCATACCTCATGCTGCTTCTTGGAGATATTGTGTGCGTCCAAGGCAAACACGGCTTCCCGGGCGCCCACGTACAAGGTGTCCTGGTCCTCACTCAGCAGCAAGGCCGAGTAGTTGAAGATGCCCGGCTCGTGAAACTGCACCAGCTGCACCTCTGGGGAGGGCGGGGTTGGGGGGAGAACGTATTAGGTACTTCTGAGCTTGGACACACCCCGAGCCTCTGGTCTCCTTTTAGTGCGTGGTTGTCTCACTGGGGCCATGCATGGGTCTGCTACCACAGTGGACAGGCCCCAGCCGAGGCCAGAACTCAGGCACCTTTGGGTGGAGGCCGCCACCAAGTGTGAGGCCCCAGAGCCACTGTGCTCTACCAGTGCTGTGGCCTGACTTCCCCTCCTGCTCCGCTCCCTCCAGCCCAGCTGAGCTTCAAACCCGGCAGCGTGACCTCCTAGGAACATGACCTTCAGGCAGTGTGACCTCTCTGCTGTGTAACCTTGTGACCTCCCAGGAGACTGCAGGCCAGATACCTTAAACTGCTGACCACGGTGGTTGCCTCTCCCTCCCATCAAACTCTTGTCTATGTGTATTTAATCATCCACAGATGAGGTTTACAAAGAATATAACTATTTAGGATTTTCTTATTCAGAAAAAAATCATTTACCTCAAAGCCTTTAAAAAAACCTATTTCAGCGATTACACCCCTTAACCCAAGCATTTTCCAAGGATAATCACCACAAACTTAAAGAGCAGGGAAACAAATGGCTTTTTCACTTATTTGGTAATCACATCAATAGCTATTTAGGAATATGAGGAATTTAAGGATGAGCTATTTAGGAGTAATATAAATGTATTGACACTATTTCTTTTTTTTTTCTTTTTTTTTTTTTTTTGCGGTATGCGGGCCTCTCACTGTTGTGGCCTCTCCTGTTGCGGAGCACAGGCTCCGGACACGCAGGCTCAGTGGCCATGGCTCACGGGCCCAGCCGCTCCGCGGCATGTGGGATCTTCCCGGACCGGGGCAGGAACCCGTGTCCCCTGCATCGGCAGGCGGACTCTCAACCACTGCGCCACCAGGGAAGCCCGACACTATTTCTTAAGGAGATATTTCTTCTTTTTGACCATCCCAGAGTCAATGTTCAACTTGGTTTTCCATCTATCACCGAGCTCTGATTTTATTGAAGGGTTAGGGGCTCACACTTCTGCTCTTCTAATTTCCCATTGTTGAAGAAAGATGCACACAGGATAGAGGCTCTCCCAGCACACACACTGCCTGGAATTCTGCACAAGACAGCTCAAGCCCTGCAAGCACACCTCGCTCAGGACCACTGAGCCTGAAAGACTGGAGCAGAGGGTTCCTAAGACACAGCTCCCAAGAGGGGAAATAAACAAAAGAGAAGCTAATAAATAGCAAATGAAAACAACTGGCCTGAAGCTCAGCTACACATGATTAAATATCCTCAAACTATGGATACTCCTTGGTGTGGTTTGTGCTCAGGCAGCATGCACCAAACATCATCAGGCACAAGAAAGATACACTTCCTTCCAGGGCTCCCCCCGTCCCGATTTAGAAGCCAAATCAGCAGGCCAAGAACAAGCCCTGCGAGTGTTCCCAGTTATCGGACCATCTCCCCAGAAGCGGCGGCGGTGCAGGCCATCTGCCCACACGCAAGTGCCAGGAGAACAGACCCAGCAGAGCAAAGGGCGCCCGTGAATCTCAACGCCACGAGTAGGGGGCAGGGTGGCCCTTCCCTTCAGATGCCACCAGCGCCGGACACGGCTCTGCCCTCACCTCTGTGCTCCCAGGTGATCCTAGGTATGGGTGCAAACGCCACCGCTGTCCCAAACACCACGGCGAGGGCGGTGAGCAGCCCCCCGACGGGGGCGCACATCCTCATCGGCTGGGGCCGCAGTGGGGACTTCGGCAGCAAATGCCCGCAGGCGTGCGAGCCCACGGTGGGTGTCAGGGTGGTCGCCACTCAGAGCAGCAGGGCAGCCTGGAGCTGGCGGGCGGTGCAAGCCCGGAGGCCCCGCATTTCTCAGCACTCTGGGTGAGGTCGAGCCGCTCTCACCACTGCAAATGTCAAAGGCCACCTGGTTCTTAAACAGCGTGCGGCCCTCTGAAGAAATCCTGGAAGAAAGTGAAAAGGAAGGGTTACGAGTCAGGATGTGTCGTAATAACGCCTGCTTTCTGTTTGCTCAATATCCCCCCGTGGCTCTCCTCTCACCCCATCCCCAGCCACGGACTCTGTGTGCTGAGGAGAAGAGAGTGGTGGGGACATAGAGGGCTTCCTGTGGGGACAGCCCCACACAGACACCGCATCCCAGGGTTACAGGAGTCAGGGCTTCCTGGTCCTCAGGTGGGCCCGGAACGCAGGACAGACACAGGGACCCAGACCAGGGAGACAAATGCCTGCCTGGCCGCCCAGCCTCCTCCCTGTGCGGGCACTGTGTCCAGCTGGTAACGCGATGGGAAGGTAGGGAACGGAACCAGGGTTTCAGTTTCCCTCGGAGACTCCAGCTTCCCAATTCCTGTAATACTCATGGAGGCTGACAGCCAGAACTAAAGACTGGAGAGCTGCACGGAGGCTGAAATGTGAGAGGTCACACACAGACACACACACAGGCGTATGTGCAAGTACACACGTATGCACGCATACGGATATGCAGGCCTACAGACGCGCATGCATCCAGACACACACACATGCACGCACGCATGTCCCGGTCATGCAGGAGGAGCTGACCTCCTGCAGGGGACAGGGCCACCCCGATGGCCTCACCCCTCCAGCCTCACCGCAAAAGTCGGCCTGTCATGGAAACTGGTCATGGCCTCTGATCTGTCACCGAGACGAAGCACCTCATGGAAAGAACAGGCCTGTGCTGAACAGAGAAACTGTGGGGCTGGGGGTCCTCAGATCTCCTGGCACCCACGCTCTGACCCTGCCCCACGACTGCCTGGAGTCCCGGCCTCCCGCCTGCTCAGCCCCGTGCACCATCTGCAAGGGTCCCTGCGGGGAGCTGCAGGGCAGCCCTGCTCCACGTCAGTGAGCTGGGGTGATGAGGGTTTGCCCCTGACCCAAGGCCCCACCAGGATCCCAGTGAGACTGTGAGATGGGCTTGTTCCCGCCTTCTCAGGGGGAGGTTGAAGCAAAACGTCGGCCTGAACAGAGGCAGGACGCTTGCCAGCCACATCTGGGGAATATAATTAAGCTACAGCAGAACCACTGCACTTCGCAGATGTGCTGCCCTGCGGGGCCCACACGGAATCCACGGGCATGCAACGGGCTCCTCGACTGAGTACCCCCTCTGCTGCAAAATGGTGAAGCAGCTGCCTCCCCGACACCCCTCTCCCCTCCCCCACAGGCCCTGGGAGTCAGCCATGCTCACATCGTCCTCTTCCTTCAACTCCCACCAAGCCAACCCCCCTCCAGGTCTACCAGTCCTACTGACACCCCCGGGCCCTCCCTCTCTAGAACCTTCCCCTGCACCCATCACCACTGTCAGCATCCTGACCACCATCCCTCAGGACGCCTGAGGGGCAGCCAGCTCCCTGACTCCCTCTCCAGCCGGCCTCTCCCGGCTCCGGCTCCCTGGGGACCCCACAATAGGCCACAGGGCAGCACCTGTGCAGCCACCTGCCGTGTTGCCCTCTGACACATCAGGCCAAACCAAACCTCCCAAGAGGGTTTGGGGAGAAGGTCCGGCTTCCTGTTTGCCTGGTTAAGTCACTGCCTCCAGGGAGCCCTCCTGCTCCTTCCTATTCTGCCTGGAAAGTCACCTCTCACACCCCGGTGTCCTTCTCTGGCCCCCAAAGCCTAGCAGGGAGCGTGGCTCACCCTCCACAGCGCTCTGGGGTCTTTTTATTTTTAATTTACTTTTTATGTGTATGTACAGGCCACTACCACCCCCTTCACAAAGGAAGGACTCATGGGGGACTTTCACGGTGAGCACTTGCCACTGGGGAGATGCTGGGCAAGGGCCAGACACCAGGGGCCAAGCCTCATCTGCCCGCCCACCTTCCCTGCTCAGGCACCCACTCTGCACCTCCTCCCCCCAGCTCGAAGGCTGCCTGGCAGGGCTCCCCATCCACCCAGTATCTGTTCTCCACCCCAACACGCCTATTGGCTCGTGAAGTCAGGGAGCACACTAAGTCCATCTTTTCCTCCAGGGACTGGCCCATCCTGGGTGGAGACGGGCACCTCTTTTTGACAAAGGGCCGGATGGGCATTATTTTCAGCTTTTTGATTCCTAGAGCCTCCGTCCCAGCTACTCGAGCCCAGCGTGGTAGCTCAAAAGCAACCACAGATGACGTGTGAATGGATGAGCATGGCCGTTTGCCAACGTAACTATTTACAGGATGGGCACTGGGCTGCAGGCCAAGCCCTGCGCTGGGGGCCCAGGGGGACGGCCAGCCCAGACACCCAGTGGCAAAGGCACGATCCAGGCTAAACACAACACCGGATGCACCAGGAGGCCAAGGAGGCCAGGAGGGGAAGGAGAGAGAGAGCTGCCTCATGGGGTAGCCGTGAGCGCTCACGCTCCGCAGAGCCAGCTCGTAGAGGCACCCACCGTGTGGGTCACAGTCACCCTCGGCCGGGGCCCTGGTGGGGACTCTGCTCTCCTGCCCTTAGCAGGGGAGTGAGGTACAAGGTGGCTCCAGAAGCCCAGGCCAGGTGAGGGGTTCCCGATGTGACCCACTCAGCAAGCAACCCCCGAGTGTCCAGTGAACACTAAATACACCGCAGCAATCCTACACAGCCCGCAGGACGCCCAGGCCCTGGCGAGGGCTCTTTGCGTGGATGATGCTACTGGCTTGGGGTGCACCAGCCACCCGCCTAGCTCGTTCCCGGGTCCATTTCCGCCACTACCAGTCTACTCGAAGCCGTGCCCACCCCACCCCACCTCCCATCCTGACCTCTCCACAGCCTCCCACCCCTTTAACCCTGCTTCCGTTCTTGCTGCCTGGGGTAGAGATTGCTAGCTTCCTGTCCCAGCATCCACATCCCTTCATTCTCACTAACAGAATCTTGATTTTACCTAGGAGGGCAGTGTGGCCAGCTAACCATGTCTCCCAGCTCCCCTGGCAGCAGTCCTGGCCAAAGAACTGTAGGACAGAAGTTATTAGGTAGGAATTCCAGGAAAGCTCTCTAAAGGAGGCTGACTCAGCTAGTGTTGGCTTTTTTTTTTTGGTCTTCAGCCTTTCCTCCTTTTGCTGCTGGAACTCAAATTTGATGGCTGGACCTCTGCCAGCCACCTTGTGAACATGAAGATAAGAGTCTCATTCTGAGAACAGCCAAGTGGAAACCCAGAAGAACTGGGGACCCTCACAACATACTGGAGACTTTACACCTGCTTTCTTCTGCCTACCTCTAGACTGGATACTAAACTACTAATCTTTTTAAATGACTGTTTTTTCAGATCTTTGTTACCAGCAGTCAGATACAATTCCAAACAGATACAACCTCCCTGTCACACATTTATTACCAAACAGCAGCAGCAGACAGAATAAAGTTTTTAATGTAAAGCAGAGCATATCCTTTCCCTACGTGAAACACTTCTCACTCAGATTAAACCCAAGCGCACAACCTTGGCTGACCTTCTATCCAGCCTCTCTTGTTTCATGTTCCCTCCACCTTTCTGTCCCAGCCATTTCTGGACATGCGGAGCCTGGCCCATCTGCAAGGCTGTCTTCCCACTGCTTGGCAAAGCACTTCAGAACATTTCCAAATGTGTCTGTACCAGAGATCACGTGTGTAAATCCCACGGCACAGTCTCATTCATTTACCAGAGAAGACTTTCTCTCTGTATGATTGATCAGTGACTGGCAGTGCCTCCCCAAAGGTTCTCTGCTCCGAGCTCCCAAACAGGTAAGGTTTCTAGGAATGCTCCAAATCAGGGCAAGGAGAAGCTCAGTGGCTGTCGGGGTCCGAGCGGAGTGAGGGGTGAACAGGCAGAGCTCAGAGGATTTCTACCACTCTGGAGTGAGACGCCGATGTGGAGGAGGGGACAAGATATATGGAAACTCTATGTACTTTCTGCTCAACGTCACTATGACTCTAAAACTGCTCTCAAATAGAAAGTTTAGTTAAAAAAACCCACAACACACCAGCTCAGAGAGGTCTTTCCTGAGCACAAAAGGAGCATGTGTGCCCACAGCCTGCAGTGCCCTTTTGGCTGCGGGGCACAGATGTGAGGCCCACTGGGATGTTTCATTTCCCCTCAAACATCAGCATGGAGCCCAGTCTCTGTTGGAGGGAAATGGTTTGCAAGGATCCAACAGCAAGAACAAATTCCTACTTCGGTAGCTGACAGGAGTCACTCTCCTCCGGGACATCCCATGACACGCACTGCAACCAGCTTAGAACCCAGATGTGGGAGATGCGAGAACCCCTCTTTGGAAACCGGTGCCCAGAACACAGAGATTGATCTCAACTCCCTCCTCACACCCAGTAAAATTCTGACACCCTCAAAGGACATAAACCCATACGGATAAAAATGGGGAGAGGGTGATAGCCCATGCGGACGTTAACAAACCTGGGAAACTAGAAAGAAAACAGATGAGCGTAAGCAGTGGTGTACCGGCAAACCTTAACAACTGGCTCTCCAAGGGGGCAGGGTGCCCTGCTTTGTAGTGTATGCCGATCCCTGGGGTGTAAATGCCGCTTTCGAGCTTCCAACATGATGTCACTGAACACAGGGATAGGACGAGATGCACGGTAGCACACCAGTGCACGGTAATTTCACCACACAGATACAACAGGCATGTGGCCTCAAGAGCAGGTAATAGTACAGGAAATAGTAAAAGGCACAGGAAGCAGTGGGTTTTGAGTATGTTTACCTTCACTTGTATTTTTTTTTTTTTTTTTGCTGTACGCAGGCCTCTCACTGTTGTGGCCTCTCCCGCTGCGGAGCACAAGCTCCGGACGCGCAGGCTCAGTGGCCATGGCTCACAGGCCCAGCCGCTCTGCGGCATGTGGGATCTTTCCGGACTGGGGCACGAACCCACGTCCCCTGCACCGGCGGGCAGACTGTCAACCACTACGCCACCAGGGAAGCCTCCCTTCACTTGTATTTTTAATACAATTTATTTAAGTCCACCTAATTTAGTGTTTGATAATGGCTGTGTTCACTAGCACACCACTGCTAGTAATTAACTGCCGTTGTGGACAAACAGAGCTGAACCCGGAGCCTGTGAGAGGAGAAGTCACAAAGAAACCTGAGAACATGAAAGCGACCTTAGAAATTAAAATCTTGATTAAGGCAACAAAACGTTCAGCTGAAGGATTGGAAGATAAAATTGAGGAGGTTTCCTAATAGTTGAACAATGTGGCAGAGAGAAACACAGGGAGAGAAAAGAGAAGAAAGCTAGAAGATGGATTCAGGAGACCCATGTCTAACTGACAGGAGTTCCAGAAGAGAGTGAGAATACAAGAAGTTACCAGAGAAATAATAACAAGAAAATGTCCAGAATAAAAAACCCACAGGTTTATAGAATGGAAGGGCCCAGCAGTGCAGTGAATGAAGAAAGACTGCAGTAGAGCCCTGGGAGACAAAGGGGGAGATTCTGAAAGCTTCCAGAGAGAAAACGGGCTCCAGACAATGACCTCTCAAGAGCCACGCCAACAGCTAGGAGGCAGCACAATGCCTTTAAAGTCTCAAAGGAGGAGGATTGCTCATGCAGACCCAAATCAAACCCAGTTATCAGTCACTGGAGTGTAGCACAGAAACATGTCCCAAGCATGAAAGTTCTTAGAACTTCTACCTCCCTTACATCCTTTCTCAGAAAGCTACTGAAGGACTCACGCCACCAAAACAAGGGAGCTGTTTCCCTGGTCTTCCCGAGAAGGAAGAAGAGCTGGGGGACAAGAGACAGGGTGTGCTCCGTGGAGAAGGGGTGCAGGGGGCAGGAGACAGAGGCCGAGCGGGTGCAGGAGAGCTCGTGCAGAGTTACCGTGGGTTTGTGTGCTGAAATATGAGGGGAGCCTGAGGATGAGTGAGCGACACATTCATCGATGAAAAATGAAGCACACACACTCAAAATGAAGCAGTTACTAACCCCAGAGAAAGCAAAAGTGAAACTTGAAAGGAAATGTGATCAAAGCATACTTATTATGGCCCAGCTTTGAGCAATACTGACATGGCACCAATAACAAAAACCGTGGAGCGGGCTTCCCAGGTGGCGCAGTGGTTGAGAGTCCGCCTGCCGATGCAGGGGATGTGGGTTCGTGCCCCGGTCCGGGAGGATCCCACATGCCGCGGGGCCATGGCCGCTGAGCCTGAGAGTCCGGAGCCTGTGCTCCGCAACGGGAGAGGCCACAACAGTGAGAGGCCCGCATACCGCAAAAAAAAAAAGAAAAAAAGAAAAAAAGTGGAGCAACGTCACTGGGAGGGTGGGGGAGGGGTGAGTGAAGGAGGACGTCAGAGAACCCCAATCCTCACCTTCCACGGTAACACAGGATCTAAAATAGCCAATGCAGGAAATATCTGTACAAGCACTTTGAAGGAATATTACCCAAAATGGCTAAAACAGTCGCAGCTCACTGTCTCAGGGACAAAGCGACAAGACCGGAGCTCCTGTCTTCTCTCATAAGCTGTAATTATTTCAAGTTAAAATCATGCGCATTAATTGCTCTGATAAAAGCTAATTAAATTTTTTAAAGAAATCAATGCTTTGATTCTTTGTAGCCTGGAAGACAGCAGTTCAGTGGGTGGAGAAGCAGGGGACATGGCCCCCTACAGGCAGCCATCCCAAGGACCAGGCAGAGCAAGATGTGCTTATGCAGCCACACTGGGGTTCATACATTTTTGCAGAAATAGGATTATTCACCAAGCGGCAGAAGTGCCCTGAGCAGCAGAACAGCAGTTAGTGTAAAATGAAGCTTCGACAGTGCCCAGCAAGGGGACCTGGCCTCCCATCCCTTCACTCGCCCCGGATCACCCCCCAACCCCAGTCTCTGCATTTGCCGCTCCCTCCTCCAGAACAGTCTGCGACCCCCCCACCCCGCTTCCCCACCCAGGAGCTCCTGGTAGCTGGCTCCTTCCCACATGCACTCTGGCCCCAAGGCCACCTCCATCCTCCTCCTGCTTTATTTTCTTCATAGCATGAGTAGGGGGGCTTGAAAATGCTCAGTGATGTGTTCCCTTCTAGGGCCGGCAGAACCAGAGGAAATACAAACATCCCAGTTAGAAGACTAAGGCCAGAGCTGGAGAGAACCAAGGTGAGGCCCCCGTGGCGGAAAGTTTCGCACACATCATAGCCAGAAGGAACAGAAATTGAGAATGGATTCACAACTCCAGGACAGGCTGAGCTGCCCTAACAAATGGGCCCAGTGAGTTTCAGCGGAGGCGGGTGGAAGGGCCAGTCTCTCTCCTACCGGGAGAGCAGGTGCAGGAATGGCCGCTGTGCACACGGGCTGCTCACGCTGGTTTAGGTGAGAAGGGAAAACATGCTTCTTAATCGCCTTGAGCCTGTACCAACCCAGGCACTGTGGTTAAGGAACAGGGCGGGTGTTGAACTAGCCAGGTGGCCACTCGCTCCCAGCCATTCCCAGGCCCGCCCTGCCCACGGCAGCCTGAGGACGGGCACGAGTTCTTTCTGCAGAAGCTACCCGGCATGGGCTTCATCCAGCCTGCAACTGTCTTAACCTCATCAGCAGGCGCCAGATTCCCGATGGCCTGAATCAGACCCTGCGTCTCGTCCCCAAATTGTCTTTAAAAAAAATCCACACGAATAGCCAAAGGTCAGGAGGGTCCATGCCACACACAGTCGACTCCTCTCTGGGGAAGGGGTGTGGGGGATGCATGTTTTGCTTTATGATATTGGAAGGGTTTGATGTTTGTCCTTTTTCAATAGCATGCATTGTTCCGTATGATTTAAAAGTGCTAAGCAAAGCACACAGCACACTCACACAGACACACAGCCACGGTGCACTCAACCGGGAACGCTGGCTCGGCGATCGCTGTCGCGTTAAGAATCGAAGCCTTAAATGTTCAAATGGAAACAACTGGACAAAGTGCCCACCCTCTGGCTTTCGTGGGCACTTCTGCTGGGAGCCAAGTGTCAGGAGTGTGCATTTGGCCTCCCCCATGTGAAAGTGTCACAGTGAGACAGGGGCCCATTAGAAAGACAGGGTCATACGATGTCACACCCGTTACCTACACGTAATTGTGCTGGTTCAGGAGGAGTGCATGACCCCACTTTAAATGTCAGGAGAATGGAACCCAGAGGGGTCTCTGAACCCGGCACTCAGGGGCCTGTCGGTGCCTGTCACGCAGCAGCTTTCCACCTGAGCGACCCTGAATCAAGTCAGGGGGTTGGGGCAGAGAAAATAGGGTAAGGGCTATTTCATGAAACCGTACAGACATCTGTGTACGTACGCTTGTGTGTGTGCATACGTGTATTGTGTACCTGTGCACATATACACATATATGTGTGCACCTTTAAGTGTGTATCGGAGTATATGTGTGCACGTATGCATCTCTGCGTGACCTGTATATGTGTGCATTCATGTATGTGTACACGTGTCGTTTGTATACATGTATCTATGTGTTCATTCATGCATGCACACACCTGTAGGTGTGTGCATATGCAACTGTGTCTGTTCATGTGTGCCTGTGTGTGTGTGTACGTGTGTATGTGCATGCCCATACAGTGTGTGTGCTCTCTGTGGCAGCACAGAAATCCCGACCTAGCACTGCATTCCTAGATGTGACCAGTGACGAAAGGCTAGGGTCCATTAAGGCAGGAACCATGGGCCGAGGGTACTGTCTGGGGTCTGTCACGCCTACCCACACCTTGGCTTCCCTTTCTGGGACCAGCCGTCTGTAGGGTCACAGAGGGGACACCACTCACTACCCCATGGAAGGCGTCAATACTGGCATCAACAACAGGATGCTAAACCAATGTTCAAAGCGTCCCCACTGGCATCCCCTGGAAACCCATGAAAGGGGAGCTCAGGTGACAGCTGTGGACAACTACTGGGGGAGCCTGTTGACGCTTCTTGTCTATGGGGTTTGCCCAGACAGGGCAGGTGAAGCCCCACTTACCCTCTAGGCCCTGTGGCCAGGACAGCGGAAGACACACAGCTAAATATACCTTCCCCTCCCAGCCAGGAGCAGACAACACAAGAGCCACCCTAAGACTATGCCCTGCCAGTGCTGGTGCCGGGCCCAGTGTCCCCATCGCCAGGCTGGCCCCCACCCTAGGCTCCCCTCCCCTACCCCAGTCCCCAGCCCCGCCCCCAGGCTGCACCCCACCCTCAGCTCCTCTCCCTACCCAATCCCCCAGCCCCAGCCCCAGGCTGTGCTCCCCCCCACTCCCCTCCCCACCCTCAGTGCTGTCCTCCCCCACCCCTGGCTGTGGTGCTGATGTCACCACCTTGCCAAATGGCCTTGCCCCCTCAGGAATCAGGAATCAGGTTTCAGAAGCTCTCTGTGTCACACACACAGCAAACAGTTTTTTGTTTCAACTTCAGTTTCCCCAGGACTTAGAATGGATCCCAGGAGCCAGGTTCAGCCTTAGAGCTGAGGCCAGCTGGACGCTCCCCGCTTCCCCAATGGAAAAGCGTCCAGGACACCGGCTTTCTCCTCCAGCCGCCCCGCAGGGGCAAACAAGCTGGTCAGGATGTCCCGACACACCTTAACCCTCGTTCTCTCACCTAAACCCAGGCACGCGTGTGTCACAAATGTGCCGATGGAAGCCAGGAAGGAGCAAAAGGGCGGCAGGGTGACAGATGTACAAACCAACCAGTTACTCAGCCATCAATCAGCAGTGATGATGCTGAGAAGGGCACTCGCAGGGCAGCGGGGATCCTGAAGCACAAAGGCCAGAGGAGGGAGGGACCACACCACCTTGTGCGACATCATTCTACCCTTCACAGTCGCACTGTCTCTTCAGAGGGCGTGCGGCACCCTCGCAGAGCGTGTGCATGGGTCTCTGAGCCCGGACTGCTTGGCACCAGGGAATATAAAAGAACCTTCCTCCCCTGGCCTGATTCTTCCCGTCGGCCCACCCCCAGGGAGGAATGTCTGTTGTCCAGGGGCTGCTGGCGTCATAGGGAGCTCAGCTCCAGATGTGCCCCCAGGCTTGTTTCCCCAGGGCTGGAGGACACCGTGTGCACCAGGAGATATTTTAAATGCCAGCAAAACTGGTGCTTCAGTCCCCAGTTTGACCTGTACAGAGAGCAAACTTAGATAAATGATACTGTTGAAAAGCTCTGCCTTAACTGGAATTTATTTGCCTTCTTAATTTTCTCCTTACCTTATAAAACTCTCCTACCTTCCAAAGCAACGCCAAGGGTGCTTAATTCCAGCCATAAAGAAGTGTAAATTAAAATGAAATACCTATTTATCCCCCACGAGACAGAGAAATTTAAGATTGCTGCTAGGGGTGCTGGTGAAGGGTTGGAGGATTTCTGAGGGCGATTCTGAATTTCCAAATGGCTCCTGCTTCCTAGCTAGTCTTGGGCAGCTATCCTATGGACCAGCCCAGTGTGCAGAGCCATGTGGACGAGGACAGCCCAAAAGGGCACCTGGAAGGATGTGCCTCCAGCGGGGGGGGGGGGGGTGCTAGTTAACAGACACGTGTAGGACACTGAAGAAGCTAGGCAGGAACCACCAGGAAGCACACTGCACCCTGACCACATGGAAAGGCAAGGGCAAAACAGCTGGCCAAGATGACCCGTGTGTGTCCAGGGAGGAGGTGCCAGTCCACATACACGTACGCACACACACACACACACGGATGCACACACGGACACAGACACACATGGATACAGACACACATGGACATAACACACAGAGATACACAGGCGCACATATAGACACACACGGACACAGACATACATCCAACTGTTAACAGTGATTATCTCTGGGGAGGGAGAACGGCCAGGGAACTCACTTTTTTAATGTTTGTTTTTAAAACAGTGAATCATGTTTATAATATTTTGTAAAAAATTAATACGTTAAAAATGTATGTCTCCTCTACACTAGACTCAAGTCAGTGAACAAATATTACATCCAGCACATCAACCTGTGCAGTGGTATGTAATGTTCCACAACCCAGCCCATTTCTTGGTGTCTATTCTTACCATTTTATTTTTTTGCCCTTTTGCACTTACATAGAAATGAGAAGGGGCTTCTTTTCCTGCACATACTTCATGCTTTTTATGACCACAGGGTAAAAGTAACAGAAGTCTATCCTTGCCATTTCTTTGCCCTTTTTGCATTTACATAACAATGAGAAGTGGCTTCTTTTCCTGCATATACTTCATGCTTTTTGTGACCACAAGGTAAAAGTGAGAGTCTACCCTCTAAGACTTTCACATTGGAATTCTCTAGCAACTCAATACAGTGCTGAACAGAAGAAACCACCCTTGTTTTCAATTACCTTAGGTCCAAAGATTCCAAAATATTTCTTTAAAATAAAGTGTTCAGCAAACAAAATCCAAAGACAAATGATCTAGAGGAAAAAAACTAGGAAAAAACACTTGTAACATAAATGCCAGGGACTGGAATTCCTAATAAGTGCAGTGATCTAATAAACTACAGAAAGAAAAGACCTAATAAACTACAGAGCCCTGGCCAAACAGAGCAGGTAATTAAAAATGTATATGTATATAACCAGCCAATAAACACAGAAAGTGTTAAGTACCCCTAGAAGCGAAGCTGTGTTCATTAAACGTCCCCCCCCAAAACTGGCATCACAAGTCCTCGTGACTGCCACGCATGGCAGACACCAAAGACTACGCTGGCAGCAGGTGTGTGGAGAAGCTAGAGCAGAAATGACGACCCCGCCAGCTAATCCACAATACATGAGTAGCATAAAAAGATGAAGGGAAGGTAGGGGCTTACTTTTTGTTTTTACAAATTAAACTGGCATTTCTCTTTCCTCTAAAACTGGAAATACACGGTTGACCACGTATTAATTGACCAAAATTAAGATTAATCATAAAATGACTCAGCTTCAGGGCAGATGACACGGACAGCCATCTTTTTACACCAGACATCACTGATGACCGCCCCCATCCCCAAAACAGAAGATGGAGCATTTCAGTGCCTAGAGCAGGGGCCTGCAACCCAGAAAGGGGGCAGGGGAAGGAGCACGGGGCAGAAAGGCAGTGGGGGAAGAAAAACAAACAGGCAGTGCCCCTACTGCCCTGTAGGCTTCCCTCAAGCCAGCCCCAAGGGGCAGCGGCCAAGTCCAGATCTTTGCCCCTAAGATAGCACAGGGACCAAGGACCAATCTTCGGCTGGATCCCACTGAGGCTTCTACAAGGGGTCAGCTTTGCTAATCTGCGAGACAGACTGAGAAACAAAGGGATTTTACCTGTATCTCGTGCCTCTTGAAACTTCCCAATTGTTTCTAGGAAGGAGTCTTCAGAAATCTTGACTCTGAAAATAATGGGAAATGGGAATATTTAAACAGTTAAACTGTCCACATAAACTCAGCATCACTTCTGGAAAGGCAGAGAACAAACTCCTGCCTTCAATTCTGGAGCCCCGAAGCTGACGCTCTGACCCAAGATGGCTTGGCACTTGTTCACTTGTGCAAACAGGAGGAGGCAGGGACTGTGCAACTGCTCACCCAGGAACAAAGGAAGTGAAACCTGTTGGTCACCCAGGTGCCAGAGCTGGTCCCCAACCACTGACCACCACCACTTCCCTGCAGAATAAGCTGTTCAAATACAAGCCAGAGTCACTGTCAGCTGCAAGTCCATCAATCAAAAAAGTATCATCTGGGCTTCCTTGGTGGCACAGTGGTTGAGAGTCCGCCTGCCGATGCAGGGGACATGGGTTCGTGCCCCGGTCCAGGAAGATCCCACATGCCGCGGAGCGGCTGGGCTCGTGAGCCATGGCCACTGAGACTGCGCGTCCGGAGCCTGTGCTCCGCAACGGGAGAGGCCCGCATACCGCAAAAAAAAAAAAAAAAAAAAGTATCATCTACTGGCTACTGACTTCAGATATGTATCCTTTAGAATTCATCTTCATTGAAATCCAAAGGCACCAGGCGATGAAGGAAAAAGAGATACAGATAACATATTCACGAGAAAATGATTTCCTAAAAAACCCATTTAATTCCCTTTTTCTTTGATTATTATTTTTAAGCCAAACAGAAGAATGTCCACAGTGGTATAGCAAGTTTCTATATTGTATTTGTTACCCCTTCCCAGTGCAGGATAGAGCCCTCAAAATAGGAATCCCCAAGTCCAGGAAGATCACAAACTATCAGACACAGAGAATCAAAACTGCAAAACCAGAGGTCACAGTGTAGGATTAACGAAGGTTTAGAGGCTGGTTAAATGGATGCTGACGCCTCTACGACTGCAAATGATCCAACATATTTTTTAAACCTCAGAATCAAGCTCTAGCATTTTTTTGTGGTGGGAATTATTTTTTTCTTTTGCTTCAAGGGTTTATACAATTATTGCCATTTTTCTGAAGACAGCTGAGAAGTAGGAGATGCTCCTTGGAAACACCACTGATGCCCCATCTCTCCCACACAGTGCCCCCACACCCCGGGGAGTGGGACCATCATGCCTGCAGCCCAGACACCAGTTTGTACCCCATTCTTACATGTCCACCCAAGCACACAGTTTCCAGGGCCACCCAGGGTCCCTCAGTGCCCAACAACTCAAGTCAGCAGATGAGACCTCAAAGTGACCGGCAGAAATGGTTAGGATTCACCCGCCTCACTGTGATGTACTGCCTAAGACTGGGTCTGGGTCTTTCCCACAGAAGCGACTGCTTCTGATGGCCAATTTATAAGCAAAACTATCTTCAGATGAGCAAGCAGGTAAGTGTCCTAGAAAAAGTTATGTCCACGCAAGACACAGAACCTATGTCTTCTGTTTAAATGCTCTTCTGGGCGAGCAGCTGACACAACCGATGGACAGGCAGTGGGAAAACCCAATGAACTATGGCATTTACCCGTTCACACGGGGCTTTCCTAGCACATGGGCAGGCGGGGCCCAGCAGCCACTGGGGACTGCTGAGAACTCTTAAGGAAAAAAGAAAGTGAGTCACCCATAAGTAAGAGGTTTAGATAAATAATGTGAATACTAAGAATTTTAAAACCAAAACACTTCTCTCTTCTAGAGACTCAATAAGTCTTTGTCACTTTACTAAATAAAAGCCCAGAGCTGCTTGTTCTGTGGTTGGACAAGGTGCGTTATCATATTCACCCTGATTTCATGGTTTTGAGCAACAAGTGGCAGCAAGCTAGGGTACCTGTGTGTGTGTCCTAATCACCTCACACAATGCACTTGGACACTGGGGTCCTCATTTTCTGCCTTCCAGCCAAGTCTCCATATCTACCCTCCATCAAAGAGCTTCTAGCCCCCAGGCTCCTGAGCGAAAATGCTGGCTTCTGGCTCAGTCAACCGTGAGGCCCTGAGGGCCCCCAGTTGTCTGCACCCTTTACCACAGCAATTTCTCTCCTTTCCCAACATAAAAACCCACAGGCTATAATTAGTTATCACCATACTGAAGAATGCAAAAGACATGCTCTGTATGCAACTACTAACCATATCATTCTGACTACGCATCTCCTCTGACTATGCAAACCTGCTTAGAATGCACATAACGTACAATCCATTTGCAAAAGAAAGGAATGGCATCAGTCAGAAGAGAGATAAGTGTTTTCCTCTGGTACACGGAGGAACTTGGCCTTTACCTCCCACCACACCCCCAATCCTGCAGGAGAGCATGGGAGCCCCAAGGCCCGTGCCCCGATGGCAGCTGTCTCATGACCATTTATGACAAAAGCGCAGAGCCCAGGTAAAGGGGGGGTCTTCATCTTGCATGCACCTTGCCTGCATTCTGCCAACGTGACCTCACCTTCCGAAGGCCCCCTGCCTCAGCAGTAAGCCGGTGTTCTCTTTAGTACGTGGAGAAGACACACGTGGGATGGGGCCAGGCATGGGACTCTGTTGGGTCAGAACGACCTGGGTTCCAGGCTTGGCGTCTCCATTTTCCAGCTGTGTGTCCTTGGGGAAGTTACTGGGCTTTTCTGGGCCTCTGCCTCCTCATCCAGAAAGTGGGCATAATAATAGTACCTACCTCATTTGGTTGCTGTAAAGAGCCATGAGTAACGTATGTGAAGAGCTTCAAACAGTGTCTGGCAGCTTCCCAGCACTGCATAACTATCAACTATGACTCTTCTACCTGTGAAGCGGAGCCAGTTATACCTCACTTGTTACTTACCTACCTTGAGAGACAGACATATCAGCGTTGGGCATGCGTAAGCACATTCCCCATTCCCCATGACCAAGGCTCTACCAGCCTCCTCCTCTCACAGGGAATTCCGAGCTCAGAGCCTGGCTCTGCCTGGGGTCACATCCACAATCTCCTGGGAGCAGGGCCCCTGCTTCTGCGGCCGTGGATGGGGAAGGGGCCTCGAGCCTCAACTGCTGAACTGCCTTACTTCAGCCCAGAAGCCTACGCTGGAGGTGTCTGGGCAGTGTGAAATGGGGAGATTCAATCAGCACTCCACCCACATGCCCTGTCTGGGGTGGGGTTTGCACATTAGTGCAAGACACCATCTCCCACCCCTGAGAAGCGCAGCAACGAGACAGGCTGGCTAAAATGTACGGTGATGAGGGGCCGGGGGCAGCAGTCACATGCACTGGGGCAACTTCTCTGGGGGCTACTGGGGGACTCCTGCCAAGATGCCATGTCCAGACCCTCTGACCCAGCAGTTCTCCACCAGGAATTCAGCTGGACACACCCCCACGTGTACAAGATGCCCAAGCACAGTATGAGGCTGCTGACAGGAAAACTCTGGAAACACCTATAAGTCCATCAGTTCATGTGCATGTGGGCACATATGTGTCTGTGTGTGTTTGTGTGTATACATACATGTATATATACTGCATATGTGTAAGCTGATTTGTGTATGAGCTGTGGCATATCTATAGGATGGAATACTACACAGCTGTTAAAAAATAAAGTGGTCACTGAGATGAAAGGATGTCCAAGATACTTAGTTCAGTAAAAATTAAGGTTCCCCACAGTGTTATAATATGGTCTCATTTGTGTAGACACAGGGTATGTAACCATTTGTACGTGCACATAATTTACTCAAAACTATTTGATTAGATCAGCACTTAATCAAGAATCTGCTGGCAGTGAGCGACTAGAGGGTGGCTTTGGTCTGCAGTAGGGGTGTATTTCATTTGTTACTATGTGTATTCTTTAGTACTATTTGAATTCTTATCTTAAGCATGTGGTTTCCTAATTAAAATACTTTAAATCTGATATTTAAAGTAAAATATATTAAATGTAAAAAACTTAGGAAATAAAAGGTCAGAGAAGAAAACATTTCTGGCAATTTCAAAAAACTATTATAACTATTAAAACATGATTCCCTTTTTGAAATGTACTAAATGCATTTCATCAAAATGGAAGTTTTCAAGAACAGCAAACAGACTTTACATCATTTCCAGCAGTTCCGACGTTTTGTTGGACCTATTTATCCTAAGAAAACTCAGACACAGAGGAAAGCATTTTGGTGCAGGTGAGTGCCGCAGACCCCGAAGTGGGAGAGGCAGGCTCACGGCCATGCAGCAAGAGGAACAGAGACCTGGAACTCAAGAAAGAAGAAAGGACCTGCAGTCTGTGGGCTGCTGAGTCAGGGAGCGGGGAGAGGAAGTGAGGGCCCTAGTGTGAACTGTGCCCCATGAGTCTCTGCATGTGGCCCCATCCCACATGATCCAGGGTTCCCCAGCACCAACTTGTGACTATGCAATGTTGTATGGCTAAATATGATAATGTTGCATGTTCAGACCGTTGTCAATTTCCTACTTAAAATTCATTTTTAAAGACTGATTTTAACAACCAGCAAAACTTGAGCTAGAAACCCTTCTTTCTAGAATGCGGAGCCTATTTGCCGAGGTCGGGGGGCCCAGAGAAGACACCATGAGAAGTTCATCATAAGGCTCTCCCCTTACATAGGTGGGGGCCAGGACACACTTACTTCATCATGCTCATGGGTTTGCTTCCTTCTGTTGGGAAATATTGCACATAACTTTCGTAAGATATTAATGGGGCTCACTTCTCATTTTTCCATGAGTTGAGGTATTTTGAAAAGGCATATTATCGATGATATTACACAGTCAACATCTAAAACATTTTAAATATTTCTTTCAAGCAAATTAGATGCCTTAATTCAGTCCATGTTTATTCTCCCCTAATGGGAAGGCAGCAAAGTGTGGTGGCCAGAGTGCGTGGCCAGAGCGTGGACTCTGAGGCCAGCCTGCCCAGGATCAGGTCTGGCGCTGCCACTTCTCAGCTGTATAACCTACAACAGGTCACTACCCACCCTCCCCAGCTACTCCCTCAGCCCCTCCACCTCCTCCCCAGCTACTCCCCCAGCCCCTCCACCTCCTCCCCAGCTACTCCCCCAGCCCCTCCACCTCCTCCCCAGCTACTCCCTCAGCCCCTCCACCTCCTCCCCAGCTACTCCCCCAGCCCCTCCACCTCCTCCCCAGCTACTCCCCCAGCCCCTCCACCTCCTCCCCAGCTACTCCCCCAGCCCCTCCACCTCCTCCCCAGCTACTCCCCCAGCCCCTCCACCTCCTCCCCAGCTACTCCCCCAGCCCCTCCACCTCCTCCCCAGCTACTCCCCCAGCCCCTCCACCTCCTCCCCAGCTACTCCCTCAGCCCCTCCACCTCCTCCCCAGCTACTCCCCCAGCCCCTCCACCTCCTCCCCAGCTACTCCCCCAGCCCCTCCACCTCCTCCCCAGCTACTCCCTCAGCCCCTCCACCTCCCACCCAGCTACTCCCTCAGCCCCTCCACCTCCCCCCCAACTACTCCCTCAGCCCCTCCACCTCCCCCCCAGCTACTCCCTCAGCCCCTCCACCTCCTCCCCAACTACTCCCTCAGCCCCTCCACCTCCTCCCCAGCTACTCCCTCAGCCCCTCCACCTCCACCCCAGCTACTCCCTCAGCCCCTCCACCTCCTCCCCAGCTACTCCCCCAGCCCCTCCACCTCCTCCCCAGCTACTCCCCAGCCCCTCCACCTCCTCCCCAGCTACTCCCCCAGCCCCTCCACCTCCCCCCCAACTACTCCCTCAGCCCCTCCACCTCCCCCCCAGCTACTCCCTCAGCCCCTCCACCTCCTCCCCAACTACTCCCTCAGCCCCTCCACCTCCCCCACAGCTACTCCCTCAGCCCCTCCACCTCCCCCCCAACTACTCCCTCAGCCCCTCCACCTCCCCCCCAGCTACTCCCTCAGCCCCTCCACCTCCTCCCCAGCTACTCCCTCAGCCCCTCCACCTCCTCCCCAGCTACTCCCTCAGCCCCTCCACCTCCGCCCCAGCTACTCCCTCAGCCCCTCCACCTCCTCCCCAGCTACTCCCTCAGCCCCTCCACCTCCTCCCCAGCTACTCCCTCAGCCCCTCCACCTCCTCAGCTACTGTCTGCGGAGGAAGCTGCATGAATGAGGAGTTGTAAGCACATATACATACTACAGGAGTGCACACTGAATCAATGTTAACACAGCAACACAAGCGACACTGCGCTGTTGTGATACAGTGGGGACACTCCCCAGTGCTGGGGAAGGTCCACCAGAACCTCACAGCCACACTCAGCCACATCGTAGCAGAAACAAGTGTGGGGGAGAAGCAGGTGTCTTCAAGCCAACACCAATCCCCGTGGTAGCTCTAACTGCGACTTTGCCTAGATTTAAAGCTTTTCTCTCTAAAACGCACGGCTACGACGTCAGCTTTTACTACCATCCCTGCTCCATGAACCTGAAAAGGTCTAAACTCTGGGTCCATCTGACTCCAAACTCAATCAAGCCCTTTCTTTGAGAGCCTGACTGGGCTGCCCCAGAGCGACCTCTGCCCTCTCTTCCCAAACTGTGTGTCGGCGCCACCCCAGGACTCCCCCTCAGGCCGCACCCCCTTCCACCCCTGCTGTCCACCCTCCGGCAGGGCTCTGAGAGCACACGGTCCAGACTCACCTACAGACGTCCTGGTTGGAGCCCCCTGGGCATCCGGAGTCTGTGTGATTTCAGGGGCTGAGAACCAGCAGAAGTGCCACCGCACTGCCTGCCTTTCCCACGGTGACCCTGCCTTCCTGCTCCACACACCCCGGCTGTGCCCTGCTGGGTACATCTCCATCATACCCACCCCCCGAAATCCTGGCTGTCACTACAGCTTGGCTCACGGGGCCAGGGCAGCCTGAAAACCGCCCTCAGAATGGATGCCTGGACTTGACCGAGCTTCGCTTCCTGGGTCCTGTGAAAAGTTATTAGCAAGAAGAATAATGAACATCCCACCAAAAGGTAAAGGTGAGAAAGTGACCGTTCACAAGAGCAAAGCGGGCACTCCTGCCGGACTCCACCAGCATCACTCATGACGGAGGTTTCCACTGCGCTTTGCTGTATTCACCCCTTGCACTGTGAGGGACCCAGGGCACGTACGGTATCATGAGACAGGAGGTCACTCACGTCCCTCGTGGGCAACTCTCTGGGGTGTGCACATGCCTGACCATAAACACTGGACACCTGAAGGAGCCCTCGGCGTGGGCCAAGAAACTGGGCACCGATAACGGGGCAGCAGCCGTGCGGACACCCGCTGCCTCCGGGAGCGGCGGTAACTTCCACTCCCCAGCAACCTCCGGATCCTTCGGAGCCCTGAGGAGGTGGGTTTCATGTGCTCTGCTGCAGAGAAAGAGACTCAGAAAATGCAACAACTGGCCTGGAGCCAAGATCAGAGCTGGGACTCCCTCCCTCCAGGGTCTCGCATTACCCGGAGGCCTTGTCAGCACCTGACAGCTCAGGACAGTCCATCACACCGGGGGTGGGGCGGGCACGTCACAGTGAGCAGGACAGAACCCGCTCTCTCTGGGGAAGCCTCGTGTCTCCAGTTTGGGCTGATGCTCCTTCTGCCCTGGAGCCGGCAGCTCCCACCCCTCCTTCTCCAGGAACTCAGGGCAGAGATGAGGGGCGTCCCTGCCGCACGGCTGGCACTTCAGAAACAGGGGTTTCTTCTCTTCACCATTTGGTGAAGACGTCACAGAATCTGCCCGGAAAGAACCATCTGGAATCTGGGGCTGGCGGAGGACCGCACTCAGGGCTGCCTGGGGCAGGATCCTGCACCCCCGGGTGCTCACGGCCCCCTCCAAGGGTCCTCCGGGAAGCACGTGTGCTTGCACCAGGGGAGCAGACTCTTCCTGCCCTGCACAGGGCCCCCAGACCCAGCCCGGCTGCAGAAGGACAAGAAGGTCTCTCCTGTCGGCCAAGGCGGGAGGGATGGGCCTGGGAGCCTCACCAAGCCCAGACCCAAGCGGGGATTTCTTTTTTAAGTCCAAACCACAAAATGCCACTCTCCCTGCCTTCCTATCTAGTGATTCCTTAAAAATACACAGCAGAGGTACAAAGTCAGGCCAGCTCGACCACAGGCCGTCATCCAGCTCGGGTCGGCAAAGGTCGGAGCCAACACGAGGCGCTCTGCTTTCAATCCTGCCTCCCTCCCCGGACGTGGCCTTCCCTCCCAGCTTGGCAAAACCCATTAGGGAATCCACACGCTCCAGCAAAAGTGCCAGGAAGGCCCAGGTCGCCTCACCCTGGCAGGACACAAAGGAACAGCCGTGTCCCATCATCTTGGGCCCAATTCACCTCAGTATTGATTTTAGACTTCCAACTGTTCTCTACTGTGCACATACCACTCGCACAGACCTTTGAGTCTGATTCGCCGGCTTCCACATCCCTTCAAGGGGACTACAGGGACGCCAACTCAGCCCTGGACTCGGCTGAGCACCTTGCAGCAAAGCCTGGTACTTTGAGACTGTGCTGCCTCTGAACCGTGGTCACACCACACCACCCCCACCTAGTCAACGGTGGACCAAGGGGCCTCTGTCTGCCTGACCCCAAGGTGCTGTGGAAGCCGCCAGGAAGGTCAGGAGGGCACACAGTCCAGCGAGATGGCCATATTGGAAAAATCAAATGCCTGTATCCCTCCAGATGGCAGGAAGGTGCCTGGGAGTCACCTCCGCTAGAATTCCCAGTGTGAAGCGAAGCCCAAGTCACAGTGAGGCATCTGAAGTAACCACACACACCCCCACAGTCCGGGTATTCACTCTGAAGTCGCCACACACGGAAGAGACCACCCACGTTTCACAAGCCGCTGCTGGCTGGACCCGGGTCCTATTAACCTGCAACCTGCCCGGAGCCTGGCCTAATGGCCCCAGGGCCCACAAAGGCCCTGTCCTTTCAGCAGATGGAATTCCACAGCGGACAGGGCGTTCCCTTTCTGAGCCCCATGTCACCTTCCAGATGATTCAGAACGTTGTGAGGCCCGGAAAAGTGGCAGCTACAGCATCACCATCACGCTGTCATCTTCCAGGTGGAAAACTGCAGCTGACGGGTTAACCAGCCTCGCTGTGTCTCCTGCCGCCCCCAGGAGGCACCTCCGCTCTGGGACCACTGCTAGGGAGCGGGTTAGGAATGAAGCAGGAACAGAGGCAGAGACAGGGGTCTCCAGCCAGGAGGTCTATTATCCTCCCCATTCATGGGAACCGAAATTAACTGAAAAATCTACATGACATTCTGCACATTCTTAAACCACATACACGGGGCCACCAGCTCCACCCCCCACCCCCACTAGGGTCGTGCCAACCTGTCCCTGTGGAGCGGTATCTCGGCCCAGAATGACTGGGCCCAGAATGACTGGGCACAGGGGCAAGGCACATTCCTCAGCACCTGCCGCAGTTACAACAGGTGCCTGGCCAGGGAAAGGCCTCTGAGCGCTGCACACATTCGCCAACTGGCGCATGCCGGGCACCCTCGTCCAGCAACAAAGGACACGGGGATGGGAGGTAGGGATGGAATAGAGGGGACACCGAATGTGGTTCTAGAACAGCGCCAACCGGAGGAAAGGACTTGGTTTTCTAACATCTCAGGACTCTTTTTGGTAAGATGCACATGGTTTTAAAGGCTGAGTAAATATGAATAATTGTGCTGCACAAATCTCTTTTCTGACCATTGGACTTACTCGGCCGATAGAAAATAGGGGTGTGTGCACACATCAAACATCCCCGTTCTGTTGAGGATGCCAAAGCTCGGAGGCCTCGCTTCCTGCCGAGCTGGACTGGGAGCACATCCGCCCCAGGAACAACCGCTCCTCCTTGGGCGCCCCTGTGAAGACCAACCCGAGACCTGGGCGAGGTGCCGTGCCTCCTCGTGATCATGCAGTCCCACGAGAGACACAGGGTCAGGGCTTCCTCGTCCAGTGGATCCCTGATGACCGCTGCGTCCAAGGAGGTCCACCTGACTCCTGCTATCCTCACGTCACGGGACATGGAGCGGGAACTCATAGGGGGCCAATGTCCACCTGTGGAGGGTCCGGCAGGTGGGTCCTTTGGGTCCCTCGGGGTGGGCTGCTGCCCCCTGGGGTGGGAGTGTGCGCCTGGTGGGCTGGCCTCGGACAAAAGTGGCTTGGTGCCCGGTCCTGGGAATAGGTGCTTCCCATGTCTGCAAAGCTGGCTGTGGGCCAGGCCTCCCCCAGGCACTTCTGCTTTCCCTGTGACCACAGAGAAGGACGTGGTCTAGACAGATGCTCCTGGGCGGTGTGGGCGCCACTTCCCATGAAGGTACTTCCTTATGCTCCCAGCGGTCACGGATTCAGGACACTGCCGCCCCCACTGCCACAGCTTCCCTCTGGGCTCTACACTGGGTGCCACTGGTCAGGTCCCTGCTGGGGACATCTGAGTCACTGCATGCTGGACACAGCGAGGGACTCAGGCAGGCCTGTGAGCACCTGCTGAGGGCCAAGTCCAGGCACAGATACGGGGGCCGGGCATACCTGCAGCCACCCAGGTGGGCGCTGGGCATCAGAGCAGACGGTGGGAATCCTGGGCCAGATGCCAGGCACGCCTCCCAGAGCTGCACACATGTCAACCCGGTAAATCCTCAGAGCCCCCGAGGACCTGGCCCCTTCATTTCAGACAGGAGGAAACTGAGACACAGACAGCTCTCAGCCCTGCCCGGCCCTCCACCTCTACCAGGACGGCGCTCTCCCCTGCACTGGGACCCTGACAGCACTCACGCCAGCCCTTCCTCCAGGTGTGGGGTGATGGACGCCCCCAGGGAGGAAGTGCTCCCAGAAGAGCAGAAAATGAGCTCCAACTCTGGGCTGGCTGTGGGGATACCAGGAAAAGCAGAATTCTCGTCCTGATCTTTGACCTTGTCAGCGGCCAATGGGGCTTCCCTCAGGGCTGGCTTGGCCCGGCCCTGCCTACCTTCCATCAGCCCCCTGGCGTCCTTCTCAGCCTCCGGCTGCCTCACAGCCCCCCAAAGCCCTGGGTCTGGAAATTGTTAAGGAGGGGCAGGGAGGGGCCCCTGGGTGGAAGCCATTCATCTCAGGCCCAGGAAGCAGCGCAAGCCAGGGCACCGACAGCCAAGGTGGCCCCAGCTCCTTCCGCAGCAATGGTCACCAGGCACCTGACCACCTGATGCACGTCTGGAGGCAGCTCCCCCTACCCACCAGGGGCCCCCCAGCCAGCAGCCACACCATCTCCCCCTGGTTACCTCTAGTCTTAGCGGCACTCGTCACCTGTGAGAAGCCAAGCAGATGCAAGGCCATTATCACTGCAAGAGCCTTCCCGGCAGGGGTTGGGGGTTGGGGGGGTGGGGGGGGGGGCAGGAAGGGAGTGAGCCAGGCCACCTATGACCCCAGGAATATACTGCCATCTCACAGGGATTCTTCCTTCCAGCAACCGTGATCATCATCAGATATTTGCAGATAAGAGTACAAAGGGCTGGAAACTTTCAGAAGCCACATCAGTGTCGAGCAGTGGGGTCAAGCGTCTGAAACCCACCGTCTCACCCCAGGCCTGCTCCCCACGTCACCTCGCCACTCCTCAGGGCTGGAAAGCAGAAATTTCCCCACTCCCACGTCAGAGATCCTGACCTAGGTGGATCACATCGCGTTAGTAAACACATCTGCCTAACTGGGCTTATTTAAATCCAGTTTCTCATCAAAATCTCAACTTGTTCCAAGTTAGGAGCCCAGCAGACACTTTGTAAGGGACGGTTCTGGCCAAGGACGGCGGCTGCATCTCAATCTCCAGGCCACCCACGTGTCCCCACCTCCAGGAGATGCCTTTCCCCAGGGTAGTCCGGGAAGCACGCCCTTTCCAAATAAATGCACTTTGCTAACTAGGTCAGGCAGGAGTGCACACTCCCCATCGTTTCTTGCTAGCTTAAAAAAAAGGCATAAGAGTGAAATGAAATAATTCACACAAACTGCAGCCTGCACAGTGAATGAAGAGTGACTAGTTTCATGCTCAGAAGAATGTGGTTTCTGTTCAATGTCAAGCTGTTTCAGACGGGACATTCTGCTAGACGGGACAAACTCAACTGATAATACAACCTCATTAAAAATTCTATAACTACAACTGAAGGGGAGAGGGAGATGGGAGGAATTGGGAAATGGGGATTGACATGTATACACTATTCATAGTATGTATAAAATAGATAACTAATGAGAACTTACTGTATAGCACAGGGAACTCTACTCAGTGCTCTGTGGTGACCTGAATGGGAAGGAAATCCAAAAAAGAGGGGATATATGTATATGTATAGCTGATTCATTTTGCTGTACAGCAGAAACTAACACAACATTGTAAAACAGCTATACTCCAATAAAAATTAATTTAAAAATAAACAAATAAATAAGAACTAAGTTCACAACAACAAAAAAAAACCCCAACAACTCCATAGCTACAAAACTTTGGAAAAGACATTTCCAAAGTTGCTGCTTCACCCTGACCTGTGGTCAGAGGGGGGCACCCAGTGGGTGGCTCTGCAGAAGGCTGCCCAGGACAGGCTTCAGGCTGGGGATGGCAACCACACCCAAAGCATCCACGGGTGACAGAAGTTTCTAGAAACATTTCAGCCACAGGGAGGGTATTACTCAGAGGCAAGGACATACATAACAAGGCTCTCCCAACGTGCAGACCAGAAACTCGAAGCTTCTGCTGCAGCTTGCCCAGCCCATCCCTGGCGCCCCGGCCCCCTACCCTGTGAGGTCCCTGGGGCATCTCTCTGCTCTCTCCAAAAACCAGGAGAGCCACGCTGGGTAACCCCCCTCCCTCCCTCCCGCTCATGCACCGTCAGTGGATTAAGCCCCTCAGTCTTCAGTGGGAAACACCTTACTGCCTTCCTGGAGGTGCCTGATGCCAGGCTGCAAAGCCTCCCCCCACACCCCGACCCTGGCAGAAGCTGGCACCTGGCCAGCAGCACAGCCCGTTGACCACGTCTTCCCAGGCCAAGGGGACCTGCATCAGTTATTGCTCACTGGTGAGGGCGGAGCTGGGCCTGGCTTTCTGGAGGAGTCTAACAAGCTCTGCCACGCTTCTTTCCTCGGACTCAGCAATCCTACAAGTTCAAAAGGATGCCAGCCCAGGAATCTTTACCTCCATGTCACTTTAACGAAAATAAAAATTTATAATCTAAATGTACACTCATCAGGAACTGGCTAAATAAACAATAATACGATAGCACGCTCTGCCATCAAGTTAATGCTTGTTGACAAATACGGATGAACACAATATATTATCAAATGCAAAGGGGAGACGATAAAACAGCACTTAAAGGTAAGCTTATTCATGTAAAAAAATAGCCAGGAAAGCTCACGCCCAGAAGGGTGTGGGCATCATTGTTCCAAGCGCTCCCTGGAGCTCAGTCCCTGATCCCAACAGGGCTGCATCACCTGCCTTTGCAGGGGAGCTCTCTGGGGCCAAGTGCACCTGATCTTGGAGTCCAGGGCACCAGGCAAGCTGGCCAGGATCACCTGTCGGAGGCGGAGAGGGGCCAGGTGCGGGAGGTGCTCAGTTCTGGGCAGGAGACTTCTGGGGCATCTTTCAATATTTTCTTTAGACTTTTCTGTATCTTCTCATTTTTTTACATTAGGAAATGCATTTTTCAGTACTTTTCTTACAAAACAATCATGTCATTTCCAAACAACACCAGCTTCTCCAGGTTCTTTCAGTCTTTTGGCCCCTAGGCCACCCCACAGCAAAGGGGAAGGTGGCCCCGAGTCCCCCCAAGAGTGCAGTCCTGCCACCCTCACGGCCACATTCGAATACTTCCAGTCCTCAGCCAGACCAGAATCTGCACTTTCAAATCCCCAGCACGACTCTAGTTACCTGTGTCTCCATGTGCCAGTCATACCACATTCCCCTGTGCATCTGTGCTGCTTTGCCCCATCAAGTCTGACCCGTCCATTTACCCATCAAGAGAGACGTAAATTAGTCTGGGTGCTGGGCCCAGCTGCCTGGGTTTGAGCTCTGGGTCCCCTTACCAGCTGTGTGACCCAGGCCAGCTATTTAACCCCTCAGCCCCTCGGATTCTGAGCTGTAAGACAGAGCTGGCCTCAAAAAGTACATGGGTTATTATGACACCCCTTGGCATGATAGACGGTAACCACTAATGTCAGAGATGATATTAACATCTACCACGGAACGGCCTGGGCCGTTTGCTAAGCCTTTAACAAGCGCATCACACTGTAGCTGCCGAATCCTGCTAAGGGCAGCAGCCATAAAAAACCAATTCTGCCGGGATTTCCCTGGTTGCACAGTGGATAAGACTCCACCTGCTAATGCAGGGGACACGGGTTCGATCCCTGATCCAGGAAGATCCCACATGCCTTGGAGCAACTGAGCTCGTACACCACAACTACTGAAGCCCGTGCGCCTAGAGCCCGTGCTCCGCAACAAGAGAAGCCACCGCAATGATAAGCCCGCGGACTGCAACAAAGAGTAGTAGTCCCCGCTCGCCGCAACTGGAGAAAGCCCGCACGCGGCAACGCAGACCCAACGCAGCCAAAAATAAACAAAACAAAACAAAACAAAACAAAACACACCCCAACTCTGCCAAGTTTCAGGTTTTGCTCTTTCGACAACAACTCTTCCCCAAAGAAACTGATCAGAGAGGGAAGGAGCTTTGTCCTTGGCGTCTGAGGAAATCCACCTCTTCTGCACACCTCCAAGCAGCACTGATCTCAGCCTGTGACTCTCATGTCCTGTCCTAGAAGATGTCACCCTGCAGGGTGGCACCTGCTTACCGGAGGACACCTGGGACAGGTGTTGCTGACGAGAGCAGCTGCCTCATGCAGTGACCTAACATTCATACTCCACAGCAGAAAGATTAAGACCCGTGGAAGGGAGGAGGGCACCTGGGTTGCCCAGAGCCAACCTGTGAAAGCCAAGGCCAGGAGAGGCAACCCCTGGCCCTGCCGGCGCACCGGAGTGAGGCTCACACGGGGACAGCGGGAGCAGTGCCCACAGCTCCAGGTGCCTCAGACACCTGCACTGGCTCAGTTATCACTTCCTTGATTTAACTTTAAAACATTCAGTCACTGGGATAAGTCAGCCGTGGCTCTCACCGAGAACACTGTCTCTCAGAGAATATAAATCAAATGGCCCTCGCCAGTCTTGGATATGGCTGCCTCTGGGTCACCGAGGTCTTAAGCGGCTGGCATAAGAGCCTCTGAAGGGATGAAGAGCCATCAGAGCCCATAACGGGGGAGGGGCTGGCACGGAGCGGTCCCCAACAACCAGGCGCGGGGCCTCCCAAGCTGGGCTGCGCACAGCTGCTGCTGTGCCTTGTTCTCCATCCCTCCACCTCCACCCTCAGAGGCCCATGTCGTGCCAGCCCCGTGAGAGGCACACCCAACCCACAGCCCTGCTCCCATATCACCTGCGGTCCAGGGGGAAGAAAGCCCTGATCCACGGTCACACGAGGACCCAGGTGCAAATGCCCACGGGCTCTGGGCAAACAAGACAGAATCTGGGGGGGCAGGAGCAGCGGAGTGAGGTTAGTGCCGACCGGGCAGCTCCCCGAGCTGCTCTGGGCAGTGCTTCCCGCACCTGGAGAGCCAGGACGGGACCCTGGGGCCACCTGGGAGCCCAGACCAGAGGGGATGAAGTCACGCCCACCTTGGTGAGAGCCCCGGAACACTAAAACATGGAAGTCAATGCCATCCAGTCTCCTCTCCTAATGGCAGCAACGAGAACTCAAAGCCCAAAGAAAGCCCGTGGGGCTGAGCGGTGCACCCCAGGACAGGTGAGCCCAGAAGTGTGAAGACTGGAGCACACACCCCACGCCATGCCAGGTCCTTCCTAAGACCAACAGCCACCAGCTTCCCCTCCACAGGTCCTGCCCACTCCAGGGCTCAGTTCCCCCAAGTCCCTGGCTGTCTCTGCACCCCTCCTCTAGGGCTCCCCACGTCCCTGTACAGCTTGGCCGCCCCCTCCTGTCTCCCCTGCCATTCCCTGTCTGAAGAATTCTCCAGCGGCCACAGGGATCAGCAGGTTGCCTCTGCTCGCAGCTCAGACCTCACCTCTGCAGTTCCTTCGTCTCTCAAGGACAGTTCCTTCCCACGGGGAATTCTGGTGCCAGGGTGAGGATGGTGAGTTTGAGTCCTGCTCAGACGAGTGAAGGACCTCAGGAGACAGGGTGCTATCCCATGTCTACCAGATCTCCAGCAGCTTCCTGGGCCCGTTTCCCCTGCCAGGGAGCTCTGAGCTGCCTCCCAGGAAAGAGCTTGAAAACACTCTCCACAGAGCTCCTGCAGAAGCTGCCTGGTCATCCATGGGGGACTCCACGAGCAACGTGAAGCCTGGGCTAACAGACACAGATTCTAAAGGACCAAACATGCACGTGCACGCAAACACATCACACCTGCCCACACGGGCACACCTGCCCACACAGAGACTGTGGAATCGGGTGAGCGTGGAGGCTGAGGTGGGCAGAGCCCCCTTGGGCCCCACTCTCCCGCCTCACGTGGGGACTGCTGAAGGTGACACACAGGTAACGAGAGGTCCTGGGATAGAGGGCAAGAGCGAAGCCCCAGAGCACAGGCCGGCCTGACCTTCTCAACCTGAAGGTCCCAGGATGGTCCTCCTTCAACTGCATCCTGGAGCAGTGCCTCCAGCCAGCCCGTGGCCAGGTCCGACCCCGTGCAGGGCAAGACAGGGCCACGGCCACACCGGCCTCACACCCATGACTGTGCACTGGCATCCGGATCTCCCTCCTCTCCCTGGAGTCACCAACGCAGCATGAGATGCCCTCTGGGGACTCGCAGGTCCCAAAGAATAGACTTGGATTTGGTGCTGCAGAATGATCCTTAATAACCACGTGAAAATTAGGTGAGTTTCCAAATGGAGGCTTTAATTAAACACAAAGACAATCACCTTATACTCCTTAGGATGGCTACAATCAAAAAACCAAAAAACAAGCATCGGTGAGAATGTGGAACCCTGGTGCCCTGTTGGTGGGAATGTGAAATGGTGCAGCTGCTGTGAGAAACAGGGTGGAGGGTCCTCAAAACATGAAACACAGAACTGCCACATGATCTATTAATTCCACTTCCATTTATACACCCAAATGAACTGAAAGTGAGGTCTCAAACAGATATTTGCACATCTATGTTCATGGCAGCATTATTCACAAGCCAAAAGAAGGAAGCATCCCAAGGGTCCTCTGATGAAGAAAATGGGATCTATCCATAGGATATAATAGTAGATTCTCCAGCAAGGAAAAAAGGCTTTCAGCCCACATGCCTCAGACACCCCCGCCAGCTGCCCCTCCAAGGTGGCCCAGCCAGGTGCACCATCACCACCCAGCACTGAACCTGGCATCCAGGGGCACCACGAGCCGACGAGGCAGTCACTCAGAGGTGTACAGAGCTGAAACTAACAAGAAAACACCAGTGTTTGGGGATCCTCGGTCCTCAACCTTTCCACACCTCTTCTCTCCAGGACAGGAGAGCGACAGGAGAGGGAGAACAGCTCCCCCGCACACGGAGAGAGGTGGAGGGTTGGACGGCATCTGGAGCATCTGAGACAGCGCTGGAGCACCAGCAGCCCCCTCCTCTTCTAGAACCTCTGCCCGCACTGACTCGGCCCTTCCGCCAGTCCCACTACACCGGAATGGGCCTCTGCAGGTGGAGAACTCACACAGTACTGCCATGTGGGGGCAGGGATAGGAGCCGTCTCCAGGTGTTTGAGTTCCAAGATAGGCCAGACCTTGGCCGCGAGACATGATGATACTTCTGAAAAGCGGGCTCTGATAGCCGGCACGGCCAGCCAGGCCTGTCCCACGTCCACCAGGTTCCCACTCCCTAGCTGCTCCACTCCCATCAAAGGCTGGGGAAGCTGAGTGCCAGGCAGGGTCAGGGGCCACGGTCCTGGTGACAGCCAGGCTCCGGGAGACTTCAAGAAGTGAGGACATCAGCAGGAGGCTTCTGGCCACCTTGTGGACTGAGGCTGACTCTGCCCACCAAGATCTCCTGGCCACACGCTCCAGGCTGACAGAGACCCAAGGTCAGCTGGAATACCTGTTTTCATAGGTGGTATGCGCAGTGTGTGGGTATGGTGTGTGTGATATGTGTACACTGTAAGTGCACTGTGGTATGTGAACAGTGCGTGGTGTACGTGGGTTTACGTGGTGTGTGTGTGGTGCGTGTAGAGTGTGGGTGTGCATCTGCATGTGTGTATCCTGAAATAAAGTAAGAGCTGACTGAGAAGCCTGGAGAGACCAGGGTAAGAGCGGACCACAGAGCTACACATGGATGCTGCTGGTTAAAAGAAAAGGAGGAGACCTGACTGGGTCATGGATCTCATGGTTTGTTGGGAAAGAGACTTTCCCTCAGGGTAGGGTCTGGGAAAAGTTTGTGATACAGTCTTTACCTGAAAGGGGACGATATCAACAGTACCTCTGGCGGAAAGTGTAACCATTTCCAAAAGCTTGTTCCTGCATTAAACCCACCTCCCCGCCTCACACAGCCGAGAGCACAGCCAAATCCCACACCAGAGAGGGCACTTCCACCGAAACCCAAGTTCACAGAGTCCAGGGGTACAGCATCCTGCACACCCAACCCGGTAAGAACGGGTAGGGTAGGGAGGGGGGTGCTGGCATAATACTCAGACCTGCTAACTGTCAGGAAATTATACAGAACAAGCCAAAAACATCCATAAAGGAAATGAATCCGTTAGTCTGGCTGACACAAAGCTAATCTAGAGCCACACAGATGCTTCTCAAAACCCGTAGCCCCGTTGAGGGGCTAAGACACTAAATCCCACAGAAACATATAAGCTGGAAAAGATGTGTCCCAGGTCCCAAGCTACAGCAGAAGAAGGAGCTTGAATCTAAAGTCCAACTGGGGTAGTTTGTTGAATTAAAAGGTCGCATAGGGCTTCCCTGGTGGCGCAGTGGTTGAGAGTCCGCCTGCCGATGCGGGGGACACGGGTTCGTGCCCCGGTCCAGGAAGATCCCACATGCCGCGGAGCGGCTGGGCCCGTGAGCCATGGCCGCTGGGCCTGCGCATCCGGAGCCTGTGCTCCGCAACGGGAGAGGCCACAACAGTGAGAGGCCCGTGTACCGCCAAAAAAATAAAAATAAAAATAAAAAAAGTCACATAAGCTAAACTGTGTCACTGGAGAGGACACAAAGAAGGTCTGTGACAGGGCATAATCCAACCAGAGGCAGGGCCGGGGCTGGGAACACAGGGGCACCAAGGTACCCAGAGCCTGGGCCCTGCACCTGAAACCAGCAGAAGCCCAGACAGCACCGAGGAGGGGGCTGGCCGCGGGGCCCTTCTCGTTTCTCCTGCTGGGCACCTGGGAAGGCACTCCTCCTGCCCCATTCACACTGTCCTCTGTTCTCTCCGTACTGCATGCCTGGGGCCCATGGCTGCTCGCCTGGCCCTGAACGCATGAGTGCCTCATGCACAGTGCACGCTCGGTCAGGTCCCTGGGCAGGAAGAGATGCTGGACCAGGGATGACGGATCCTGCCCCCGAGCAGGGGGCTCCTTCTCAGTGCAGCTTGGGTCAGGGCAGAGCCCCAGCACACTTCCTGCTCCCACCGTCCAAATCCCCCGAGACACACCACCTCCTCCTTCCCTCCTGTTGTTAAATCCTACTGTCCTCTGCAAGCCAGCAGGACTTCCAGCCGCTTCTGAGCTACTCTAAACCCCTGCAGCACCTGCAGTCTAGAAGGTGACGCAAAGCTCCATGCCAGGCCAGCAGTAGCAGCAGCGGAGTCCACGGGCACATTCACGGCCCCCCAGCAGCATTCCAAGTTTGCACAAGCTATGTCTGCTTAAGCCCTCTAGGTGCTTCTTACCTGAAGTTTGAACACCACTGGTCTACATGAAGCAATTTCACACTAGATTTTACATTTTCTTTGCTGCTCAGTAATGGGTTCATTTATCTTGTCTCCATAAGTGATTGTGAAGCTCCTCTTAGCACAAAACCACATCTTAACGGACCTACATTGGTTTTCTATGGCTGCTGTAAAATAATACCACAAACTTGGTGACTTAAAACAGCAAAAATTTATTATCCCAACTGTTCTGGAGGTCAGAAGTCTGACATGGGACTCACTGGGCTAGAATTCAAGAGCTGGCTGTGTTCCTTCTGGAGGTTCTGTGAAGAATCGTTACCTTGCCTTTTTCAGCTTCCAAAGGCCTCCTGCATTCCTTGGCTGGTGGCCCATTCCTCTATCTTAAAGCGAGTGAAGAGCACAGGCCAAAGAGCCCACTTGAGCATAAGGATTATTTTGAGCTGAAGGCAACTGAGAACAGCAGATACAAGAAGAGCTCCCTGCCCTCCCCCATTTGCCTAAAAGCAGGACATAAATTCTCTCTGTAAAGTGTCCTGGAGATGACGCTGAGATGAGTCTGCATAATTAACCTTACTAAACATCCTTTATCTACCATATGCTTCCTAGTCACCTTCCCACAATTTACTATCCCTAGGGACCCAACCCCCCTTGCCGTTGTCTTGTCGCTTCAAAATTTATTGCCCTTTGTTAAAGTGATATATAAGCCCCAAGTCTAACTGCTTCTTTGGGTTTTTACTTCTTTTGTGTGAAGTGCCTGTGCATATAACAATATTAAATTTTGTATGCCTTTCCCCCCCCCGTTAATCTGTTGTCAGTTTAATTCACAGGCCCCAGTCACCGAACCTAAGAGCAGAGGAAAAGTTTTTCCTCCCCTGTACCAGCAGCACAGCATCTTCTCTCCTCTCTGCCCCACGGACTCTCTTAGTACGATCCTGTGATTACACTGAGGGCCTACCCAGATAAACCAGGATAATCTCCCTATCTCAAGATCCTTAACTTAAATCACATCTGCAAAGTCCCTTTACCGTGTAAAGCAACACAGTC
The DNA here is from genome assembly GCF_964165515.1 of Mesoplodon bidens. Classification (NCBI taxonomy): domain Eukaryota; kingdom Metazoa; phylum Chordata; class Mammalia; order Artiodactyla; family Ziphiidae; genus Mesoplodon; species Mesoplodon bidens. Next base: position 99,534,343 of record NC_138162.1, on the reverse strand, counting down.
ACTCCAGGGATTAGAATGTGGACGTGTTTAGGGACCTGCAGACCCCCTAGCAGAGCCCTACTGCTATTCAGTAATGTGGCCCTACAGGGCACAACTCCTGATTTTTCTCCTAGAAAAAACTTAGGTTTTTAGGTGGTCTCCCAATTCCTTGATACTGAAAAGTAATTAAGATTTACTTTTTTAATACTGGGAAGTCCAAACGAGACCCATCTGCCTTTGAGGGCCGAGTTAGCCAGCTGGCCTGAGAGCTAAGAGTCCACATAGGTGCCGTGTTGGAGGGGGGCCGCTGAGAGGCGAGACCGCCACTCCTGCACACCCTCCATGAGGTCAGACAGCGTTGGAGATGCCAACACAGAAATCCAGGCTAGGAAAAGTCAGGATGAGGGCAATCATAGGGTAGCAAGTATTTTAAGAATGCTGGTTGAATAAAAATGCAAATGATTGTTAATAGGAACTAGAAAATAAGAAGGAAACCACACATTCCAAGGTAATCTTGACTTGATGAGTCATTCAGATGCAAATTTTACCCCAATTTTGGAAGGATTACAAACACCCCCATTCACAGCCCTATTCCTATGCTAATTCTAATCTCAGAACTCTCCCTCCACAGTTCCCAGCCTGGGCACTTTCCCGCCACTGTCTCTCTTTATGAGGCCCTTAAGCACAGGCAGCTTTTTCAAGCTGGCACAGCGGAGTTTCTGGTGTGTCTCTGGCCACACCGCCCCGTTCCGGACCCCCAGGGACAGGGCCCTCCCCAGTTCTCGGACTTTCACACACTTGAGCCCTACCGGACTCAAGGCCCGTGGCCTTCATCGGCTTCTTACCAAGCACGTATGAAAGGGAGAAACCAAGAGACCTAAGCAATCCAAACAATAAAGGGAGGTGACAAACACTCCCTGCCCCATATCCACATCTGCTGTGACACGTCCACGGGAACCTGAATCAGCTGCCCAGGAAAAGGACCCAAGAGCCTCCCCTGGCCAGCAGAGCACCTGCCCTGCGTCACAGCCTCAGCCCTGGACGCCTGCTGACCTACTGGATGGACAGATGGACTTCTCACAGACAAACTCCTCCAGTCCTCTAGAAGAGTGACCGGTCATTCAGGCCCTGGTCACTCGGGTGGGGGGCTAGAAGGACACCTGCCTGCTAACTCAGCCCGCTCCCATTCAACTGAGCCGTGAGAAGTGGGAAAACAAAATCCCATCGGCACGAATAATGAGAAGACGCTGGGATGCACTAAGTACTCAGCCTCGCTGTACACATCTCCTCGTCAGTGAAATGGGGATGACTGGAACTCATCCCAAGTATTGAGAGGATTAAGCAAGGTGCCACATGTCAGGCACTCAGAACTAAAGAACCAAACTCTGATTTTTATACATTCTTCTACCCGGTAGTTTATAGATCCTTCTGGATTCTTCTAGTAGGAAATAACAAATCATACCATCTGGAAAAAAAGAAAGGAAGAAAAGAAAATGCTGAGCCTCTTGGCAGCAAACCCTAAAGAGCCAAGCCCCTGCCGCCAGGCCCAGTGGCCTCCCCTCTCCCAGGGGCCACACTCGCCGGCCGGCTCCCTGACCCCACCCTGGCCACGGGCAGGACGGCGCTCAGGATGCCGTCTGGCCCGGCCGCCCCACCTTCACGGGGAGCTCTGCCGCCCAGGGCGTCTGTCCTGACACCTGGGTCTCCAGGGTGCAGCCCGGGTGGGGCCACAGGGACGGGCCACAGGCAGCTGGGCCCACTGGGGCCACGACAAGGCGCCGTTCAGCTGCGGGACAAGGCCCCGCAGTGAGCCTCCCTCGGGCCATGGAACACGCTTGCCCCATTCTCGTCCCTTTCAATGGCCGGCTGTGCTCCATCGATGTGGGCCCGATTGTTCTCTTGTGTGGGCTCATTCAGGGGGGCGGGCAGGGCCAGCCCAGGCCGAGGGAGGAGGAGGCAGGAGCTCTGTCCCCAAGGAGAAAGGCCCTTAGAGCCCTGCAGGGAGGGGGGAGGGGTCCTGCCAAGGGCGGGCCCCTCGGCGCCCAGGGATCACACAGGCCTGGCCACGCAGTCACCGAGGGCCTCTGGGCTCCGGGGCGAGGATGGGGAGCTGCACTTCTTCCTGGCTCCCCTGCAGGGCCCCGGGCAAGCCCCTCAGCCCCTCTGAGAGTCGGTGTCCAGCCTTGAAAACAGGGAGGGTCGCGGCATCTGGTCATGTGGTGGCTGCAAGCTGGCAGCGAGGGTGAATGGGGACATGGTGTATGCAGAGAACCTCTGCACCGCGAGCCAAAAACCAACGCGGGAAGAGGTGCTGATCAAGGAGCGCCTCTCTGTCTCCTGACCACTGCCCGTCGGCACGTCCTCTCACGAGAGGGCCTCACCCTGGGACCGCCACGCCGTCTGCGGGGTTGGCTGGGGGCAGGGGGCGGCACATGAGCACCAGTGCAGCACTGGCCGTCCCCCGCAGGGCCCGGAAGGGGGCACAGCGTGGGGATGGTGGTGCCCACACGTGGTTGTGAACAAACACGAGGAGACGGGCAGACGCCGCAGGCTCAGCCTCCCAGACACGGCTTCCAACCGGCACCCAGCACCATAGCAACCTCCCCCTTCCCCAGAATGCAGCACCTGCACCTCTGCTGCCGCCAAGAGCAACTCTGGGCTCCAGGAGGGGAGGACATGGGCCTGGGACACAGCGGTGACAGCAGGCGCCGACCCACACGTGCTGCCTGCAACAGGCACAGACTCCGGTGTCTACCTCTGGTTACGCGGCCACCAGGACGGAGGGCTGGCTGACAAGTCCTGGGCTGAAGGAAGCTGGGCCGTGATGTGGGCAGACACAGATGACGGCCACGCACACTGGGTGTCTGAGCCTCGGGCATAAGCTGGATGGGGACTGGCCGCACCCATCTGACAGACGGAGCTACACTGTATGAGAGGTCCACGCCCTGCCCTGGCAGGACAGTAACTTGCTCTCCCCCAGACCTCAACTCTAAAATCCCTTAAACGCAGCAACCAGGTCCATCCCACCTGCTGAAACAAACAGCGCCCAGGCAGCTGCCAGCACGATGGCCGCTGCCCTTTCTAACTGGACGGTTCCTAATGAGACACAGGGGCAGCAGGAGGGGGTCAGTCTGCACTAGACGCAGTAAGGCTGTAACGAGGGGCGGTGAGGCAGACTCTGCAGGGAGCAGCCCCACGTGATCCCAGGCACCTGTCCCGTGACCTCTCACACCTTCCTCTCCCTCAGAGCCTTTGGTGACAATGTCCTGAGCTGCAGGCTTGGAGACAAGATGCAGGAGAAGCAGGAGGGCCACAGCTGGGGTGGGCTCTGGGAACGCCACGCCCTGGCATGGCTTGGGGACGACTTCCAGAGCCTCCCAGGGCCCTGTGATGGTTCCCATCAGAAGTCCAAGGAGACATGCTCCGTGACTTGTCTGATGGAGCCAGGTGACTGTGACCCTCAGCTAGGGACAGAGCTGGGCTCATGAAATTCGGGAAAATATTAATCCATCCCGTCATGAGTTAAAAGCTGCTCCAGTCAAACCAGCATTATGAAAACACTTTATTCTGTTCATGAGAAACACGAACGTTTCTGGTTTTAAAGATATTTTGAGGCAATGGACTGAAATATTCTTTATACTCATTGACTAGAATTAGATATAACTTATGTATTGTAGTCTGCAACATGCTTTACAATTTTAGAATATTTTCATAGACTTATAATATACGAGCTATCTGTTTTAAAGAACAGAGTTTCTTTGAATCCTTTAAGGTCTGCTTGCTGCGAGTCAAAACCACTCTGGTCTGTAAATTGCCTACGAAGATGATGAGCTCTGAAGGCAATTTTCTTAAAGTAGCAGTAACATTAAAAGAAACACTTGGGGACTTCCCTGGTGGCGCAGTGGTTAAGAATCCTCCTGCCAATGCAGGAGACACGGGTTCGATCCCTGTTCCGGGAAGATCCCACATACCACAGAGCAACTAAGCCCGAGCGCCACAACTACTGAGCCTGCGCTCTAGAGCCCGTGAGCCACAACTACTGAGCCTGTGTGCCGCAACTACTGAAGTCCACGTGTCCTAGAGCCTGCGCTCTGTAACAAGAGAAGTCACCGCAATGAGAAGGCTGCGCACCACAACGAAGAGTAACCCCTGCTCCCCGCAACTAGAGAAAGCCCGCGTGCAGCAACGAAGACCCAACGCAGCCAAAAATTAATTAATTAAAAAAAATTTTTTAAATAAAATCTGTATCTTAAAAAAAAGGAAACACTTGAGGAAACACTTTTCTTCTGTGATTAAAGACTTCACAAAAAAATTAAGGTACCAAACAAGAGGCTAAGGGTTTCAAACAGCAGCCTTTGCCTTCCGCAAATAACGAGATGCAAAATTTAATTCCGCTTCCACTGAAAAGGTGCTCCTCTGATCAGCACTAGCTCAGCAGACCCATCTCAAGATCTCTGCAGCCCACCGCAGACCTCAGGCCCCAGAGTGTATCAATGGGTCGATTCAGTTTATGGTAAACAGCAAGAGAAGTGTCTATTTTTATAAACCTATTTACAGGGACTTGCACCTTTACAAAAAGTGAGCAAAGAACCAAATGCACAAATTTAGGTCAAATGAAACCCAGCTGACCCATGTTCAAGCTCACCACATCTTAGCCTCAATTTTAAGCACGAATACAACCTTATCTGGCTCAAGGATGCTCCGTATAATAATTCTGCAGTCAGTGCACGGCCTTGGTCACAGCTGCCAAGAGCCAGCTAGGGTGAGGAAAAGCGCCAGGGACAAACCAGCCTGCCTTCAGTCTCACCAAGAACCGTCCAGACAGACAATGGAGGCCCAGTGGTTCATCACCTGTCCTCTGACCTGACCCTCCCTGTGTGGGCCACCCAGGACATGGGGCTTCTCTCTTATAGCCCCGCACCTGCATACACCCCACACACTGCTGTTCCCAGCCACGCCGACCCCTTTGGCCCTGTCTTCTGCACGGGCACCTTCCACATATCAGCCACTCAGGGCATCCTCCACACCCTTCCAATGTGGCCCAATACCCTCTGGGTAACATGTCCCTGATTTTCTAGAAAAAAAGGAGGCCACGATGGACAGACCATCATGGGGGCTCTCAGGGGGTCTGCCTGGTGGACATGCCATCTTGGGTACTCTCAGGGGGGTTTGTGTAATGGTCAGGCCACCCTGGGGATGTGGTATGAGTGGTGGATGGGCCATCATCCAGTTGGGGGAAACATGAGTTTCCAGGCAGACAACCCAAAGGTGCTGAGGCGAGAGCCCAGCATATCAGGGCCAAAGCCAGAAGAGAGATGTGGCCAGAATGCTGATACCGGAAGGGTGACCCTGGGCCCTGGCCACAGTGTCTGGGGCCAGGCTGTGTCAGGATGCCCCCACCACGAGAAGGGGGCAAAGGGAGCCCAGAGGCAGGAAGAGTGAGAGGGCACAATTCACCTCCCGCCCAGAACTAGGGGCTGCTTCTCAGGGCTGTAGGGTCCCAAACGCCTGGCCCCCTCAGCGCACCTGCCATCAAGGCTGCTTCCTGCGGGCGTAACTCCTGGGTCGCTCTCACCATTTCCACCTCCACACCAGGCCAGTGCTTTCTGTTTCCAGCTTTCCTACTTGGACCTGCACTAAAATCCCATTAAAATGTGGCCTCTGATCAGCAACGCAGCAACAGCCTCCACTGCTGGGACAAAGGGCTGGGGGCTGGCAGTAGGGTGACCTCTTCACGCAGGGGGCTGTCACCCAGCAGGGCAGGGAGGAGGCAGACGTGGGCGGGGACCGACAGCGCCTCCCGGGGCACACGCCCCACAGCTGGGTTTAAACGTCTCTCTTCCCCACTGGACACGCAGCTCGATGTGCACATGCCCGAATCGTGCAGGTACGGACTTGCTGACTGTCACAGGCGAGGCTGGCGAGCTGGCATGTTACTAACGCCCCCTCCCCGGCCAGGCCACCGGGAGCGCGTCACACATCCTTCCCACCCCTGCCGGCCACAGCCTCTGGGCCCCAACTAGGTTTACTTCCCTTGTGTGGCCTGGGTCATGGTCAGTGCCACAGCAATGGGAGGGGGTCCGTGGGACGGAGGCCAAGGAGCTGCCCGGCACCCTCCCACAGCCCCACCGGCGCAGAAAGAGTGGCTTCACGTTCTCAAGCTCCCCAAGTGTCTATTAAATGTAAACAGCTCTGCAAGGAGCACTGAACTTCTTACTTGGTCACAGCAGCACAGGAGGAATTATAAGGAAGCCAAGGGCCTGCAGAATCTCCGGAGCGGGTGCTTGCAGCAAGGAGAGGCAAGTGCCAGCGCGATCGGAAACATCAGAAGAAACTGCCCGGCCAGGGCCACCTCCTCTGCTGGCTGGAAATACGGAGTCCGAGGTGAAATTTGGAAAGACGGCTGAGTTTCACTTCCGCAGGCACCCAACAGCTGGCAAAGAATCAGCACCACACACCCTCCCCCACCTCGAGCTCTTGTGTCAAAACCCACTCGTGGGGGGTTATGATCCACGCAGGCCTGGAGGGGATCAGCACTAGACACTGCCCGGCACGGCCGGGGTCCTTGGCCCGCCCTCCTCACCCCTTCCCAGTAAGGAAGCAGACAGACCGCCAGGCACAGACCCTGGATCAGCCCTGGGACCTGGTTCAAGTGCACCAGGCAAACACCCACCCCTCGGTGTGCCAGGACTGTCTGCAAACCCTGTCACAAGCAGCCAAGCCCGAGTCTAGAGGACCCGAGTCGCCCAGGAGGAGCACGCCTAAGAGCGGGCAGACACCACCCCTGCAGCAGCGCCAACTGCTCCCCAGCCTCCTCCCTCCTTCCCACGGGGCCTGTCCTCCACCCACAGGAAGGTGCCTGGTTCACCTTCCACTGACTGCACAGCAGGTGTGCACGGTCCAGTTGTTCCTGCAGAGCCTCCAGCCACCCAGGTGTCTGGGGGACAGATGAGCCCGCCTGCACAGTGTATCCTGCACCCCACCCACCCGTGGCTGCCACCGGAGAAGCAGGCTGGGCCACCAGCAGCTGCCAAAGGAGGACCTTCGCAAGGCAGAGTGACAGGACAGCCCCAGGCCTCCAGCGCCCACACACCCCTCCGCCCCACCCCACCCCCTCTTCTGCTGAGCCCAGCTTCCTCATGTGAGTCTGTTGTCGTCCTGTGTGGGGTGAGGTGTATGCAGCTCAAGGCATACCTCCCCCTGCAGTGTGGGCGGGGCTAGGGCCACAAGAGGGTCAGCACAGGCCCTAACCACACCAGGCTCCCAGTGTGGGTGGAGCCAGGCCAGCTTGGGCAGCACAGTGGGAGCTTGGGCACAGAGGGTGCTTGGGGGACACAGAGGACACGTGGGGAAACAGAGCGGTGCTGCTCAGAGGGCCCGAGTCAGCGCCCAGGTGTGAGCTCCTGAGGGCAGCCGTCAGACACGGGGTACCTGGGAACAGTCGCATTCACACACGCCAAGGGCACATGCACCCCGCCACATACACACACGCCCCACCAAGTGCAGAGTACTAGCACCCACACCCAGAGAAAAGCCACACCATGGCAAGTCCCCAACACAATGGTGGAGCCAGTGCAATGTATTATCTTTTCACTCCCCCATGATAAACTTGTTCTCTGTTGAGTGCCTTTTCCCTTGGACACTACTATTACACTTGTTTAGTGATCTTTAAAAATTCTGCACACGCAGAGGGGTAATTTTATGCAATGCGATGGTCGCTGTGTCCTTTTCCACCTGGCCCTCCCTCCAACCTCCACCATACCTTTGTGCCCACTGCCCCTGGCAGCACAGCCACCGTGTGTCCACCCAAATCTTCCTCTGCCCAGGAGCCATGAGACACACGTAAATGTGGCCACGCAGTCCTGAGTGCATATATAAGAACAGTCCTGTAACATCTCATTGTGAACACAGAGCTCAGCGAGGGGGTGGGGTTCCTTCACCAGCTATCGAGACACACTCTACATATAGCCGCTACCAATGTAAAGTTGGAAAATGGAAGACAAACGGGCCAGTGGTATGGAATGGAGAATCCCTGAAGGTAACCAGTTTACATGAGACCATACTATACCACAGAGCTGAAGTTCAGTTCATTGATCAAAGGATGGATTACTGAATAATTAGTGCTGGTACACTGGGAGGAAATAAAACCGGACTCCCCTCCCTCAAGCATCTTACTCCATATTATGCAAAAGCATTTTGGACACACTCAAGAGCAGAATTTGTACACAAAACAATAAAACACCTGCCAGGAAATCAAGAGACAGCCTGTGGAATCTTCCTAACAAACATGGGTCCCTAGAAGTCATAAAAGGAAAGAAAGACATATTCGACAATAAAATGATTTAATCTTGATGGCAAACGACACGTTAATAAAAGTAACTAGCAAACAACAGAACTGGGAATAAATGTTTTCAAGGCAGAAAATCAACAACATATGTAACAAATAAACAGCCCCTACAAATGGATAAGGGAGGGGGAAACACCCTGAGAGAAACACGGGCAAAGAACACAAACAGGCGTTTCACAGACGGAGGAATCTTTTGAGCCAAGATCCTAAACTCACCAGATTCAAGGAGACACATGTCAAGGAACAAAGCTGCAGCTCCGCCCCTCTCAGATGGACAAAGTCGAAAAGACTTCTCATGCCCACGGCTGAGAGAGCGTACAGGATCAGGGAACACACTCATCCATGCAGGGAAGAGACCGGCTGCTAGATCTTTTTGAAAAGTTATCTGGCATGATCTATGAAACAAAGAGACACACACCCCGCCCCAGCGGTGCCACTCCCTGAAATCCATGCCTGAATAACAGCCCCATGCGTGTGGCTGGGGTATTTACGGTAGCACTGTTTACACTGGCTGTGTTCTTTTCCTGTGGCAGCTCTAACAAATGACCATAAACCGGTGGCTTAGAACAACAGAAATCTACTCTCTCACAGTTTTGGAGGTCAGAAGTCTGCAATCAGTTTCACTGGGCTGAAATCACGGTGTCAGCAGGGCCGCGCTCCCTCTGGAGACTCTGAGGGAGAATCCTTCCTTGCCTCGCCCAGTTTTTGGTGGCTTGTGGCATTCCTTCGTTTGTGGCCACTGTATTCGTCAGAGTCCCCAGAGAAACAGAATCAACAGGATGTGTATATACAGAGAAAGAGATTTATTATAATGAATCTGATCACATGACCATGGACGCTGGAGAGCCCCGAGATCTACAGTCAGCAAGCTGGACCCAGAAGAGCCAAGGGTACAAGTTCCATCTCTGGTCCATATCTGAAGACCGCGGAAGACCAATGTCCCAGCTCAAAGAGAGCCTGGCAGAGGGAGGGAATTCTGTCTTACTCCGCCTCTCTCCTCTATTCAGGCCCTCAACTGATTGGATGAGGCCCTCCCACATGGGGGAGGACAATCTGCTTTAGTCTGTCTACAGATCCAAATGCTAATCCCACCCAGACACGCCCAGGATCAGGTTTGACAACGTATCTGGGCACCCATGGCACAGTCAAGTTGACACACAGAATCAGCCATCACACCCACGTCATTCTTACTCTCTGCTTCATCTTCACGTCACCTTCTCCCCTTGTCTTTCATATCTCCCCTGCCTCCCTCTCATAAGGACACGTGTGATGGCATTTAGGGCCCATCAGATAACCCAGGATCACCTCCTCATGCAAGATCCTTAACTGAACCACATCTGCAAAGATCCCATCACTAGAAAAGGTAACACGCAGAAGTTCCAGGGATTAGAATCTGACTTCTTTGGGGGCCCTTATTCAGCCTACTACAGAGAACCAAAAAAAGCAATCTTGGAGCCTGAGTGAGTGGCCCCAAGTGGGGCCTGGTCCAAGTTCATAATGAACACTGACCAGTCGGTAATTAACCCACCGCCCCCCCCCCACAAAGATGGCCAAGAAGACAAAGACACACGATCTTGTCTCCATAATGAACACAGCTGGGCCTCTCTCAGGTTCTAGTGAGGACACTTTGCTGCCCATGGCATTTTCCTGCACAAATGAGTGCCCCCTTGGACTCAAAGGCCTGGGCCATCCAAGACCCTAGAGAGCCATGTCTTTCCAACGAGGCAGCAAAACAAGGCAATGAAGGCATGAAGCGTATCTGTACAGGGTTTACATAGAAGGATGGAGGCACCCGCTTTCCAAACCCACCTTCTGCTCCCCAAACCAAGCTGGGCAGAGTCCTCAAAGCCAGCCATGCCAGGGATGGGGGAGGGGCTCGGCCTCACCCACATTCCTGCCGCTCTCTCCCCGTCTCCAGACAGCTTAAGGCCCCGCCACCCACACCGAAGGGCTCAGCTGGACAAGACTCACATCCCCGCGTGCCACCCACATCCTCTTCCTTCCCGTACAGCCACCTGTCCAAGTCTCCCATCAAGGGCTATCTCACCCCAGGGGCCCATCCTCGTGTCCCCCACAGGCCAGCCTCACTGATGGACACATGCTTGAGGGACTTCTCCAGGCAAGGCAGCCTACTCTCTGGGAGAACTTGCTGCTGAGCTCCAGCTGGGAACTACCCCTCGGGGCCACTCCTTGGACATCTCCCCAGCTCCAGGCGTAGGCTCCTCGGGCCTCCTCCCCTCCAAACTTCACGTGTCCCCAAGCCACACTCCCCGTCTCCCAAGGTTGGGATGCCTCCTAGACAGCCCAGGTGGAGCTGGCCTGTAAGTGGACCCTCCATCCTTCCAGTTTCTCAGCCAAAACCTCAGTGCATCCTCGGCCCCCACCCCATCCCTGATCCAACCTGGCAGCAAGTCCCCTCAGCTCCACCTCCAAATAAATGCCCAGTTGGGCCATCCTCCCACCCCCACTGCTACACTCTGGCCCAAGCCACCATGTCTCTCCCTGGATCACCTCACAGTCTCCTAACAGGGTGCCCTGTTCCACCTTCCAGGGTCCATTCTTCCTAGAGGCCTGTGGTCCTGTCCAAACCCTTGGCTCCCAGGGCTCCCATCTCAGCGTCCCTGAGCACAGATAAACTCACCATCTGCCTACCTCTTCTCCTCTCACCTGTCCCTCCTGCACACTCCTGCCTCAGGACCTTTGCACCTGCTGTCCCCTTTGCTTGGAACACTCCTCCCCAAACCCAGGCCCAGCTCCTGTCTTTTCTCAACGAACTGCCCCTCCTCCGCTTGACTTCTCTTCTTTGCACCCACCACCATCTCACCCCCCCTCCATATCTGACTTACTGATCCCCTTTGTGGTCCATCCTCCCCAACACGAGAAAGCTCTCTCCACTTTGGAAAGCCCGGTGCCTAGAGCATGTGGGACACAGCTCAGGAGTTCAGTATGCTGTTCGAGTGATGGGCCCCAGAGGGACCTGTCCCTCCCCGGCTATCAGGGAGAGCTGGGGCTCCACACCCTGGGCCAGCCATGCCCTCCCGCCATGGGAGCAGGGCCGCCCTGGGGGACACAGCTTGCCCGCACTCCAAGTGTGCACGAACACCACAGGGCAGGGCAGATGTGGAACCCGGAAGCCTGTGCATGCCATGAAAACGTGTCGGATGCACCAGAAAGGAGTTTACTGAAAGGCTGTTTCGGTGGCTTCACCCATGCACATGACAGCATCGCCACATGCTCACTCTTTTCAGAGAAAAACAGGCTTTTGTGGGATATAAATAGCCCAGCCAGATGTGGGAAGGCCTGTGGGTCTCTCCCAGGACTCGGGCCACGTGCCCCGCAGCTACTCAAACAGCAGCCCACATTCACCAGCTTGTCAGCGGGGCTTCCAGGGGCGGAAGAGGGTTAAACGGTGGTCCCTCCTCCCACCAGATCAGTGGCAGGAGGTCATCAAAGCCATCGCTGACACACGGGCTTGGCACGCCAACCAGCACGCACAGGCCACAGCTGTAAGCAGGAGATCAGGCCAGATGCACTGCACGTTTCTTCATCCACAGAAATCAGGGAGACAAAAGCCCAGACAACGGGGAGCCAGAAAACGGGGAGCCTGGAAAACAGGGAGTCCGGATAAGGCGCAGCCTGAATGACAGGGAGCTGGGATGGCCTTTCAGGGGAGCAGCGTGCTCACCAAAGCCAAGTGCTCGGTTCCCTGTGCAAGAGAAACACCATCTGAGCACAGAACCCATTTCTTGGATGAGGCCCAGCAGTCCATGTGTAACTGTCTGCAGAAATGCAAAAACAATAGCACTCAGAGCTGGTTTCAAGGTATTCTCAAAGCCTGATATACCTACCTGTTCCTAATCTGTGCCTCCCAGCCTACGGGCTGGGCCTTGATAGAAGGGGGAACTCAAACACAGAGGGTATCAGAGAACAGCCGAGACCTGTGCCCCCCACAGAAACACCAGGCGGGCCGCACACGTGACCATGTGCATGATTTCAGGTGTGCCTACAAGTCCCATTGAGAGTAAAAACAAATAGATGAAGTTCGTTTCAATAATATATTTTATTTAGCCCAATACACGTCGAAAGCACAATCGCTTCAACACATAATTAATAGGGTCGTGGACAGGATATCCTACCGTTGCTTCTGAGTCTAGGTCTCCACAGCCACAGCGCTGCTCGGCTCTGACCGGCCACACGTGGAGCGTTCCTCACCCCGTGTGGTGTCGGCCACAGCACCGGACAGCATGGGCCCAGGTGTGGCTGGAGGTGTGGAAGCTTCCAGTCACTATGAATGGACCCAGCAAGATCAGAGTTGGGGACAGCTATGGAGGGAGGTCCTAGACGCAGCCCTCTGTCCACCCTGGTCCTGGTTCCTTGGAGCCCCGTCCTTAGTAGGATGGACAGGGCACCAGCACCCACGGGTGCTCTCTCACTAGACACTGACCAGGGCAGCCCCTGAGCTGGGCGGTGCTCAAGCCCTCCGTCCTGTTCCAGCAGCTTTTGGACACACCGCTTTATACATACGTGCCTTCTTGTCAGTAACCTGTTGCTCCTGTAACATAATCTGTTCTGTACGCCTTGAGAGGACACATTTGGGCTAATACCATGCACAGATCAGCATTAGGATAAAGTTCCTTGTAAATAATTTTTACATTAAACAGTCATGAACTTTCAGTTCCTCAGGCCAGTTGCAGAGACTTAAAAGCTCAGACCACTCACCATTAGTTAGAGCAGCACCCATAGGACCCTGGATGCCCTCGAGGGATGGTCCTGGGAGCTTGTCCAGGTGACAGCCTCACAGGGCTGCAGCCAGAGGACCAGAGAGACCCTCCCTGGCCTTCTGACACATGCAGAAGTAATTAACTCCCGTTTCAGAGTCACTTAATTGCATCTACAGTCATCCTGCTCTCAGCCCTGCAAGACACTAAATGCCATTTGCTAAAAATAAAGCACACCTCCGATGGGCAGGTGCTCTATCTCCTGCCCAAGGAGCCCCCTGCCTCCGGGGGCCAGCCTGGTACCCAGGCAGCACACACAGCGCACTCTTGTTAAGAATAAAACCATGGGATTAACAACCAGGCAGCACCAAAACAAAAACACGCAGAGTAATTCACTTCCTGCACTCAAGTTCTCACCATAAGCAGGACCACCAGGCTTTAGGAGTTTGAGTCAAAGGGGAAAAAGGGACAAATGAGACATAAAACTGCAGACATCCACAGGAACCCTATCCTGGGAGGCCGCAGAGCCCCTCACGGCCCCTGCTGCTCCATGCTTCGGGGAAGCCCGCAGGCAGGTGACGTCCCCAAGGTAGGCGCCCCAGCACCGCCAACAGACCCACGCCTTGAAGCCAGGCCTCCCAGACCACCTGGTCCCCGTCCTCATGGGAGGACACACAATCCCAGCGGTCAGCTCCTCGCAGAGGCTGACCTTGGATCACCGCACGTCCCCAGGACTCTCATCACAGAGAGAGACGGGCCCGCAGCAGCAACACAAGGACATACCTGCTCCATCCTCACATAGAGAACCCACCCGCACGACGTTTCCGTATGAACCCCTTCAAAGGGGCAAAGTTGATCCCGGAAATGAGTTGTTTTCTTCACTTCAACACAAGTTCTAGAGTATTTTTTAATCTTCCTAAGCCTTGCCTTTTCAATTATCTTTTGTAAGCCGTCTATTTACAATGTGACAGGTAAAGAAGCCAAGGGGAGATTCCTAACATGGGGGTGGGACAGTTCCCAGGGCCAGGGACTCAGGGCAGGGCCAGAAGCCTGGGCAGCAAACACCGAACGCTCCCCCCAAGAACAATTCCATCAGCAGGACGGGCATCTGGAGAGGACATGGTACTTAAATGTCTTGTGTACACACTGAAAATAAAAGTCACTCCTGGCTCCCTCTAACACAAGCACATCTGGAAGACTTTTAATCCAGGTCTCTCTGCAGGGACACGCACAGATGTCTGCGGGTCTGAAGTGGCCGTGGCCCCGCTAGCTCGGAGTGTGACGGACGGGCCTGGCACCCGACATTTCCACCACCCTCCTCCACTGCCATGTCCAGGGCTGCCAGCATGGGTCCTGCTCACTTTGTTAGCTCTTCTGGAAGCTGATTCTTAGGCTGCTGGCTCCCAGCCCAAACAAACAGAATCGTTCCCTCAGAAGCTCTCTTCTCTCCTGGCTTAATCAGAGCAAGTAAATGTGACGAAAGCTCGAGAAGGGCCCAAGGCGGACCCTGAGCTGAAGACGGCCCTCCAGGGCCACAGCGAGTGCCAAAGCTGCAAATCCAGTTTAGATCTGACTGCCAGGGTGTGAGACTGGAGGTCCCAGGTTGCCAACGCCCCCGCAGGAGAGGAGTAGCATCAAAGGCAGCGGTGGATGGAAAGCGAAGAGGCTTGGAGCTAACGCTCATGCCAGCGCTGGGCAGCAACCCCATTCTGCAGCCCCGGCCCTTTCCCTCCTGCCCAGAGAAGCTGGCGCTGACCACAGACACCCCACTCCTGGACCTGCTCCTGCAGCCTGGCCTCGAGCAGCCCTTCTCCTGCCCTGGCCTCTGCAGCCGCAGCTCCCAGACGGACTGTGAACCCTCCAGCAGGACCGCCTGAGCTTTCTTCTTTTGTTTGTTTTTTTGTTTTTGCGGTACGCGGGCCTCTCACTGTTGTGGCCTCTCCCGTTGCGGAGCACAGGCTCCGGACGCGCAGGCTCAGCGGCCATGGCTCACGGGCCCAGCCGCTCCGCGGCATGTGGGATCTTCCCAGACTGGGGCACGAACCCATGTCCCCTGCATCGGCAGGCAGACTCCCAACCACTGCGCCACCAGGGAAGCCCCCGCCTGAGCTTTCTGACCCCAGCTTTCCTCCTCTGCTCTGCAGTCCCCAGCTGGTGCCAGGAGCGTAACAAACAGATGAAGCCGCTCGCTGACGGGAGGAACACCTACGGCAAGACCTGCTCAGGAGCCACCTCTAAAAAGAACTGCGCTCTGCAGGAGGATTTCATCCCCTACCCGATGATCGGTGTCATCAAACATTTTAGCGACTGGGATGCAGCTTCCCACTACCGTCTGGGATGGCAGAGTCTGAGACAGAGTGAGAAGAGGGGACACGTGAGCAGGGCAAACTGTGAGCCGGAACCCCTTACCCCCTATCCTACACGCAGACTATATGCCCCAGCCACGCAACAGGCCCCCGGAACTCAGTCATGGGGTGCAGCTCACCCGGCCAGGAGAGACCAGACGCAGCATCTGCACGAACTGGGAGCAAAGAGCATCACTTGCACCCTGATTGCGTCCATGCCACTCCCCTAGGCCCAGTGAGCACGGAGCACGAGCTCCTGGAGGTGCAGGAGTGGGGGCGGGTCAGGCCTCGCCAGCGATGGTGTGAGTGACAACAAAGCTCCCAAACTGGCCCCTAACTCACAATCACGTGGTAAGAAACTGCTGGTGTTCAAGCTTAGCGTTTCACGTAAAAACCTAAATCAGAAAAAGAGAAAAGGGGGGAGGAAGAGGGGGAGAGTCAAGGTAAGAAAAAAGAAAGGAAGAGACCAAAAATGTCGTGGAATTTGTGAGAGTTTTTCATAACCCTGTAATCAGGGCGGGCCTACTAAACATCCCCCAATCAGAGCCTAGGAGGAGCCTTTGCCGGGGCTCCTTCCTTCCACAGGGCTCCTGGCCTCCCTCAGGAGGCACCCCCAACCCCCTGACCAAGCCCCACTGAGCAGCTCAAGGGCACAACACCGTAGATGGCCAGTGCCCCCTCGCACAGCCCTGTGTCCCCAGAGCCGCTCCTGCGTGCGGCAGGTCTTTGCCATCCATCACAGCCCAGCTCACGTGTGCCTCCGCTGGAAGCAGGTCCCCATGGGAAAGGCCTGGGCGGGGGCAGGGTGGCCCCACTGAGGTTTCAGCGCCCAGGTGGCCGAAGCACGCAGTCCAGGCAGCCACCCGTCCACCGCCATGACAGACCCACTCCCTGCAGAGCTCAGCCTGACAGTCTTGATTGCACCCGGCCCTGCGATCGGCAGGTAGACCGCGCCATCCCTCTGTGATCCAGGAAGGGCTCACTGCGCATGACTCAGATAAGACAGGGGCCCCTTTCACCTAGGGCAAGGTGAGACACGGGCCCCCGAATTCCACTCTGTGCCTTGTAGTGATGGGCTGAACAGCTCGCCCCTACAGATAAATTGGAACAAAACCCTTGTTACCCGACTCTGGTTCAGCTTCTCTCCTTCCCCCAGGCCTCCCTCAACCCACCGTGAGGCTGAGCGCTCGGATGGCCCCCCTGAGAACAGGCTGGCCTTGGGGGACACATCCTCCAATCTACCACCCCATCACTCTTCATCCCCACACCCGGGTCCTAATAGCCTTGTCTACACCTCCCTACCAAGGAAAAACCCAGTTTGCCGGTCCCTGACATGCTTGCCCATGTCCTGGGCACACATCTCTCCACTGCAACAGCCGCCTCCCTGGTTCCCCCATAATAATCCTTCCTAGTAAAGCCTCTTATTACTAACTCTGGCTTTGTTTTCCATGTGACAGCTGATTACAAATTACTTGAAGGCCAAAACACATGGGTCTGATGGACAGGTGAGACCTCTGGCTTCCACCTTCCTGAAGACTCATAGGGTTCCATAATGTCCCACCAGTTCAGGGTCACGGTACAAACAGGGACTGGTTCAGAAGTCAACTCAGGGGCGTGTCCGAGACCTCAAGTCACAGCTGCTCCTGGGGGCTGCCAGGCAAGAGAAACAGGGGGAAGCAACATCAAAGGAAAATCACACCACTCACGCACACCCAGCGTCCCACTCGCTACGGTAAACTCAGCCTTTCCTTGGAAACGTCAAACACAGCACACGGGACCTTTTGCTTAAGCGGACACCCCTCCAGGAGGTGGGCAGGGCTTCATGGGGCCATCCAAAGCACGACACACAGTGTATCCAGGACCCCTGCTCTCCGGGCCCCTGCAGGGAGAGAAGTTCCCGGCGGGAATACTCCCACCAACAACAAATGCTTGCCCTCATGCTCTGGGCGGGGGGGCGGTCACTGCTCTCCTGAAAACAAAAGATTCTCTTCTAAACATGCTGCAACTAAATGTGTGAAATGAAATGTTCATCTCACTGGTAATCAGAATAATACAAATCAACACAAGATGCCATTCTCCCCCTACAGAATTAACAAAGAAAAAATGATAAGGCTCAATGGTGGTGAGGAGGTATGAGTCCCTCCCCAATGTCAACAGGAAGCCTCTTCAAGAAGCAACATCCGGAACCTTAGAAAAGTCAACGCTAGCTACAGGTAACGATAAGAAACAGGGACAGGTACTCACACACAAAAGTTCTCATCCAGGAGCCTCTCGATAGCATAAAACTGAAAACATCCCCAAAAGAGAGGATTAAATAAATGAGAGTATATACAAGACCAGACTGGCACCAGAGTGTGCGTACGTGTCTCTCTGGACACATGACCTTGAGCAGATTGCTGTGGTTTTGAGTCAAACCTCCTCAGCCAACCAAGGAGGTAATGGTGACACCCACTGCCTTACCTGAGGTGTGTGGACACATGAGAAAAACCATCAAAATAAACCTCTAGAAATTGCATCCACCTGAGTTTTTCTCCTACGCTGGAGAATGGCATGAGGATAGAAAACCACATTGTACAAACCCTGGAGAAAGTCCTGGGATCAACCTGTGTCTTTAGTAACAAATGAATTAATGGATCAGATTGAACAGAAAGAAGGGTAGGATGGGTTTTAGCAAACCGCTTTTCCTAGCAGCTGATTAAACTTGGTTTGGGTTAGGAAGGGAAACCCTCAGGCCCTACTGAGACCCAAACTGCAGAGCGAGGTGCTGAAATCACACACGCACACGCCACCCTGGCTGCGACATCCTCTGCGTAGCCACAGGGAGGTGCTTAGAAATCGCTCCGCACCACTGTGCTGTAAATACTTGAAACTTGATTTCTTATGAATACAGATGTTGGGACATTTCACTAACTTCTCTCCCAAACTTTGGTGCCACAACTCCTCGCAGAAATGAAGGTCGTTAGCCGTGTGTTATTTACGATAGGAAAACCCGCAAAGCTGGCTTCAGGAGAGAAGTGGGGACTCCGAGGCAAGGGGACCCAAGCTCTCCCCTCGTGCCAACACTGATGTGAGCGATAACAAGCAGCCATCAGATAGGACGTGGAGTCGCTGTTTCCTCGTGGATACGCATGTAATACGAGAGCTGTGTTTTCTTTACAAAATAGATTTTTTTTTTTTTGGTACAATGATGCAATGTCTTACATCTGAAGGAGTGAAAGTTCCCCCAAATGTCAGCCAACAGGAAACAACAAATGCCTATCACTTAAATCAAAAACAAGCCAACGACACCTTGAACTGAAAGCTGTCCTTGGCCATTTACAAAAGCGCCAACAGCCCTCCTGAGGTGAAAATCTTGAGCTCACACCAGCCATCTTCTGTCCAACAATCCAGTCCCTTCTGCAGACAGGGGTTTGTCTCTGTTCAACAGGACTATTCTGGGGGTTCCCACAATCAAGGCTTGACCTTTCTCTTTCTGCTCAAGGTCACAACCACCTGCTTATTGCGGTTGGTTCTGGACAGCAGGGAAAGGTCCCTCCCCACGTGGCCAAGGGACTGGGAAAAGCCAGGGTCACTGAGGGCCAAGTTCAAACCTGAGGTGGCACCAGAGTGAGGGCCCCACGAGGAAGACTGACTGAGACTCGGGCCAGTTAGGGGTTCAACCTTCACACATGGAGGTTGTGCTTTAGGTCTGCTGGGAAGATGGGGTACCAGGGAGTCCTCAGCCCCTGAGGGACAGCCTGGGCCAACTCCTGGCCATTACCACAGGGCCCGGAGAGCTCAGGGAGTGAAGGTCCTGCTCTCTGCTCAGCTGATGATGACACCTAGCACGCAAGCCCATTGGCTCCGACTGCATGGGATTTCTGTTCTTGGCACTGTGCCCTCTCCACAACTGTAAACACCTGGCTTGCTCAACACAGCACTGGACTTGCGATAATTAATCAATACCTGCTGACTGACCAGACAGGGTACAGAGCGCCCGCCCAGGAAGATGACTTCGTTTCAAAATATCACCCAAGAGCCCCAGACAAGACAGGAAAGTCCACACGTGAAGTGCTCACCTACCCTCCATGACCAGATTCTCATTCTAAAAAAAAAAAACAACCCCAGCCCACCGCATGCCATGGAGGACGTACAGGAGGCGCTGGAGGACTGAAAACCAGCACCACCCAGTGAGAAGGGCCGGCAGCTCAGCCAAGGGCGGGATGGTTGTTAAAAGGTCATTTCAAAAAATGACCACATTTGGGCGTCCCTGGTGGCGCAGTGGTTGAGAGTCCGCCTGCTAATGCAGGGGACACGGGTTCGTGCCCCGGTCTGGGAGGATCCCATGTGCCGTGGAGCGGCTGGGCCCGTGAGCCACGGCCGCTGAGCCTGCGTGTCCGGAGCCTGTGCTCCGCAACGGGAGAGGCCACAACAGTGAGAGGCCCGCGTACCGCAAGACAAAAAAAAAAAAAAAAAAAAGACCACATGTTAAAAATGTTATTTAACTCGTTTTCATGAGGAACCAATGAGACATTACAGCGCCTTCAAAGAAGGCACAAGATTATATGGAGGCCAAGGGAGGAGGAAAGGGGGTGACTGCTTAGTGGTACGCAGCAGTGAAGTACCACTTTTATCATGCAGGGGGTGATGAAAAGGTCTTAGAACTAGATACAGGCGGTGGTTACACACACTGTGAATGTCCTAAATGCCACTGAGCTGTTCACTGTAACGTGGTTAATTTTATGTTATGTGCACTTCAGCTCAACTAAAATACATACATACATATATATATATATATATATATATATATATATATATATATATATATATAAGAAATATAGAAATGAACTTCCAACAGGCACAAAACTGGATTTTTCCGTGAGAGGAAGTCAACTGCCCTGCCGCTGGACAGAATTCATTTGCCTGTCTACAGGCGAGGACTGTCTGCATTATGTACAACTTACAGAGCTGTACCAAACCAGACAAACCCCACAGGCTCCAATGTTCCATCCAAAGGATGCTCATTCCAAAGTCCACGGTGGACAGAAGGGAGGCCAGAACTGTGAGGTTTGGGAGGGAAAGGGGCTCAGGACCCGGCAATGGTACCCAGTGAGGTGAAGGGGCAAGTGGTACCAAGAAGGACTCCTGCATCTCTAGAGGGGAGAGGGGGCTGAGGAGAGCTGGGGAGCTGGGAGCAGGGAGGAGGTTTGCCCCGACAGTGTCAGGGACGCAGGTCCTGGAGCATCACTGTCCAGTGAGAGGCCCAGCAGCGTCCCAGCAGCCCCTCCCAGGCTGTGGGACATTCCCAGCAAGGAACTGCAGCCAGCTGGGGCATGTGCCAATGGAGCTGACACATAAATTGCTGAATGACATGAATCAAAGATACCTCCTTACTCGAATGAAAAAACATGCTGATCACTCAGGTCTGTGCTCACACAGCCTTGAAAATAAGCAACAGGGACGCCCATTCACTTTCAGAAATGCCTTTTCTTTCTGCCAAACTAGAATTCTTTCCAGGGTTCCTCGAACATCTCTAAGAACCCCTAACATCAGAGAGAGGGGGGCACCTGGGGCCTTCTCTTTCTTTGAAAAAGAATCACTGCTCTAGGAAGCCACACACGTTTACCCCAGGTCTGCTCACCCCCCAGACCCCTTCCAGCCTGCACACACCTGCTCAGACACGCGGATGCCAAGCAGACCATTCCTCAGAGGTCAGAGGAGAGACTGTTCTTGGGGCACACGCTTCCTTGAGAGGCCGCCCAGGGAGTCAGTGAGTTTCCTTCTGTACAGAACACATGCCGTGTCATGTCGAGAGGGCATGTGCTTCCGTCCGCACAAGGCCACGCTTGAGAAACATCCGTCTCAAGGCCTGAGTTGGTCACATGCATGCATGAGTTCCTTGGTGACAGCCAACCTGTGCTCTTTTCACTGTAATTTGTGTGCACTAATCAACACCCTCATATCCGGTCCCCGGACAGCACATGGCAACATCTGCAGTCCTGATGGTCGGTGTTTTCAGGTGAGTTCTCATGTGACACCAAAGGAGGTCACTGCCAGGATGCGAGGTTTCCTTGCTGGGTTCACATGATGATGACACATGAACACCACGTCCGTTACCGGAACCTTCTGCAAGGATGCTGCTCCACTTCCACTGCCCTCTCCTTACTATGTAACTATTAGGTTCTAAGCCACAAGCTCCAGAAGACATGGCCCAAAGAGGGTTTTGTTACTCTTTTACAAGCAATCAGAACAGAAACTAAAATGTCACCAAACTCCTGGAAAGAAACAATGATTAATCTGCAGAGCGAATCGTACAGGTAAGAATTAACAGGGGCTCCCCCTCTCAGCTGTCAAAGCTGAACACTCTCCGTCAAAAGGAGTGGGCATTCCTTCCCCACCATGCCCCCACCTGTGCCCAGGCGCCTGCCTCCCTCCTGGCGGCCACGTGCGGACAAGGACACAAGGACACGGGGAACGGGTGGGAGAGCGTGTGTCTGCGTACTTTCACGTCCTCGCAGCCTAGCTGCCCATCTTCTGAGACCTCAGAACTAGATGGTCTTGGGATGTCAAGTGGGACGCCCCCCGAGGCACCACGCCAGCATGTGGTGCCCACAATTCAGCCCCAAAGGAGACTAGGGCTGCAGGGGCTAAAAGGATTTACACCCAAACTCTCTCGGAGGAGGGGCTGATTTTAATTCCCATTTCTGTACATCCTACAGTACCTGTGCTACTTTTATAGTAAGGGGGAAAATTACACCTAGAAGAATTACAATTCTTGAAAGGCTCCCCACCCTACTTTTGGAAACAGCCCTCCAAAGACCTAAGCTGTCCTGGTGGCTAGTATCCAAGCCACGGCCCCTCACCTGGAACTTCCTGACCAGCCCGCAGCAGGCAAGCAGCAGAAGGACAGACTGAGCTGCCACAGGACTGTGATACAGTGAGTAAAGCAGGGTGGTCACTGTGCCAGGCCTGGTCCTCCAAATGACTTGCAATCATTTAGGAAACGCTGTGTCCCCTAACCTCGCCAGGGCCTGCACAGGTTTCCAAATCCTTCTGCTTTTGCAAAAACCTATTTTCTTTCTATTGCTCATAAATGCCTCTCTTATTCTAAAGCCCAGTGTGACACAGTTTTTTTTTTTAATTAAATGAAGCAAAATTAATCTTGCTTGACACATTACTAAACAACTATGACCCTTTCTCTCCCTTAGGAAGATGTCACACTATCAGGGTCAGAAACGGTTACGGTCTGAATGTTTATGTCTCCCCCCACCCCAAATTCACATGTTAAATCCTACCCCCACCCCTGGCATGATGGTATTAGGGGGGGGCCTCTGGGAGGTGAGGAGGACATGAAAGTGGAGCCCTCGTGAATGCGATTCGTGTCCTTATAAGAGAGACCCCAGCACGCTCCCTCGCCCATTTTACCTTGGGACGACACAGTGAGAAGTCCAAGACCTGAACCCAGGCCCTACCCAACCGACCACATCAGCACCCTGATCTCAAATGTCTAGCCTCCAGAGCTGTGAGAAACAAACATCAGTTGCTTATAAGCCACCCAGTCTGTGGTATTTTGTAACAGCAGCCCAAACCCCACAGCTTTCGTCATTCTAAAAATGTTTACTTTAGGATTCCTGATGAAGGAAAACAAAGTATCATACAGAAGGACATGCTATCAACTATCCTCCATCCCCGCCAAATAATCGACCACTACTAAACAATCTCCACTTAAACCTCTAATTAAAACATACCACTACACTGGCCTTAATTTACCAGGGTTTTAAAAGCAACCCAGGGGCTTCCCTGGTGGCACAGTGGTTAAGAAACTGCCTGCCAGTGCAAGGGTCACGGGTTCGAACACTGGTCCGGGAAGATCCCACATGCCGCAGAGCAACTAAGCCCGTGCGCCACAGCTACCGAGCCTGTGCTCTAGAGCCTGCGAGCCACAACTACTGAGCTTGCGTGCCTAGAGCCCATGAATCGCAACAAGTGAAGCCACTGTAACGAAGACCCAACGCAGCCAAAAAAAACAAAAAACAAAAACGTAACCCAGTTTGTGGCCTTGATTAGAAATACACGAAACATAAATTAGTCAATACTACAGACACACCACTTGGAACAATCCCCTTAAACACCATGAACAAGGGGGGAATCTCTTCTACCCTTTAGTGAGATTCCACACACCCCCGCCCCACCCCACCCCCCACGCCGTGTGAAATTGCTCCCTGGCAGCAAACTGATGCTTCCGGAAACACAAGAAGACATGCAGGTCACTGGGGTGCCGTGTATTAACTTTCCACCCCTGGGCACCAAATGCTGCCCAAAAGCCTTAAAGTTCCTCCGAACACACCTCATTTGCTACTCCCTAAAGATACCATGGAAACCCAGGGAATCCAGCCTAGGGAGACGGGGCAACGCCTTCAGCTAGGATGCTGGCCCCATTCCAAACAAAGGCTACATTTCAGACACTAGGTCTGATACATTCCCAAATCCCAGTACCAGGAGAGAGAGGTGTGATCGCTGCAGACCTCACAGACAGTGATGGATAATAAGGGAATCCCACGAACAACTCTGCAAGTAAAGTCAACAACTTAAAGGGAATAATCCAATCTCTCAACCACCACAAATTACCACAATGCATCATGATGAAATAGGTAACCTGAACAATACTTAAAAAATAGAATTCATACTTTAAAACTCTTCTGAGAAAGACATCTCCAGACTCAGATGGTTTTACCAGCAAATTCTACCAAACATTTAAGAAAGAACATCAATTCTACATAAGCTCTTCCAGAGCACAGAAGAAAAAACACTTCCCAACTTAAATGAGGCCAGCATTACCCTGATAACAAAACCAGACAAAAATAGCACATGAAAATTGCAAACCAACATGAACACAGATGCAAAAATCCTCAAAAAATATTAGCAAATTTAATCCAGCTACATATATATATATATATATATATATATATATATATATAAATGGTACACCACAACCAAATGGAGTTTATCCCAGAATGCAAGGCTGGTTCAATATATAAAATCGATCAATGTAATCTACCATATTAACAGTCTACAGAAGAAAAGACACACAAGCGTATCAATTTATGTAGAAAAAGTATCTGAAAAAAATCAGCCTCCAATCATGATAACTCTCAGCAAACTAGAAATAGAAGGGAACCTCTACAGTCTACTAACAGACATCTGTGAAGAAACCTATAGCTAACATTATACTCACTGATGGAAGACTGAAGGCTTTCCCCTAAGACCAGGGACAAGGCAGATGTCCCCTCTCACTGCCTCTATTCAACACTGCACTGGAGGCCTGGCTAGTGAATGAGGCGAGAAAAATATATAAAAGGCATACAGATTAGCAAGGAAGAAATAAAATGGCCTTTTCACAGACAGCATGATTGCCTCTGCAGAAAATTCCAAAGACTCTACAACAACAACAAAAGAGCTCTCAGGACTAACAAGTGAGTTGAGCAAAATCACAGGATACGAGATCAGTAACAGAAAATGAATCATCTTCCCATGAACTCCCTATAAATGATGGTAAACTGGTAAGTTGAACTTCATCACAATTAGAACGTTTTGTTCCGTGAAAGATTTTGTTACAAGAATTAAAAGACAAGTTACGGACTGGAAGAAAATATTTGAAAACCCTGAACCTGACAAAGAACTTGTGTTCAGAACATAGGAAAAATTCCCAAAACTCAACAGGAAGAAAAAACCAACCCAATAAAATAAGAGACACTTCACCAGGGAGGATACAGAGATGGCAAATAAGCACGTGAGAAAATGTTTAATGACATCAGTCACTAGGAAATGCAAATTAAAACCACAAGGAGACACAGTGTATGCAAATTAGAATGACTAAAACAATGGTGGTGCAGCCACTGTGGAAAACAGTATGGAGGTTTCTCAAAAAACTAAAAAACAGAACTACCATATGACCCAGCAATTCCGCTCCTGGGTATAGATCTGAAAAAAAACAAAACTGCTAAGTTGAAAAGATACATGCACCCCAATATTCACAGCAGCATTATTTACAACAGCCAAGCTATGGAAGCAACCTAAGTGTCCATCAACAGATGAATGGATAAAGAAGATGTGGTATAAATAAATAAATATATATATATATATATATATGTATATATACACACACACACACAACAGAATACTACTCAGTCATAAAAAGAATGAAATTTTGCCATTTGCAGTAACATAAATAGACTTGGAAGGCATTATGCTAAGTGAAATAAGTCAGAGAAAAACAGATACTGTGTGATATCACTTACACGTAGAATCTAAAAATACAACAAACTAGTGACTATAACAAAAAAGAAACAGACTCACAGATATAGAGAACAAATTAGTGGTTACCCGTGGGGAGAGGGTTGGGGGGAGGGGCAATACAGACAAAGGGGATTAAGAGGTACAAACTATCAGGTATAAAATAAGCTACAAGGATATATTGTACAACACGGGGAATATAGCCAATATTTTATAATAACTATAAATGGAGTAAAACCTTTAAAAATTGTCAATCTCTACACTGCACACCTGTAACATATAATATTGTACATCAACTATACTTCAATTTAAAAAAACCTACTAACAAAATCAAGTATGGGTGAGAATGTGGAGCAACTGCAACTCTTACAGGTTGTTGGTGAGAATGTAAAACAGGACAGACACTCCATAAAATATTTTGGTAGTTTTTATAAAGTTAAACACACACTCACCATATGGCCCAGAAATCCCACTCTTGGGTATTTATCTTAAGTAAATGAAACCATACACTCACAGAAAAGCCCTCATATGAATATTTATGGCAGCTCTATTCAAGCGTACAATGGACTACTACTCAGCGACAAGAAAAAAATCAACTGTCGATCACACAACTTGAATGAGCCTCAGAGGTGTTATGCTTAGGAAGGAAGCCAACCTCAAAAGGCTACCTACTCTATGGCTCCATTTATAGGAAGTTCATGAACAGGTAAACCAGAGGGACAGAGTAGGTCAGTAGTTCTATGTGGTCAGGGGTGATGGGAGGGTGTGAATATAAAGGATAAAACAGGCATACCTCACTTTACCGGTACTGCCCTTGGCAGATACTGTGTTTTCTACAAATTGAAGGTTTGTGGCAACCCTGCATTGACCCAAGTTTACTGGCACCATTTTTCCAACAGCACTTGCTCACTTTGTGTCTCTAGGTTACATTTTGGTAATTCTCACAATATTTTAAACTTTTCCATTATTATAATATTTGTTATGGTGATTTATGATCAGTGATCTCTGATGTTACTACTACAACTCGCTGAAGGCTCAGATGACGGTTAGCATTTTTTAGTAATAAAGTACTTTTTTTGCCTTTAAAAAATTTTTTAATTTTATTTTTAATTTTTATTCTATATTGGAGTATAGTTGATGAACAATGTTGTGTTAGTTTCAGGTGTACAGCAAAGTGATTCAGTTATATATATACATGTATCTATTCTTTTCCAAATTCTTTTCCCATTTAGGTCATTACAGAGTACTGAGCAGAGTTCCCTGGGCTATACAGTAGGTCCTTGTTGGTTATCTATTTTAAATATAGCAGTGTGTACATGTCAATCCCAAATTCCCAATCGATCCCTTTCCCTCACCCTTCCCCCCAGTAACCATAAGTTCGTTCTCGAAGTCAATAAGTCTGTTTCTGTTTTGTAAATAAGTTCATTTGTTAGACAGAAGACCTAAATAGACATTTCTCCAAAGAAGGCATACAGATGGCCAAGAGACACATGAAAAGATGCTCAACATCACTAATTATTAGAGAAATGCAAGTCAAAACTACTATGAGGTATCACCTCACACCTGTCAGAATAGCCATCATCAAAAAATCTACAAACAATAAATGCTGGGAAGGGTGTGGAAGAAAGGGAACCCTCCTACACTGTTGGTGGGAATGTAAATTGGTACAGCCACTATCGAGAACCATACTGAGGTTCCTTAAGAAACTAAAAATAGAAGTACCATATGATCCAGCAACCCCACTCCTGGGCGTATATCCAGAGGAAAACATGGTTTGAAAGGATATATGCACCCCAATGTTCATTGCAGTGCTGTTTACAATAGCCAAGACATGGAAGCAACCTAAATGTCCATCAACAGATGAATGAATAAAGAAGATGTGGTACATATATACAATGGAGTATTACTCAGCCATTAAAAAGAATGAAATAATGACATTTGCAGCAACGTGGATGGACCTGGAGATTATCATACTAAGTGAAGTAAGTCAGACAGAGAAAGACAAATATCATATGATATTGCTTATATGCAGAATCTAAAAAAATGATACAAATAAAGTATTTTTAAATTAAGGTACATATACATTGTTTTTTTTAGACATAATGAAAGTGTACACTTAATAGACTACAGTATAGTGTAAACATAACTTTATGTACCTGGAAAACAAAAATTTCATGTGACTTGCTCTACTGGAATATACGTTTTATTGCAGTGATCTGGAATGGAACTTGCAATATCTCCGAGGTCTGCCTGTACAGGGGAGAATTTGGGGAGATGGAACTATTCTGAATCCTGATTGTGGAAGTGGTTACATAAATCTATACATGTATTAAAACTCACAGAACTGTACACCAAAATAATCATTTTTACTATAAAATAATTTAAAATATGAAGGAAAAAAGAGTAAAAGGACTATATTAATTTGATTCAAATGTTTTTAAAAACACTTCACTTTTAGCCAGACACAAAAGGACAATACTCCATGATTCTATTTGTCTGAGGTCCCTAGAGTAGCAAAATTCATAGCGACAGAAAGTAGAATGGTGGGTACCAGGAGCTGGGGGAGGGGGACTAGGGAGTTGGTATTTAATGAATCTGTGCAGAGTTTCCATTTGGGAAGATGAAAACGTTCTGAAGTGGACGGTGGTGATGGCTGCACAACAGTGTGACTGTACTTAATGCCACTGAACTGCACACTTAAAAGTGGTTAAAATGGTAAATTCTATTTTAAAACAACTTTATCAGAAAAGTAGATTTACAAAAGTGTACTTGTATGAAAATAAAACAATAAAAGGGAGTTCTAAAAGCAGGAAGTTAAAGCTTTAACTGCGGATCACTCTCTGCAGACTTGTGCTGCTTGGTTTGGAGTGCGGCTTCCAGACTCCCTGCATGAACCATGCACACAGGCTCCGTTACATATGGGACAGGGTCTGTTCATACTGTGATCACAAACCAGACAGACACCCTGAGTCAACTTGTCCAATCCTTTGGACTTTCAAAGAATCATGCTTTTGCTTCCCACGAGAGGCAACCAAAAAGTCGGTAAAATACATCGATCACCTGAAGAAGCATTTTGCACTTTTAGCCATACCTGAGCTGACCAGAACCTTAAACAGACCTGCATGTAGACAGAGGGCTATGGAGACTCTGGCCCAATCAGTCAATGACAAGTTTGGACCCTGTTCCTCATCTCCTCCTTGAGATCATGAAGGGAAGAGGGCAGAGAAAGAAAGGGGGGTTACACCCCCATGGCAGTGTTTCTGGGTCCCGGCAGCTGCACCGTGTGACCCATGCTCCTGATTCAGGAAAGTTCTAGCCACTTTGCAGCTTCTGGGCAAGGTCCTCCCACCACTCCCACTGGCTGCCAACAGACTGAACCCCAATGATGTCCAAATGCAAACTGCAGCTTCTAGATACCTGGAATCAATAAACACCAAAAACGGGCTTCCCTGGTGGCGCAGTGGTTGAGAGTCCGCCTGCCGATGCAGGGGACACGGGTTCATGCCCCGGTCCGGGAGGATCCCACATGCCGCGGAGCGGCTGGGCCTGTGGGCCATGGCCACTGAGCCTGCGTGTCCGGAGCCTGTGCTCCGCAACAGGAGAGGCCACAGCAGGGAGAGGCCCTCGTACTGCAAAGAAAATAAATAAATAAATAAATAAACACCAAAAACAAACACAACCTGACTCATTCACCCAGCTTGCATCACAAGCTTCTGAATGGTAATTAACCCTCGTTTAAACTCCATGTTGGTGGTTGAGTCAAGAAATCACTGGCATTTTGATCCAGATAAGAACACCACAAAGATTATGCTGGACAAACAAAATAAAAACCTATCTGAGTGTTTCCAAGTTCTTAGTTTCTAGCAATATTCCTCTGTGTACACAGATGAGAGAGCCAAGTAAATAATCTCTGTAAACTGTGTTTAAATTAGCTTCTCCTTCCTTCTCTGTGGTTAGGCCTCTAACCGTTAATCTTCCCTGCAGAACACAAGCTGCAGCAGACATGGACCATTTTTGAAAACTACATACACTTCGTCATCTATTTCCAGTTTGATTCCCAGAACATCCTGCCTGAGGACAGGGCTGAAGAATGATCAAGCCGCTGGTTTCCCAAGCCCCCACCTGCAGACCTATGTCCCTCAAAGAAGAGAGAAAAGTCAGAAAGAATGTTTGTTCACTGACACATCCCTCCTGGCTAACCTTTCCACAGTGTGTCAAGACCAGAGATCTGGTCTCAGGTCTGTCACTGGGGAGCCCCCGGACGCCCCACCGGGCCACCCTAAGAAGTTCCAGAAGGCGCTTCTGAGAGGAACAGCTGGTGCTTTAGGACCTGGGGGAAGGGGGAGGCACAGCTGCCACACTGCTCTGGCACTCACCGCTGTCACCAGGCATCTCCAGTGCCAGCTCTCCGGCATCCCAACTGGCATCCCAGCTGGCCTCCTGGGTTGGGAGAGGGTCAGGCTCGGGCACCACAGAGGCCCGACAGCCCCTGAGCACCAGGAGAGCCGCACGCTCAGGCATGCCCCCAGCTGCCAGGGTGGGCCGTGCTTTTCTAACAAATAGCAAGACAGGAGGCTTCGCGGGAAGCTTCAGACGCCTGGGGGCAGCTGTGCCCGCACTGTGCCCCACACACCCAGAGACAAGGAGAGGTTGCGGGTCCCCGGGAACCTAGTGACGTCCCTCTCTGAGCCTCAGCCAGCTCAGAGGTGTGTGAGAAGCCACCAGACACCCCAAGTGCCAGGCCCAGAACTGACGTTCCCTCCTGCCGCCCAACCCTGGGTCACAGCCCTGGCACCGGTGCCCCTCGGGCTCCGGCCTGCCCCTCTAAGCCCTTCCACCTCTGGGACCAGCCCACTCTCCCATCCATGCATTCCTTCATTCATTCATTAGCCTCAAATGGCGCACCCGATGGAAAAGAGTGAGAAGAGCCATGTTCCTTCATCAATTCGGGGAACGCTGCAGAGCTCCTGTTGGTCTCCCTTCCCTGATCCACCAAGCAGGTCATTTCCAAGCCTACAGAAGCTGGAGGACCAGGCCAAGCCTGCCTGGGGACACCACACTGCTTTTCTTCTGTTTCACTGATTATTTATCGTCCAACTAACAGCACAGCCAAGAGGCCTGATAAGAACATGCCAGGCGGACAGGTCAACTTCAGCGGCGTGGAGGACAGGAAAGGACAGCCAGACCATGACCCGAACAAGGGTTTCTGCTGGAAAAAGAAAATACCAGGATGCGGAGCACCAAGCCTTTCAGCTAATAAATACTTCCACCGTGGCCATGTCAGGGATTGAAGCATTTTATAGAAAGAGGATGACAAGCATCCTCCCCAGAGGCACCTAGGGAGTCACTCAGGCCTAAACATGGGGCCAGAGGTGACGGCATGAAGAAGCGGTCCCAATGGGGCCCCAAGGCAGCAAGTACGGGGCTCAGCCTGCACCTGGCCAGAGCTGTGCTCCCAGCACCATCAGAATGCAAGAAACGTTACCTTCCTCCACGCTGGCACTGGGCCCCGTGGCCCCTGGGGACGAGCCACAAGCCCCCGTCTGCTCAGGGAGCAGGTCACGCCTCGTCCTTGTACACCCTAAACAAGCTCATGTACGTAATCTATAACCCACCATGGGGTTGAGGCACTTGGGGGTGTTGATCAGGACGGTTCATTTTACATGTCCACCTGGCTGGGCCACGATGCCCAGATATTTGGCCAAATTATTCCAGAGGCTTCTGTGAAGGTATTTTTTGAATGACATCACCATTTAAATTGGTAGACTTTTGAGTAAAGCAGATTACCCTCCACAATCTGGGTGGGCCTCATCCAATCTGTTGAAGGTCTTAGTAGAAAAACCACTGATCTTCTGCCAAGAAAGAGGGATTCTGCCTCCAGGCAGCCTGAGTCCCCAGCCTTCCCTGCAGGTTTCAGACTTGCCAGCCTCCCCAGTCACAAAAGCCAAGTCCTTAGAATAAACCTCTCTCTCTCTCTACCTGCGCGCACACACACACACACACACACACACACTCTCTCTCTCTCTCTCTCTCTCTCTCTCTCTCTCTCTCCTAGTTCTGTTTCTCTGGAGAGCCTTGACTGATACAATCAGGGCCACAGCTTCTGAGATGCCACCCAGCCTGGGCCACCCCCGCTCTGGAGCAGAACATTACCGTGGAGAGAAAGCCTCTATGAGCACACAACACCCTATGAAGGGTTCAGTGAGAAGCCATGTGTGCGAACAGGACACACCACCCAACATCTGTCTGGGGCGCATAACTGCCTCCCAGGAAAACATGCTGCATTACTGATGACATTTTGGTGAATTTTCACTTGTGCACTGTCATTCTAAACAAGCAAGAAGCGTGGAGGGGGTGTGGGGAGGTGAGTTTTATCATCTGGCTAAAAATACAATCAAAATGATATATAGAGGGCTTCCCTGGTGGCGCAGTGGTTGAGAGTCCGCCTGCCGATGCAGGGGACACGGGTTCGTGCCCCAGTCCGGGAAGATCCCACATGCCACGGAGCGGCTGGGCCCGTGAGCCATGGCTGCTGAGCCTGCGCGTCCCGAGCCTGTGCTCCGCAACGGGAGAGGCCACAACAGTGAGAGGCCCACGTACCGCAAAAAAAAAAAAAAAAAAAAGATTTATAGAAAACTAGTTCTATAAGCCTCCTAGTGAGCAGAGACTCCTAAATCCATGAAAACCTTTTGGAATGCAATCCTGCAGTTCTGCTGTGCACTATTTTTCAGGAATACATGCACACACACAGGCACACATGCACACGAACACACACACAGCCAATTCCAAATATCACCAATTTCTTTTTTGGGCCCCACCATTCATGGGGGCCATTGCATGTCCTGCAGGCAGGTGGTCAGGCTGGCACAGCCAAAGCAGACCCATGCCTGTCCCAGAGCAATGGACATGAAAGGCTCGGACCCCTCAGGTCACCCCCACCCCCCAGCGAACCACAGAAGCAGGTGATGGTCCCACGGGTCTCCAATCAAAGTTCATTGGCATCTATTAAAAAGCTTACGGATGAAATGCTTGTAAATAGGCTTTTCTTTTCCAGAATATTCTAAAGTGAAAGAAATGCCCCAAATCAATAAAATCAGCGAAAGAGTAACAGCTCAATTTCCATTAAAGTGAATGATAAAGTGGATAAAGACCGAGGTCAGGTGCTTCAAGGAGAAAATGCAAACGACTAATAAACCACAAACAAGCAATGGGGTCAGAGACCCATGACCTTCCCTTCTCCTGATCACACTGGTGAGGACTAAACACACCGGTAATGCTCTGGGGCTGGGAGGTAAGGGGGAAGAGAGACTCTTGTAAGCTGGGCACAGTGCTGTCCTGGCACACAGCCCAGCCACTCTGGTCAAAATTAAAATTGCATACACCCTTTGACTCAAATATTTGCATTCTAAGACTCCTATACAAATATTCACTGGTGTACACCAAGAAACATTGTCAAGGATGTGGCAGACTAGGGAGACACCCAAATTTCCATCATGCGGTAAGGGACACAGGGTACACTGTTC
The DNA here is from genome assembly GCF_964165515.1 of Mesoplodon bidens. NCBI lineage: Eukaryota > Metazoa > Chordata > Mammalia > Artiodactyla > Ziphiidae > Mesoplodon > Mesoplodon bidens. The sequence goes on along the minus strand of NC_138162.1, from coordinate 99,501,159 downwards.
TCAGAGACTCGTGCACAGCTTCACGGTGCAATGCAGAGCACGCGTGTCCATGCCACAGTGCTGAGTGAAAAAAGGGAGTTGCAAAACCCTCTAAGGTGTGACCACATCTTTGGGAAACCACCATCTACATGCATGTGTACCTGTGTGTGCACGCACATATGTGTGTATGTAAACGGCACAGAGGAGACCTCAGAAATGCAGCTGGCAGTGGCATGTGCCCTGGGCACGAGGAGGTCGCTTTTACTCTTTGCTTTCTCTCTTCATTTTCGAAACAATAAAAAGGCCATTAAAATAAAGGAAAAGTTAGTCAGCATATCTGACTTCCTGTTCACACTAAAGATTCAACGGGCATTTTTGTAGAAAAGCTACTTAAAAGAAAAGGTTCCAGCAGCAGAGATAAAAACCCACATAAAAAGATAGAAGGCCCTTTCCTGTTTCCCCTCTGAGTCAATGCACAATTATTTAACAAAGCAGCAAGTTTCCACCACACTCTCATTTCTATAACTTCCCACGAATGCAGAAAGCAGCCGCAGTTTCCATTTTCCTGCTGATAAAGCCTCGCTGAACTATATCCTGGAGAAGGTGAATGCCTGCCAGCCCCAGTCCACACCCCCTCCCCCTGCACCCAGCCACCAGGCCAGCCCCGCCCCCCCACCAGGGCCACCCGCCTCCTTCCAGCCCCACCCAGTACTTCTCTTGCCTTCTCATGTGCTCCAGGAGCTTGCAAAGAACGCTGACTCAGAGCCTGTGAATGTGACATTTGGAAAAACATGTGCAGATGTATCAATAATTCAGATCCTGGAGTTCAGACGAGATCACCCTGGGTCACCTAGGTGGGCCCTAAACCCACTGACAAAGGTCCTTATAAGAGATACATGGAGGAGAGACACAAGGAGGAAGGCCACGTGAAGACGGAGACAGACTTTGGAGTGATGTGGCCACAAGCCAAGGGATGCGTGGAGCCAAGAGAAGCTGGAAGAAGCAGGAAGCGTCCTATCCTAGAGCCTTCAGAAGGAGCACAGCCCTGCCAACACCTTGATTTTGGACTCCTGGCCTCCAGGACTAGGAGAAGATAAATTCCTGTTGTCTGAGCCACCCGTTTTGTGAAGCTTTCTTATGGTGACTCTAGGAAACATGCATGCACACTGTGATTCTATGAAGTGTGAGCATGTTTTCCTTCACGGTCAGTTTATGGAGAAGGCATAAGGCCTCCCTGCTACACAGACAATGAAAAACTGCAGGACGAAATTCAAGTAATTACCATTACTGTAGCCGGTATGGTTCCCACCCAGCACCTGTGTCCCGGGCTAACCCCACCCGACCCCCAGGCCCTGCCCGCTCCCTGGGGAGCCACCACTCTGTTCCAGCCACCACCACTGCACTGCAACAAACCACCCTGGACTCGGTGGCACAAGACACTTCCCCACGCTCAACGGTTCTGTGGGCCAGGAGTCCCAACGGGCCCCAGCAGGGACTCTTGTCTGTGCTCCAACATCTGAGGCCCCGGCTGGAGTCCTGATGGCCAAGGGCTGCGAGCATGTGATGGCTGATCCCCTCACACATCAGGGTCCTGGCGACAAGGGTGCAGAGACCAGGACTGCCCACTGCAGTCCCAGTGCTACGTGGCCTTTGGGAGTTGGGCTTCCTCACAGCATGGCAGCCGCAGGGCCATCAGACCCTTACTGGGCATCTCCGGGCTCCAAGATCCAAGCAGTCAAGAGGCCACCCACAGGGAAGACAGACACAGCAACTCCGCGACAGCAATGCTAACAGATTTACAGCCAGGTACTTTATTTAAACTGCCACAGCTTTTCTCCCTACTCAGCTTCGGCTGCTTCCTGCTGTTCTTGAGTTCCGACTCAGCATTCCTGACTTAGAGACCTCAAGCCCATCCTTGGTGGTCAACACCCACCCCCCAAGCTTCCCTCCCTGCTGGCACACATCCCCCGTCAGCGTGCCTATGTGCTGTCATCCAGCTGGAGGCACCACGTCCTATGTGCTCTCCCTCCACATCCCCATCCCCTGCCGCAAACACAGCGCCCGGGACACGCAGAGCACGTCACCTGTTCACCGAAGGCGTGAACGGCAGCACAGCAGAGTGAGAGGGCACAATGCAGTGAGACACAACTGTGGAACAGAGAAGGACCACCATGTTAATATGACCAGGGAGGTTCCCACCCAGCCTTGCTGGGCCCGCCAGGTGGGGCGAGGCAGAGGGTGGCAAGGAGAGACCCCAAGGGGCTAGATGGCAGCAGGGGCGCCCTGAACGGAGAATAAAGGGACAAGAATGTTCACAAGCTACGTTCATAATGGCCCAAGCCGGAAACCAAGCCAACAGCATAGCAGGCACGTGAACCGTGGTGCACGGCCCCCAGGGAATGGTGGACGGCGGGGAAGAAGAAAGAACCCTGGGTGGGCAGCAGGGCCCGAGGCCGGCCACACACAGGCGCCGAGGGACAGCCGTGGGTGCGCTCCAGAGCCCAGTGTATGCAAAACCAAACCCAGCCAGAATGCACCTCTGCTGCAAACAGTGGGGACAGTGCCCTCGGGGAGGAGTGTCGGAAGGGCCCAAGGGCTGCGGGGCTGGCGGTGCTCTGGGCACCACACAGCTGGGCTCCATTTGTGAGCAAAGCAAGGTCATGTGTGCATCACTGTAAAGTCTGCACACATCTCACTGAAGAAGGAAGAAGGAAAATGGGAAGATGACCACAGAAGCAGGGTCAGGCCAGACGGCTCTGCTGCTGCTTCTGTTTTGTGGGTGACCTTCCCTTGCATTTCAAGGTGGGAAAGGAAGAGAGGCCACGCCGAGCTGGGCAAGGGAGCCCACTGCCAAGCAGCCAGTGATGGGCGGCCATGAAAAGAAGATGGGCTGCTCTCCTGGAGAGAGGGTGCCCCGGGACAGGAGGGCCGGCCCAGGGCCACACACAGGTCACTCTGCTGGGCAGAAGACAACTGTGACACCACAGCCTTAGGAGCACATTTCTTTCCAACAGACCCACCCCCCTTCAGCTCTCAACAGACAGGCATGGCACAGTCAAAGTGCAAAGAGAAGCACAGGCCAGGCTGGTACAGGCACCCCGCTGGCTCTGGTTGCTCCGGGAAGTGCCCAGCCATTCTCAGCCGGTGCAGCTGTCAGCTACTGCCAAGCCCATGAAAATCACCCTGGTGGCAGAAGCCACGCCACTGCTCCCCGAGCCCGCAGCCAGCGGTCTGCAGAGGCTGACACCTGTGTGGCTAACAAAAGGGGCTGTGTTCGGACAAAGTGTTTTCCTGTCTTTAGGGACTGCAACATAAATGCTAGTCAAGGCCTGAAAACAGTCCTGATAGAAAACATCTCAGCCGAAGTCTGGGCCTTGGGAGAGGGCTGGTGTGCGCACACGCTGCTTACTCTCCCAGGGAGAGGAGGAAAGCGAGTGCGGCCTGGGTCTCGCTTGTGTTTGAAGTGATGTGTGTCCCTTCTGCTCACTGTAAGTGGTACCTTCTCCCCAGGACAGAAAGTCCATGCCCACCGGGTTCAGGGGGCCACAGAGCCATCAGTACAGACCAGAGAGGACCTGCCTCTCCAGGCCCTAAGCACTGAGCATCTATTTTAAAACCTGTGTTCCCACCCCCTCCCCGGTTTGCCAGGGAAAACCAAGCCCTGCTCCCTTGGTGGTCTTGCCCATCAAGTGGGAAGGGACATAAACATAACGGAGGCCACCCTGCTTCCAGGGAGGCCCGAGGGATCTCACATTTGAAACCCAAGCCACTCCGTCAGGTTTCAAAGACCCCGCCAAGGATCCACTTCTGTGGATCAGGAGCTCCGCTCTGACCCAGTTTCCTGGCACCCGTGTGTGGCCCCATGGCAGCTGTTGCAGAGGCGGGGGCACCTCCTCTACTCGAGGCTTCAACCTGCACTCAGCCCCAGACTCACAGAGACCAAGGATGAGGCACCACAGCCACTGGTTGATGTGGGAAATAAAATGATAATATGTAGCCTGCACATGTTTGCTTAAGGCCAAAAGTTTAAAATGTCCACGCAGCCACACGTAGGGCCAGATGACAAAATGGGGTTTCGTATTTTTCCACGTGGGGGTGAAAACACAGTTTTCAATACGATGCAACTGAACAAAATATCGGAGAGCGTCATACGTGGTCAGGGGTGAGTGCCCTGCTGAGGAAAACTCTGGTTTTGGCGGGGCATGCGTGTGTGTGCACGCGCGCCTGTATGCACGTGTGCACACACACGTATGCAGGTATGCTGCTTCCCAGGACAAATGCGTGTCTTACCGTGAGCTGCCCTCAGGGTCTGAAAGCAGCCAGGCTCTCTGATTGCCATGAGGTTTTAATATTCTAATAAAATGTTTTCAGCAACATTAGACAAGCACTGAAACCTCTCTGAAGCTTGGTTTTAAATATGACACTGAATTCCATGTGCATCCCGATGCAAAGTCTGCCAAGAAGGGACGTTTCACTTGTCACCTCATTTTGTAATCCCACAGCCCCCAGGAACCGGTGTCGCTGACCCCACTCACGAACGGATCAGGCCTTGCTGAGGCCGCACGCACCACACACAGGGCCTAGGCAGGACCTCGCGGCCAACCCCACGCCGACCGTCAGAATGGGCTCTCGCTGGAGCCGGGCACGGAGGAGAGTGGCGGGCCCACCCCTTGTGCATGGCTCAGGGCAGCCACGCACTCCCACCCAGGCAGCTACTCTCGCCCTGTCTGGAGAGGCCAGCATGGCTGGTCTGCTTCCCACAGTATGTTTTTCATTTAAGAGTACAACAAACAGAACTCCCACCTGCTTTTTAAACAAGGCAGGTATAACAAGTCTAAGAAAAGCGTGTCAGACCCTCAAGGCATATGACGTGTGTGTACCCGCACGTGTGCTATGAAGTTGTGTTTTTCCATTTTTCTTTGTATTTTTCCTTTATTGCTGCAGAAAACTGGAGACATGCAGACAAGCACCAAGGAGGAAACAAAAGCCACAGCATCAACTAACCATGTGACTCCTATTCTGGACACAGTCTATCTAGTGCTTTCTAGGCAAATTATAGGTCTTCGCTGTACGTACTGCTTTAGGAATGGTTCTCAGCACCTGATGTGGTATGTTGATCCCCCATCAAATTAGTCATATTTCACACTACTATTTTTAGAGATGGGCTAGCCTAACTGTATCTCCTCATCCCTGACCATCTGTCAGTGGCTTTCAGCTGGTATCTGGGTTTTCCGTTTATCAACACCCGGCACCCTTTCTAATAAATGATTCTTTACATCCATGATTCCTTAGGATAAACTTCTAGACACTGGACTGCCATGGCCGGGGGTACACACATCTTTAAAAATGTTAAAACACCTCGACCAATGGCCGCCCCTCGGTGAGTGCATTAGGAGCTGTGTATGCAGAGTGCACCTCCCTGCAGGCTTCAGGCCCCCGCCCCCTCGCTCACGTCTGGGTCCCACCACCTCTTGGCTGAGTGACCCCGTGCATAAATTTCTTATTCTCTCCATTCTCAGCGTCCTCACCTGTAAAAGAGGGAAGAACTGTCCTAACAGGGCTGATAGGGCTGTGGTCGGGATTCCATGAGACAGGTATAGAAGGCATGTGGCAGGTCATTTACCGTAAATATCACTAAGTCACTCTTTCCCATAACGGCCTCCCTGTCTCCATCCTCACCTTTCCAACTCATATAAGCCAGAGGTGCCAGAGTCACCGCTAACCACGGATCTGATGGCATTAGTTACTGCTCAAACCCTTGGACAATTAGGCAGAGTGAAAGAAGCTGGACTCGAAGGCTGCTCACTGTATGACTCCACTTATACAACATTCTGGAAGAGTCTATAAGGACGGAAAACAGATCTGTGAATGCTGGGGCCGGGAGCTGGGGGAAGGACCTGACTCCAGAGAGACACAAGGAAGTCTGTGGAATTATGGAAATTTTCCATATTTCGATTTGGTGATCGTTCCATGACTATGTTTTTAAAACTCATAGAACAGGACATGAAAATGGGTGAACTTTCCTGATCACAAATTATACCTCAGGAGATCTCACTTAAAAGCAAACAACAACCCTGCAGAGAAGGAAGTCTACGCCGTGTGGTCTGGTGTTCCAGGCCTTGTCTCCTGGCCAGCTGCTTTCCTTCCCATTTCTCGCTTACTCCAAGATCTGGCACATACAGAATGCCCTCCGCACCTGCAGGCCCAACCGGGGTCCACACCAAACCTAAAGCTCCCGGCAAGGCTGCTGGCCTGCTGTTCTCCAAACAAACCCTGTGTTCACACTCCAGGACCCAAATCCTCCTCCGCTCAGATCTTCCTCCTCCCCCTTCTGGAAGGCCTGCCTGGACTACCAGTAAGTAAAGATTAATCCCTCCTTCCTCTGCGTCAAAGGTTCTCAATTCTGGTTGCACAAGAATTACCTGAGCAGTTGTCAAAACCATGGATCCATGCCCTCCCTCCCACCCCAAAAGATTCTGATGTAACTGGGCAGGTGTGGGGACAGACACTGGGGTTTTGTTTCATTTTGTTTATTTTCTTAAAGAATCCCAGGCTCAGAAATGAAAGAGGGAACATCATGCAAATCCAGAGACATTAAAAGGATCATAAAGGAATATTATAAACAATTTTATGCCAACCACTTTGACAACTTAGGTGAGATGAGCAGATTCCTTGAAACACACAAATCACCAGGACTGACTCAAAAAGAAATAGAGGGACTTCCCTGGGGGCGCAGTGGTTAAGAATCCAACTGTCAATGCAGGAGACACGGGTTCGAGCCCTGGTCCGGGAAGATCCCACATGCTGCGGAGCGACTAAGCCTGTACACCACAACTACTGAGCCCACGTGCTACAGCTACTGAAGCCCGTGCTCCTAGAGCCCATGCTCCACAACAAGAGAAGCCACCGCAATGAGAAGCCCGCGCGCTGCAACGGAGAGTAGCCCTCATTCGCCTGCAGCAACGAAGACCCAACACAGCCAAAAATAAATAAATAAATTTATAAAAAAGAAGAATTAGAAAGTCTTAATAGCCCTATATCAATAAACTGAATTCATAATTTAAAACCCTCCCCATAAAGAAGATCCAGGATAGCTTCACTAATAAATTCTATCAAATATTTAAGGAAGAAACAATGCCAATCCTACACAAACCCTTCTTTTTTTAATAAATTTATTTTATTTATTTATTATTTTTGGCTGCATTGGGTCTTCATTGCTGCATGCGGGCTTTCTCTAGCTGCGGCGAGCAGGAGCTACTCTTCATTGCGGCGCGCGGGCTTCTCATTGCAGTGGCTTCTCCTGTTGTGGAGCATGGGCTCTGGGCGCGCGGGCTTCAGTAGTTGTGGCACACGGACGGGCTTCAGTAGTTGTGGTTCGCGGGCTGTAGAGCGCAGGCTCAGTAGTTGTGGCGCACGGGCTTAGCTGCTCCACGGCATGTGGGATCTTCCCGGACCAGGGATTGAACCTGTGTCCCCTGCATTGACGGGCGGATTCTTAACCACTGCACCACCAGGAAAGCCCACAAACTCTTAAAATAATAATAAATGAAGAGGGAACACTCCCCAAATCATTGTGTGGGGCCAACATTACCCTGATACAGAAACCAGACAGAGGTATTACAGGAAAAGAATACAATATCCCTCATGAATGTAGTTATAAGTAACCTTAACAGAATTGTAGCAAATTGAATACAGCAATACATAAAAAGGATTATACATCATGACCAACTGAGGTTTGTGCCAGGAACGCAAGGTTGTTTAACATTCAAAAATTAACTCATGTAATTCAGCATATTTACTAAGGAAAAAAAAAGAGGAAAAACCATATGATTATCTCAACAGATACCGAAAAAAAGCATATAACAAAATTCAACGTCCAGTCCTGATAAAAACTCCATGCAAACTAGAAAACTTCCTTAACCTCAAAATAAAAAGGCATTGGACTTCCCTGGTGGTGCAGTGGTTAAGAATCCACCTGCCAATGCAGGGGACACAGGCTTGAGCCCTGGTCCAGAAAGATCCCACATGCCGCAGAGCAACTAAGCCCATGTGCCACAACTACTGAGCCCACCTGCCACAACTACTGAAGCCCGTGCGCCTAGAGGCCCTGCTCCACAACAAGAGAAGCCACTGCAGTAAGAAAACCACACACCACAACGAAGAGTAGCCCCCGCTGGCCGCAACTAGAGAAAGCCCACGTGCAGTAGTGAAGACCCAACACAGCCAAAAATAAATAAATAAATAAAAAGAAAAGGCATCTACATAAAATCTTCACCTAACATCATATTTAATGAAAAGACAAGTTCTTTCTTCCTAAGATTGGGAACAGGTAAGAATGCCCACTGTCGCCACTTCTGTTAAACATCCTAGACAATGGAATAAAAGAAAAAGAAATAAAAAGCATTTGAACTGGAAAGACAGAAGTAAAATGGTCCCTATTTGTAACTGTCATTATCTTGGTGCAAAAATCTTGAAGGACTACAGAAAAGCTACTCAAACAAGTAAGTAAATTTAGAAAGGTGATAGAATAAACCATAAAAAAATCCATTGTATTTCTCTATAGTATAATAAACAATTAGAAAATAAAAAACGTTTAAATCCATGTATAACATTCAAAACCAAAAAATACTTATGAATAAATTTGATAAAATATGTATAAGACCTACAGTGACTACTACAAATCACTGCTAAGAAAAATGAAGGAAGGCAAACACAGACGGAAAGATAGTCCATGACCACTGACTGAGGCTCAATATTGTTAAAATGTCTACATTACCCAAGTTGATCTAAGGAGTTAATGTAACCCCAGTCAAAATCGAAGCAGGCTTTTTCGTAGAAGGACTGGTAAGCTGATTTTAAATTTATACAGAAATGCAAAGGATCTAGGCTAGACAACACAATTTTGAAAAGGAAATACAATTGGAAGTCTCACTACCTGGCTTCAGGAATTACTATACAGCAAGTCATGAATACAGAATGGTTCTAGGGTCAATGGTGAATAAGCCAAAACAGACCAGAATTGAGCCTGAAACAAAGCCACACAGATTCTCAATTACTTTTCAAACATGATGCCAATAATTCTGTGGAGAAAGGATAGTTTCTTTAACAAATGGCACTGGAACAATTGGCTATCCACACTCAAAACAATAAACCTCAATTCTTAGCTCTTTCCAGTTAACAGGTAACTCAATATAGATAACAGATCTAAACATAAAAGCTAAAACCGTAATGTTTTCAGAAGAAAACACAGGAGAAAATCTTTATGACTATGGGCGAGGCAAAGTTTCTTAAATAGGACACAAAAAGCCTAAACTACTAAAAATAATTGATATAACTGGACTTAAAACTAAAAATGTATGTCCTTTGAGAGATATCATTTTTTTAATATTTATTTACTCATCTAATTTTTGGCCGCGTCAGGTCTTAGTTGCAATGTGCAGGATCTTTCGTTGCAGCATGCAGGCCTCTCTCTAGTAGTGGTGTGGGCTCCAGAGTGTGTGGGCTCTGTAGTTGTGGCACGCGGGCTTAGCTGCCCCGCGGCGTGTGGGATCTTACTTCCCTGGCCAGGGATCGATCAAACCTGTGTCCCCTGCATTGGAAGGCGGATTCTTAACCACTGGACCACCAGGGAAGTCCCGAGGAGATATCATTAGTAAAGTAAAAAGGTAAGCCACAGACCGAGAGAAAGTATTTGCAATACAAATATCTAACAAAGAACTTGAATCCAGGATATGTAAAGGACTCTTAGAACTCAAATATATGAAGACAAATAACCCAATTTAAACGTCGGCAGATTTGAACAAAAACGCAAAAGAATAAATACAAACAGCTACTAAATACAGGAAAAGATACTCAACTAGAATGTCCATGATCCAGCACAACAACTCCCACTAGAATAGCTAAAATTAAAAAGACTGACAACAGCAAGTGTTGGCAAGGACGTGAAATAGCTGTGCTCGCACATTAGCAGTGGGGATGTAAAGTGACACAGCCACTTTGGAAAACAGTTTGCCAGTTTCTTATGAAGTTCAAGACACACTTACCCCACAACCCCACAATTCTACTGTTAAGTAGTTACTCAAGAGAAATGAAAACACCTGTCTGCACCCAGATGTGCATACGAATGAATATAGCATTTTTTATATCTTTTTTTTTTTTTTTTTTTTTTTGCGGTACGCGGGCCTCTCACTGTTGTGGCCTCTCCCATTGCGAGCATAGGCTCCGGACGCACAGGCTCAGCGGCCATGGCTCAGCGGCCATGGCTCACGGGCCCAGCCACTCCGAGGCATGTGGGATCCTCCTGGACCGGGGCACGAACCTGCGTCCCCTGAATCGGCAGGCAGACTCCCAACCACTGCGCCACCAGGGAAGCCCTATATCTTTTTTTATAGTGGTAAAATACACGGAACATAAAATTTACTACTTTAACCATTTTAAAGGGTATGCAACCATCACCCCTATCTAGTTCCAGAACATTTTCATCAGCTCCAAAGGAAAGCCCGTACATATGAAGCAGTCGCTCCCATTCTCCCCTGCCCCAAGCCCCGGCAACCACTAATCTGCTTTCGGACTCTGTAGATTTGCCTATTCTGGACATTTCGTATAAATGGAATCATGCAACATGTGCGCTTTTATGTCTGACTATTTTTACTTAGCATAATGTTTTCAAGGGTCATCCATGTTGCAGCACGTGTCAGTAGTTCATTCCTTTTCCAGCTAACTAATATTCCATTGTCTGGAGGGACCACATTGATTTATTCATTCATCCACTAATAGGCATTTGGGTTGGTTCCCAAATTGTGAACAGTGCTGCTATGAAAAGCAGTAAACAAGTTTTTGTTTGAATATCTATTTTCAATTCTTTTGGGTATTTACCCAGGAGTAGAATTGCTGGGTCATATGACAGTTCTATATTTAACTCTTGGAGGAACCTCTGTTTTCCAAAGTTGCTCCACCATTTTACATTCTCAAAGCAATGTATGAAATTTATAATTTCTCCATATGCTCACCAACACTTATTATTTCCCTTTTTTTTTGATAAAAGCCATTCTGGTGAGACGGAAGTGGTATCTCACTGAGGTTTGGATTTGCACTTCCCTAGTGACTAATGATGTTGAGCATCTTTTCATGCGCTTATTTGTCATTTGTCTAGCTTCTTTGGAGATGTAATACGTTCGCTCATGTTTCAACTGGTTGTTTTTCCTTTTGTGTTGAGTTGTAGCTCACAGCACTTTTATTCACAACAACCTCGAACAGGAAGCAATCCAAACATCCACCAGCAGGTGAATTAATTAATAAACCATGGTACACCCACGTGTACCAAATTTCAAAAACGTGCCAAGGGAAAGAAGCTAGACACAGAGTCTACAATACATGCTTCCATTTTGAAACTCTTAAAGAAACAAATCTCATAATAGTCTAATTTCGGCAGATCAGTGATTGCTTGGGTGGAGGGCTGAATGCAAAGAGGCAACAGGAAACTTGGGGAGGGCTCACAAGCGAAACAATCTCTGCTGCAACTGCTCAACTCCGGCTGACAGTGGCCAGGGATGGTGTGGGTGCATGAATGTGTGAGGTGCACCTGACCTGCAGGCCAGAGTTCACCCACTCCTGGCGGTTGCATAACTGTGTACCTTTGTCAAAACTCACTGAACAGGGTACTTAAAAGAGTACCTTTGGGGGCTTCCCTGGTGGCGCAGTGGTTGAGAGCCTGCCTGCCAATGCAGGGGACACGGGTTCGTGCCCCAGTCCGGGAGGATCCCACATGCCGTGGAGCGGCTGGGCCCATGAGCCATGGCCGCTGAGCCTGCGCGTCTGGAGCCTGTGCTCCGCAACGGGAGAGGCCACAACAGTGAGAGGCCCGCGTATCACAAAAAAAAAAAAAACAGTACCTTTTACTGTATGTAAATTATGCCTCCATAATACTGGTTAATGAAACATTGTTTCTACAGGCAAACACCCCGAGTCTAATGAACGTCCAGAGTGAGGCCCACAGCCCTGCCTCTGTCCTCCTGTCTGCCCTCCAGAGTGCAGCCCACAAGGGCAGGCTGTGCTTAGCCCAGCCTTGGGTGGCCTATGAAAACACAGAGCTTCTGATTCAGGGGGTCCGGGGTAGAGGTGAAAACCTGCACTTGTGGCAAGTTCGGGGGATGTGATGCCGCTGGCATAGGAACCACTCCTGCACACGGGTTCTCTCGTTCACGCAGCGTTCAGTGGATATGGAATTAAGGCAGTGTTGCAGATAACACGCAGGTCCTCGCTAGTGGCCAGGGCCTATATATAGGAAATGCCAGGCTAATATCAGGAGGGAAATGCTCACATTCTGGCTGTGAGGACACAGCCCCACTTTCAGCCTCTGTTTCTGGCCAGGCCCATCAGGCCAGTGGACCTGGCCCCCCTCCGCCCTTCTCCTGCCCGGCACAGGTGTCCTCTCAGCCAGGAGGGCATCCACCCCTTGCCCAGGAGCCTAGCAAACTCAGCTCTCCAGGCCTTCTGTGCTCACCACCCAAGAGCGCTCCATCGCCCCTGGGCACCCACGGCCGTACCCAGAGGCTCTGCTGTCACAAGCTTCCATAACCATTGTCTGAGACCCTGGCTCCTCTCCCCTGTCTGCCTACCTCAGGGCCAAGCAGAGGGGCAGTGCACACTAGAGCCAGTGAAAGTTTGCTTGCGGGGGAACAGCTGGCCTCCCATCTGCCCCTATCGGAGGACTTGGGCAAGGGCCCCACCCCACTTTCTTCATCACTCTTCCCCTCCACTCCGTCCTTCCCTTCAGGACAGAAACCTGAAACATAAGCCTTCTCTCAAATCCTTATGCCCAACGGCTTCTCCCCATCTCTCAGCAAAATTCTCGAAAGAGGTACCGACTCTTGCTGTCCCGAGCTCTCCTTCTGCCCCTTTCCTGGCCCACCACACCCCTACACCTCTCATCGGGACACTGATGACCTCCACGTTGCTAAGGTCAACTCTCCAAGGATAATTCTCAGTCCTCGCCTCACTGGACTCCTTGGCCAGGCAGCCCCTCCTCCCCATGCATGATCTGCCCGTGGCTCCTGGATGCCCCCGACACCTCTGGCTTTCTCCTGCCCTGTTGGCACTCCTTCTTGGTCCCTTGACTTTGGACCTCTCCTCTCCTCCATCCATCCAACTCTCCCGCCATCTTGTGCTGACTCAGTTTTAAAAATCACACCTGTGTGCCGGCAGGAGCCAGGTTGATTGCCGGGCCCAGGCCACTCCCCCAAACTCCAGCCTCACTTGCCTGAAAAGCCCCTCACCACCAGCACGTGGACAGCAACGGAGCTCACAGGTACTATCTGGAGAGCCAGCCGCCCTCCCGAATTCCCCACAACTGCTGTGCCCACAGAGAGTCCATCTCAGGATGATGCCCACTCCATCCCTCAGGTTGCCTGAGCCAAGAATCCCGGGGTCACCTTGGACTCCTCTATTGCTCCAATCATCCTGTTGGCTCCATCTTCACAACATACCAGAATCTAGCCAGACCCACCACCTGCATGGGGCTGCTCCCGCGCTCCAGCCTCACCCACCCCCTGGTCTTGCTACAGTGTGCTGGGATGTCCCCCTGGGTCACTCCTCACCTCCTCCGCCAGCCCACCGGCCACCTGATTTCAAATCTCAAACTCCCCCAAACTGCTGGCTCCCTTGAGCACCTGGACCCCACAATAGCACTATGGCCCCCATGCATGACATTCTGACTTATTACTTCTCCTTAGCCTTCCATCACCTGCTACTTGACCGTAAGTGCCAAGTTGGCAGAGTCTTCTGTCTCTTGGTTTCTTGCTGCAATTGGAGCTCAATAAACATTTGCTGGGGGAAATGGTGAGACTCCATGAAGTGGACAAATCTGCGAGTTGAAAGGGGGCTTAAAGGTATCTAATTCCTTCACTTCAAGAAAGATGAATGACGGGACCTCACCCACAAAGGACACAGACCTCCTGTGTGCCCTGAATGCCCGGACAGCACAGCTCTACTTGGGCAGGATCCCTAAGGCCTCTGGGAAGCACTAAGATGCAAGGAACACGTCTGATCTCAATGGGAAAATGGGCTGTGTATTTACAGCCCGTTCTGATGGCAGGCGGCTCACGGCCACACAGACAAGACCCCAGGCTCAGCGCAGAGCCACCCTGCTGCAGGCCTGGCTGTGCCGTCCCACAGCCACAGAAAATACTAGTAAACAACAACGACAAACAAAACTCCCAAACACATGGTGAGAACAAAGTGGGGTCCAGCTGAGGCCCTTATTCAAGGCAGGCCCCCGGGAACGTAGTGTCCTTGCAAACAAAATCAAAACACGCATCAGAGCCAAACAACACCCAAATGCTAGATCAAAGCAGATTATATTCTGGTGCTTAAGCAACTCAAATTTCTTGCAATAGGACAGGAAAATAGAAAAAAAAAAAAAAAAAAAAAAAAACTTAGGACCCCAGAAAACTTGTACTTTTTTACTTTGTGGATATAGGATTTGTATGCTTTTTTGTTGGTACAGATGAAAGTGACTTAAACATACCCTCTACTAAATGAAAAAACAGCAACTGCTAAAAATGTGTGGGACAGCCCCACAGGGGCAGGTCATCCAACTAGCAGTGGAAATCCACCCACGAAGGCCCTGGACCGTCTTTGCTTTTGTTTCTGGGCCAAGGCCCATGGAAGGGAAGGTGGTTCTCCACTGAAAACAGGACTATGGTGGGTCTGAGCTGAGGGCTTTCCCCATCCCACGGCCCAGAACCAGGATGGTCCCTCAGCTCACTGCCCCCATTGAGAGATGATGTTGCTGTTTAATTTTCAGGGTTTGGGTCTTGTCTCCGCTATTGCCGAGGTCAGGGTATCAATGTCTCTTTTTCACGGCCCACAGATCACATACTCAGAGCATCAGTGATTATCGATTCATTGAATGCCTCATTTAAGCCACATCATCCGTTACTAAGCTGTGTAGGAACATGAATTCCTACAAGTCAAACCCATTTAGAATTTAGATTTAGAAATTTAATATTTAAAATAGGCTATTCTATTCCTTAATGGAGACCCCTTCTTAAAAATACATGTTATCATTACAAAAATCATCCCACTGTAAAAGAAACAAACCACACAGAAGTGCATGGGGTTGAAAGGACAGGGTCCCCTTGCTCCTCCCGCCCTCCCCCTTCTCAACCCTGCCTCAACACACAAGCACACACACTCGCGTGCACACACACATCCTTCCCTCCCACCCCTGTTGCTAGCTGGACAGTCACTCTTGCTTGGAGCTATGTCCTTAGAGCCTGGAGCAGTGCCTGTCTCACTCATCCACAGTGGCACTCCATCATCATCTGTTCAATACACAGCGTCTGTCCTTCCAGATGCTTCTACACCTTATTACCTACACATGCATAAAAGGAGTCATTCCATACAGTCTACACTAAGGAGCAGTGTTTTCACTTAATACATAGGCACTTCTTTTAAAGTAACCCTCAACTATTTCATGAAGTGAAATATATGGTATTCTGGGGGGGGGGGGAATGGGATTCTTAGATTATTAACTTTTTTACGATAAAGAATTTCAAAAATACACAGAAGTGGCCTGAACAGAATAACGAACTCTCAGGTACGGTCACCCAGAGCCAACAACCATCCAACCATGGACAATCCTGCCCCTCCACCACCCCAGCCCACCCCCACCCGTGCTAACCTGAAACAGATCTCAAATGCTGTATCATTTCCTCTGCAAATAACTCGAGTATCTATCACTAAAGGCTAAAGATTGCTTCAACGTAACCTCAGTGCTGTTCCTAAGGAATATAATTATCCTTTAAAATCATCATTCACTCAACAAATGTCCAACTATCTCATAAATACCGTAATTTTTGAAAGGAGTGATTCTTGGGTCAAACGCAGGTTGACTGCATTTTGTTCAAAGACTGCAATCCCGGGTGCTACGCAGGAGCAACCGAGGTCGGGAGGGGGTGGGGGTGTAGTCTCTACTTTCACAGACAGCATCTTGAGACTTTCACAGCAAATAAGGGACCCTGTCCCACTGGAGGATCACAAGGGCACACTGGAAGGCAGTTATGGGGGAATGACACCTGGGCTGCTGTGATGCCTGGCCCAGGTACTACCCTGCCAGGTAAACGTTCACGCACTCGGGAAGGGTCAGGCAGCTGGAAAGTGAGCCACTCCAAGGAATTGGGATGAGTCAATTTGCCTAACCCAAAGATCAGCTTAGTTGTCGTACCAAAAAACGCCATCCCAGCTCCAGGCGAGGCCCACTTACACGCTGTCTCCACTTGACTGAATCAACAGTTATTTCCTCTTAATAAATCTCCACTGCCCCACATCACCTCTTGACAGCAGGCAGGCTGAAACGGCCATGAGTTGTGCTGAGTGAGTCTCCAGTACAGGGGAGCCTGCCCGACCGGCCTGCTCTCAGGTGACGCCCCGAGACATCCCCAAGTGGCCACGGGCCCCAGTGGCACAGGTGGGGCTGGGGAGGCTGCACCTGCCAAGCCCCAGGAAGGACGGTAATCTTTCTTCCAGCAACCACCCTCAACAGTCAACTGATGGCAAGTTCATGTGTATATTTTTACACATGGCCAGCTTCACCCCGCAGCGCCCTGCAGGCCTGGACAGTTAACTGGCCATTGCTGTCACTCTCAGAAGAGCCTGGGGATGGGGGACTGGGGGCACAGGGAGGAACTACCTGCCACATCACTTTCCCAGGAGTTCTTTTTTTTTTTTTTTTTTTTTGCAGTACGCGGGCCTCTCACTGTTGTGGCCTCTCCTGTTGCGGAGCACAGGCTCCGGACACGCAGGCTCAGCGGCCATGGCTCACGGGCCCAGCCGCTCCGCGGCATGTGGGATCTTCCCGGACCGGGGCTCAAACCCGTGTCCCCCGCATCGGCAGGCAGGCCCCCAACCACTGAGTCACCAGGGAAGCCCCCCCAGGAGTTCTTTTGATCACACAAATTCTTAGCATGAGGGGAAGGTTGCTGTTAATTATGGAACAATCAGAAAGCCAATTCATTTACACAGCAGCAGGGGCCTAACCCAGGGACACTGGGGACTCCTGCTGGTGGGGAGGGAACATGGGTCCAAAGTGCCAACCCAAGAGCTCTGGCCCCAGGCTCATCAGACAGAACAAGGGGTTAGGAAGAGGCTCCTGGCCAGCATCCCGGCCGAACCCCCCCTCCCCCCCACCAGAAATGGAACCCAGAGGGAGGGGTGGGAAGCCTGGGCCTGTCCATGCTCAGTGTGGGAGACGCAGGCTCCCTCTAGAAGCACAGAGGACCAGCAAGAAAACCATTGATCTCTGCAACACATTATTGATTTTGCTATGTGCTGGCACCAGCGGATGGTCCTCCCCCATCACTCAGAGCCAGCCATTAGTGTGCACTCCCAAGCACTGGCCTAGACATCCCTGCCTGGTGTGGGGAAGGCACTTGAGATGAAACTCGCCTTGGCTGACCCACAGGGAACAGACCACGAGTGAATGACGTCATTAAGGTCATCTCCCTGCCCCCAGACCCACTGGACAGCTGTGTGGTGTGGCGTTGCCCCCTACTCCTGAGCCAGGGTGGATGCACCATCTGCCAGGACCCTGAGCAAGCCTGCCAGAGCACCCCGGTTACCAGTGGAGGGTCTCTGAAAGGTTGCATTTTCCAACAGTCAAAGGCAGCCAGTTCCCATGCCAGCTCGGGGTCCTGTAACACGGTGCAAGAGTGGAACTGGGCAGGGCTGCCTCTCAGTGCCAGCAATTAGTTTTTATTTCTTTATTTGGTTTACCTGCTGGTTGTACTACAAACACTTTTTTGTTCAATCTGAAGGTCCAGCCTCTTGGGGGGGACAGTCCTTGTCCACAGAAATACCCCAGCGTGTCCCTCACCCTCCCCTCATTCCTGTAGGTTTTATCCCTGGTAGGACCTGGTGCCTGGAGTACTCAGAGCAGGCCTGCTTTATTCTTCTTTATTCTTGCAGACGTTATGCACAGACACCAACGGTTCAAGTGACAATCGGGGCATTATCTCTACCAGAGTCCTGGCCTCAGCACTGGCCGAGGCAGTCTGTTTCTGGGACACAGTAAACATTCCCAAATAACGGCCCCCAGACAGCCAGAAGGCAGGCCGCAGGCCTGGGGCAGATATGAGGTGACAGGTCACCGATGTCACTTTACCCCTTGGAAAGGAAACTTCCGCTCGGTGGCGCCTAGTGGATTTGAATAGACTCAGAATAGGGGAGCCAGGCACTTGGCCACAGTCCCCAAGTCCTGGATGTGCTTAACATAAGGGGAGGTTTTCAAATCAAAAGCAGAACAACTTCGCATGGCAAACGCTCCAGAAAGCAGGTCCCTGCCCTTGACAATGAGGCCTAGGCCTCATTTTCGGTGAACTGCTCACCTCCAGACTCCCCTGCACCCCACCTCCAATACTAAATCAAATAAACGAAGAGGATCACCACGACCCAACTCTCCTTTCCATGTTTGCATTGGCAAAACCCCAGTGGATTCAGCCTCCTGCAGCTCACCAAGCGGCTGCAACAGGTGCAGCCCTGAGCTAAGGCTGCTGATTCTCCTTGGCTGTTCTAGAATCACGCAGCCAAAACCCTAAAGGAAGCCGAGGCCTGCAGCATTCATCACCAGGGCCCCGACCTACCCCACCTGTCTGAGTACGCGGCTCCGGGTCCAGCGCCCAGGATCCGCGGCCTCAGAGACAGAAATAGAAGCCGCGGGGCCTGGCCAGGCCCGAATGGCCAAAGTGGGGCGGGGGCCGGGTGGACAGGAGCGGCGGGCCTGGCCGAACGCGCCGCCCCCGCCCCTGGACAGGGTTGGCCACGCGCCGCGAGCCCCCAGCGCCGCCCCAGCGCCGCCGACCCACCTGCGCGCCGGGGCAGGGAGGGAGCCGAGCAGGGGAGGGGTCCTGGGGGTCCAGGGTGGAGACTCCGGGAGGGGTCCGGGGAGGAGTCAGGGAGCTCCGGGAACGGGACTCCGTGAGGGTCCGGGGGTCCGGGAGGAGTCACGGGGCTTCGGGGCGGGGGCTCCGGGAGGCTTCTGGGGACCGGCCCGGGGAGGGTCTCGCCGCCCCCACGCACCTGCCCGGCCCGCGCCCTCCCTCTGCCCGCCGGCCCTTACCTGGCGCGGTGCGTCCTGGCCGCGCGAAACAGCGGTGCCCGGCCCAGAGAGCGCGGGCGTAGGAATGGCGGCGGCGGCGGCGGCGGAGGCGGCCGGCTCTCAGGCCCGGCGCGGAGGGGCGGCGCGGCCAGGCGGCGCGGGGATGCTGCGGCGCGCGAGGGCGCGGAGGCCGGCGCGGGAGGGAGGGCAAGGGGTGGTGCGCAGGCCCCTCCTCTGCTCCCCTCCTCCCCTTCCCGCCTCCTCTCTCGTCCCTCCCCCTCTCCCCTGCCTCCTCCTACTCCCCGCCCGGCTCTCCGCCCTCTTCCTCTCTCCCCTACCCTCTCCGTCCCTCCCCCTTTCCCTCCCCTTTCTTTACCTTCCTCTACTTCTCCCCGCCCCCCTCCCCCACTGGCCCCTCCCACCTCCCACCTCACCTCCCCCCCCACCGCCACACTTTCCCTCTGTCTTGGCCACTTCTCTGCTGGGTCCAACACAGGTTCTGCTGAAGTGCCCAGTTACCCCCTCCTCACCACCTGCTAATGGAGCAGCTTGCCCCATCTGGGAGACTGACCTGACCCCCCCCCAAATCTCCAAGGTTTCTCGAGCCCGCAGGCCCTGGTGCAGCTGTGTTGGGGACCTGACCTGCACACCGTGTGGACAAAGCATGTGGGCTCCCAGGACACTTGCTCCTTTGCTTCCAAGCAAATCTGAATATGAGAATATTCCAGACCAAACCTCCTGCTATTTTTCCAGGGTGAAGCAGGCTGGTGCCAATCTAGGATTTGCTGCAGCCCTTCTGTTTGCCTCCAGGCCAACTGTTTGTTTCGTGTTCAACATTTGCTAACCAACATTTATACTAACCCACAGGTTTGAGGGCCTAGGTACCCTCTGAAGACTGCTCCAAACCTTTCTGCCCTGGAGAAAGAAGTGACAGGCCTGGAAGGTGGCTAGCCTGGCCAGTAGGCCTGCTGAGGGATGCTGTCCAGAGAAAGGGGTATAGTTCCCAATGAACGAGCCAGGATTTCCCCATGTGTAGGAGTCAGGGAGCTCTGTCGCGAGGCCTGGCCATAGATCTCCAGGCTGCAGGCACACTCCCAGGGCACCTGAGGCTGCTTTCCTGATGCCTACAAGCCACTGAGAGCCAGGGTGAGAGTTTTGAAATGAAGCCATTCCTAAAGGTTCAGTAATAGGCCCGAGAGCCTCACTCCCTTCAGGGGCCAGTTGCCTTTCCGTGCTGACAGTCCAAGAGGCAGGCCTTAGGGCCAGTAGTACACCGACGCGGGGCCAGCAAAACTAAGATGGTGAAACTAGTGCCAAGGGTGCAGGTAGGGGTTGCCAGGAGCTCACCTCCTTACCCTCTGTAGGTAGAGATCATGACATGGAATCTGGAATCTGATAGACTCCGGTTTCAGTCCTGGCTCTGATGCTTCCAGGGTGACCTTGTGAGCCCTGTCCCGCCCTTCCCAAGGTGAGGATCTCTCCAAGGGTTGCTGAGCACGGAGGAGAGAATCTTGGGTAAAGCCCCCAGGACCACGTAGCCCACACTCATCGTTGGCTACTGTCATGAGAAAGACATGGGGGAGATGTCCCTTCCAAGCTGTCTTCCAGTGGGAGAAGTCTGTGAATCTGTGTTCACCATCTAATTTGGAGTAAAACCTGATGGGAAGAGATTAGGGCAGGGCTGTCTTAACAGCATCCTAGGCCCCAAGAAGGGACCCATTCTTTGGATCGGTAAAAGCCAGTATTGCAGAGCTGGGGCGGGGTGGGGGTGCTCTCCTGGGCTCTTCACTAGTGTGACTCATCCAGAACACGGTGCGCTTGCTTGGGGTCTAAGGACGGCCACCAGCAGGCCGTAGGAGTTGTTGGTAATACGGATGGAATTAGTTGACACGTGGGGAGCCTTCAGTCTGGAAGATCCATGTGTGGAGCACAAGATGGTGGAATCCAAATATTTGCAAAGCTGTCCGGGAAGAAGGATTACCCTGCGGGGTTATGAAGGGCAAAACGAGGACAGATGGGTGGAAATTAGATTAGAGAGTCCATTTCCTCCCACTTGTGAGTGCTTCCTGGCAGATCTGCCTGCCAGAGGAGCACGTCCTACAGGGCCAGCGTCTAGACAGGTTCTGGGACCACCACGGGAAACTGCTGGAGGGGACCTGCAGAAGGGCTGACCCCTGGAACCTCTCCCAGCTGTTAGACCATGCCACGCTGTCTTTAATAAGGCAACTGCACCCCTGCCTGCTCCCTCTGCAGACAAAGCAAAGGGTGGCCCCGGGCAAAGGAGAGACTGACTGACTGAGCACGCCTGACCCGCAGCCCATGCTTCCGGCTTCAGCACCTTCGACAATCAAAGTAAACCTCCCTTGGCCTGTTTCCTCATTTGCAGAAAGGAGATAGGGGTGGATTCAATGAGATGACAACGCTTTCCCACCACCCAGCACCTGGGAGGGACTCATCCGGATCACACAAACGGACCCAGTGTGTCCTTTCATTCTTGTTGATGTTTTACATTCTGTTACGGGACATGTTAAACTCCTTCAGAAGAATAACCAAAGGAACCCTGTGCACAGGGATGGTAATCTCGTGTCACTTTTGACCCACTCCCTGCCCCCCTCCAACACGAAACCGAAACACATCAAAGACCTCCTCTCCACCAATTTGTCTTCCAGCTTCCCCAGAAACGCCAAATGTTTGGATACTTAGGTCATGTTCTGTGAAGTCTCTCTACCTTTCCTGTCAGAACGTTGATGCATCTCTGTGTGGATGAGCACAGTGACTGCCTAGATGATATTTCAATCCCACATGAAAAAAAACCTCTGTGTCAGTTTACAGGGCACCACTACACTGGGCTTCCACCATGGCCCAAGGGACAGGAGGAGGAACACCCATTTCTCCACCTCTGTTCCTCCGTGGGCAGTGGAACTTGTGTGTGGTTGATTGGGAGCAGTTTTAAAGACCGCCAACACGGGGACTATCTGAGCAAAGGAGGAAATGTTGTCTAGAAGAGCTGGCCCTATGCATTTCACCTGCAGCTAAGGGTACAGCCCCGGAGCCCAAGCCTGTGAACAAGGGCTTAGCACGTGGGCTGGCAAAGCAGAGGGCTGTGACCCCCGGAGAAATGGGCCCTGGGGGCTGAGGTGATGTCTGGGCAACCTCTGCCCACTTGCTTGCAGGTCTGGGGAAATGTCTTTTGTTTTGTTTTTTTTAACACCAAAAGTTATTTACTTATTTACTTTTGCAGTTTTACCGCCAAGGAGTAATCTCTCTTAAACTTTTATGTCCTTTTATCCCCCTCACATATCTGAACTATTTTCTTTATTGAGGTATAGTTGATTTACAATGTAGTGTTAATTTCTGCTGTACAGCAAAGTGATTCAGTTATACATATATACATATATATATATACATTCTTTTTTATATTCTTTTCCATTATGGTTTATCATAGGATATTGAATATATTTCCCTGTGCTATACAGTAGGACCCTGTTGTTTATCCATCCTATGTATAAGAGCTTACATCTGCTAATCCCAACTTCCCACTCCATCCCCCCACCCCCCTCCCCCTTGGCAACCACAGGTCTGTTCTCTATGTCCATGAGTGTGTTTCTGTTTCGGAGATAGGTTCATTTGTGCCATATTTTAGATTCTGCATATAAGTGATATCATACGGTATTTGTCTTTCTCTTTCTGACTTACTTCACTTAGTATGATAGCCTCTAGTTGCATCCATATTGCTGCAAATGGCATTATTTCATTCTTTTTTATGGCTGAGTAGTGTCCCATTGTATATACGTACCACATCGTCTTTATCTGTTCCTCTGTCAATGGATATTTAGGTTGTTTCCCTGTCTTGGCTATTGTAAATAGTGCTGCTATGAACATAAGGGTAAGCGTATCTTTTTGAAATAGAGATTCATCTGGATAAACGCCCAGGAGTGGGATTGCTGGATCATACAGTAACTCTATTTTTAGTTTTCTGAGGACCCTCCATACTGTTTTCCATAATGGCTGCACCAACTTACATTCCCACCTTTTGAATGTGACCGAAAAGTGCTCCTGGGATGCATGGGACCAGGCCTCCGCTGTTAGCGTGCTGATGGCATGGCTGTCACCCCACCCCTCACGGTTCCTTCCCCCACTCCAGAGAAGGCCCATTTCCTGGCAGCCTCCGTAAGAGGAAGGGTCCTCACGGGTCTCCACTGGGCACCTCATTATCAGAGCACCTTCTTCAGCTGGAGAGGGAATGGTCGGGGCCCCCAGTACGCTCCTGTGCCATTGCTGTCCTGGGACCCCCACGGAACATGGAGCACTGGTCTCTTGAAAGCTGCATTCCAGCAGCAGCTTATAAATGAAGGCTTGGAGCTGTCCTCATTGTCCTGTGTGCCTCGCGCAGTATTTTACCTGTCAGATCGCTAAGTACTAACTCGCTCTGGTTAAGGGGTGTAACCTAGGCCTCATGCACACTCTTCCGCAGCACTGTCCCTGTTGCTAAATGCAAAGCATGGTTTATCAAGGCTTCCTTTGTGGTATTCACGGAGTGTAAATACTCCTGAGAGCTGGGTTGGTGAAAGCCGCTGAGCGCTACCCCACTTGGAACAAGGGAGAGTGGAAATCGGGGACGCAGAACAGGATGCTGGCCTGCTGCCCTGGCTGACCATTAACTTTAACCAGAGCTGGTGTCCTCAGTTGACCTGCAACAGCAATGTCTTCCCGACCCCCAAAGGCCACCTACGCCACCAGCTGTTCGAGCCACAGCACTTCCCTGTGACATCCGGCCTCTGGCAGAGGCCCATCAGGCATTACAGCTGGAGCATCATTTCTCCAACCCCACCCTCCCACCCACACCCTGGGCAGAGCAGAGCCTCCCCTCCTGCTGTGATGTCACCTTGCAGGGCTCTCAATCACCACCTGCACCAGGCTGCGCTACAATTGTTTCTTGCTGTGTTTCTCTTTTAGTCTGGTCTTCATTTTGAGTCCCTAGAGCTTAGTGAACTCTTGACCTCTTTTCAGAACATGCTTTGAAACGCATAAAGTAAAATACAGAATTAGAATGGAAACCTCTTAGACTGAAATCCGGTTAACAAAATATCTCAAAATGTGATCCATTTGCTTCGTTATTTACACACTGAATAACACGCTCTAGCAGCAAGACTGATAACTAGGAATTCTGAAGTCATGACCAAGCTGCCCAGTATTTTGAGATGTGATGTGAAAATATCTGTGATTTCTGCTGGGCGCAGGTTGCACATTGGGCTAACATGACTGCGTTCTGTTGCCTGCATTGATATTTGAATAAAATTGCTTAATGTCAGTTAGAGATTAGCGGGGTGGGGAGGCAACGTAGTTCTTTTTTTCCCGCGGATTCTATCCGTATGGGCCCTCCAAAGTCTATCCAGATTAAGAATTACCATTTTAAAGGGTAAATAATGAAGGTAAAATGACCATTTTAAAGGGTAAATGATTTTGGATCCCCTGCATCTAGCACAATGCTTGTATAAAATTGCCCTCAAACATGTTTATTGCATTAATGAGGGAGACAGGACTCTTGGTTGCAAGTGACACAAGTTCAGCTCAAACGCTAGGCTCACTTACATTTAAAGGTACTTCAGGTACAGCTAGATCCAGGGGCTGAGATACCATTGGTGGCCTTCGTCCTTTCACTGACTCATTTCCTTCTTCTCTCTGATTGACTCTGGTTCTGCTTGGGTGTTGGTTTCACTCTCCTGCCACAAGGCCACTGGCAGCCTCAGTTCAAAATGATGACAAAGATTCTTTCTCACCAGACTACGCATCCCATGGAAGGACTTTGGTTGGCTTTGTTGGGTCTCCTGCCCATCCCGTGAACTTATAACCCTGGACAGGGCTGGAGAACCACCAGCGGTGGAAACCACTGTGTTTCATGTCTCTTTATCGCAGCAGGAAGCGCTGTCCCCAAAAGAATGCACTGTGATGACTCAGTTGCCCTCTGACTCTAATACAGCTGGATGGTGTTTTTGTCTGCTCAGCAGCATCTGTCCACTAGTCACCTAGCCCTGAGGTTCTGTGAGATTATTAACCACATCCCAGCAGGGACGTAAGCAGGTGGCTCAGGTCTGACCGCTGGTGGTTCTCCAGCCCTGTCCAGGGTTATAAGTTCACGGGATGGGCAGGAGACCCAACAAAGCCAACCAAAGTCCTTCCATGGGATGCGTAGTCTGGTGAGAAAGAATCTTTGTCATCATTTTGAACTGAGGCTGCCAGTGGCCTTGTGGCAGGAGAGTGAAACCAACACCCAAGCAGAACCAGAGTCAATCAGAGAGAAGAAGGAAGTGAGTCAGTGAAAGGACGAAGGCCACCAATGGTATCTCAGCCCCTGGATCTAGCTGTACCGGAAGTACCTTTAAATGTAAGTGAGCCTAGCGTTTGAGCTGAACTTGTGTCACTTGCAACCAAGAGTCCTGTCTCCTTCATTAATGCAATAGGAATTATTTACTTCTTACGTAACATTGCCAGAGGTAGAGGACCAGACCGTGACTGCAGGCAGCTTTGCCATCCCATCCGACTGGAGGCAGGATTCAAACTATGCAATTCAATAGTCCAGGAAGTGGCACGGATCACCCGGGTCCACACCATTGACCAGAACTCAGTCCTGGGACCACATGTAGCTTCAAGGGAGGTTTAGACATGTAGGTGCTAACTGAGTGACTGTGTGCCCAGCTGAAAGTCTACTACATTAAGGAAGGGGAACTAGATATGTGTGGACAATTAGAAACTGCTGTACACACTCTAGTGTAATTAGTGCCATAAAAAATGTAAGTGGAACACTACTCAACCACTAGAATATCTAGAATCAAGAATACCAAGCGTTGGTGAGGATGTGGAGCAACTGGAACGCTCATGCATTGCTAGTGGGAGTGTAAAATGAAATAGCTGCTTTGGAAAAATATTCCACAGGGCTACTAAAGCTAAACATACATATGCTCTGTAACCTAGCAATTCCTCTCCTGGGTATAATCCCAACAAAATTAAATGGATTTGTTCACCAAAACACACGTGCAAAAATGCTCATAGCAGGGGCTTCCCTGGTGGCGCAGTGGTTGAGGGTCCGCCTGCCGATGCAGAGGACACGGGTTTGTGCCCTGGTCCGGGAAGATCCCACATGCCGCGGAGCGGCTAGGCCCGTGAGCCATGGCCGCTGAGCCTGCGTGTCCGGAGCCTGTGCTCCGCAACAGGAGAGGCCACAACAGTGAGAGGCCCGCGTACCGCAAAAAAAAAAAAAATTGCTCATAGCAGTTCTATTGTTATAATTCCAAATTAGAAACGATCCAAGTGAGCATCAACAGTAGAAAGACAAAGGAATCCTGGTATACTTCCACAATGGAATACTACTCAGCAGTGAAAAAGGAAGGAACTCCACGCAACGAAATGGATGAAGACACGGTTCTTAGATATAGTTCTGAGTGAAAGAACTCAGACCCAAAAGAGCCCACACCATATGTTCTGTCTGTATACCACAGTGGGTGGAAACATTCACTATCTGGACCTAGGTGGTGGTCAGCCGAGTATATACATATGCCAAAATTCATTGAGTTCTGCCCTGGGGACTTCTGTACTTTTATGTTCATAAGTTATACTTCAATCAAAAATACAAAATGCGAAAAAGGAAGAAAAGTGTTATGTAGTTAAAAATGGTGGTGCACTCAGCTCTTGCTAGAGGGTTGGGCGAGCATCCCACCTCCACTGGAGCATTCCTGATGGACAGAGGCACCGGCAGGTGGAGTTGTGTGTCTGACACCCCAGGGCTCGGGCTTCCCAATACAAACATGCAGGCAGGGTATGCTGGCCTCATTTGTCAGACAGGAAACCGGGTCAGGTCGGTTTCGTTCATTCTTCACTGGTTATGGCCTTCTAAGGCAGGATTTGGACCCTGCTGTTGGGGCTTCCTGGTGGTGCCTCTCTACACACAGATGTGTCCGAAGGTTTTGTGCGAAACCAGGCAATGATCAGACCACGTGATGGGTAAGCCGCCTGCCCCGAGAACTGCGGGCAGCCCCTCAATCTCATGCCCACCTTGACTACCCTGGGGACAAGGAACTCTGTGATCCAGACTACCCTCTGATTAATCAGGGATTTAGAAGGTACAAAGAATCAGTCTACAAAGAGAAAAGTCCAGGACTTCATTGCCACTGTTCTATCCCGGTGGTTTCTCTGTCTACGACTGTTTACCTAGGCCTTCTGGAGACTGACAACATTCCTCTCACAGCATCTCCAAGCTTCACTTTCATCGGATCTGTTGGAGGCACTCACTGAATGCGGAGCATACTGTGCTGTTTATTTCCCCAGCAGGATAGAGGAAATAGTCCACTCTGAATGAAAATACCACATGCCCACAAATGGCAACAACCTACCTGTTATGATCCAGTTTTGAAAGATTATATGAAGAAGCTGAACTGAAAGATCCTTCTCTAAGCACTCCAGAATTGCTAGCAGAAATCAAAAGAATTTTCATTTTTATCACAGATATAAAAACTGTTTTCGAATCAGGCCGTCGTCTAAGCATTTTGAGACCATCAAACCCTCCACCGTCCTGGCCCCCACCATCCGGCTGTCCACACGCTCCCCTCCAGAGACAGGACAGCCCTCCCCAGCGCCAGCATTTCATGCCTGCTTGCAAAGTGCTCAGGGGTGTTTTATTGGACAGAACCAAAATCATCTTGAAAGAGAGTATGTTCGCAAAGATTGAGTTTTAACCAAAATCCAGGCGAAATTCTCTATTATTGAAGCAAAATGCAAGAGTAAATGAGACATTTAGAAGGAGATGCTAGTGAAACCTAGTTTCAACAGAAAGCCCTCTACAGTGTGGAACTGCATCATTTATGCTTTAAAGTTATCATGCAAACATCTCAAAAGGAGTCAAATTAAATAGAAGTAAACAAAATAAGAGATGACCACCCTCCTTTTCCCCCCATTTTGTAGCACAATCATTTTAGCATTTTGGTGCTTTTTCTTCCAGGCCTTGTTCCCCCTCAAACAAACATGTAAATATGCACATACTCTTTTAAAAGCTCCGGTATGAATTTCTCTCTCTTGCTTTCTGTTATTTATTTGTTAATGGGACTGTACAATTAAATTGCATTCTGCAATTCACTCATGGACACCCTTCAATGTGCACACATTCAGCCCTACTTCATTCTTTTAAAACTCATTGTAAACCGCTATCAAAGTAACACATGGGGGGCTTCCCTGGTGGCACAGTGGTTGAGAGTCCGCCTGCCGATGCAGGGGATATGGGTTCGTGCCCCGGTCCGGGAGGATCCCACATGCCATGGAGCGGCTGGGCCCGTGAGCCATGGCCACTGAGCCTGAGCGTCCGGAGCCTGTGCTCCGCAACGGGAGAGGCCACAACAGTGAGAGGCCCGCGTACCGCAAAAAAAAAGTAACACATGGACAGGGTAAAAACAGTTTAATCCAACCACACAGAAGTACATTTTAAAGAAAATTCTCACCCCGCCTCCTATTTCAAGCCCCAGAGAAACCACTTTTGGATTCTCTTAATTACCTCCGTAAACTCTAACAGAAGGTGCTATGTTTCTGTTTCCTGATTTATCAGTGTTAGAGGGTAGCTAGTGGCTTCTTGGAATGAGAGATGACTTTGCACCCACTTACCCCCACGTCTCTTGTTGCCCCCTAAATTTAAAAAATATGTGTGC
Organism: Mesoplodon bidens; assembly: GCF_964165515.1. Lineage (NCBI taxonomy): Eukaryota > Metazoa > Chordata > Mammalia > Artiodactyla > Ziphiidae > Mesoplodon > Mesoplodon bidens. The sequence continues at coordinate 99,472,398 of NC_138162.1, read as the reverse complement.
TATTTGAGGTCTTCTATCAGTTGTCTGTTTATTGTCAGATGCTGGGCTTGAGTGTTTATTTTTCTCACTCATTTTAAGCTGTTTCATTTGATTGAGATAAGAAATAAATGCCCATCCCACTCCGCCCACTATTTCACCTTCTCTTTTCCCCATCCACTTGTCATGGGGTTATTTTTTACATTTTGAATTTTTGTATTGGGATCTATATAGGTTGATTGAAAAAACAGAATAATCAGAAGGAACATGTATGTGATCACAAGTCCGTAGCTGTTATTCCCTGAAGAATGAGTGACGGACAGAACCATTCCAGGGAGGGAAATGTCGTCCTGGGCCACTGGCTTGACCTTGAAGGGAAATGTCCCCGAGGCCAGGAGGCGCAGACCCTGTCCTTGCCCTTTACTCGTTCCTCCAATTCATGCCACTGTTCAGCTTGCTGTTTTCCCAGAATTTCTGATGCTTTTTCCTTCTGAGCACATGCCTCCAGCCTAACAGAGATTTTCTGTTCCATTAGATGTTGCTCATTTCTTGTGACCCCATTTCTTCCTGGAGATGTGCTTCTCAAAGCCGGCTGCCGTCTTTCCCAGTCTTAGCATGAAGCAGGCCCGGGTCCTCCTGTCGCTGGTCCAGACTGCCTCTCCCCCAGATTGGCTCCCCTATTCAGTTGGCCCACATCTTGCTTTCTTAGCTGGCTTCCTTCCTTTTGCTGGAGCATCCACCTACCCACCAGGGGCCTTAGTGAGATGCGTGGTCAGAGCAGAATTCTAGGTTGGACATTTGAAAGGCCTTGTTTTCTTGTATGGCAGCTCCTGGTGCCATGGAAGATGGCCATCCTGATTCTCAGAACTCTGTCGTGGCCTGTTTCTCTCTGGAACTGGTTGGAATCTGTTCTTTGTCCCTGGTTCTTTGATATTTCATGACATGCCTAGATGTGGGTGTTTTTCATGTTTTGTCACTCTGGAAAAACTCTATGAATTAATTCTTTTTTTTTTTTTTTTTGTGGTACGTGGGCCTCTCACTGTTGTGGTCTCTCCCGTTGCGGAGCACAGGCTCCGGATGTGCAGGCTCAGTGGCCATGGCTCACGGGCCCAGCTGCTCCGCGGCATGTGGGATCTTCCCGGACAGGGGCACGAACCCGTGTCCCCTGCATCAACAGGCGGACTCTCAACCACTGCGCCACCAGGGAAGCCCTATGAATTAATTCTTAACTAATTTCCTTTCCTCTGATTTTCCTCTCTCTATAACTCCTATTATTCAGATAGTAATCTTCGTGAATTGATTCTCTAATTTTCTTAACTTCTTCCTTCTACTATCCATCCTTCTGCCTTTTGTTTTACTTTTAGATTCCCTCCACTTTTTCTTCAAACCCTTCTGTTACCTTTTTTATTTTGGCTATGTGAATTTTAATTTCCAAGAAGTCATTCTTACTGTTGAAGTTTCCTTTTTTTTATAGTATCTTGTTTTTATTTCATGGATACACTATCATCTTTTCTCTGAAGGTCTTAATTTTTTTTTTTTTTTTTTTTTTTTTTGTATTTTGCGGTATGCGGGCCTCTCACTGTTGTGGCCTCTCCTGTTGCAGAGCACAGGCTCCGGACGTGCAAGCTCAGCGGCCATGGCTCACGGGCCCAGCCGCTCTGTGGCATGTGGGATCTTCCCGGACCGGGGCACGAACCCGTGTCCCCTGCATCGGCAGGCGGACTCTCAACCACTGCACCACCAGGGAAGCCCTGAAGGTCTTAATTTTAGTGTTGGGGGGAACTTTTGAATGCTACATGATTGTCTCTATTTCCTCCGAGTTCCTTTTGCTACGGGGGTTGTCTTGTTTCTTTCTTTCTTTCAGCCCAGGGATTCCTGACTGCCCTTTGGGAACTTCACTGCAGAGTACTTGGGCAGGCACCACTCACTTCTCTGGGACCCTGGCTTTCTGTACCAAGAAATCGTTTCTCTCTGGCTGTTCATTTCCTTGGGAAAGAACCCTCTGATCTCCTGCCTGGACAGGGTGGGGATAAGCCCGCTGCCCATTCTCAGGCTGGGGCAGAGAAGGGCCGGAGGGTTTTCTAGTCCCCCACGGTAGATTTCTACTTCTGTGGCCCTGCCTTCCCCTGTCCCTGGCATCGCAGAGGACAGAAGGTAACAGAATGGGGAGCGGACGTGGGAGTCTCACTGCTTCTTAGATTTTCGCCCAGTTCTCCAGTTATTGGGCACCTCCACATTCAGAGGTCTCTGATTCCTGAGACTTTCCTGGGTTCTATGCCAAAACCGTCTTGGCCTACTCTCCCTGTTAAGTTGGTACCACTACTCATCCATCCATTTTCAAGGTTCCAAAATTACTGACACCTTTCAACTAGTGTTACCTCTTCTCCCAGGCTCCTGGTTGCTCATTTCTTCCCCGACACTTTCATATGAAAACTACCAAACAGACAGAGGTGTTTCAAGAACTGGATGGTGAACACATGAATACCTACCACAAATTCCACCACTGACATGTGAGCACTCTGTGTCCACACATCCATTCATCTGGGTATCCAGCCATTAATCCGTCTCATTTTGAAACATGCATTTCTAATTGCAGATACCACTACACTTCTCCTAAATACCTAATTATTTCAAGAGCCGTTTGTTCCTTTTTATGATTTCAGTAGCTTCTCCAACGTCTGAGGAATCTACTTAGAATTTCTGTGACATTCTCTTCCGTTCTCGAGTTATCAGGGTTTCTCCACAGTCAGTCAATTCCTCTGTCTCATTACTGTGGGTTTTCCCAGGTGCCCAGTAATTCTTGGTTGTCTGTTCATCTGTAAGAAGGAGGACTGGGCTGACTGATTTAGGCGGCTGGCTTGGCCTTCCTCTGCCTTTGAAGGTGCAGGTCTGTTTTACCCACAGGGAAAGATTCCTGGAGCCAACTGTGTGTGGGAGCATCGTGTGGGTCAGGAGCTGTGGGTGTGGCATGAGTCTGGGACATGGCTCTTCAGCTGGGCTCCACCGGGCTGTGGGATAGGGTGACGTGGTGGACAGCTATGGAGTCACCTTAGCTAAGCTTCCCCACATTGGGCAGGGGTTAGCATGGGCCACACTGTTTGGAAGCAGAAAGTAGATCATGGAGACGTCGTATGCTTGAAGGGGAGAGGGGCAGGCCAACCAGATGCTGGTGTGGCTGCCGGGATGGGGTGGGGCGTGGTCAGGCCTGCAGCTGCTCCAGCATCAGCCAGATCCTCCCTCAGCTTCTCCATCCCCTGGGCTGGGGGCATGATTTGCTCTGAGATGACCCACATTGCTGAGTTCCAGCATCTTGGAGACAGAAAGGGCAGCATGTGGATCAATACTGGGATCTGGGTTCCAGCTTGTCTGCACTCTTCCGCTTCACATCCATCTGTCCTTCCCAGGGCCTGCCCCGCCCTGGGCTTCTGAGACAGTGGCCTTCTTCAGACTCTCAGCTTGCACAGCGAAAGGTGAACTCGTGGCACACGTCACCCCCGTGGTTCTGCGTTCCTGACAGGATCCCTACACCCGCCCCCTTGTGCACCCCCTGAGCAATTTGATCACCTAGAAAATTTAAACTCATGTTTACAAGGATACTCTTATTTATGTTTTTGGTTTCCATGTGCTCTTTAGATATAATATGGATGGTCTCATGCCGCACGTGTTTGTAATTAAATAAATTAAATGTACCTAATACTACTTAATGACTCAAGGCTTTTGCCTGCCAGGTGAAACTGGGGCTTTGTTTATTTAGCCGCAGCCCTCCATCATACTTTCAGAAGTCTCGGGCTCTGGGCTCCTACAAGTCCAGAGAAGTATCACCTCCCGTCATGCCTCACTCATGTGCTTACACGCTGCACGGGGTGCATCTTTGCTCCTTTCCTCCTCCTCTGGGCTCCGTCCAGATTCTGGAGCCACAAACACCCAAACAAAGGATTTTCCTGAGAGGCTGCAAGAGTTCAGTTATGTTACCAGGACAATCACCTAAATGTACAAACCTAGGGAATTCCCTGGCTGTCCAGTGATTAGGTCTCTGCGGTCTCACTGCTGAGGGCCCCGGATCAATCCCTGGTGGGGGAACTAAGATCTCACAAGCTGCATGGCCAAAACAAATGTACAAACCTAATCATGACTAATGGCATTGTTTCAACTGAGCACATGTGTGGGCCATGCACTGGGATGAACTCCATATTCGAATATTTAAATTTTACCATGACATATTTCCAGCATACATAAAGCACTGAGAAAGAACACAGCAAATATCCACCTGAAGGACAAAAAGGCTACCAATAGGGTGACACCCCCTTCTGTACCCCCTTCAGCTATGTACCCCGAGGCACACTGTGCATCTCTGGTGAGTTTTAAACTTTAGAGAAACAGTTAATATGTTGAACTCAGGGATTCTCTGAGAACCTTAGAAGATACCAGGCGTGAAATGTTGCACATTAGCACACAGTCTTCTAGAAAGACAGTGAGCCTTTGCAATAGTTCTTTGCTATTTCAGAATTCACTTCCCTGCCCTCTCAGAGGTTTCTCCCCCATTCCATGCTTAAACCTTTTCTGACGTACAGTGAACTCACTGTTTAAACCTAGTCTTCTCTGGCTGTATGTGGCTTCTCTCATTATTGTTCATCAAATTCTATTTCCCTGCATCATGTCAAAATCAGATGGTGATTTCTTCCATCTGTTACCACAATCTGTTCAAACTGTCACATTCCAAGAGCTCTCTGAAATGAATTTGCTTCCGCCAGACAATACGGACTGGGTTTCGGTATACAATACTGTATTGGGATTCTTGGTATATAATGTCGAGTTCAGAAAAATTGCTATTTCCTCCAATGCCCATAGTGTAACATGAAAGTGGTGGGTGAGACTCAAGCAGGATTAAATTCCGACATTTTCAGGGCTTCCCTGGTGGCACGGTGGTTGAGAGTCCGCCGGCCGATGCAGGGGACACGGGTTCGTGCCCCAGTCCGGGAAGATCCCATATGCCGCGGAGTGGCTAGGCCCGTGAGCCATGGCCGCTGAGCCTGCGCGTCCGGGGCCTGTGCTCTGCAACGGGAGAGGCCACAGCGGTGAGAGGCCCGCGTACCGCAAAAAAAAAAAAAAAAAAAAAATTCAGACATCCTCAAAATATTCTTCCCCTCTAATACAATAATATTTAATAAAGAACCTTCCCATCTGTAGCCTTTTCCTCTTCAACCACAAATATTCTTAGCTCAGACAGAACATTGAAGTACTTATATTACCTTTCACAGTCTATAAATGCCACTCACTTGGATTTGAAGGAAGAATCCCTGTTCTTGGATGTATTTCATGAGAAATGGGCAGAGAGTGGGCTCATTCCAGTGTGGAGCTACTCCTATGAGGCAGAAAACTGTTTTCCTTTCTCATTAAGTAAAGTGGTTTGCAAAGCCGTCCTGTGGATGTGTTAATGGACTTAGGGCTGAGAGGGCCAGAGTCGCAACGATTTTTACTACGGATGTGGCAAGCAGCATCTCTGTTCCTTGTACAGATGCCGAACGAAGCAAAAGTTTGCTCTGGAACAAATCCAGTGCAGAGAGGAGGAAGCAATCAGTCTAAATGTATTTTCCAGGAGAGATGTAGGGCTCAGCTACCTGCCCCACCCCTGGGATGCCCATTCTGCTTTGGGGAGCAGTCCCTGTTGGTCCCCGCCCCCAAATATTCCTGGAAGCCAAGAGGATCCCCATGATGGGACCACATGCAGTGTTGTTCCCCTTTATAAATGTCAACTTGTAGTAATGTATTCTTCGTTCAGAGCAGAAAATAGATTCACCCTGTGGTCTGTGAAAAGCACACTTTTGGGGCATAGATGTTTTACATGTTTATATTCATTGCACAGTTACCAACTCTTTCTTTCATTTAATTGTGTGAAACTGAAGCTAGACCGAGTTGGAATCAGGTCCCCTCTTTTCTTCCTGCCCCGCCCCATTTTTATATCCAAAGGCACGTCCTGTTTGTGAAATGAGGGAATGAATGGCCATCCCACCAGGTGCTGCCTTTCAGAGGGTTTGTTGCTCCTGCTACTTGTGACTTGGTTCTTCTGGTTCCTGAAGCAAGATTCCCTTCACTGGAACATTCTTCCTTGTCCTCCTTTCATCAGTGCTGAGAAAGACTGGGCCTGCCGGGGGCCATTCTGCCCAGATGGCCTGAGCCCAGGGGCCCAGGGAATGGCCCTCCATCTCACTGAGGGCTGCAGCTTCTCAGGAGTGAGTTTTAGGGAGGCGGGAAGGCCTCTTCCCTGGGATGGCGCCAGCACCCACCACAAGGAGCTCATGTCCTCGGGGCTAAGAGCCTGTGTGCTGGAATCTTACCACCTCTCTCTGACAGCAGGTTTCATCCAGGTCTGAGAAGGCTCTGGGATGATGGGCATCCTAGGAGCACCAGGAGAAGGGAGAGCGCTGGCCAGAGATGTGGGGAACCATCTCTTTACAACCTTTTTGCATTTTCGGCATCTCTCCTCTCCCTGTGGAATGAGAGGAAGAAAGTGGGCTCTGCAGGGGATTTCATCTCCAATGTGAATTCATCCCAGGCTACCTGTATTTTCATTTATCCTGGTTGAGTTCCTTGGGGGGTGGGCAGGGGGTTGTTGCTCACAGGTGAAGTGAGGGTTTCCTTTCTTAAGAATCTTCCAGATGCTTTCCAGGGTGGCCAGACCACTTTCACACCAATACACGGTTTCCGTTGCCCCGCCCTGGCCAGTGCTCATGCTGTCAGCTGCTCCAGTTTCAACCATTCTGGGGGGTGAAACCTAATGGGATAATCCCAGCATTTCCCAAACACATTTGGCTACAGGAGATCTCATAATTCCAACAAGGGAGCCATGCCAGCCTGGGAAAACGCTCTGGTACAGGGTTCTGATCCAGACTTGCCGGAGGTCTTGTGTGCAGGCTGCTGCCCTGTTTGAGGGAGGTCCCAGAGAGGCTGACCCTTCTCATGGGCAGGAGTGTCTGCATACAGGGACTGCCACCTTGATGGCTGTTCTCTGCCGGCCTCGGGGCATGGGCTGCAGGCAGGTTGCTGTAGTCACAGCCCATCCTCCCCTTGTTGGCGGATTGCCCCCAAGGAAAGGGCTTGGCTGCATAGCAAACCACCTAAGCTTCCCCACCTGGCCTGGACCCAAGGCATATCCGACCCAGAGAGAATTCTCCCCCATCCTCACCCATGTCCACCCATGACTTGGTTATCATACACTTCTCCAATAGCATCTCCAGCAGATCTTCCCAAAGTTGAGAATCATCTCAGATGGAAGAATAACTTGTTGTAAAGCCCTGTCTAGCCCCTTGGAGAGACAGACACTTCCCCTCACACCCTCCCCCTGGGCCTTAGCTGTGTCACTGGAAGGCCGAAGCATCTTTAGGAAGAAAACTAAGGGCTGGCTGGCTGCTGAGAACCTGCCTCCCAGGCCCTCAGAGGGAGCCATCACTCCGAGCACATGTCCCCCAGGCTCCCATGCAGCTCAGCCCCACCCCCAAGAACCCGATCTCTGCACAATCATCGGTGGCTTTTGGATGTCACTGTGCATGACTGTGCAAACCGGGGCTTCTCTTTGTCAGCTTGCTCACAGGTTTAGCCTCAAAGACACCATCCATCATGGACAATTTTGAAACTCTGGAGATTAGAAGGGTGGATGCACTTTCTCTGTGGAGATGCCAGCCCACGGGAGTTGGCATTGATGACTGTCTAATTGTGGACACGTCTTCCTGCCCTTGACAGCCTAAAATGCTGCCTGTTTCTGACCATATGGTGATGGATCTTTGATCTTTGTGGTGACAAAATGTTGGCCTCTGGAAAGAGACTGTGAGTCTCAGATGGAGGATACCACAAAGGAAAACAGTGACCACATGGAAAAAGACTCTGGCACATCTGTCCCCAGGGTGAGGTACCTCCGTCTGGCCGTACACAACCTGAGGCTTGGATGGCATGACCTGGGCATGGAGTGAACCCTTTCGTGGAGAAATCACCTCCTTTTTGTGCTTTGTTGTGTCTCAGTGAAGCTTAACCCAAGTTCCATCTGGGTGGGGGCAGGGGAGGGGTCCCCAAGATCATCAGATGTTCAGAAATAATTGAATCCACTTGGGAGTGAAAACTGGCCTTGGGTTCAGTTTTGGAAGCAATTGGTCTTCTCGGAAACATTGAACTCAGGGGAGCAGGGAAGCAGGGAACCATGGTGCTGAGCAGGAAATTGGAAAGGGATGGATTTTTCCCCTTTGCCAGAACTAGGCCATCTTGGCTCTGTGGTCTGCAGCTGGTCTGGAAGAAAATTATTTTCTGTGTCCTGCCTCTAGAAGACCCCTGTCCTCTGGGTGTGAATCTCATTTCCTCACCAGTAGATGGTCACAGCTCCGGTCCTCATGCACCCATATGCTTCCCAGGAGAGCTCCCTGGACTGTGTGAGAAGGGGGAGGAAGTTTTCAGACCAACTGGGAGGGACTCTTGCCCTGGAAGCAGGGGATGTGATGGAACAGATGGCCCTAGACCTGGGGAAATACCTTTCCCAAAGCAGGGACATCATATATGAGGTCTAAAATGGGACAGAGAGGATGGGATTGGCAGGCGGGTAAAAACAGAATACTAGGTTATTTTCTGTGTAAAATGTAAGACAAATCCTGCTATTCAAGCCTGCACTGAGTGAAGAGCCTGCATAATAAGGGGGGAGGCATATCTGACCTGCTTCAATCCCTGTGCTGGGATTTGCACAGTTACCTTTAGTGATTCCACATATGGACAGGGAACTCCTCAGGGGGGCTACGTGTGGGCCAGACTTGAGTTCAAAAGTGTCCTCAATGGATTATCCTACCACGCCACAGTATGTGGGGACATAGGCCTCCGTGCCTTCTGCGTATCTTAACTGAGCACCGACTGTGCTCCTGGCTGGGAGGACAAGGCTGAACAAGCAGACAAGATCCCTGTCCTACCTCTTTCTCCCCACGAAAAAATGATAGGGGAGAAAACTAGAAGTGAACAGAAACAAGCAAGAGAAGGTAGTGATGTCATGCTTCTGGATGGAAATAAACCAGGAAGGAGACAGAGAATAATAGACTGAGATCTATCCAGAGATGACCTTTCTGGGCAGGTAACACTAACACAGAAACTCGAGGATGGGAGGTGTCTGCCAGGCAGGGCAGTTTGAAGACATAGCACCAAGTTGTTGGCAGGCCTCCCGTCATGGAGGGTGGGTGTCTCTGGCCCCTCCCCTTGGATCCGGGCAGGCTCCTGCCTGCTTTAATGGATAGAGATTGGCTGTAGTGATGCTCTGTGACTTCCCAGGCTAGTCATAAAAAGCCAAGCGTTCATCCCACTTTTGTGGAAGCCCTCATTCTTGGGCTCCGAGCTCCCACATAAGAAGTCAGGGCCCTCTGAGGTGTCCATGCCCTGGAGACCCAAGCCACAGGGAGAGGCCACATGGAGGAGCTTGGCTCAGCAGCCCTGCTGAGCGCCCAGCTGGCAGCCAGCATCAACAGCCGGCCAGGTGGATGAGTCACGGGGACATCTGGCCCAGTCGAGCCTGCAGATGACTCCAGCCCCAGCTGACTTCTTCCTATAACCTCAGGAAACACCCCATCTGATACTTACCAGCTGAGTCCTCCCAAATTCCTGACCCAGGAAATTGTGAAATACAGTAGACAAACTGGTATTGTTTTAAACTAGATTGGGTTGTCTGTTATGCATACGCAAGGTTGTGCACATGCCTGGGGCTGTGTGCATGCTCAGAAATGACCTGAGAGGCCCTCAGCTCTCACCTCTGGCTGACTCTGAGGCCCTGTGCCAGCAGGAAGTGAAGGCTAAGGCAAAGTTGTAAGCTGCCCAGCTGAGTGTTGAAGGCTGGCCCTCAAGTGTGTAGCCCCTTGGCAAAGACTGGGGGGCTTATTGATTCTAGGTGTTTAAAGAAATCTCTGTCCCGTCATCAGCTGACTAAGAGAAACTAACAGAACAGAGACTTTGTGGCCACATACGACAAATAATACAGTTTTTACAGAAAGTTCAGAAAAGTCACCAAACAAATGGCAACATGAACCCTAGGGAGGGGAGGAGAATCAGAGTTCCAGAGTTGCCACATTAGATTATTTAAAGTGCATTTTCAACAGCAACAAGTACAACAACAACAAAACAGGAAGCATGCAAAGAAACAAGAAAAGAAGGCTCATACACAAGGCCAACAATAGAAATTATTCATTAGGAAGCCCTGACATTGAACTTATTAGACAGATATTTTAAGCTGGCTATTTAAAATATGCTTAAGGAACTAAAGGAAGCTATGTCTGAAGACTAAAAGGGGAGTATGAGAAGGATGTCTCACCAAATAAAGAATATCAATAAAGAGAGAAAAATTATAAAAAAGAAAAGTAGAGATTCTGGATATGCTGCTCAGATGTCCAATATTCTAGCTGAAAGATGTACCATGATGGTGATTACTGGGAATGAACAGATCAAAGCAAGATCTGGAGAAAAAACCCCACATTTTCAGAGAACAGGTGGCTGAGGACTAGCCCCAGGTGATACCTCCATCCTCCGTAAGATGAGCTGGGAGAAGAGGGCAGGGAGAAGAAGCCGGCGTCTCTAACCTGCGTTTGTGTCCTGAATTGTGCTGAGTTGGCGCCTGCACACATGAGGCGCTCAGTGTAGTCTGTGTTGGCCGACCACTCCCCAAAGGTGGAGGGTCAGAGAGCTGAGGAGTAGGAATGGTGGGGAAGTCACAGGACGGCAGCAGGAGGGCTTTTGGACTTGGCAAGTTTGTGGGTGACTTGGCACCCCCATTTGTGGCTGCACCGTGGAGGATGAGAACCTGCCTGAAGGAGGTGGTTTGGCTTTGCCTTGCGTAGATGCTTTCTCCTGGCAGAAGAGCAGGTGCTGTGAGAACGTCTGCCCTGTCCAGATACCTTGAACTGGGGTAAACCCAGTGGCTCCAGAGCAAGGCCTGGACACTTTGGGCCAGTGCACTGTGAATCTTTAGAGAGGCGACCACATTCCCAAGTGCCTGGTGGGTGATCTGGCTGAGGAGATGGAGGCCCTTTCTCAGGGGCTCAGTACCAGAAGGGAGGTACCAACAACAGGCTATGGGGCCCAAGGGGAGACCAGCCAGGCTTTGCTGGGCAGTCGAGTGAGACTGGGTCCTGAAGAAGGAGGAGAGATCCTGGAGGGACTCATGACCTCCATGTGATGTGAAACTCTCCTCAAGGTCAAACGGAATCCAATGCTATGAAACTCATGGACTCAGTGAGGGACAGCTTTTTTTTTTTTTTTTTTAAAGCATTGACTAATTTAATCCTCACATGCACGGTGGCATTGGTACTTTTGTTTTTAATTAATTAATTAATTTTTGCTGGGTTGGGTCTTCGTTTCTGTGCGAGGGCTTTCTCTAGTTGTGGCAAGCGGGGGCCACTCTTCATTGCAGTGCACGGGCCTCTCACTATCGCGGCCTCTCTTGTTGTGGAGTGCAGGCTCCAGACACGCAGGCTCAGTAGTTGTGGCTCACAGGCCTAGTTGCTCCACGGCATGTGGGATCCTCCCAGACCAGGGCTCGAACCCGTGTCCCCTGCATTGGCAGGCAGATTCTCAGCCACTGCGCCACCAGGGAAGCCCCGAGTGACAGCTTTGACCAGCTTCAGAGACCAGTAATTCCACACGCTCTCATATCTTCTTGCAGCTGATTGATCTCCCGGGCCATTTCTCCTCCTTCTCCTCCTGCTGTGGCCCTGTCTCCATCCACCTGGCACTCACCTTACCTGCTAGAGAGGGGCTGGGAAGATAGCAACGCATCAGCAAGATTCTGTGTTGTGGTGACTGGGTAGGAACTCATTGCATCATCTTGCTTTATGTTGTTAGATCTCAAAAAGAATATGTGGGTTGAGGGATTCACATGTTGGGCTACTGTTACCTACTCATGTTCTTCCTTCTCTAATTCCAAAGACAATCGAGATTTGACCCTAGTTGGGAACACCAAACATACACCCTGCCTGAAATAGGAAGCATTGAAATATCTGGGAACCCCCATAGAAGACACTTTTCCTTCTCAGGGTCTCTTCCTCATTTCCTTTCCCACCAGAAGAACCCAAATTTTTATTTATGTAGCAGACAGAGAGACCTTGATCTCAGAGAAGGTAGGTTTCCCACGCCCCTTTGGTCTAAACTAGTCACAGCAATACCTGTTTCCTTTGCCACTGATTGTCCTAAGGGGTGCATAATGAGAGGTGAAAAGAAATCAGCTGGAGTCTCATTAGGGTTTTTCCCCTGTCCCTTCCTTCCAGTTTGGGATGCTGGTGCAATGCCTGGAGCTCTGAGAGCTATTTTGTAGCTAGGTGACCAGCATGAGGATTAAAAGCCATTGTGCTGGGAATGAAATGGAAGGACAGGACGTGTCTGGCTCGGATGGCATCATTGAGCTAGGGCACCAGCTCTGGCTTTTTCTTCTGTGACACCACTAAATGCCACTATTGTTTCAGCCTCTCTGAGATGGCCTTTCTCATACTTGTAGCAAAAACCACTTTTTGGGAAATATTTTTACAAAATTTCAGCCTGAGTGGGTGTTACTTTACACAGACATATTTGTTCCTTTTCAGCTAACTTACACTGATGTGGTTTTCACTTCTCTCTCTGCAAATCTTTTTTGTCAGCAGAGCGGGTTGGGGAGGGGAACTGGAGGATGTCACCTCCCAACAGAAGAGGAGGTTGGAAGCTGCCCCGCAGATCATGGAGGCCGTGTGCAGGCAGGAGAGGATCTGTTGAAACTTGTTTTGCCCTCTCAGGTCCGGCTCCATCCTGGGGTGAGGATCCTGCTGCACTGGCCAAGAGTGGGAGATGTGTGGGGCTTTTGGACCATCAGCATCTTGGGTCTCATGGAGATTCCTCTTCCTGGGGACCACCACGACTCCCTGGGGCGTCTGGAAGGGGGGCAGCCTGGTGGTTTTAAAACATGCCTGCAAATTCTTTGACAATCCTCCATCCAAGAAGTGGGGTCTATGCTCCCTCCCCTTGACGCTGCGTGAGCCTCTGTGGCCTCGGGTGACCTCTGAGGCTCTGATGGAAGAGGTCAGGCAGCTGTGCCTGCTTCTCTCGGAACCCTCGCTCTGGGAGCCTCCAAGTCAGAAGTCTGGGTTTTGAGGGTGCCAAGCCGAGAAAACACACTGAGAGTTAGACAGAGAGAAACAGAGAGAGAGAGATTGACAAAGACAGAGACACATAGGGAGAGAAAAAGAGAGACAGGCAGAGCGACAGAGAGAGATAGACAAAGACAGGGGGTCAGAGAGACACAGAGAGACAGAAATAGAGAGAGAGGATGTCCACACGCCCAGCCAGGGCCCAGTGTGTAAGTGAGAGGCACCGCTCCAGTCGTGGTCTTGGCTGCCCCACAGGAGAGGCCCTGGGCTGGGACGCCAGCTGAGTTAACAGGGACGACCCTGCTGACCTAGGCAACCGGGAGGTTTGCTGTGTGCACCAGACAACAGGAAGGGATGAGAGCTGGCCCCAGCCAGTGTTCTCAGGCCATCTCACAGGGACAGGACGTAGCAGGGGTGAAGCAGGGGGCTCACTGGGGCTGCTGCGGGGCAGAGAATATACCGCGGGCTGTCAGGGATAGGGGGTGGGGTAACCCTGAGCTTCACCGAGCTGGGCAAACAGAACCATCTCCAGATGCCAGAGCACCCGGCCCCTCCTCCCACAGCCCGCCCTTCCAGCATCTAGAAGCTACTTTGGAGAGGGCAGGGCTGGCAGAGAAAATCTTGGAAGGATCTATACATTCAAGCGAGGCAAACTTAGGTCGCTGGGCTGGACTTTGTGTCATTGATTGCTGTGTCACAAACAAACCTAAATACCTGGATGAACACAGCAGTCATTTCTTATTTTTCATGATTCTGTGCATGGCTGGGTGGGTTCCCTCCTGATACTCCCCTGGGCTCAGGCAGGCACTGCGTGGGTGTCCCAGGGGCTCCCCCATGAGTCAGGAAGTCCCCTAGGCCCTCTCTCCTTGGAGTCTGTTCCCAACCTTCCAAGCGCAGCGGTGGTCCTGGGCGGCAGACCTCTCACGGAGCATCATCCTGGCCGCCTCATATGAGTGGAGATGAGTGGTGCGAAGAGCAGCACACGTCAGGATGGGGACGTGGCCGCACTTGATCCATGGCAGGCGGGGTCTCGGGGACAGACGGAGTTGAGTCATCCTGCCCCTTGCTTATGCCCTACCCCCAGCCCAGCAGGGCAGAGGCTCGGGCACGGTGGGATTCATCCTGGGGAGGTGAAGAGCCTCTTCTGCTTACCGACACCTTCCTGGTTACCTGGAGCCCCTGGAGGGCAGACAGGAACACTGTTTGTACGAGATTTAATCTCTAGGCTTGGGCTTCCCTGGTGGTGCAGCGGTTGCAAGTCCGCCTGCCGATGCAGGGGACATGGGTTCGTGCCCCGGTCCGGGAAGATCCCACATGCCACGGAGCGGCTGGGCCCGTGAGCCATGGCCGCTGAGCCTGCGCGTCCGGAGCCTGTGCTCCGCAACGGGAGAGGCCACAGCAGTGAGAGGCCCGTGTACCACAAAATAATAATAATAATATAATAAAAAAATAAAATAAAAATAATCTCTAGGCTGTCTTATGTATAGAAGTGTATGTTGATGACACAATTCTCACATGCCTTCCATTTGGGCTTTGCATTATGCCCCTGAAATCTCCATATGAACTAAGGACATTTTATTTTACTTTAAAAATTAAACAAAAGTTGTAATAAAACTGTATATATTTAAGGTGATTCGATGTATGTACACACTGTGGGATGAGTAGTACAGCCAAGCTAATGAACACATCTCCTCACACAGTTACTGTTTTGGGTGCAAAACCCACTCTCCTAGCAAAGTTCCAGTGTTCAAATGCTATTATTAACTGTGGTCATCATGTTGCACATTAGATCTCCAGTCTTACTCATCCTATATAACTGCAGCTTCATACCCTTTGACCACATCTCCCCCTGCCCCCCATCTCCCCCATCCCCCACCACCACCTCCAGCCCCTGGTAACCACCATTCTACTCTCTGCTGCTGTTTACTCAACTTTTTTAGATTCCACATATGAGTTCCTGCAGGTTTTTTTTCCCCCCTGTGTCTGGCTTATTTTACTTAGCATAAAGTCCTCCAGGTCTGTCCATGTGGTTGCAAATGACAGGATCTCCTTCTTTATTATGGCTGAGTAACATTCCATTGTGTATATATTTACATCACATATTTGATGGGAACTTAGATTGTTTCCATGTCTTGGTCATTATGAATAATGGGAAATGAACATGGGAGTGCCGATATGTCTTCTAGGTAGTGATTTCACTTCCTTTGGATAAATACTCAGAAGTGGAATTGTGGGATCATATGGTACTCTATTTTTAGTTTTTTAAGGAACCTTCATGCTATTTTCCACAGTGGCTGCACCAGTTTACATTCTCATAAACAGTGAATGAGAGTTCCCTTTTCTACATATTGTCTCCAACACTTGTCTTTTTTTTTTTTTGCGGTATGCGGGCCTCTCACTGTTGTGGCCTCTCCTGCTGCGGAGCACAGGCTCCGGACGCGCAGGCTCAGCGGCCATGGCTTACGACCCCAGCCGCTCCGCGGCATGTGGGATCCTACCGGACCGGGGCATGAACCCATGTCCCCTGCATCGGCAGGTGGACTCTCAACCACTGCGCCACCAGGGAAGCCCCAACACTTGTCATTTTAAAATAATAAAGATTTAAACAGTCCACTTAATGTCAGCAAAAATTCAGGATGAATCCAGGGAGCTAGATAATCATTTTGCATCGAGGAGAAAAAGCTCGAATCTCCTGAAATTCAGTGAGTGTGCTGTATCCCATCCACTTTATCTCAGCCTGAACTGCTGGTTCAAGTTTTACTGCCGTAGGAATACTCAAAAGGAGGTTAAGGACAGAGAGAAGGAAAGACAGAGAGAGAGGAATGAGAGACAGTGAGAAAAAAGACGGTGGGATAGCGGGTGTGATTCCATGAGAGTAGAAACGCAGCCGGAGCACAAGTTGGATCCGCTGTGGTTTTGGAACCTGTCTCTCCTCAGCTGATTCTCTTTGCAGCCTGGTCTCCTCTGCAGGCCTCACATGGGATGGGAGAGGGGTTCTCACCGTCTGTCCTGATGGAGTGGTGCCTTCTAAGCTTGGGAGTGAACATTTATGGAGAGTGGGGCCATTAAACACGTTGGTTTCAGAGGACCCAGCTTCAGGGCCTGAAATTCCAGACACTGTGATTATTATTGATGATTCATACCAACAGCCTGTGTCGTCTTTTATCGGGTGTTTCCTTTGACCCACACATTATCATTAATGATTTATTATTTGTAATTTCCGATGAAGCTGAAGACGTAAGTGGAAGCGATTTGTTCCAAAGGTTTAACCATTTCGTCCATTTCTCAGCTTTCACAACTAATAGGAAGAGGGAGGGGAGGTGGAGAAAGACCAGGGATAACAGGTTAGAGCCCGTCCGGGGGCAGCACGTGGAACAGTGATAGGGAGACATCCCACCAGCATAGGCCTGCAAACCTCCAGCAGCTCACCTGCCAGGCACAGGGGCAAAGCTGAGTTGACCAGTCTGTCTTGGGTTTCGAAATCCTTGACTCAGGACTGGCTGACTTCACTCAGGTAACATCTGAAAGATTCAACCAAGAAGAAAAGATGAATTTTGCTCTTCCAAAAGGCTTCCATGAAATTCCCGAATGCATCTGTATGGATGTCCTACTTAAATCTTTTGTGAATTTTCACCCAATAATTTTCTTTTCATCCATCCAGATGATCCCTCCAAAGAGAACATGAAGGTAAATCAAGTCAAAAGTTCTGTTCATGGGCTTTTCCCCTGAGGGGGAAAAAATACTCCAGGAATGTGGATCTGAACCCAGGATGATCCAGAGGGAAAACCGTCAACTTTTAATTTTCCAACCTTGATGAAATCTTCCATGAATCCCTCACAGCCTCCAGTCTTATTTTCCAATTTCTCGGTCTGTGTTCAAGAGCTGAGGAATCAAACTTGGCTGCACCTGTGGTTTTGGGCCCCTCTCCTTCATTCTCTCGGAGGTGGTGTTATTTCTCTAGAGATATGCTGGCTCTCCCCATGTGCCCCCTGGCCTCGCCAAGTCCCTCTAACTGGAACGTTCTTCTTGGCATCTTCATTGTTGAAATTCTCTCCACCACCATCACGCCCCTTTGCGGAGGCAATTTGGCCATTTATGTACCAAAATTGTCCAAGTGCAGACCCATTATTGAAGCTTTCTAAGAGTCATCCACACACACACACACAGACACACACACACAGACACACACACACACAGGGCTGCAAGGATCCACAGGAGAATATTCCCTGCATGTTGTGTGCAAGAGCAGAAAATAATGGAGCTCATCTCTATGTGCAGGGACAAGTTAAATGCAGTATAGCACCACTGCCCTGGGATACACACAACTTTAAAAGGGTGTAAATATGCCCAGACACAGGAAGATGCCTACATTAGCAATCTATTGCTACATAGCAATATACTGAAAACTTAGTAGCTTGAAACAAGACACATTTATTATTTCACAGCTTCTAAGGGTCAGGAGTCTGGGCACAGTTTAGCTGGTGCTCTGAAATCAAGGTGTCAGCTGGGGCTGCCGTCTCATCTGAGGCTCGATTGAGGAAGGACCTCCCTCCTCACTCACATGGTTGTTGGCAACATTCCGTTCCTTCTATATTGTCAGACTCAGGGGCTCCCATTCTCCATCTTCCCCACATGGCCACTTGCTTCCTTGAAGCCAGCTAGGGAGTGTTTCCTGGTAAAACTGATGTTATAATCTAATGTGACATAATCATGTACATTTCATCACTTTTGCCATATTTTGTTGGTTAGAAGCAAGTCATAGGTCCTCCCCACATTCCAGGGGAAGGGATTGCATGTGAATATTAGGAGGTGGGCAGGGATCACTGGAGGTCATCTCAAAGTCTGTCTGCCACAAACAAGAGAAAAGGAACACAGCAGAGATAGATAGCTGACCACAAAGATTCTATGGAATCGAGCTATTGCTGGGAAGGGGCTTCCAGCCAAGGCATCATTCCTCAGCACCCACTTCTATCTAGCCAAGTGGCTAGTTCTCACCAGTGGAACGTGAGTGGATGCAACACATATCATTTCTGGTTCACAGGGTTAAGAAATGGATGTGACCTCCCCTGTTTTCTCTCTCCTCACCTGCCCATTGAGCTGGAGAGACCTGCGTTGAAGACGTGGAGTCACCAGGGGCAAGGACTTGAGTCCATGAACCTGTGTTCGGAGGAGAATTCCCAAACAATAGCACCCATATGGATGGTGATGTGCCCATGAAATACATTTTTATCTTGTTTAGCTGTGCAGATTTCAAGACTTATTTAAGACCTTAAGTAATACGTGTGGTGAAGTATGATCCCATTAAAAGAACCTCTATATGCATGTATGTAGATATGTATGTATGTAACAATATGAAATTTTCCTTCTCTTAATCAGGTAGGTAGAATCCCCCAGCTGTCTACTGCTGTAAAACAAACTACTCCAAGACATTGAATCGTAAAACAGTAAACATTTTTAATCTCTTCTGGTTTCTGTGGGTCAGGAATTTGGGAGTAATTAGCTGGGTGGTTCAGGCTGTGGTCTCATCTGAAGGTATGATTGTGGCTGGAGGACCCACTTCCAAAGTGGATCCCTACATGGCTGGGCTGTGAGTGCTGGCTGTTTGCTGGAGGCATCCGTTTCTCTCTGCATGGGCCTCTCCATAGGGCTGTTTGAACATTTTCATGGTTTGTGCCTGGCTTCCCCTAGAGCAAGGGATCCCAAAGGCTACCAGGCAGAGACAATGTCTTTCATGACCTAGCTTTGGAGGTCACACACAGTCCCATCTGCAGTGTCTTACTGGTGACACAGGTCAGTGCTGCACAGAGCATGAAGACCAGGAGATGAGAACAAGTGGGACCATCCTGGGGAATAGCTAACCACAGGA
This sequence comes from Mesoplodon bidens, assembly GCF_964165515.1. Lineage (NCBI taxonomy): Eukaryota > Metazoa > Chordata > Mammalia > Artiodactyla > Ziphiidae > Mesoplodon > Mesoplodon bidens. The sequence continues at coordinate 99,453,438 of NC_138162.1, read as the reverse complement.
GGAACCAAAGGAAAATCCCTTGATGAGATCCTTGGGGCAGGGCATGGAAACCTGAGGAGTTTAAACAAAATGCACAAACCAATATAATAAATGGAAAGGCTAAGCTGTTCCTGATGAGAGCAGGGGCACAGGGAGAAGAGCATGAATGGGGGGGAGGCAGGTGCAAGCAGAGGGCAGCACCATGCGGGGTGGGTAGGGGGACACACCATGTGGTGAGCTCCGAGGGCTCAGTGAAGACAGAGATGGCTTTGCAGGAGCAGAAGCCTGGGCACAGACGACCATACAGACATCAGCCCTCAGCTCGCCGAGTGATTTGGGAACTGATGCTCTCTTCACCTCATGGGATCTGGAGCTGAAATCGGGGTGTGTCTGCAGTGGGAGTCCTTGGGGACTCACTGTCCAGCATTCCCATGAAGTGATAAGGAGGCTGCAAGCAATTTGTACTCCACACCTGCTACCTCCACCTCCCAGGCCAAGGAGATGTAGGGGTGGCTGCCTTCTGCCGTGTCCGGGTTCTCCAAAGTGGGGGGTTCACATGGAAAGCTATCCACTTCCATTTCCATTTTTTATCTACAGAATAAAAATCTTGCCTGATGCAGACACTGGGAGTGTGTGCCCACCCTGGTGCTGGTGCCCAGTTAAGTGGGATCCAGGGCTTCATCATCTCACACAACTGCACCCACTCCTACTACGGGACAGATGGCTCCAAGCTGCAGAGTGAAGATTATACTCAGGGTTTTTCAGGGTAAGAGAAGACAGCTGACAGCGTGAAAACATCCACTGTCTGTTAGATCTCACAGGACGCCTCTCCCAAAATTACAGTAGCAAGAATTATGTAAAAGAGGGATTTACACCTGGAGTCACTACTGCAAACACTACCCTACAGGTGGATTGTCAACTGAGTACTAACCAGTGTGGTTAAGACCAACATTTTTAGCAGAACATTCAAAAATATTTTTTCAGCTTTGTTTCATCCTTTAAAGGGTTTTGTGTGTGTGTTGTAATGTATGTAAAACACAAATACAGCAGTTACATGTAATAATATACACACATGTCTATGCTCTCATCTTTTCACTGACAGTGGTGCATGATCAGAAAATGTGGGGACCATTCTTCCTGTCTCCTCCCACCTCTACCCTCCACCCCCAGCAGGCAGGGCCAGCCTTCCACCCTGGGGTGTCCCACTCGGCCACCACCCTTGGCAGGCAGGGAGCCCACTCTGCCTTGGGCTGATTCTCTGGTCGTCCCCTCCCCATGCAAGTCCTGCTTCTGAGGTTGGGCAATTGTTGGACTCTGACCCGGTCAGCAGCGTGAGGAGGCCAGGCTCAGGCCCAGGTTGGGAGACGAGGGGGGAAGAAGCCCTCGTCTGGGTCTGGCCCACGGCAGCACCACGTGGAAGAGCATCCCTGCCTGCACAGCTCTGTGAGCCCCAGGCAGCACCCCTGCTTGCTGTTAATGCCACCCTGTCTGTGGGACTTGCACTGCTCCTGGGGCACCCCCATCAACCTCAGGCTCACCCCTGGTGTCCTCTACATGCCCCCACCATCTGCAAGGGCCATTCTTTCCCCTGTATCCCATCTTGTTCTAAGTTGGTCAAATCGTTTGGTGGATCTCCAGGAATGCATCCAAACGGCAGACACCGAGGCCCAACACCTCTAGCTAGCCCCTCATCCCTGTGACACTGTCCTGACTTCCTTCAGTCTGGCAGGATGGGGCACAGGGTGAAAGTTGCAGCAGGGGTTCTGTCGGCCTTCAGGGTGGCTGGTGGCCTGAGGTCAGCTGACACTAGCCCTCCAGCCCATCCTATCACCAGTCCTTCTCACCCCCGCCTGGGGCAGGCCGAACTCTTAGGAGCCTTGTAAGATGACTTGCCAGGCATTTCAGTGTCAGATTCTGAGGATGGGCAGAAAATGTCCAGTGTCCCCACATGAGCTCCAGTCCCAGCCTCTGTCCATTGTTACTATAAATAGGGAGCTCTCTTACACCTCCCTGCACCCCAGATCCAAAGCAGCACCCTGTCTCTGGCCTGCAGGTCCTCACTGGAGATGCTCTATCGGGGTGAATAGTCCGTCTCCAGGTGTTAGGTTAGATGACCAGTCAGATCACTGTCCCGTTTCTCCCCAGCCCTCAAGGCAGCTACACTTCATCACCTCCAGAACATAGGTAGAGGGTCGCCAGGCTCCCAGGGGGCTAAGGCTCAGCCAGTGAGGCCACTCCCCGACACTGGGACCTGCAAGCCAGGTCCCGGCTCTTTTCTGCACTGAATAGGTTGCCCCTGGAGCGTCTGACTTGAATCTGCTCATCTCTGGTTGCGGCGTCTCTGTGGGAATGGGGTCACCAGGGGTCATCCTAGACTGGGTTCGCTGCCAGTGAGGAACTTCCTCTTGCTAGGAATGGAACTGCCAGGAATTCATGCACAGGAAAGCTACTCCTGGAGCCCCTGGCCTCTCTGCAAGTTCCTGGACAGGAGCCATCCTTGCCCCATGCGTCCTGGCTTCTATGGTCAGGGTTAGAAAGGTAAGAATGCATGCACGCAATGCCAGGCGTTCAGTCCAGCTTGTCTCTGGGGGCTGTGTTTCCAGCCGAATGGGGCAGGCCTAGGTGTCTGATGTGCCTGGAACATCTCTAATCAGAGGAATCATTTTCCAGTTGGCTGTGGGGAGAGCACCCTCCCCTTTGTCAGGAGTCAGTCTGCATCACTCCTGGATCTGGGATGCTTGTAGCCATGGTGCACAGGGACACCAGTGTCTGGTGGCCGTTCTCTGGCTGGCTCACGGCCTCTGCCTGGAGCTTTGACCTGTCCTCCATGGGGGTGCAGACAGCCTGGGGTGCCGGCACACACAGCTCAACCCAGACAGCAACCAGTGCTGACATCCTAGCCCATGAGAAGCCACCTATTTTTTTTGTATCACTTTCTGTTTTTTGAAGTATAGTTGATTTACAATGCTGTGTTAATTTCTGTTGTGCAGCAAAGTGATTCAGTTATACATATATATGCATTCTCTTTAGTATTCTTTTCCATTATGGTTTATCACAGGATATTGAATATAGTTTCCTGTGCTATACAGCAGGACCTTTTTATTTATCCATCCTATAGATAATAGCTTACATCTGCTAATCCCAAACTCCCAGTCCATCCCTCCCCCACGATCCCTCCCCCTTGGCAACCACAAGTCTGTTCTCTATGTCTGTGAGTCTGTTGCTATTTTGTAGATAGGTCCATTTGTGTCATATTTTAGATTCCAGATGTAGGTGATATTATATGGTATGTGTCTTTCTCTTTCTGACTTACTTTATTTAGTATGATAATCTCTAGTTGCATCCATGTTGCTGCAAATGGCATTATTTCATTCTTTTTTATGGCTGAGTAATATTACATTGTATATTTGTATATATACCACATCTTTATCCATTCATCTGTTGATGGACGTATAGGTTGCTTCCATGTCTTGGCTATTGCGAATAGTGCTGCTACGAACGCAGGGGTGCAAGTATCTTTCTGAATTAGAGTTTTGTCTGGATATATGCCCAGGGGTGGGATTGCTGGATCACAAGGTAATTCTATTTTTAGTTTTCTGAGGAACCTCCATACTATTTTCCATAGTGACTGCACCAACTTACTTACATTCCCACCAACAGTGTAGGAGGGTTCCCTTTTCTCCACACCCTCTCCAGGCTTTGTTATTTGCAGAGTTTTTAATGATGGCCATTCTGACTGGTGTGAGGTGGTACCTCGTACTTTTGATTTGCATTTCTCTAATTAGTGATGTTGAGCATCTTTTCATGTACCTATTAGTAGCCACATGTTTTTTTTTTTTACAACTTTATTGGAGTATAATTGCTTCACAATGGTGTGTTAGTTTCTGCTTTATAACAAAGTGAATCAGTTATACATATACATATGTTCCCACAACCCTTCCCTCTTGCATCTCCCTCCCTCCCACCCTCCCTATTCCACCCCTACCGAGCTGATCTCCCTGTGCTATGCTAACCACGTGTTTTAAATGCGGCGGGAGCAACATCAATCACGATGGGGTTTCCAGATGTAGTGGATAAAAATATTATCCCATGCAATATTTAGGATGTACTTACAGTAAAGTTTAGTTGCTGTGTGTCTGAAATTCGAATTTAACTGGGTGGTCTGTATTTAATCCGACAGTCTGAACTGCACGGGCTTTGAATCTGGCTTCTGCCATCGAATGGCCTGAGAGCTGTCTGACCTCCCTGAGATTCAGTTTCAGAGTCTGTAAAATGCAAATGACAACACCTCCCCTCTGAGGTGTGTGAGAGCCTTCTAGCTGAGTGCCGGGCTATCTGGGGCAGTTACCCATCTCAGTGGGCAGGGAGAAGAAGTGAGATGGTGCTGGATGGCTTGCATTAATGCTGGTAACAAAGGTGGCCATTTACAATCAGAATTCCTGACCGGGATCTTCTGTGCGGCACACAACAAACCCCCTTTTAGTGCTGGGCATGTTCCCTTTATCAGCGCCACCATTGGCCACCTGATGCGAAAGGGCCTGAGAGTGTCAGTCAAAAGTTACCGCATCAGAGCTGCTCCATCACCCCGGTGGCCCCCTCCCTCAGTGCGCTGCACGAGGGTGGAGGTGGGTCCCCTTTATGTCGGCCCCAAGAGGCTCCACACCCAGCAGTCCTGGATGGTGACACTGACGTCTACTGAAGTTGGCTCCAGTCAGGCACTTTCCTTGCTCATGATGTAAGTGACACTGTCTCATCTTCATTACCGGGGGTCCGGCCAGGCCAGGGAACTCACCCATGGCTCCACAGCCTGCCGGTGGCATCCCAAGCCCTGCAAACCCTTGGCTGGCCTAGGTAGCCTGAGGCACCTCTGCTGCTTGGGAGATTGAGTGTTCATATAGGGAGATACCTCCAGGCTGCTCCCAGGGCTCTCCTGTTGCCATAGTGACAGACAAAATAGTGGCAATACCTCAGATGGTTGACAAGATGTGGCATCTGGTGCTGTCATGGATACAACATGCTCAAGACTGGGTTCTAATGTGGTGAGTGTCTATGGTTTCGTACCTGGAAGGTTGGGGGATGGAAAGGATTCCATGGCCCAGGTGACAGCTCCACCTCTGCAATTGCATGTTGATGTTATTATGACACAGAACAGGTCATCCATGAACAGAAGCTATTGTTTTAATGAACAATCCACACAGCTGACAATGGAGAGGAAATTGAGAAATAGACTCAGAGGCAGACGAGGACTTTGAAATGATTCAATCCAGGGATTCTTAACAGCAGTCTCCAGCTCACTTGCACTTTATACTTTGGGAGATAATGATAAGAAATGCTTTCTACCAGTTAACCGGGTCTCCTTTTTTCCTTATTTTTGGTGCCTTTGCTATATTGGTTTTCATTTTTAGCTCTGTTCTTTAACGGCTTCTAGAACCCAATCTCCCTTTTTATTGCCTTATTCTCATTTGGGAACATTTGATGATTAATAAAATAATGTTTAATCTATGTTATGATTTGAAAAGTAATGTTTATTCACTAGCAACTTGTAAAGAAATAATCGCAGTCACGATCTCCATGCAGGGGTTGGATGTCAGACCCCCCAGAGGGCCCCGCCACCAGCTGTGGGTGAGAAGAGTTGGATTTCTTGCTCAGGGGAAAGAGGTCCACACCCCCAGAGCTTCGTGGGCATTGCCCAGGGGCGGCAAGGGAGGAATATAATGAGAATTGGATGCCTGATTTACGGTGGGCTCCATTAGGATTGGGTCTGGGATTCATGGGGCAGCAAGGTGAAGGATTCCCAGAATCTCAGTGTGCAAACTGTCTGTGGATGCTCTGTATCAAAGAGCTGATGGGTCTTTTGGTAAGTTCCTGTCATGAGTAATTAAGCTATTTGCTTGGAACAGGGAAGGGATGCTAATGAAAATGGATTGAGAGCAAAGCCCTGCTCAAGTAGACGGTGAGCACTGTGCACGTGCATGTGTGTGTGTGTTTCCAGTTCTCACAGGACATACATGGACATATGTTAACTTAATTTTGCACATGCTTGCTCGGATTATGATTTATGGCAGTTAAAATGGACAATACCAAAAACAATATTGGAAATTGAAAACACTGCCTTCTGCCCAGCACACTCCTTCTTAAATATCTCTAGGGCTCCGTTTCGCCCAGATCTCAGTTTCCAGTGGGTCATTAGGCTCCCAGGGTCCCCAGCACCAGCCCCTCTGTCAGGCCAGTGTCTCATGCTGCTCCCGGTGTCCACGGCCTCCTCTCTGGGCGGCACATGGTGACTCTCTCCCCAGTCCCTCAGGGCCAGCCCCGTCCCCTCCTCCAGGAAGCCTCCAGCTTGTTGAGCCCTAGGAGCCCCATTTCCTGAGAGTCAGGGCTGTTGCCGAGATAGTGCTATCTACACACTATTGCTCACACCGTGTGAGGTGCATTCCTGCAGGGCCTGGGATGAGCACAATGGGTGTGTGAGTCTGTGTGTGTAGGTGTGTGTGTGTGTGTGTGTGTGTGTGTGTTTGTATGTAGGACTCTGTATATGTCTGAGTTTTATTGGGTTTCAGGGTGGAAATAAATGCAGAATAGTTAATCAAGAGGGTGATAGTTTTCATTTTCATTTTAGATAAACATTGCAGTCTTCCCACTGTGATCTCGACACGTTATTGACATTTGTTCCATTTCTAACAGGCACATTTTTATTCCTGGAAGGTTGCGCTCAGGTGAGGCTTGTGGGCAAGAAGATGTATTCTTCTTCTCAGCAGCCCCTGAGCCCCTGGGGACCCCAAATTCTGCGTCTGCAGAGGGAAAAGTGAATGCAGCCCCATGGATGCCCACGCTCCATGCCGAGGAGGGCCTCAAATAACTAGCGAATCGGAAGAGACACCAGGTGTCCCTCAGCACATCAGGAAGGAAGTCCTGACAGTGGCTGCCAGGATGTCATAAAGTGACTTCAAAGAACTCAAATGTAGGCTTTTGAGGAGGTCTGAGACCCGAGGGGGCGGGGAACACCTGCAGTGGAGAGAAGTCCAGGCAAGTGTGGGGCAGAGAGGAGAGGATGGCGAGTGTGGAGCTCTAAGAAATGCACCAAGTGCCCACGAAACAGACCTTGGTGAGTGTGCAGTGAGTAGAGGGATGTCGGCCCGCATCTCCCTTTATGGAGGGATTTATAGATGATTACTTAGCTCACTTGGTATTATAGTAGAATGAACAAAAAGTCCTAAGCAAACAAAGCCAGGGACTCTGGATAAAGGCATGAGGGCAGACTTTGAATTCATCAGATAAAGGATGATTGAAAAAGATGGTTTCTTATCATACTAAGTGAAGTAACTCAGACAAAGACAAACATCGTATGATATTGCTTATGTGCGGAATCTAAAAAAATGATACAAATGAACTTATTTACAAAACAGAAACAGACTCACAGACTTAGAGAATGAATTTATGGTTACCAGTGGGAAGGGTGGGGGAAGGGATCGATTGGGAGTTTGTGATGGTCATGCACACACTGCTATATTTAAAATAGATAACGAACAAGGACCTACTGTAGAGCACAGGGAACTCTGCTCAATACTCTGTAATAACCTAAATGGGAAAAGAATTTGAAAAAGAATAGATACTTGGATATGTATGACTGAATCACTTGGCTGTACACCTGAAATTAATACAACATTGTTAATCAATGATACTCCAATATAAAATAAAAGTTTTAAAAAAAGATGGTTTCAAAGTGGACCAACAGGAAAAGAAGAGGGAATACCAGAATTGGGTATTAGTTGGATAAATTATGACACATCCATATTAGGTGGGGTTACATAGGCATTTAAAGTAACATTGAAGGGCTTCCCTGGTGGCGCAGTGGTTGAGAGTACGCCTGCCGATGCAGGGGACACGGGTTCATGCCTCGGTCCGGGAAGATCCCACATGCTGCGGAGTGGCTGGGCCCATGAGCCATGGCCACTGAGCCTGTGTGTTCGGAGCCTGTGCCCTGCAATGGGAGAGGCCACAACAGTGAGAGACCCGCGTACTGCAAAACAACAACAACAACAAAAATAAAGTAACACTGAAGAATGTAATGTAATGGCATCAAAAGATATCCATGACCTTATGTGAAAATACAGAAGGTAAAACACACACACAGAAACAAACACACATACACACATACCCCTCACACATATAGGTGTGTCTACATGTAAAGACAGGAAGAAAGTAGAAAAAATTGCTAGAAATAATAGATGTGGGAGGTGAAAATACAATAATTTTCTTTTTCTCTCTTCTTTCTCTTTTTTCTTTTTCTTTTTCTCTTGTCTTTCTTTTTTATTTTTTAATGTCAGCTTATCTGTATTTAACTTTAGCTTTTCTTTTAAAAAAATGAACATACATATGTATGTAACACATCTATACATATGTTTCTCTATGTTTTAAATAAGTAAAGCAACTTAAGAAAAGGAGTTTGGGAGACACCTACTGCACTCTGACTTAGGCCAGGCCCAGTCCTAGGGCTGTCTCTGTTTTCTCATGTAACAACCCCCGAAATATCTGTACCTCTTCTCATCAGTGGGTGGGTGCGGGCGTCCCAGGACAGCTGGCTCATCAGTGCCGGGCCCCTGGCCTGGCATACTGGCCTCTGTAGGCTTCACGGCAGGGAGAGCTCATGTCAGTTTTGTGGTCATTTCTGATCTCTGACTGCCATATGTCCTGGCTTGTTTGGAAGCCTAGTAACCTGCAGGCTGTGCCTGCCCATTTGGGCTTCCGAAGAGACAATCTGAAGAGACAATCAGGCCGAGCTGGGTGGGCTTTCTGTGCAGAGAGAGCTGGGGTTGCTTGGCACAGAGCTCGGGCTTCACCCTGAGAACGGCGCCAGGCCCTCTGCCTGGACTGTTAGAGGGACATTCAGAGACTGTCCACAGTGGGGCCCCGAACCAGGAAAAAGCCTTGGAAAAGACCCCGCTTTGCAGATGGCAGACAAACCTCTGTGGGGTGTTGAGCTATAATCCAGATGTTCCTTTTGCTGTCTTCAAAGCAAAAGGAAAGCCCAGGTCTTTCTGTTGTAAACAGATACCATTTGTGATCAGGATGGGAAAGACAGTGGTGTTGGGTTAGGCGCGATGACAGAATTCCCCTGGCTTGTATGCTGGGCCATTTCCTCTTTGCTACGGCATTCATCATATTGAGGAAAATAAAATGCAATTCCCGCTCCTCCAAAAACACACAAGTGTGTCTCAGTGCCCTCATGCCATTTATAACCCACAAGAGGACAGGAAGTCCAGACACACAATTTTGCCTGTTACCTAGAATAGCAGTGGGTTGTGTCCAAGACAAAAGCTGACTCATAAGCCACAGGCTGAGTGTTCCACATGGGCACCTACTTTTTCTGCTTAAACTATAAATTCCATAGTTCATAGTAAAGTCTCACAGCCTTCTGGAGAGTGGGCATTAAAAGAGATGGGGCCATTTGGAAGAAAATAAGCCTTTCTTTTTAAATTCAGACAACAGCGGGCATTAATACACAGGGCTCTTGTGCAAGTAGCTGCAGGGGCCCCGACAGGACTGACCTCCTCTCCTGCAGCTGGTGGGAGCCCCAAGGAGGCAAGACACCTCAAATAACTGTGACTGCATGATTTGGGTCATTAGTCACGTGCTTCCACTGTGGTCTTACACTTCAGGGAACTGCCTTTTCTCTCTTTCTAGACTTTGAGCTCACAGGAGCGGGGATCATGTTTTCCTGTCTCACCCACAGGGCCCAGCACTTTCTTGAACATAGTAGGTACACAGAAGTAGCCTTTGCCACTGTTGACGACGCTCAGCTTTCTGCTGCTCACTCTGCGTGCCTGCTTTTTAGAACTGGAAAACCATCCCCACTCCATGTAGAGGTGCACACTCTTGGGTGGGCCCAGGCTGCAGGCACATGGCTCTCTCCTAGCTTAATACTCTTACAAAGCATTTATGTTGTATTAACGTAGGGAGCACAGGTTCACCTCTAAATTGAGGCAAAGCCATATCCTTTACAAGAAGCCCAGCCAAGACCTCTAGTTGCTGTCACAGCCTGCCATGCCCCTTTCCGTGTCCCCGGGGGCTCACTGTGGGCTTAGCAGGCAGAGCTGGGCACCACTCTCCTTTTCAGTCTTTCGGCAAATTGCTGAACCCCTTCCATTTCCAGGAGATGGCCATGATGCTGTGTTTGCTGCAAGGCGGTCGGGCTGTGCAGTGAGGTCCCTTCCAAAAGGGACGGCCAGTGGGGGTGTGGCACAGACTCTCCTTCAACCTTCCACAGAGAGCAGAGCTGAGACCCCGCAGGGGCAGGGGGGCTGCAGGTCAGCGAGAGATGGCTGAGGGGCCGGGCAGGAGACCATTTTGGCTTTGGTTCCATGAGCATCTGCATGTTCACAGGTGTGCCGAGATGTCTAGAGGTGGGCCCTGCGTGTGGGAGGGGTGAGGTAGGGCTTCTGTGTAGGGATCCTCTCTCTGCAGCTCATCAGCAGAGGGAGGGACTTGGTAGTGACAAGCTCCTCTCCCAGGCAGGGTCAGCCTTTCTGATTTTCAGGGAAGCTGGTGCTCTCGAGGGAGACAGGCACCCCCAGGGAGTGAGAGGCCGGTGGGGCGGGCAGGACGGTGTGATGCCCGCAGGCTGCTCGTCCTCATTACCTTCGCCTCCTGCTGAGACTTCACTGGCTCCCCACTCCCCTTGCATGGGCCACAGGGCTGGCTTTGACCTGAAACCTGAGGTCAGGGAGACAGCGGGAGGAGAGAAAGCCAAGGACAATGCCATACTGGTCCGTTGCCCCTTACAGCTATTAGATCTGAGCATGTCATTTCCAGGAGCCTTGGCTAGTCCCTCAGTGAACTGGGGAGGATGATGTCTTTGAAGAAAGGTCAGTGCCCCAGGATGCCCCGCTCAGCGTGGGTTCTGGGGTCTACCAGCGTGTCAGCCCTGCTCCTAGGCCTGCCACGTGTGACTGCAAACCCTTAGAGCACGTGCACGGTGCAGCTGGGGAGTGTGTATATGTGTATGTGCCTGCATACCTGTGTCACGTGCGTGCTGTTGTGTGTACATGCACATGTGTGTTATGTGTGAGCGTGTGCTTGTGTATGCATGCAAACGCACATGCATGTGTGTGCACGTGTGTCTGTGTGTGGGTACATGTGTTATGTGTGTGCATGCATGCGTGCGCATGCCTTTGTGTGTGCGTGTGTGCATATTTATGTGTGCATTGTTTATGTGTGAGTGTGTGCCTGTGTGTATGTGTGTGAATGCCTGTGTGCGCATGCACTTGTGCATGCATGCGTGCGAACGTGTGTATCGGGGAGAGCCAGATGCTCCTCCTTCTCTTGTGTATACACACAACGTGTGTCCTCAGACCCCAAGGTGCCACCTTTGCTCACAAGTGCATCTCTCTGTAGGTCTTGGTCAGATGTTCACACATGGTCTTTGAAATGAGGTTGAGTGGACAGGACAGAAACATTCCCCCGTGCGGGTGGTGAACAGCATCCGAGCCGCAAGCACTGCTGCATCATGCTGGGAGCATGTCCTACCCCAGCGTCCGGACACGGGGGCTGCCTTCCCCTTGGCCTCCTGCGGCGCAGGGGCCGCCGGAGTCCTCCTGGGTCCTGCTGCCCACTCAGGCTGCCTGCTTTTGGCATGCCACACTCGTTGTTGACTGCCTGAGCTGATTTGTTCACAGTGTTTTAAAAGTTAATGTTTGGGCTTCCCTGGTGGCGCGGTGGTTGAGAGTCCGCCTGCCGATGCGGGGGACGCGGGTTCGTGCCCCAGTCCAGGAAGATCCCACGTGCCACGGAGCGGCTGGGCCCGTGAGCCATGGCTGCTGGGCCTGCGCGTCCGCAGCCTGTGCTCCGCAACGGGAGAGGCCACAACAGTGAGAGGCCCGCGTATCGCAAAAAAAAAAAAAAAAAAAAAAAAAAAAAAGTTAATGTTTATTTTTACCAAGGTGAGAGATGCGCAGAGTTTTAAGAGCCACAGACTTGGAAGGAGGACCAGAATCCTCTGCCTCATTTCTTTGGTTTCATTTCTCCTGAGAAGGAGCCTTAACGTCACCCCCAGCAAGAGAACGTGGTCACAGAGCTTAGTGTGGCTTGTCCCTGGAATCTCAGTGTGTCCCTGGGTCTGGATCCTCTCACTCAACATCATGTGTGATTCCCCAAGGTGGTTATAGGAACAGCTGGGTTTATCCATTCTTATCGCTGCAAAGCATTCCATCGTGTGACTATGCTGGATGCATAATACAAATATCACTTAAATATATAAATAAGTAGAATATACTTGTACAAACATTATATACTGTATAAAATATATTTGTGTGTATGATTACATAATATGATATCAGCTATATAATAAATGATATATACTATATATACCATGTGATATATAATTTATATTATTTATTTGCATAAATCTTATTTATGGTTTATAAATAATTTATGACATAACTGATCTAGTGTATTATCATATTCAATCATATATATGCATTCTACTGCTGATGCACACTTGAATTGTTTCAGTTTTTAGTTATTGTTTTTATCGAGATACAATTGACATAAAGCATTGTGTCAGTTTCAGGTGTGCAACGTCATAATTTGATGTATGGATATATTGTGAAATGATTACCACATAAGTTTAAACATTCATCACCACACTTAGTTACAAGGTTTTTTTTCCTGGTGATGATGACTTTTTTTTTTTTTTTTGCTGTACGCGGGCCTCTCACTGTTGTGGCCTCTCCTGTTGCGGAGCACAGGCTCTGAACGCACAGGCTCAGCAACCATGGCTCACGGGCCCAGCTGCTCCGCGACATGTGGGATCTTCCCAGACCGGGGCACGAACCCGTGTCCCCTGCATCGGCAGGCAGACTCTCAACCACTGCGCCACCAGGGAAGCCCATGATGAGGACTTTTAAGCTCTACTCTTAGCAACTTTCAAATATACAACACAGGATTCTTTTAGCTATTATGAATAGTGTTGCGCTGGACAAGTCTTTGGGTGACTATGATCACGTTTCTGAGTATTCACCAGAGTGGAATGGATGTGTCATAAAGTGTGCATATGTTCCTCTTCAGTAGGTATGCCCAGGGGTTTCCAAAGTGGTTGAACCAATTTACATTCCCATCAGGAACACAAGACCATTCTAGTTGCTCTAAATCCACACTGCTTACTGGTCATTGAGTTATCCTGTTTTATGAAGTGCGTACCCAAATTTTTTCCCCTTTTTTCTGTTGTGTTGTCTGCTCTGGACGCACAGGCTCAGCGGCCATGGCTCACGGGCCCAGCCGCTCTGCGGCATGTGGGATCTTCCCGGACTGGGGCACGAACCCGTGTCCCCTGCATCGGCAGGCAGACTCTCAACCACTGCACCACCAGGGAAGCCCTGTCTGCTCTTTTCTTATTGGCTTGTCAGGGTCCTTTGTATATGTGGACACAAGTCCTTGGTTGGGTGTATGTAGGTTTATATCTTCCTGACCTTATTTGTCATTTTAGGGGTGTCAGGGAGGTAGGTGTCCAGGTTGATGATCCTACCCTGTTTAAGTGAAGTCTGTCTTAACTCTCTAAGACTGTGAAACTATGTTTCACATCTCTCAACCTTGAGACAGTGGGTGGGAGAGCCTGCAGCTTTTTTGTTTTTGTTGTTGCATAGAGTTGCCTTTTTTCTCTTGGAGAAGGTCAACTTTTCCATTTTTCACTCTGCAGAGGATTGCTGCTAACTTTGCCCTTAGAGTTCATCTCCCCAGGCAGCCTGAAGACCCCCTGCTTGTGCAGCAGATGCTGCCTGAGACAAACTTTGCCTAGTTCCTACCAGGTAGATCAATGTGAGCAGATAGTTCTGGAATGGCTTACTGTGGCAATGAGAGAAGGATCGATTATTTACATCCTTAAAACAGCCTGTTTCAAAAGACCACTGATTTGGTGCCTGGTTGGTTTTTTTTTTTTTTTTTTTTTTTTGCGGTACGCGGGCCTCTCACTGTTGTGGCCTCTCCCGTTGCGGAGCACAGGCTCCAGACGCGCAGGCTCAGCAGCCATGGCTCACGGGCCCAGCCGCTCCGCGGCATGTGGGATCTTCCCGGACCGGGGCACGAACCCGTATCCCCTGCATCGGCAGGCGGACTCTCAACCACTGCGCCACCAGGGAGGCCCTGGTTGGTTTTTATATAACCCAGTGCTTATGCTGTCAGTGCCTCACCCTGAATCCCCATGGTCCACCTGAGTTCTGCAGCCACAGCAGGTGGGCAGTGTCCTGTCTCCAGCATATGTCTCTCTCTTCCTTGCATGAGAGCATTCCCAGCATCCGGGGAATGTCCCCTGAAGGCAGGTGGGATGTGGAAATGCAGGGACGTTAGCGACCCTGGAACAATCCACTTCATCACACACACAGGACAGTCCTGGGTGCTCTCCACACAGTTTCTCAGAGGGTCCTCAGCGGGACCGAGCCCCATCACCCACGATGGTGACCTGCCCATGAGTGGGTCTTTGGTGGCTGTTCTCCCTTCCCAGGCTCATTTCCCCCCTGGGCTTCCTGGGCTCACATTCCAAAAAGACTGCATGCATTCAAGGCTAGGTCTCAGGCTCTGCTTTCAGAGGAGCCCAGACTATGATACGTGCTTCTTTCCAGGAAGGATTCAGGGAGTTCAGGAAGTATATGTAACATATAATATGTCATGATGTGATATGAAGAAAACCTTGGACTCGTGTTTTGGTGTCCTTCTCCCAAATTATAGCTACATAGGACCATTGCTTCCCCAGCATCTGTAAAAATGTGTGGATGTATGTATGTGACTGTGCTGAATAATAAAATAATGATGACGATGGTGATGCTACCAAGCAGGACCCTATGGGGCCTTCCTAGGACAGACCCATCCCCCATATCCTCTGCTGTAGTTCCTCTCTGAAGTACTCAGATAATAGTATCTGATGCATATTTCCTGAGTTCTTCTGATGCTAAAAACCACCACCCAATGGAAGAAATGAACTCCTTGATGATCATGAGCACGTAGCCTCCAGACCTTCTGGTGCCTAAGGATGGATAATGTTAACCCCTGTGACACTACCCTGTTACCTCACCGTCAACCGGTCAGAGAACTGTGCATGGGCTGATCGCATACTCTGTCACCCCCGTTCCCTCACCTGGCCTTTAAAACTGTTTGGCTGAGAATCTGAAAAATAATAGATATACATTTAGATATAATGGAATCACTTTGCTGTACCTGAAACTAACACAACATTGTAAATCAACTAAACTCCAATATAAAATAAAAATGTTAAAACATGCTATGCTGAACACCTTCAGGGAAGGGCTTCCCTGGTGGTGCAGTGGGTAAGACTCTGCACTCCCAATGCAGGGGGCCCAGGATTGATCCCTGGTTGGGGAACTAGATTCCGCATGTGCGCCGCAACTAAGAAGCCTGCGTGCCACAACTAAGAAGACTGCATCTCACAACTAAAGATCCTGCATGCTGCAGCAAAGACCTGGTGCAGCCAAAAACAAACAAACAAACAAACAAACAAATAAATAAGACAAGAAAACCTTCAGGGAGCTTGGGGTATTTTGAGCACAAGCCATCCCCCACCCCACCCCCATTTGCCTTACTCGACCCTGCAATAAACCTTTTTCTGTTCCAAACTCCAGAGTCTTGGTTTGTTTGGCCTCATTGTGCATTGAGTACCTGAACTTGCTACGGTTAAGATGTAACAGAAGACTTGACTGGTCTGGTCTGATGTGTGTGCTCCCAGCTCATTTGATGATGGGGAAGAAATGGGCACAAACCCACCCTAAGTGAAACGACAATTCCATGTTAGTGTGAGCCTTCAGTACCCCAATAGCAAGCCTGCTGGACTATACTCCCCAACCTGTGTGTTTTCTCCACGGCAAATGCTTATCGGCTGCATTTATTTGTTTTTTTTTGTTGTTTTTTTTTTTGCGGTATGTGGGCCTCTCATTGTTGTGGCCTCTCCCGTTGCGAAGCACAGGCTCCGGACGCGCAGGCTCAGCAGCCATGGCTCACGGGCCCAGCCGCTCCGCGGCATGTGGGATCTTCCCAGACCGGGGCACGAACCCGTGTCCCCTGCATCGGCAGGCGGACTCTCAACCACTGCACCACCAGGGAAGCCCTCGGCTGCATTTATTAAGTGATCTGAGCAAAAGAGAAGGACGTCTTCCTATTGCAGCCGTGTGTCTTCCCCACATGTCTTGGAGGAAGGGACCTGGGCTGGGAGGTGTCAGATGCTTCCCACAGGGAGAAAGACCACTACCTCTTCCAACCAGGCTGTGTGTCCCTGAGAGGCTTCTGTTCTTCACTGTGCACTAACCCAGATGTCTGCACCCCTGTGCACACCCACAGGGTCCTCCAGCCCCAGTGCCTTTGGGGGCCACTTGCCTGTGTGAGCAATGTGGGTTTCCTGGGCACACATCCAGGAACAGACTGGGGGTTCCCAGCCCACGCTGCATGCGCCCAGCTCTCAACATGCAACATCCCACCCAGTACATGGTTCCTCCTTCCCTGCCCTTCTCCCTGCTGTGTCTGCCTCCTTCCCCCGCCCCAGCTCCTGGATCCCCAGGCCCCCAAATCCTTCACCCTTCCATCTACAATGTGACAACAATCTCCACTTCAGGGAATTGACTCAGTTTCTGCCAGAAGAAGCCCTGAAGGTGGTGACCCCAGGGCTTGGTGCTGTGCTCAGTGGTGGTCAAGGACCCTGCTCCTTCTAGGCCATCACTTCCCCCACACCCAGTTTCCCTCTGACTTGCACATGGAATCCCCTCCTGGATGGAAAGGAGGCTGGTGAAGGGGGTCTTCTCCAAGGCCTCCCACCTCCCAACTCATGGGCCAGAAACAGGACCCCAGTCCCCCACTCCTTCTCCGCATTTGTAAGGCATTGATGTGACCTCGTGGGTTTTAACCAATCTTTTTTTTTTCTTTTAATAACTTTTTTGGGGCTACTGATTTTTTTAAAATTAATTAATTAATTTATTTATTTTTGGCTGCATTGGGTCTTCGTTGCTGCGCGAGGGCTTTTCTCTAGTTGCGGCGAGCGGAGTCTACTCTTTGTTGTGGTGCACGGGCTTCTCATTGTGGTGGCTTCTCTTGTAGTTGTGGGCTTGAATAGTTGAGGGACGTGGGCTCAGTAGTTGTGGCTCACAGGCTTAGTTGCTCCGCGGCATGTGGGATGTTCCTGGACCAGGGCTTGAACCGTGTCCCCTGCACTGGCAGGCGGATACTTAACCACTGCGCCACCAGGGAAGCTCAGCTTCAACCAATCTTGCTGCATCTTCTGGCGCTGGCAACTATCCCAGAAATAAAATTTGGGATCTCTGGATGGGCAAAAATGTAAGGGGAAGTATCTATCCATTCAGCAGCTGATAGTTTTTGTCATCCCGTCGTTGAATCAACCTCCTTGAGAAACAATCAGGGAGACTAACTTTCTGTTACAGAAGTGAGCAACCATAAGACACCCGGAGCACTTAAAATCAGTAGAGGCTGAAATGCCAGGTAAAAAAATGGGCAGAGGATATGAGCAGCAACTAAAAACAGCAACAGCAAATCCAAATGGCCAATAGACATTCTATAAAAGGAGCACAACTGGGCTTCCCTGGTGGAGCAGTGGTTGAGAGTCCGCCTGTCGATGCAGGGGACACGGGTTCGTGCCCCAGTCTGGGAAGATCCCACGTGCCGCGGAGTGGCTGGGCCCATGAGCCACGGCCGCTGAGCCTGCGCGTCCGGAGCCTGTGCTCCGCAACGGGAGACGCCACAACAGTAAGAGGCCCGCGTACCACAAAAAAAAAAAAAAAAAAGGAGCACAACTTCACTAGAGCCATGAAAAGCAAACCAGCCCAAGACTATTTAGTGTTTAATCCATCAGATTAACCAAATTTGAAAGATGTTGTTTAATAGTCAGAGATAGTGAAGATGTGGGGAAATGGAACTCCATATTCTGCTGAAGGCAATGTAATTGGTGCCGATTTTAGGAGCAAAATTCAGTGGTGCATCTTTCAAAATTCGAAATGCATATACATGTCCATCCAGGAATTTTATTTCTAGAATAACTTTCCAAAGAAATACCAGCACATTTGCCAATAACGTACATACAGTGTTCATCTTTCGTAAAGCAAAAAAGCAGTAGAGTAGTTGCCCCCAACAGAGGACTAGTTAAATGAATTATGAAACGTGCATATTATGAGCAGTGTGCAGCTGAAAGAAGGCTTTACAGCTGATGTGGAAATGCCCTGTGTTTTAATATTACTAGAAAAAAAGTCAGGTTGCAGAGTAGTAGGTGTCGTTGATGAATAAAAGCCTACTTATGTATGTACACGCACAAACAGGTCATGAAACGATGTTCCTCAGATTGCCAACAGCCGTCACCTGCAGAAATGGGTTTGGTGGCAGCTGTGACTTTGAAGGGTCAATTTTCACCTTAACTGTGTACACTTCATATTATCTGAAAACCTTTCCATAAAGAAGATAGCTTTTGCCTCTGATATTGGTGGACTGGGTACTTTGGATCACCTGTCTTACAAGGACAACCAGAAAAGCTGACACAATGTAAAAGGCGGTGCTGGGGGCAGCAGAAAGCCAACAAGTCGGTGAGGCCCTGGAAGAGGCTCGGAACCCAGGAGGCTGCACGCAGCGCTGGGCTTTGTTTTTCCGCCGCCGGGCTGTGCAACTTCCTGAGTCAGCCTACACAAGGCGGGCAATGGTGGGTGGGGGATGGCATGGCCCATACTTCAGGTAGGACCCCAAAGGGTTGCACCCTGGGAAGTCAAGTAGCCCGTGCATACCTGCAGCCCAGCTCCCAGTTCATCCCCAGAACATCCTTGACACTGAATTGAGGCCAGGGAAGCACAGACATCCTCGCTGCAGGAAGGTGGTATCGTCCTCAGACTCTGGGTGTGTCTATGAATGAGAGGGTTTTCAGAGAGAATATTTGTCAGCACACAGGCACAGCAGGGGCAGGGGTGGGGAGGCTCCCTGGAGGAGAGGGCAGGGGCTGCAGCCCTGGGCGAGGGGTGGGCTGTGGGCCTGCTGGGTTCATAGGAGGACACACTCCTAGCTGGGCTGTGGGGTGTGGAGGAGCATCTAGGGCTGTCAACTGGCCCCTAGAATTCCCCATGGACTGGGAACCCTTCTCCCCGACTCCTTGGCAATCACATGGCCTTTGCTCTCATCTGCAGAGATGACCAGAAGAAACCGCTATAGTCTGTTAACACTGGAAGACATCTTCAGGGTGAGAAAAGTCAAGGGTCACTGTTAAGGGCAATAGCTGTGCCCCTAAAAACCCTCAGAACAGCACGTTGATGGGACCACCTGGCATCTGAGCTTCCGTCAGTTCCTGCGACATCACCGAGAGCTCCCCCATGTCCAGAATAGTAAGGTTTGATTTGGGGAATTTCTGGCCATGTTAGACTTGGTCATCCAATCCAATCCTTGGGTTGAAGACAAGCAGAAAAGCTGGACAAATAACTTTTAAGTTTTTGACTGGGGCATCAGAGAAGAACAAAAAGACTGAGGTTCAGGAGAAGACAGCGGTTCAGAGACGTGGGCCTGGATCCGGTCACTTTTGCCCTGAGGTGGCTGAAGAGCTTAGCAGCGCATTTGCCATGCTGGAGGGAGGTGTGGGTGGGGCAATGCTGGGGTGTCAGGATGCCCGTGGTCGCCTCCTATACTTAGGTTGGAGCCCTAAAGTCGGCACTCTGGGAGTAACACTGAATCACAGGGAAAGTGAAAAAGAAAAGAAAAAAAAGACAAAAGACAGCTTTCACCAGGCTGTAGCCTCAGGCCAAGACATCTAGGGACTTAGAGAGTCTCAATTTTTTTTTTTTTTTTTTCCGGTACGCGGGCCTCTCACTGTTGTGGCCTCTCCCGTTGCGGAGCACAGGCTCCGGACACGGACACGCAGGCTCAGCGGCCATGGCTCACGGGCCCAGCCGCTCCGCGGCATGTGGGATCTTCCCGGACCGGGTCACGAACCCGTGTCCCCTGCATCGGCAGGCGGACTCTCAACCACTGCGCCACCAGGGAAGCCCACCAAGAATCTCAATTTTTGAAGACAGTTAGGTAATGCCAGATTGCTAGTCAGCCAGGAGCCTCAGGGCAGTCATGAAAATCCTGCGGGTCTCAAACTATTTCTAGAAGTAATTTTCAAATACATCGTCTAGTAAACGATCAAGTTTAGCCCGAGGTGAGAGGAGACACGATTAATAAGAATAAGCAAAAAGAACCAACAATAGCCCCACAGGGGATCCAGAGATTAGAAGTAGATTAGAAAATACATCCTTAAGTTCAGTCCAGGCCTTTTTCCACCTGGACGGCAGCCTGGAGACACTGCATGCGATGAGTAGTGTGTGCCTTCACACAAACTGCAAGAAACTTAAGTGAGAGTAATTCCACTGACCCTGCTCTCTCTTGTGCTACTACCAACATGTGTTTTATTTCTACCAAAAGGTGAAGGCTTCTGCAAAGGGTTTATTTAATTTTCCTTTTTCTCTTTCCCTTTCTCTTTCCCCTTTCTTTCTTTCTTTCTTTTCTTTTTTCTTTCTCTCTTTCTTTCTTTCTTTCTTTCTTTCTTTCTTTCTTTCTTTCTTTCTTTTTTCTTTCTTTCTTTCTTTCTCTTGTGGACTGAATGTTTATATCCCCCCCAAATCTACATGTTGAAGCCCTAATCCCCAGTGAGATGGTATTTGGAGGTGGGGCTTTTGGGAGGTGACTAGGGTTCAATGAAGTCCTGAGGGTGGAACCCCTCTAATGGGTTCAGTGTCTTTATAAGAAGAGATACCAGAGCTCTCTCTCTTTGTCCTATGAGGACACAGCCAGAGGACATTCATCTGCAAGGCAAGAAGAGGGTCCTCACCAAAACCCAGCCATGTTGGCACCCTGATCTTGAACGTCCAGCCTCCAGGACTGTGAGAAACGAATGTCTGCTATTTAAGCTGCCCATCTGTGGGGCTTTGTTATAGCGGCCTGAGCTGACTGAGGCATTTTCTTTTTTCCCTTTCCTTTCTTTCTCTCTCATCTTTTTCTTCTTCATATTTCAGTCTTACTCTTCTTCCCTCCATGGTCATCTCAGCCATAATGTTACCACAGCTGCTGCATCTCAAGATCCTCACTGGCCAGGCAGGTTTCCAGGTATTTACACAGAATATTGGCTTTCAGACTGTTCTCCCCCAGGTGAATGGGTGCTTATTTGATTTAACTCCATCGTATTTCCTATCTGGTTTTATAAATCAGATCTCAGTATTCCCAAGTATGATTTTGCTATTCGTACTTAGGTAGCACCTCCTTCTTCAGCATCATTTCATGTCTAATCAGTGGGCAGTTTCCTTTTCCATATCTGTATCTTTGTTGGGAGATAGATTTTAATAGACAACAATCTCTTAAAATAGCATCCTATACTTCGTTTATTCCTTCTCTCCCTTGGACTTGACATACACACTGTGAGATAAGTGTCACGATCTTAATGTTACAGATGAGAGAACTGAAGTTTCTAAATATGAAGGGACTGATCTCAGGGCTTCCTGCCTGCAAGGTCGGGGAGGAGAATAGAGGGCTGAGTCTTTGGACCCCACGGTTTTTGTTTTTCTGTTGTTGTTTTTTTAAAGACGATGTTGCGGGTAGGAGTTTATTAATTAATTAATTAATTTTGGCTGTGTTGCATCTTCATTTCTGTACGAGGGCTTTCTCTAGTTGCTGCAAGTGGGGGCCACTCTTCATCGCGGTGCGCGGGCCTCTCACTATCGCGGCCCCTCTTGTTGCGGAGCACAGGCTCCGGACGCGCAGGCTCAGTGGCCATGGCTCACAGACCCAGTTGCTCCGCGCCATGTGGGATCCTCCCAGACCAGGGCTTGAACCCATGTTCCCTGCATTAGCAGGCAGATTCTCAACCACTGCGCCACCAGGGAAGTCCAGGACCCCCCCCCACCCCCCCCATGGGTTTTTATGGTTGATGAGGAAGAAATGTTTCAGGGAAACAAATGGATCCCCCCAGAGCCAGCATTTGCAAAAAAGGCCTGATACTTGTCTATACTTTGTAAAGAAGACTCTCAGAACATAGTTTTAAAGTAGACTTATTGTCATAGTCTTCTGTGACCGTAGCATCAGTGTTGTACTAATGTTTAATAATTTCTTGGGCGGGTGGAGGTGCCAGCTGACTTACAGAGCACGTGGATTTCTGTCGTGTAAATAGCTCCTCGGTGGCTGATTTCAAGCTACCAACACGATATCACTGAGGCAGGGTTGGGGAGAGTAGCTTTACTATTATATATTATCTCTATCACACAGACACGTTAGACATGTGTCCGCAGGAGCATAGGTACTAGAAAAACATAGAAGTGGTGGGTTTTGAGTGTTTATTACCTTTGTTTTTTTCAAATTAATTAATTAATTAATTAATGGCTGCGTTGGGTCTTCGTTGCTGAGCATGGGCTTTCTCTAGTTGCAACGAGCTGGGGCTACTCTTCCTTGCTGTACGTGGGCTTCTCACTGCAGTGGCTTCTCTTGTTGCGGAGCATGGACTCTAGGTGCTCAGGCTTCAGCAGTTGTGGCTCGCAGGCTCTAGAGTGCAGGCTCAGTAGCTGTGGCACAAGGGGTTAGTTCCTCTGTGTCATGTGGGATCTTCCCAGATCAGGGCTCAAACCCATGTCCCCTGCACTGGCAGGTGGATGCTTAGCCACTGTGCCACCAGGGAAGTCCCATTACCTTTGTTTTTGTTTTTTGTGTTTTTTTTGCGGTACACGGGCCTCTCACTGTTATGGCCTCTCCCGTTGCGGAGCACAGGCTCCGGGTGCGCAGGCTCAGCGGCCATGGCTCACGGGCGCAGCTGCTCCGCAGCATGTGGGATCTTCCCGGACCGGGGCACGAACCCGTGTCCCCTGCATTGGCAGGCAGACTCTCAACCACTGCACCACCAGGGAAGCCCTACCTTTGTTTTTAATGTAATTTAATTATAAGTTTATATAACCTAATTCTTCACGATGACTGTATTTAACAACCAGCTCGTGAGATACCTGCAAATCCAGCCACTGGCTCATGGGATCTGTAGGAGCTGGCTCCAGCACCTGCTGCTTAAGACACTGGGAAGAAACTGATACAGGAGGAAAGACCAGGGCACGCAATTCAGCGCCAATCCAACTGGTCAGGGTTGTTTCTGCTATAGCATACTAACCGTAACTATACAAAGGGGCCTGTCTAGTCAGGTAATGAACAGCTCAGGGAGGACTGTTTGGGAAGATGCATCCAACACTTACTTACCTCTCTTGTCCTGAGTCACTGAATTTCAGGAGGCAACTGCAGCTTCTGCCAGCTTCAGGCTCTGAAACTGCAACCCATCTCTCCAGTGGGCAGAGGCAAATTGTGCCCCTGGGAGGAAGTGAGAATAGAAATAATAGAAGTGGAAATCAGATTTGGAATAGAGATCAGGAAAAGGCCAACTGAGATCCAGGGCTTTGCCACTTCTGTAAATATTTACATGTGCTGATTACATTTGTAATCAACATCATGCGTGTGGAAATGTTTCACCTGCTGTTTGTTTAAAACATTTGAGAGCCACTGATACTGTCGTCTTGTGATTTTAATTAAATGTTTAGGAGAGATTGAGTTTGCAATCAAATTTTAGGGGCATCTGATTGAACTTAGAATGTGCTGTTTACCAGCTGTGAGAGTCGTGCTTGTTTAGAGCAGTTGTTCTCAAAGTCTGGTCTCCAAATTCTCAGGTTCTGTCCCAGACCCGCTGAGTCAGAAACTCTGGGGGTGGACAACAAGTGTGTTTTAATGAACCCCCCAAGGGGTTCCGATGCACGCTCATGTTTGAGAACCATTGCTCTACAGGGATTGTTAATCCCTTAAGGAAAGCAAATTGTATATGAGATAAAACACCAAAGGTGGCGGACATTTCTCTCAACACGAAGCCTCTTGGACATTAAGGAGTCTATCTATGCTCTTCTGGAGCTTTTCCCATCAAACCCTTGGTTCTCCTCTGAGCCCCACACATGTTTTCCTTTTATAAAGTGCAGGATGAAGTAACCAAATAACAGCTGTTTCCTTTCTAGCTTTGGGGATCAGGGTTCTGGGATTGAAATCTGCCCTGGAGTTCAGGCAGTGCCAATGCTAGGATCGTCCATCAGACATTGATTTTTACTTGTTCCCTTTCCATTTTCCTTGCCCCTGTTCTAAGCAAAGCATCAAGTCCTAATGTTGCCTTATCACCTTTTACAAGGGGGAAACTGGACACTACTTAGAGTTAGTGGCTTAGAGCGTGTGTGTGTGTTGAGGGGGGCAGTGTATATGCATATGTGTTTTAAATCCTTCCCTCGTTGAACAGCTGATGCCGGGTGGACGGATGGGAGGAGGGAGAGTCCAGGAGAAGAAAGAGAGCAGGGAGGATTTGGGGGCCATGATTTAGTGCAGACCCATGCCCCAGGTCCTGACGGCCCCCTGCAGAGTGACAAGGTCTCTGAGGAAAATGGTATGGTGCCCCAGGCAGACACGGCTTCCATCTTCACCAAAGGGTGATGCTGGCCGGCATCCCAGGCTGGGTGCATGCTGGGAAGGGACATCCATGCCTGTGAGTCCTCAAGACCTTGGCACACCCAGTGTAGGGGGAGGGAAGGAGTGTGGTTGAGGGGAGGGAGACTGAATTTTTTTATCGCCCATGGAATGATAGCTCACAGACAGATTTGAGTGGGTCTGGAGAAAATAAAGAAATGTGAGCTTTCTTGCACACAGTTGAAAGTGTGGTGAAGACTTTCATGCCAGCTTCGGTTTGTTTCCCAGGGTCCTTGCCTTTCTCCGCCGTATGTTCTAATCCTCGCTTCTTTCCCCATGTGTATTATCCCAGATGAACACCCAGCACATTGAATCTGTCCCTCCCATCTCTTTCTCTGTCTTTAGACAGAATATTATACAACTTAAGCTAAAGCGAAAACACCAATAAGCCTTGAAACCTTACACTTTTTGGTAAGTGCCTCCTTACCATGAGGTGGTTCCTGCATGTTGGTATTACAGAGCCCTTAATTCCCAGGGCCAGGGGGTCTTTGGGGAGAGCATGGGGTGTCATGGCTGACTCAGAGCTCGATGACACAGGTCACCCCGCTGTACCCACTCCCAGCCTTTGGTGCGGTCAGAGCCCTCAGTGACCAGGAGCTCCGTGTTCTTCTGAGGCTGGTTTTGAACTAATGTTTGTGCCAGAAGCACAGGACATGCTGGGTGGAGGAGGTGTGCTGACGATGGGGCACTTTCTTCTTGGAATGGTCAGTATTTTTCTTACTGATTCCTATTTTTAAATGTTAGAGAAATGAAGCCTGTCATATTTGTAGCAAAAATATCTTTTTGGTTTGTCATTTGTCTCCCAGCTTCATTTGATATATTTTTGTCTACATACAAGCATAAAGCTTTTCCACAGTCAACTACAGTATTTCTCATCCTTCATGGATTTTTCCATTGCTTTTCTACCTAGTGAGCTTTTCCTCACATTGAAATTTGTTACCTATTAACCATTTTTTTTTCACCTAATTGTTTTTATAGTTTGGCTAATATAAAACTAGGTGTCTTTTGGTGCGTGCAATACAAGTCGAAATGTAAGTTGTTTTCTTTTCCTTAACTACTTAACTAATAACCCCTCAGTATTTGTTGACTAATCCATTCCTTTTTCATTGGTATACTCTACTTCTTTTTTCAGAAAGATAGCTTGATTGAGGCATGATGTATATACCATAAAATTCACCCACGTTAAGTGTATGATGCAATACATTTTAGTATTCTGTAGAGAGACACAGTCATCCCCATAATGGAACATCTCCAACACTCCCAAAACATCCCTTGTGTCCATGTGCAGTCAGACCTCACTGCTCCCCTAGTCAACCGTGGATCTGCCTTCTGTCTCTAGGGGTCTGACATTTCATATTAGTGTTATCATACACTGTGTAGTCTTTTGCACCTGGCTTCTTTCATGTAGCATGATGGTTTTTAGGTTCATCTGTATTGTAGCATGACTCATCCGTTTGTTCCTTTTAGTCATGACATAATACTCCATGGTGTGAACATATCAGATTTTATTTGTCCATTCCTCGGTTGATGGACATTTGGGTTGTTTCTACCTTTTGGCTATTGTGAATTTAGCTGCTCTGATCGTTGACATACAAATCTTTGTGTGGACGAACGTTTTCATATCTCTGGGGTAGGTTCCTAGGAGTGAAATTACTGGGTCATATGATAAGTTGATGTTTAACTTTTTAAAGAAACTGCCAAGCTGTCTTCCAAAGTGTCTGTGCCATTTTACTTTACCGTCAGTGGCGTAGGAGGGTCCCAGGCGCTCTATATCCCTATCCACACTTGTTCCTGCACGCCTTTTAAAACATTTATATTTGTTTCTTTTTTCTATTTTAAATCGGTATAGTTGTCAGTCTTTTTCAGGTTATGCTTTAAGAGTAACTATGTTTTCATTTCCTTCCATGGTGAGGGGAACGCAGACTGCCGCTTCCCTACTTAATACATTCTTATCTCAGGTCATAGTAACACCCACGAAAGTTCAGTTCCCCTAAAATATATATATATAAAATTATTTCTCAACCCCTGCCCAACTCCTAAGCAAATTTTGAATTCAGAGCCAAGTAAATTTTGGCTTTGAGCTTACTTCTTTGGGCTTTGGAGATGATGAAAACACCATGGAAGTTTCCTAGTCTTAAAGTCCTTTTGGACATGGGGGCCAGAGCAAGGCTTTTCTCCTTGTTAATCATTTGGGGTGTGTGGAGGGGTTCTTCATTCAGTACTTTGCTCTGTGACCTTTACCCCAGGTTGGGCGCTGCCCCCAGGAAACTCTGGGCTGTTCGAACAGAACCTGGAAGGCCTGTGTCCATGCAGAGATCCGGGACGCCCTGCCTGCCTGCTGACCTGGGCGCACCCAGCTTGCAGCCAGCTCTTTGCACCCGCTGGGCATGCCTTGCCTGTGCTCGGTCACAGTGTCCTTGAAAACACTGGGTTTCTCCAGTGTGGACTAGAACTTTTTGTTCTGTGTTGTTCCTCCTCCACAGACTGTGTGCCAGCTGACCTGAAGAATTAGGCACGAGGGTGAAGAATCCCCCGCACGGATGACTGTCCCTTGGTCACTGTTTCTTGCTGAGCGGCGTCTCCAGGACTCTTAGGTGTCTCACTGCAGTCTTTTTTTTTTTTTTTGCGGTACGCGGGCGTCTCACTGTTGTGGCCTCTCCCTCTGCGGAGCACAGGCTCCGGACACGCAGGCTCAGCAGCCATGGCTTACGGGCGCAGCCGCTCCGCGGCATGTGGGATCTTCCCGGACCGGGTCACGAACCCGTGTCCCCTGCATCGGCAGGCGGACTCTCAACTACTGCGCCACCAGGGAAGCCCTCACTGCAGTCTTGCAGAGTGCAGAGTGGAGCAGTCATGAACGGGCATGATTAATTTCATCAGCTGATCTTCATTTCTGCAAAGTCCTTGTGGAGACCAGGCAGACGGACGTAAATGGGGCAAGAGGTGTTTCACCACGGGTGCTCCAACCGAATTGCCCTGCACTCAGCACTTCTCTGAGGATCGTGCCTGTGGCAGCACCTTCCTTCCAGAGCTTCCTGCGGGGGACACTGGGATACTTTGGGGAGGAATTTTATAGACTATGAAGAACTTTCTCCTTTTAAAAATACAGCACACATACCATTACCATCTATTTCAAAAAATAAACCACTTCATCCATGCTAGTGGAATTTTTAAAACAGCGAGATATTATATATGTATTTTTGTATATTTCTATTGTGAAATGATACATGTTCAGAAAAGTTCAGAAAGCTTATGAGCCATGCGGTCATTAATTATGAAAAACAAACCCCCATGCACATCACCCGGTTCAAGAAACTGCATGGGGCCTGCCTCTGAGAGGCCCCCACTTCCCCACCCCCGCTCCCCGCCCACCATCATCTCCTTATTCACCCTGCAGGCTGCTCAGGTGTTCATGATAATTACTTCCTTACTCTCCTTACCCTCTCAGCACCATCATCAAACACTAACTATCATTTAGTCTTGCCTGTTTTTGGTTTTTTTAATGGTCTCTTTTGATGAACAAAATTTCTAAATTTCAACGCAGTCCAGGTTGTTCAGCATTTTCTTTGATGGCCAGTGCTTTTTTTTTCATATATATATATTTTTTTTTTTTCTATTTTTAAATTTTTATTATTTTTTTTTACATCTTTATTGGAGCATAATTGCTTTACAATGGTGTGTTAGTTTCTGCTTTATAACAAAGTGAATCAGTTATACACATACATATGTTCCTATATCTCCTCCCTCTTGCGTCTCCCTCCCTCCCACACTCCCTATCCCACCCCTCTAGGTGGTCACAAAGCACCAAGCTGATCTCCCTGTGCTATGTGGCTGTTTCCCACTAGCTATCTATTTTATGTTTGGCAGTATATATATGTCCATGCCACTCTCGCTTTGTCACAGCTTACCCTTCCCCCTCCCCATATCCTCAAGTCCATTCTCTAGTAGGTCTGTGTCTGTATTCCTGTCTTACCCTAGGTTCTTCATGACATTTTTTTTCCCTTAAATTCCATATATATGTGTTAGCATATGGTATTTGTCTTTCTCTTTGAAGCCCCTGCTGACCAGAGGTCTTGAAGGCGGCCTGTATTACTTCGTAAAGCTCCATTGCTTGGCCTTTTACACAGAGCTTCTCAGCCATCCGCCCCCAACCGTGTGAGGTAGAGACCAGGGCTCACATTAGATCCCAATGCCTCCATAGGACTCACTGGAAAGATTCCACTGAGCTGCAGTACCACTGTCCTCAGAAATCAAGGGTCGTACTTGTATGATGTCATTCTGAGCGTTCTAGTCTGTTCCATCAGGCTGTTTTCTTTTAATCCTTGTGCTAATATCACACTGGCTTAATTCCCAAGCCTTTATAATAAATCTCAGTAGAACAAGGTCCAGTAGAACAAGTCCTTCCACCTTCAAGTTTCATGGCTGCTCCGTTGCCATGAATTTTAGAATCAGCTCGTCAAGTTTCACACATGCACAAATGTTAGAAATGTGATTGGAATCACACTGGATTTATAGATCAATTTTAAAAGAATTGACATCTTTACAATATTGAAAATTTCAGTCCATAAACATGGTATATCCCTCCATTTACTTAGGTCTTATTTAAATTTCTTAATGCTGTTTTTTGTTTTGTTGTATAGATTCACACCTCCAGGTGTGCCCATAGCCGTCTCTTTGTGTGCTGAGCACTGGCCCATAACACCCACCCCTATTCTCGAGATTCCTTCGCCTCCTCCTGTCCTGGTGTGGGTTTGAATCTTGACTAAACAGTGAGAGGATGGGGCATATCTCTCTCCTCTCCAGGCCTCAGTTTCCCCATCTGTAAGGTAAGGACCCTAGTGCCTGTGTCATAGGTATGAGAAGATTAAACAAGAAAGTACACTTGATATGTTTCGTTAGAGTCTGAGACATAAGAAGAACTCAGTTAATGTTAGTTTAAAAAACAGGACCAAAGAAACAAGCAACCTGCAGGATGGGTGCTATTCAGAGGGAACTTGTATGCTGTGTGGACCAGTCACACAAGACATGGCCTGGGGTCTATTTCCTGGAGGGGGTGGTTCTGGAAGTTTCGATGGATTTGCATATGGGACTAAGGGTAGTCCAGGGCTCACAGTCTGCACCCCAGCCCCAAGGAAGTTCAGTGGCTTTTAGCCCACTGGTTGGTGAGCAGAAAGGCAGGTGGAGGCGGGGTTGTCATCCTGATGCAGGAAGGGGCCGCTGGCCTGGTGCCGGTGCTCTGACCCTGCAGAGGGCTGTGTTTCAGCCCAGTTCAGCCACTAGTTGAGGTCGCCGTGCATCACGTAAGCTCTCACCCTGCCCTTTGTCTTCTAGTGAGGACAAGATTCAGGCTATACTCTGGGTTGTAGTAGCAGCAGGAGAATGGACTGACTGTTCCTGCCAGTTATAAGTGGGACCTAGGTGACATCACACATCTAACTTCAGGGGAGGACCCAGTAACTCTGGCCTGGACTCACGACATGTTCCAACCTGCCAGGGAATTTTACAGGCAACACTTTAAAAATCGTAGCTGTAATGATGTTATGGAAAGTGATAGAAGGCAACAAGGGTCAAGGAGAAAAAATAGCAACAGAAGAGGTGCAGGCACGGGGAGTTGTTATTTTATTTTATTTTATTTTATTTTTTTGTCTTGAAGAACCAGGACTCGGGACATTTCTCATAGGAGAGGTATTGTGTCTATGGGAGGAGCTTGGAGAAAGGGGAGCAAGGCGGTCCACCCAAATGCTCCTGAATTCTGCCTGAAGGGGTCCATGTGCCTTGGGAAACCAATTCTCCCCTGTGACACACTTACTGAACAAAACCCAGTTTGCCAAACAGACGCCCACCTCCTGGAGTTGATGCTGAAGGAGTCTGGAGAAACAACTTCCTGCTGAAATGTCTTGGATCTGGGTCTGACTTTCAGAGCTAGGGAAGAACATCAGATAGTTTCTCAGGCCAGTGGACACCGGAGACCCTGGGACCCAGAGAGGATGGCAAGTGGCCGGGGGCCAGGGACCCTCCACCTCCTGCAGCCCTGTCCTTATCAGACCTTCAGGGGACTTCTGGCTGATCTGTGACAGATTGTCCCCTTGAGTAAACTTTAGACAGGCTCCTCTGGGCCTTGCCCTGCTCTGTCTTTGACCTTTCTAGCCCAACTTTAGCAAGAACCCTGCTAAGTAAATTTAGAGAGAGTCCCCCCATTCCTGATATATGCTCACCCTGGATAGCTGATTAAGAATTTAGAGCAGGCAGATGCCACAATCAGATCTGTGTCTGTTATTTGTTATTTGTCACTCTGGCTCCAATGTGAGCATGTAAACACCAGTAGACTTGTTGCCCCAGTTGTCCAGGGGATAAATAATGGTTTCCTGACCTGGAGTGTGCAGTGCAGTTGGAGAGAAATGGATGGATTTAGGAATATTTGGGAATTAGAGGAGACAAGGCCTGCTGGCTCAGCGGCTCCTTTTAGGCTGCTGAGCGCAGGAGGATGAGGTGGGGGAAATCTTTGTCCCCTTGCAGAGTGGGGCTGCCCAGGTGTGCAGCTGTGGCGTTCCAAGGAAAGGCTCAGGCTACCGAAATTTCTAGGAAACTTAAAAGGAGACTCAGATGCATCAGTGTAGAAATACAACCTGAACATAAAAAATAAAAAAGTGTCTTGGGGCTTCCCTGGTGGCGCAGTGGTTGAGAGTCCACCTGCCGATGCAGGGGACATGGGTTCGTGCCCTGGTCCTGGAGGATCCCACATGCCGTGGAGCGGCTGGGCCCCGAGAGCCATGGCCACTGAGCCTGCGCGTCCGGAGCCTGTGCTCCGCAACGGGAGAGGCCACAACAGTGAGAGGCCTGTGTACCGCAGAAAAAATAAATAAATAAATAAAGTGCCTTGTAAAATCCAAACTTTCTATCTATTCCCTGGATTCCTATTCAGTGCTGTCAACGGGCTTACACACCATCATCCTCACTCACTCAGTTGTAATCAGGTGTAGGAGTCCCATTTGGTGCTCTTAAAAAAAGACAAAACAAAATAAGAACCTTGACTTGCTAGTGGGCACATCTGTACGTATTGAAAGAGTCCACTCCAGTGTTCTTTCAGGAGTTTCATTGGGGTCTGGGTGTGGCTCTGCCAGATTTCATCTGGTTGCTTCTCCATTGTGGGCACTTGATTCACCTCCAATTTCTGATTCTCACGCTTGGCCGGGCCACGGTTGGCATGGCAGCTCAAAAGCCTGTTATCTAGACCATGGAAATCATTCACAGTGTTTGACCCAGTAATGTGGTGCCTGGGAAGTTATCCCAAGGAAACAAGTGAAAGAAAAAAATAACTGCAGGAAGACACTGTTTGTGGCGTTCTCTATGACAGGGGAACAATTTCAATTGGCTGGCAAGGTCAACAATGGGGGAAGCCCAAGTGTATTGGAGAACAGTAAAGAGGGTAGTTTCAAAGGCCATGAAAACATGGCAAACATGGCAAAATGCCCTCATAGTTCCAGTGAAATGATAAGCACACCATGATTACAAGCATGAAAAATTGATGTATAAAACCTAAGGAAAACACCATTGGTGCCAAGATGGGAATATGAGCAGTTTAAGTTTTTCTTTGAAAAACTTAATTTTAAGGATACTTAGCTGTCTCTTACAATACATAGAATTCAGGAAAATGAGCGTAAACAACACGGTCATTTAATTTGGGGGTATTTCTCTTGGATACCTTCACACTGACCACAGTTTTCAAATCAGAACGAGTCTGAAACATTTTCTGTTGAGTTTTGTGTGTGTGATTGTCTTTATATTAACCTCTTACAAATGCTATATCAAAATTGGCAAAGATAACACAGCATGATTCTGGCAAGGAATACAATTAAATGAGAAACAACATTTAGCAGCAAAACCCAAAACCAAAACCAAAACAGTCAGTGTACAGAGAGCTCCCTTATTCAACATCAGATTCTATTTAACATCAGATCCATGGCTGACACAATGTTACCCAATGTTGAAATAAGGCAGCGGACAGTTTATTGTTCTTGTAACTTGTGTAGAAGTCATGCCCATCTGGTTGGGAGTGTCAGAACCCCACAGGCATGAGTGTAGTCTCAAGAGGGATATATGGTCCCCAGAGCTAAACCGTGGGAAGGGAGGGAGGCGGGTGGGCCCCAGGGGGACCGACGCCCAGGCTGGCATCCTCTCCCCCAGCCAGTGCGCTTTCTTCTTTTCCACTAGTGGACTTGTTTTCTTCTGATATTGCTCAGCCCTGATTTAACATATGCCACATACATCTCGATGCAGAAGGCAAAGTTAAGAGCAAGCTTTGAAGACAAAGGTGGGATGGCTTATCCCAGTGGCAGTACCTCGTCCCCTACCCATAACATACCCACCCATAACACACCCGGGCTCACTCATTCTCTTTCTTTTCTACACACATGTGCTTAAGTGTGTGTGCTAGCACACACACACACACACAAAACACACACACACACACCTGTGCAAAACGTGAGCCCTGAATGGGCCATTCTCGTGGCATTGTCCCATGATGCGAGAACTTGGAAGGGGACAGCTTTTCCACCAGGAAAGATAAACCCGAGGTCAGGTCACTACCTGTACCACCCAGGCTATTGGTCATAAGCTGAGTGACTTGCTCAGAGTCAGGGACCTGGGCTGTCATGGTCACCACTTTGCATCCAGTGTCTGAAACATTCAGTCTTGGTCAATGGAGGCCCATCCCTGAAAGTGCGTCTCCTCTGATGTTTTTGCATCTCTGATGCTGAGGACCAGTCCCAGGCCTCAGTGTTCCTTGGCTTCCCTAATTCTGAAAGCCTTTATTCACCCCAACAATACCCTTGAACTGCTAAACCTCCTCGCCTACAGCTGCTTCCTCTCTGAGCTGTGAGGTCCAATGCACCATGTCTTGTGTTACCCCTGTTGTGTTCTAGCACTCTCATTTCCTTGGATCTAGAAGATCTTCACTTGACATAGCTGAGCCCTTTGGTCTAATGGCCCTTCTAGTCTGTGAGTTCTTGGTGAGTTCTTTCCCTGCAGAATTGATGCATAATTTTAACCATGGTTTTGCCAGCATAATTAAGGCCCGTGTTGCCTTTCCTCTGCAACCTTCCCAAACTTGCATCCAATAACCCCGCTTCTACTTCTGGAATTAAGATGGTGTGCATTGCTTGATGAAATCTCCAGCTTCATGGATTGGGGACAAAATCACAGTCCTCACTGCCATGTGTCCTTAGTATAGATGAATCCTCCATGTCTGTGGCCCTGGCCAGCTGTCTCTCCTGCTCCTGCAGTGCTTTCTAAACCATTCTACTTTTCTCCAGGGTCCTACTCTTTTTTCTTTACATCTCTCTTGGTTGATGACCTTGCTTTCACCCCTGTTGCAAATTAGTACTGTTAAGACTGACTTTCTACTCTCATGTCAATCAACTGGTCTACCTCTGCATGTTCCTGTCCCCTCCAGGGCCGGGCTGCACTCTCACTGTCTGGGCATCCTGTCAAATGCCGATTCTGAGTCAGCAGGTCTGGGGTACATTTTAATAAGCTCCCAGGTGAGGTCATGGCTACTGGTTCCAAGATTGCACCTGAGAAGCCGAGTGTTTGTGCACACCTACTTCTTGTTTCCTTAGCATCTATCCATCCCTCCCTCCTTCCACCATCAATCCATGTGATTCTGGGGAAGCTAATTCCACTATCATCTTGCTTCTTGGCAAGGTCAATATTTCATCTTGTGCCAGGGACCACAGTGACTGTTCACAAGTGGACATGGTCCCTGTTCCCTGCATGGAGCTCAGGGAGTTTTGGAAATTCTGTGACACAGGCCTGCTTCTTCTGGATGGTTGATGTGAGGCTGTGACTCTGGTAACACAACTGCCATATTTTTTGCTCCAATGTGGCAGCACCTAGAGAAGGACGGTCACCCATGGAGAGAGGCAGGGCCACGATGTCCCAGGGAGGGGGGCAGAGCTCCCGTCACACTGGCCGGAAGCCTCTCTGCCCTGGGCTTTTGTGTGCAGAGAAGCAGTGTGTTCCTGCTCTTAGTTTAGGTCCATTGGCTCTGGTTTTCTGTTACACGTGGCTAAAAACATCTCCGATGGAACAAGAGACATTGCATAGGAGGGGTGAGAACAGATTACTCAATAACTCTGAGACAAGCCATTCAATACAATAAAATCAAATCTCTTACACCAATAACATTGCTAAACAAATTATAATTAATTAATGGTTGACATAAACACCATTATTTTCATATCCGCCCATTTTCTCACGTTTCCCCAGCTCTTCTCTTGCCTATGGAAATGAATCTCAAGTCTTCTCTTTACTGGTTGGATTTTCTGCAGTGCTGTCATTTTTTTCTTTTAAAAAAATGGTTTTGGGCATCCCTGGTGGCGCAGTGGTTGAGAGTCCGCCTGCCGATGCAGGGGACACGGGTTCGTGCCCCGGACCGGGAGGATCCCACATGCTGCGGAGCGGCTGGGCCCGTGAGCCACAGCCACTGAGCCTGCGCGTCTGGAGACTGTGCTCCACAACGGGAGAGGCCACAGCAGCGAGAGGCCCGCATGCCACAAAAAAAATAAAAAATAAAAAAATTGGTTTTTTTTGGCTGTATCAGGTCTTATTTGAGGCACTGCAGGATCTTCGTTGAGGCATGTGGGATCTTTTGTTTTGTTGTTGTTGTTGCGGTGTGTGGGTTTTCTCTCTGTAGTTGTGGTGCAGGGGCTCCAGGGCGTGTGGACTCTACAGTTGTGTCGCAAGAGCTCAATAGTTGTGGCGCGTGTGGGCTTAATTGCCCTGTGGCATGTGAGATCTTTGTTCCCTGACCAGGGATCAAACCCACGTCCCCTGCAGTGGAAGGCGGATTCTTTACCACTGGGTCACTGGGGAAGTTCCATCTGCAGTGCTGTCTTAATTAGTCAACCCTCTGCTGATGGGAGGGCAAGCTTGTGCTGCAGCCCATGGAGCACCACACTGGCCACCACAAGAAGCAGAAGTAACGCCGTCCTCTGCTTCTCTCATTAACTCCGCATGGCAGGCATTGCACATGTATTAAACAGAAAAGGAAACTCAGAAATCCAAAAGGGCTCACCTAAGCTCTCTTGGGGTAGATGTGGCAGAGTTGGAATATCAATTCAGGAAGCTCCTCCAAAGCCATTCTCTTTATGGTAAACATTTGATGTTCTCTTCCACCCTTCCTTGGGCAGGGGAAGCACTCTATCCCCTCCACAGGGGCAGACACACTGATCCTCCTAATTACGGGGTGAACACAGGACCCAAGATAGCCAGTCAGATTCCCTCTCGGAAGTTTGCATCTTGAGCTGACACACAGTGGGGAAGCGTTAGAGCTGAGCCGTCCTGTAGAATGTCCCAAAGAGCTGGCTTGTGTGGCTTCTACTGACAACCCCAGGCTTCCCAAGTCCTGGCTGCCCAGCTTTTCCATGACTATGATCTGCCAAATGGTCTTCCAATGGTTTTGGTTTGTTTTAAGTACGTTGCATTCAATTTCTGTTGCTTGCAACCAAAGGGCCATATTGATATTCTCTTCTTGGTGAACAGTATTTTCTCCCAGAGGAAATATCAAGGAGACAATGGCTCTCAAGATGGGTTTTGGAGCTAAGCAGGAGTTAGCCAGTTACAAGGGGGTGGGGTTGAGAATTCCAGTTAGCAAGGAAAGCATACTTATAAGCACAAGTGCTTCAGGGAACCTCAAGTGTTCTGGTCTGGCTGTCATGTGGTTAGGAGAATGATCTGTGTTAGCCAAGAATGAGTCAGGAATGCAAACCCACTATGCAAGTTATGAAACAGAGAATGAGACCTTACATGGTCTGGGGTTGCAGGAGGGTGTGCATGGGTGGACAAGTTGGGGCTTGCGGGCAATTCCAATGTGGGACCTCGAAGAGGAGCCCACAGAGGAAGATGCAATGCCACTGTCTCTTTGTGGCTCCTACATGGGTTAGCCGTGAAGCGTCTGGTGATCAGCAGCAACAGAGGAGAGGGAGGGCAAGCTGGAACTTTCTGGTGCTTCCAAGTCTCTCCATGACCTTATCTGATCACACAGATTTTCAGGGAGTCAGTGAAGAACACTAGCCTGCAACCACAAGGAAGGGAATGCTGGGGACATCACTCCCAGCCTGACCTAGTCAGCTAGAGAACAACCAAGCACATGACCTGACAAGATTTGCAGCATTTGGAGGTAACTCAGCAGCAGAGTGAATCCTGCAGCAAGTTGGGAGAGGCAGAAGGTGTCCATGGGAATTACCCGCATCCCCGTGAAGTGAGGAAGGATAGCAGAAAGGGAGGGTGCTATGGTCTCAAACTTTGTGTCCCCCCCAATTCATATGTAGAAACTTAATGCCCAGTGTAATGGTATTAGGAGGTGGGGCCTTTGGGAGGTGATTAGGTCATGAGGATGGAGCCCTCATGAATGGGATTAATGCCCTTAGAAAAGAGACCCCAGGGAGTTTTCTCACCCCCTCTTCCCCCTGATCTCAAACTTACAAACTCCAGGATGGTGAGAAATATATTTCTGTTGTTTAAGCCACCCAGTCTATGATATGTTGTTAGAACAGCCTGAGCAGATTAAGACAGAGGGACAGGAGAAATGTGGGCAGTGACACATACTGGACCTGGGTAGTCAAACATAGCTGGTCAGTGAGGAAGATGGGAGTTTCTAGAAGAACCCCTAAGTCAGGCTTGGGTATCTAGAGGGAACAAAGGGATATGAGAGGGCAGTCTCCCTGAGTTGGAAGGATGAAGGAAGCAGTCCTTGGAGGCAGAGTTGGCACCATTTCCGGGATTCTGGATGGGATGGAGCTTGTTCAGAAAGACCTCAGGGACCTGGTGGAGGGAGAGGGGTCCCTCCACACCCAGTCCTGTGCCCAGGCTGGCAGTGTCTTGACTGAGCAGCACAGACCAACAGACACTGGTTAATCTTTACTGAGCTCCCACCTGGCCATGCAGGTGACTCATTCATAGCCAGGACAAACAGATGGAGAGATGGACAATATGAAAGAAAACCCAGCACAACTGGGCTCTGATAGAAGAGCATGGTGTGAACTCTCAGTCTGCCCCAGACCCGGGGTCAGGGCAGACTCAGCAGGGGACGGATTTCTAAATCACACCTGGCGGTTGAGTGAGAATCAGTAAAGTGTATCGGGGAGAGGAATCAGCACCGCAGAGCCCGAGGGCCAGGGAGAGCACGTGGTGTGAAGAGAGGAGACAAGTCCAGGTGGCCGGAACAACCTGCAGATGGAGCTGGCGGACTCAGGGCTGGAGAAGTCAGGTGTTCACGATGTCTGACACGGCAATGTGGAAGGATGGATAAATCAATGTAGACACTCAAAATTAAAAATATTCTGTCTTTAGCCTTTTAAATAAATGGAACCCTATAAATGTTAAGCAATATATGTATTGTTTATGGAGTGATAAAATCAGTAGTGCGAAGCATTTAGCAAAAGATTCTAATTATGTTCACATGATCCAATGAAGTTTTGAAATGACTGGTGCTGTCTTTGGTTTGCCCTGGCTGTCACTACCTGTCCCACATCTGCGCCTTGTTAGATTGATGAAGCTGCACAGTCTTCTAAGGACCATCGCCTACCTTCACAGTCATTTGGGTACCCGAGGGCACACTCACCGAGAATCTTCTGACATCACAGCATTGATCCTGGGATAGGACTTTGCTCAAATTCCGCCGAGTTAACTGCGGTGACATTCAATAAGGCTTAGCTCTAATACTGCTCTTCAGAAACGACTGAATACATCAGTGAGAATTGCTTATTGGAGTGAAAGGTTTATTTAGTTGGCTTAATTTTAACAATTTTCCTATACCCTCAGCCCACAGTCTGTCATTTGGCCACCTTTTATGACTCAATAACTTGAAAGAACTTTTGGTTCAGCGTACTTTTCACTTCTGTTATAACACAACACATACATTTTTGTGTAATGTATTCAGACCAACAGATGGTTTTTCTCTTTGAAATGATATTTCATTTTGCTTTGTTTTGGTTGGAATATCATGGTCCTTCAGTGCTCTGATAGATTGTGCTGTGTTTTCACGAATATATTCTGCTTTGTATGTTTGATCACACTGACCATTCCTCAGGTTGATCCATTTGTTCTAACAACTGGAACTTCTTCCAGTACAGCCACATCTCTAGAAAAGTTTTCCTGTTCGGATGGTTAATGACTGCAACTTCACAATTCCTGTAGGAGGGAATCCAAAAGGCTGGAGAGGGCCACCAAACTATCTTTGCAGTGTCAGTCTGCAGACCCCAACATTGTTTTCCATTTCACATGATTTTAACTCCCTTTTTCTATATATGTTATTTAATCCTCATATAGCAAGGTTTCCTTGCTATATGGTAGTAAATATAAAGCTTATTGAGAAAAGTTAAAGCCAATTAGTTGATTTATAGTATTTTTATTATTATTTATTTATTTATTTTTGCGGTACGCAGGCCCCTCACTGTTGTGGCCTCTCCCGTTGCGGAGCACAGGCTCCGGACGCCCAGGCTCAGCGGCCATGGCTCATGGGCCCATCCACTCCACGGCATGTGGGATCCTCCCGGACCGGGGCACGAACCCGTGTCCCCTGCATCGGCAGGCGGACTCCTAACCACTGCGCCACCAGGGAAGCCCTATAGTATTTTTAAATTTTATTTTTCAGAGATAAATGAATGCAGCATTATGGCTGATGTCAGATCAAACCATCCTAGTATTTTCTATCTGCTGGTTGGAACTCCATATTTTTCCTGCAATACTGCACTCCACCGCCTAGACAGGATCAAATAGACATGGATGTAAATACTTCACTCTGAGACCATATTTTATGAGCACTGACAATAAAGTTTGATATATTGTTTCAGATATCTTACAGTGTCACAAAACCATTAATTTACCATGAAAATCTTAGATTTTATATTTTAAGTAAATTATTAAAATGACTTTTTTTTGCCAAAAGGTTGAAATTTTATTGGTTATAACTAAAATTTTACAGTTTTGATTTATATATTTTCCCCCAAATTGTTTTCTTTTTTCAGTCAGATATATATATATTGCAACAAACTGATTCCATAAATTTAGATTGCAGTGATATGCTCATATCAATATGATCATTTGTCTTATTAAATGTATTGTGTCTAAAAATGTCAAATTATTTTTTAACTACACAGCAAAACTTTTAAATTGTG
This sequence comes from Mesoplodon bidens, assembly GCF_964165515.1. Lineage (NCBI taxonomy): Eukaryota > Metazoa > Chordata > Mammalia > Artiodactyla > Ziphiidae > Mesoplodon > Mesoplodon bidens. The sequence goes on along the minus strand of NC_138162.1, from coordinate 99,413,752 downwards.
ATGGTGGTTGTTAAAGGTTAATATGATTTATGAATATTATTTGATTAGCTTTTCCCCTAATGCTTTATTATATGTAACTTATAATGTTATTACATGTTTTCTCATTGATGGTTACAAATTGTCTCTCTGTACTGGGAGATTTCTCACTGCCCATTCTGATAAAATAAATGTTTAACACTTTCCACCTTTAACCATATAACTTTTGAGTAACATTTCACCCAACAACTGTATCACAACAACAAAAGTAAGCCACTTGTTTTTCTTGAAATGAGCAAGCTGTATCTTTTCATTTCAGGAAAAACAAAGTATTTCATGACAAGGTACTGCAAGTTATCCAAAGTGTGAAAACAAGATGATGGACTTACTTTTACCTCTGTTTTCTCCCCAGAATTAAGAAAGACTGTAAAGGGGAATTCCCTGGCATTCCAGTGGTTAGGACTCTGTGCTTTCACTGCTAAGGGCATGGGTTCAATCCCTGGTCAGGGAACTAGGATCCCACAGCTGCACGACGTGACCAAAAAAAAAGACTGTAAAGGGTTAGACAGAAGGCATAACCCTGAGGGACACAGAGACAAGGAGGCAAATGGCAGTTACTGCATCTTGGATACTGGTGATAAGATGGACAAGGGGTAACTGAAGTGCAGAGAAAGCTGAATCCTTGCTCAGCAATGTGGAGCCAGCTGAGAAGTGGGTCTAATTCATACACTGAAATGCAGAAAGGACTAGGAATTGGAGGCATCAGACCCCGCTGACGTGGGGAAGTGGGTGCAGTGGGAAACAGGGTTGTTAGAAAGTTTGTATGGGGAGCCATTTAAATCCTGTCCTCCTGCCCTGCTCCTCCTTGATCGCCCTCCCTGGCTCTGGAAATGTCTGAAAGTTTTCTCCCTGCAGAGGACCAGGTGAGGGAGGCTGGACTCAGACACAGGCATCGCTGAGGGGGGTTGATACTGAAATGTCATCTCACCTTCCCCCTTTCTCCACAAGAGTACAAGAACGTTGGCAGCCAGAGGTATACCCTCCAGGCAGGAGAGCCCATGACCTTCTCCAGAAAAATCCACCGGCCCAAGAAAAAAGATGATGAAATAGCCCAGGTGACTGAAAGTCACAAATAGCCCACCAGCCGAGTAAATGTCCCCGCCCCTACTCCTGACTTTGCAGTGAGTGTTTTTATACCTTGTTCTAAGGTCAGATGGCCATGAATCAGACATTTGAAGACAGAAAGCTTCCAACAAAAGAAATAGAAACCAAAGTAAATAGAAAGAGCACAGGGGCGTGTTGGTGGGGGCTGGAAAAACTGGGAGAAAAGACAAACAATGTAAAAATAAAAATAAAATTTCCTGAGAACTATGATTTGTATTCTTAAAGAAATAAAGGAAGATATTGCTCCTCAGAAATCAAAGCAGGTAAAAACCAGAAAGGAATGTTCATAGCATAAAAACAGGTCTTGGAAACTAAAAAAATATGAACATAGAAATGAAGAGTTTTAGTGGAGGTGATGGAAGGAGACTAGGGGATATCTCCAAGAAAATAGACTTGAAAAGAAAATTAGGAAGAAGATGGGAGAGAAAAAGGAAGAATATTAGAAGAGTACTCCAGGAGATCTGACATCTGAACAAAGGAACCCCACTAGTGGAGGTGAGAGAAAAGAGAGAGAAATTTATCAAATAAATCACTTAAAATTCCTAGAACAGAAGGACCTGGGTTTCCAGTTTGAAAGGACCCACTGAGTGCCCTGCAAAATGGAAGAAAAAAGACCCTCCTCAAGCATAAAACTTGGAATGTCAAAACGCAAACACTGAGATCAGGAACAATCCTAACACCGAACAGTGAGGGCGAGGAATGGGACCCAAGCCCAACAATATGGCGGTAGCTCACAGGCAGTGAAGGAATGCCTTCCAGAGATTGCAGGGAAATGATGTCCAACAGAGACCCTAGACCCAGAAGGGCAAGCAGTCAGGAGGAGGACGGAAAAATGACATTTCAGTCCTGAAAATTCTTGAGAAATTGCTCTGCAAATACCCTTTCTCAGGAAGCTACTAGAGAATATGCTCCAGCAAAATGAAGGAACAAGTCAAGAAAGAGAAAAACAGGAGGTCCAGGAAGTAAGAGAGAGGTAAAGGAATGTTCACAATGACCTGTTACCTGAGGTGCCCTGAGGGTCTTGTGGACCAAGGCTGCAGAGTGGGCACCCTGAGGGAGCAACAGCAGGAGGAAGGTCCTAGAAAGACTCCTTCCAAGAAAAAAAAATGCAGCTGGTGGAATACTTGATGTTTCTGGATGCATTGAGAAGAGATTCATATTTCTGGTGAAGGGTTTTGGAATAAATTTGTAATTGGTACAAAAAATTCAATAGCCTGCAATACCTTACAGTGAAACAAACAATATCTTTTTGTGGCATGAAAAGCTTGCTAATTAAAAAAAAAATGAGTGGCTTATTTTTGTTTTTAATGTCATAAATGTTGGGTGCAACTGTTGCTTGAAAGTCATTAAAAGTTGAAATTATCAAACACTTTTTTTTAATCAGAATTGGCAGTAATGTACTGGTAAGTTCATGGTTCAAAGAAAGTAAATTTGTAGTCATCAATGCAAAAACATAAAGGCACATTATGAATTGGTTACATGCAATAAAACATTTGACATATACTCGGGGACAAAAATTATGGAAGGATATTGATAATGCAAATGAAAAATATTTAGTAAACACTATAAAAAATCTGCAATATTTCTTTTAACATCTTTAGTGGAGTATAATTGCTTTACAATGGTGTGTTAGTTTCTGCTTTATAACAAAGTGAATCAGCTATACATATACATATATCCCCATATCTCCTCCGTCTTGCATCTCCTCCCACCTTCCCTATCCCACTCCTCTAGGTGGTCGAAAAGCATCTCCTTGTGCTATGCAGCTGCTTCCCACGAGCTATCTATTTTACATTTGGTAGTGTATATATGTCCATGCCACTCTCTCACTTAGTCCCAGCTTACCTTTCCCCCTCCTCGTGTCCTCAAGTCCATTCTCTACATCTGCATTTTTATTCCTGTCCTAAAAATCTGCAACATTTTTGACTGCATAGTTAAAAATAATTGAACATTTTCAGACAAGATATAGTTAATGGAATTTAAAAAATACTAATATTGATATGGGTAAGTCATTGCAATCTAAAATTTATGGAATCAACATTTTTCAAATTATGTATCTGAAATAAGAAAACAATTTTTGGGAAAATTTATTAATTAAAGCAGTAATATCTTAGTCATTACCAACAAAATGCATAGTTGCATAGCTGAGATATATTGTATTAGTCTTCTCAGGCTGCCATAAAGAAATACTGAGTGGCTTAAACAACAGAAACTAACTGTCTTACAGTCCTGGATGCTGGAAGTCTGAGATCAAGGTGTTGACAGATTCAGTTCTTGGTGAGAGCCCTCTCCCAGGCTGCAGATGGCTGCCTTCTCGTTGTGTCCTCACATGGAAAGGAGAGAGAAAGCAAGCTGTCTGGTGTTTCTTCTTAAAAGGACACTAATCCCATCATGGGACTCCATCCACATTACATCACCTAAACCTAATCACCTCCCAAAGGCTCCACCTACAAAACCATCCCATTGGGCTTCAAACATATGAATTTTCAGTCCTTAGAGCATATCTAGACCTTAAAGAGGAGATAATTCTATGGCTGGGGGTGGGTGGACACTACCCCTTTGGAGAGCAGTTCCTCATCTCCCTGAGGCTAAATGGGCACATGCCTGTGACCTGGCAAGTCTGCTCTTAGATGTGTGCACATGTGCATCCATAGACAGGAGAAGAGCCACACCATCTATAATCATAAAAGGGTAGGTAATGTAAATGTCCACCCACAGGAGCATGAATAAACTGGGGCACATGCCTGTGATAGAATACTACATACAATGACATGAATGTATCTCAAAGTGGTAATTATGTGCTCAGGACAGCAAGTTGCAAAAAGTTGCATTCCATATGATGCCAAATATACAAAGAAAAAAAAAACATGTAATACACTGTGGTCCGTTGTTTATGGGTATGTATATATGTACTATTTGGATTAACTTTAACTATATGAACAAGTTCCAAAAACAATATGGTGATGATTTTGACTAAAGTTCTATAAAACATATAAGATAAATTGAAGAGAAGGGACATATATATTCTACTAAGTTTCTCCATCAAGAAATAATATATTTCTCACCATACAAACCTTTTTTTGTACTCCATTCTGTAAGTGTTGATAGTTTTCTTCCTTAGGCACTATACACTTCTTTTAGGATTATCTATAGGTATTTTCTCTATTTTTGTTGCTGTTACTTCTGTTACTATTTTTTTTTTTTTTTGCTGTACGCAGGCCTCTCACTCTTGTGGCTTCTCCTGTTGCGGAGCACAGGCTCCAGACGCGCAGGCTCAGCAGCCATGGCTCACGGGCCTAGCCGCTCCGCGGCATGTGGGATCTTCCCGGACCGGGGCATGAACCCGTGTCCCCTGCATCGGCAGGCGGACCCTCAACCACTGCGCCACCAGGGAAGCCCACTTCTGCTACTATTAATGGAATCTTTCTCCATTATAAATTATATTCTGTGATTGTTGTCTTATAGAAAAGATAAGATATTAATTTTTTATTCTTTATTCTTATAGCTTATCACTTCATACATTATAAGAATTTTAAGGTGATTCTCTTAGTTTTCAGTACATTACTCCATTATCTTCTAATTGTAATACTTTTATTTTCTCCTTTTAAATAATTGTATGTTTTGTTCCTGTTTTATTTTTTAATCTTCTGCATCACCTGAAACTTCCAGAAAAATGTTAAGTAATAGTAATAGGAGGCAATTTTGTTTTGCTTCTAACTAAAATGAGAATGTCTTTGAAGTATGATATCAGTTGCCACTCAAAATTAGATTTTTAGATTTCTCAACTTTTTACTACCAGTAGATGTTAAATGGTATAAAATTTACTTTTGGGCATTAAGTGAAACATTTTTAATTAGAGCCATTTCATGTCAACGTATAACATTAACATCTTTCAACAGATTATATTTTAAATGCACAATTCTACCATTAGATGGTGCTGTGCCCCCAATTTTTCTGATGCCCTAACATTAAACTACTGATTTGGTGTTAAAGTTTAAACCTTTGAATTTAATATGATCCTCAAATGAGTGTCCTTTCAACTTTCACCAAACTGACCCTAAATTAAGAATATTTTTTAAACCTTTTCCCCCATTTATTTGGTCAGTTTTATGGGGGGTATAATTTACACACAATCCAGTCTACAATCCAGTCCACAATCCAGAGTTCTAACAAATACATAGAGTCTTGTAACCACCCCCCAGTTGATATTTAGAACATTTCCATTACCCTGATAAGTTCCCTCATACGTTTTTGTAGACAACCCTCTTCCCTGACCAGCCCCTGGAAACCACTGATCTGCTTTTGTCAGTGGTTGCCTTTTCTGTAGTTTCATGCATGCAATGTGTGATCTGTTGTGTCTGGCCTCTTTTCTGTAGCATCGTGCTTTTAGGGTTCATCCATGTTGTCAAGTGATTCTGTAATTTGTTCCTTTTTATTGGAGAATGTCATTTCATTGTACGGATATACGACAATTTATTTATCCATTCACCATTTGATGAGTATTTGGGTTGTTTCTAGCTTTTGGATATTATGAATAAAACTGCTATAAACTTTCACGTACAAGTCTTTGTGTTGACATATACTTTCACCTTTCTCTAATGAATACATAGCAGAGGAATTGCTGAGTCAGATAATTCTTATATGTTTAATTTGATAAGATGCTGCTTCCAAATGGTTTTTCCAAAGTGGCTCTACCATTTTACATCCCCCCCAGCAGTGCATGAGAGTTCCAGTCTCTCTCTGCACATCTTCATCAACACTTGGCATCATCAGTCTTTAAAATTCTGGTGGGTGTGTAGTTATATTTCATTGTGGTTTTACTTCACATTTCCCTAATGTCTAAGGTTGTTGAGCATCTTTTCATGGGCTTCTTGGCCATCTGATACTCTTTGGTGAACTGTCCAAATTGTTTTGGCCCTTTAAAAAAGTGGGTTATCTCCTTATTATTGAATTGTAACAGTTTTTCATATATTCTGGGTAGAAATCTTTTATATGTTTTGTAAATATTTTCTCATAGTCTATGGTTTGCCTTTTCATTTAGCTTAATGGTATCTTTTGAAGAGCAAACATTCTCAATTTTGAAGTCTATTTTACTAAGTTTTAAAATATATGGTTCATGCTTCAGGGGTCCAATTTAAGAAATCTTTGCCTAACCCCAGGAGACCAAGATTTTCTTCTGTTTTCTTCTAAAAGTTTCATAGTTTTAGCTTTTACATGTAGATCTATGAGTCATTTCAAATTAGTCTTTCTATATAGTGTGAAGTAGGGGTTGAGTTTAATCGTTTTGTTTTGTTTTTGTACAGGGATAGCCAATTGTTTTAGCACCTTTTGTTGAAAAGCTTATAGTTTTTCCATTGAATTGCCTTGGCACCTTTGCCAAAAATCAATTGACCTTGTATGAGTGGGTCCATTTCTGAACTATTTTTTTCTATTGACCTATATGTCTATTTCCTGTAGACCTTATTACCATGCTGTCTGGGTAATTGTTCATTTAGAGTACATCTTAAAATCAAGAGTGTGAGTCCTAAACCCTGCTCTTCTTTTTCAAAATTGGGTTGGCCATTCTAGGTCCTTCGCATTTTCACATACATTTTATAATTAGCTCAATTTCTACAAAAAAGACTCCTGAGATTTTGTTTGGGATTGCACCAAATCTATCCATCAATTTGGGGACACTTGACAGCATAACAATAGCAAGTCATGAGCAGGATATATCTCTCCATTTATTTAAAGTTTCTTGAATTTTTTTCAGGTTTGTTTTATAGTTTGTGCATCTTTTTTTTTTTTTTTTTTCCAGTATGCGGGCCTCTCACTGCTGTGGCCTCTCCCGTTGCGGAGCACAGGCTCCGGACGCTCAGGCCCAGTGGCCATGGCTCACGGGCCCAGCCGCTCCGCGGCACATGGGATCCTCCCAGACCGGGGCACGAACCCGTATCCCCTGCATCGGCAGGCGGACTCCCAACCACTGCGCCACCAGGGAGGCCCGCATCTTTTAATTTAATAATAAACTTATATAAATTTATATAAACACTTACATGAAATAAGTATTTCATATTCTTTGATATCACTGTAAATGGGATTTAAACATTTTTAATTTTCCAATTTTTCATTGTATTTCTAGCATACAAAAATTTCCAATACATTGAACTTCTAGTATATATGAATACAATGGATTTTTGTACATTGACCTTGTATCCTACAACCTCATTATACTCACATGTTAGTTTTAGCAGCTTTTTTGTAGATTCCTTAGATTTCTCTACACAGAGTCTCATGTCTTTGTGGATAAAGCTGGTTTTGTTTCTTCCTTTCCAATCTATATGCTTTTTATTTAGTTTTTGCTCAAGGACCTCTGTGGTAGGCAGAACCATGGCATTAGAATGTCCATGTTCTAATCCTTAAATCTGTGATGAATTAGCTGACATGGCCTAGGTCAATTAAGTGTGTGGATGGAATTGAGGTTGCTAACCAGTGACTTCAAGAGATTATTCTGGATTATACAGGTGGACCCAGTGTAACCACAAGCGCCCTGATAAGGGAAGAAATTGGCAAGGAGGAGGTCAGAGTGATGGGGTGAGAGGGACTGGGCCACAGTTGTTGGCTTTGAAGATGGAGGAAGGAGCGGTGAGCTGAGGAATGTGGGCAGCTTCTAGAAGCTGGAAAAGGCAAGGAAATGATTCTCCCCCAAGAGTCTCCAGAAGGAGCCAGCCCTGTCGACACCTTGATTTCAGCCCAGTGAGATCTATGTCAGACTTCTACCCTACAGAACTGTAAGATAATAAATATAAAAAGAATGAAATAATGCCATCTGCAGCAACATAGATGGACCTAGAGATTGTCATACTGAGTGAAGTAAGTCAGAGAGAGAAAGAGGAATATCGTATGATATGGCTTATATGCGGGATCTAAAAAGAAATGATAAAAATGAACTTATTTACAAAACAGAAACAAACTCACAGACTTAGAGAATGAACTTATGGTTACCAGCGGGGGGAAGGGTCGGGGTAAGGGATAGTTAGGGATTTTGGGATTGAGATGTACACACAGCTGTATTTAAAGTGGATAACCAGGGACTTCCCTGGTGGTCCAATGGTTAAGACTCTGCACTCTCAATGCAGGGGGCCTGGGTTCGATCCCCGGTCAGGGAACAGATCCCACATGCCACAACTAAAGATCCCATGTGCTGCAACTAAAAGATCCCACGTGCCACAACTAGAAGATCCCACATGCTGCAACTAAAGATCCAGCATGCCGCAACTAAAGATCCAGCATGCCGCAACTAAGACTCGGTGCAGCCAAATAAATAAATATTAAAAATAAATAAATAAAATGGATAACCAACAAGGAGGACCTACTGTATAGCACAGGGAACTCTGCTCAATGTTATGTAACAAGCTAAATGGGAAAAGAATTTGAAAAAGAATAGATACATGTATATGTATAACTGAATCACTTTGCTGTACACCTGAAGCTATCACAACATTGTTAATCAACTATACTCCAATATAAAATCAAAAGTTAAAAACTAAATGTGGGTAAGACTCCACTCTCCTAATGCAGGGTGCCCGTGTTTGATTCCCGTTCAGGGAACTAGATCCCTCAGGCATCCCGCAACTAAGAGTCTGCACACCTCAACTAAGATCTGGCGCAGCCAAAATAAAGAAATAATAAATAAATATATAAATATTAAAAAATATATATGTGGTTTTAAGGCACTGAGTTTGCGGTAATTTGTTACAGCAGCCCCAGAAAATCGAACAACCTCCAATGTCAAAGATAAGCGGTGAGAGTAGACAGAAGATGCTTTTAAATGGAGTACATTGATTTTTAAATAACGCTCTTTACAATAACAATTGAAATCATGGCCATTTCCTGGACACCTGCCATGAATCTGATCTGGAATAAGATGGATCTGGACCCATTTAACATGAATCCTGGTCACTGTTACTTGAGAACTGAAGGATGTTTTAGGCAGGGGTCCCCAACCCCTTGCCACGGACCGGTACCGGAACCGGGCTGTACAGCAGGAGGTGAGCGGTGGGTGAGTGAGCCAAGCTTCATCTGTATTTTCAGCCATTCTCCATCGCTTGCATTACCGCCTGAGCTCCGCTCTCTGTCAGCATTATGGTGAGTTGTATAACTATTTCATTATATATTACAATGTAATAATAATAGAAATAAAGTGCAGAATAAATGTAATGCACTTGAATCATCCTGAAACCATCCCCCTCCCCCCGGTCTGTGGAAAAATTGTCTTCCACGGAAGCTGTCCCTGGTGCCAGAAAGGTTTGGGGACCACTGTTTTAAGGGACACCTCCAGCTCAGGGTGGTAAGAAGTATGGCTGTCATTTGGCTTCTCCATTAAACTATTTTTTGTGTGACATTTACTTTAAGCATTTGGGATTCCATACCACACTGCCTGAAAATCAGGACTCCATGTTGACTCATTTTCTGGAAAAAGTTATGAGAAATTCATCTCACTTAAAAGAGTGTAGCAAGGCTGAGACATGTTGCTAAAGTCTCCCTAACACTCTGGAATCCAGATGGAATCAAATTCATCTTTCAAGCTGGCCTGTCTCAGGGGGACAGTCCCTGTTCTGTAGGACTTACCTTGAATGGATTTCTGAGATCCTGGGGAAATAGGTTGGTCGAGGTTTAGGGCTGGTTTTCTTGGAGAGTCTGTCTGTGTTGTTCTTTCTCTCACTGTCTCTCTGTCTCTGTGTTTCTGGTGAGATGTCATGTTTGGCACTTAAGCATACAGGTGATGCTACCTGGATCTTTCTCTGCGCCTGTTTCTGTCCTTTGGCACTGGGCTGCCACTGCCGCCACTGACCAGTCTTTCTTTGCTTTCCTTTGACTCGAATTTCTCACTGTAGTTATGTTTCATCTTGCAGCACAGAATTGTGTGTTTATTTGTAAGCTGACACAAAGTATTTTTGGAGACAAATAAATAAGTGTATGTGTCTCAGCCTTTTACTGTCTATGCTTAAATGTCCCTGGGCCCCAGGCCAGCTGCAGACCTTCATAGGATATTCTGCCCATGGAGAAGTTAGCCACCAGGACGGTTGGGCTACAAATCACCCAGCACACCGTGCTGTGCTTTGTGCTTGGACTACCTGATTCTGCCCTGGAAGCACATAGCACACACCTGATACATGCTTTGTGGGGCAGACATGCCTTGTCTCCTGGGCCAGTCTGGCCTTGGCATGATGGAGGTGGGGACACCTGGGAGGCTCTTTCTTACTCCTGGCTCCTTGTGAGAGAGGAGGCATCTATGTGACTGGGGCCACTAGGAGAGCATTTCCTTCCCTCGGATTTAGGTGGTAGGGTTTCTGAGAATTGGGGTCTGTATTTGGATTGTGCTTCTGCACACTGGATGTTGGGTGGCAGCCTCCTCTCCCCTCCAGTCTGGGCTCTTCCGCATGTCCTGTAATTTCCCCCGTGCACCTGTTACAATAAAGACCATAATTCTATGGTCTTTCCTGTTCTCCTCTCCGTGGTGGGTCCCTTGCTTCAGTTCTTCACTGCCATATAACAAATATCCCCAAGCCGAGTGCTGTGGCACAACAGCAATGCTTTGCTCACCACCCCTGTGGGCTGGGGCTCCTTGGTCAAGTGGGTGTGTCCTCTCAGAGGTACTCAGGGGGTGGCGGTCACTGTGGCTTGGTCACCTCTGATTCCCCACTCCCACATCTGGAGGCCGATGCTGGCTTTCGTCTGGGACTTCTGCTGGCGCTGTTGGCCAGGACGTGTGGCCTCCCCTTGTGGTGTGGGCCTCCTCAGAGTACGGTGCCTGGGGCCCTAGGGACACCTATTATGACCTGACCTCAGAAGACATGTGGCATCTCTTCCACCATGTCCTGTTCCTTAGATGCAAGTCACGTGTTTGAGCTGAGGGGAATGGGCTCCATCTTTTGTTGGAAGTCATGTCTAGAATTTTTGGACATGTTTTCAAACCACCACAAGGTCCTTTAGGGATTGTATGAGTTTACTGGGGCTGCTGTAACAAAGTACCACGGACTGGGCTGCTTAAACAACAAGAATCTATTCTCTCAGGTTCCAGAGGCCAGAGTCTGAAATCAGGGTGTTGGTGGGTCTGCTTCCTTCTAGGGGCTCAGCATGGAATCTCTTCCAGGCTCTGGTGTTCCTGGCAGGCCTTGGTGTTCCTTGGCTTGTGGCTGCATCACTCCAATCTCTCCTCTGTCTTTATGTGGGCTCTTCCTCTGTGCGGCCGTGTCCAAAGTTCCCTCTTCTTCCAAGGACACCAGTCATTGGATTTAGGGTCCTAACTTCAAGGTGGCAGGAAGTGTGATCTTCCTAGGTGACTAGAAGGAAAGTAGAACAGAAATGTCCTCCACACCTATCTGCAGTGGGGAGCCACACGCCAACATGCAGAAAGGAACAGGTAAGAGACACAGGGATCCTCAGGGCTTTTCTCCTCCTGGACACAAGTCCATTGGGCCAGGTGACCTCTTTTGATCCAGCACATGGCTCATCTTTCACAGCCTTGCAGTGAGCTGTGACACATGTCTAAGTTTGCACCCACAGAATACAGGAGCAGAAGTGACCTGTGAGCTTGGGCAGAGGGTATGGCAATCCCAGGTGGACAGGGGTGCCGTGGGGTCCACACAAAGTATGCTCCTTGGACTAGTCTGTAACTGCTACACCCACGAGGAGAGAAGGAGTTAGTGCCAGAATGCAGAGCAACTGCATTGCCAGGTACATTGTTCAGTTCAGGTAATGCTTTCTTTGTAAACAGGACTTTCTCGATGAAGGAAGCATGGTGTTGATTCATGTCTGGTGCAAGTTTCTTATCTAGTTTCAGACCAGCCACTTTGGGTACTACTGCTGCAGGGGATGGTGGAAAATGACCCAGGACTAACCTGGTCCCACTGGCCTGCTTGCCTCAGAACTCGTGTGAGGGAGAAATGAACTCCCTATCCCCAAGCCCCGTGGTGTTAGATCTGCTCATGACAGCACCGTGGCCGTTCCTCTTACTGACACGTCTAACCAGCGTCTCACACTATTTGATGAATGAATGAATGATCACCCAGCTTCTCTCACTTCTGATTATGCGTTCAAACAAGAGTTCTTCCAACTTTGGGCTTCCCTGGTGGCGCAGTGGTTGAGAGTCCGCTTGCCGATGCAGGGGACACGGGTTCGTGCCCCGGTCCTGGAAGATCCCACATGCCGCGGAGCGGCTGGGCCCGTGAGCCATGGCCGCTGAGCCTGCGCGTCCGGAGCCTGTGCTCCGCAACGTGAGAGGCCACAGCAGTGAGAGGCCCGCGTAATGCAAAAAAAAAAAAGAGTTCTTCCAACTTTTAGAGTCTGGCAATACTCCAAGATAAGTAGGAGTGTGGTCTTTTTTTTTTTTTTTTTTTTTTTTTTAAACATCAAAGTTGCTGAGAGACTAGATCCTGACTGGTCTCAACACACAAAAGAAGATGATAATTATGTGACAAGATGGAGGTGGTAACCAATGATACGATAGTAATCATATTGCAACATACAAATGTATCAACCCAACACGTTGTACACCTCAAATTTACACAGTGTTATATGCCGATTCTACTTCAATTTAAAAAAAAAAGAAGGGAGGTGGGCTCTGGGGTCAGAAGCCAGGGCTCAGTCCTGACTACTTGCTGGGGCCCTGGGCACATTACATAACACCATGGGCCTCAGTTTCCCCATTGACTGGCATGGTAATGATAGGGGTGCTACCTTACTGGACTGTAATCAATATTAAGTGAGAGGGCTTCCCTGGTGGTGCAGTGGTTGAGTCTGCCTGCCGATGCAGGGGTCACGGGTTTGTGCCCCGGTCTGGGAAGATCCCACATGCCACGGAGCGGCTGGGCCCGTGAGCCATGGTTGCTGAGCCTGCACGTCCGGAGCCTGTGCTCTGCAGCGGGAGAGGCCACAGCAGTGAGAGGCCCGCGTACTGCAAAACAAAACAAAACAAAACAAATATTCAGTGAGAGTACGAATGTAAAACGGTCAGCACAGCACCTGATAGGTAAGTGCTCAACTGACACTATTATTTCTATTATTGTTGCTGTGAATGACATCAAGAAAGGAAATATCGTCACAGAAGCACCTTCTTGACTCAGGGAGAGTCTATGCCAGTTGGATTTAGGTGAACAACTGCAAACCTTCAGGAGGATGTGACGTGAATGCTATCAACATTGTCACTTTACAGGGATTAGTCCAGTCGCACACATTCTGTGATGCCATTCACAGCGGACAAAATCCAAGGTCCAGGTGTTCCCCTACAGAGGAAGGGAGGCCTGGGGACCCTGCCGCCAACCCACCCATGACCTGTGAGCTTGGGCAGAGGGTGTGGCAATCCCAGGTGGACAGGGATGCCGTGGGGTCCACACAAAGTATGCTGCATCATTTTTTTTTTTTTTTTAGGTAAAGAGATATTTATTAGGTCATATCTTCAAACTAATTGCTAAGTTTAGATAATTTTTTAATGTACAGTTAATTTAGAACTAATCTTGTAAAAAAAAAATCCCTCAAACCTCTCAAACTACTCTTTTCCCCACATATTTATATTCCAGAATTGAGGGGAACTGCAGAGCTGGAGAGACGTGGAGTGCAGATACAGAGCAATGCCAACTCAGGTCAACATGTGTGACTTACTTTCACTTTACTGTGACCAAAGCAAAGCAATTATTGGGAGCTGCATTCTTATGATACAAAGAAAACTGTAACCATCAGGTGGAATGGAGGCTGTGCCCCTGGCTGGCCCCTCAGGGACCAGAGGACCTTGCTGCTGGGGCAGGGTCTCGAATGAAGCACACACAGAGGCCGGAGCCTTGAATGCGAGGTTCACTCATGGTGAGAACTGCCCACCTGTTTCTGGAGCGCTGGGCTGCTTTCACAAAAATGACCTGGAATGTGCAATTTTAAATTTATCTTTTCTGCCATTCCCAGACATCTAGGCTGTTGGGTCTCTGCATCCTAAGTCCTGCTTGGGTGGCAGTGTCACCACCTGGGGAGGCTCCATGTGTTGGTTGGACTAGAGGCTTGGAGCCACCCGGTCTAAGCTGAAGCCGGTGGTCGTGGAGGTCTCTGGGCAGGTTGTGGCTGGGCCCACTGTGTTCCCCCTGCCTTTATTCCTGTCCCTGCCTTGGTGAGTTCAAATATGTCTGTGGGCATCAGGGTATAAATTGCACTTCCCAACATGCTCCTAAAAATTTGAGTGAATGCTACTGTTTGAAATTGTATGTGTGTATATTTAGACCAAAATCATGAGAAACGCTCTCCAAATATCAGACCCCTTGTGTTAAGGGGAGAATTTCTAAATAAGTCATATGATTGAGGGTGGAGGGAACCCTTGTTGGAACCTTCTGGGATTTAAGAAATGATCAAGAAGGTGCTAGAGTGGTCTTTGTTTTTAACATCCATGAAGTCTGCAAAATGTCCCCCTGCCCTTGTTAGTTGAGCTGTGGGGTGATCATACAGCGAGCCCCTGCCTGGCCTGGGGGAGAGGCGTGGGGATGGGGAGTGGACAGCTGGCCTTAGCCTCAGCTTGTCCCCTGGATGTCACCTGAGCAGCTGCCACAGAAGCAGCCTGCCAGGGGTCACCCCGTTACTTCTGCTTAGCTTGGCCCGATTATCAGCAATAGAAGCTCCATCAGAGCGTGTGCTTTGCGTGGGGTGAAGGGGGTGGTGACATCTGTGTTTGGGGGCCCGGGTGAGGTCGGCTCTACCTCCCCCCTCACTGGGCACATCCTCTGTACCAGCCTCACGCCACAGACAGAAGCTGGGGTTCAGGCTGGGCTCCAGGCTGATTGAGCCCACGTGAACTGAGGTCTGCAATCCTGACCCTGGGGGAGGGAAAGTCTGCATCCCTGCATGGTGTCCAGTGTGCAAAGTGCCCCTCCCAGGCTTTCCTGGTTCTGGTGGTGACTGGCTGCATGAGGGAGGGAAGTGGCCATAGGGACCCAGCACCAGGGGGTGGGCAGTGCATCACCCCGCAGGGCGGCCCTGTATGGCCCCCCACCCACCCACTATCAGCTCAAGGGAAAGGCCCCTAAAATTCATTTACTCCTTGTTATTGTTTTTGGAGAACTCCTCCCCATCTGCCAGACCCCAGCTTCCATGAGGAGGGTGTCACAGCCCGGAGCGGCATCAGAATCCCCTGGAGGGTTTGCTGTAACAGATTGCCCATCCCACGTCCAGAGTTTCCGATTCAGGAGGTTCAGGTGGGGCTGAAAATTTGCATTTCTAGCAAGTTCCCAGGTGATGGGGATGCCCGGGGACAAACGCCTCACAGTGTCAGGGCTGGGAGACACTGGGGACCTGTACCCCCATGCTGTGCCCCATGGAAGCCTGGTTGTATGATCCACGCCAAAGGGTTTGCAGTCAAGTAAGTCTGGCATAGTGGCAGGCCCTCACCTCTCTCTCGGAGATTCCAGATACACTGCGATAGGATAACAGCTTTGATAAATCCTGCAGGGCAGCAGCAGGTTTCCTTTAACCCCACGTTTCCCAAACCTATTTAAAAATGGACCATGTCTCTTGCCACCATCCCTCCTACCCGGGGAGGGTTCCATCAGGCATTAGTTTGAGAAGCTGATCCAGAGCTTTATCTTTCCCCTGGGCGGGGCAGAACCCTTCCCCCTCACCCCCCCACCCCCAGGTTCACATGTCCCCTCCTTGACCTGCCTTGGATTCAAAGGTTGAATCCAACTTTGTGAGTTTGTGTTTGCGGGAGCCGTGTGGCCTGTCCCTCACCTGACACCTGTGCCTCTTCCAGCCTCTTCCTCACCCCCTTCCATGCCTGCCTCCTTGGCTTTGGGGAGCTCCTGTCAGGGGTTGCAAGAAGAGGGAGGTGGTGATGATCAGCAGGGCTGGGGGTGCTGTGCGTGGACTTCCTGCAGTCAGAGCCTGTGTCCTGCCCAACCCCAGCCCCAGCTCACTGCCTTGAGTGTAGTACGTGCTCAACTAATGATTATGGCCAAGGTGGGCAGGACTGCCTGCCTACTCCTGTCCTCTGGGTTAAAGCAGAGCTGGCCTCTGGGGAAGGCCAGTGAGGATTGTTCTGGGACACATGGATCTTCCTTAGGAAATGCTTTCTGACCCTGTGACGCTCAGCCCGTGGAGACTCTGTGGGCAGTGGGACTCAGGGGCCCATGCTCCCCCGCCCTGAAAACAGGGAGGGCCTCCGGGCTCGGAACTGACCAGCGCCCGGGACCACACTGGCTTCTGAGCGCTGGGGAGGGCGGTGGCCATGTGGTGGACAGTCGAACTTTCTCAGAGGCTTGCTCTCACCCGGCTGCTGGACGGGGCCTTCTCTGCACCCACCCCCAGGGTTTCTGGGTTATTGGGGGTCGCAAATGGGGCTGCACTTCAGAAGACAACAGTCCTGCAGACTGCTTGGAAGAGCACTGAGTGCGGGTGGCCAGGCCTCCTGGTGGGCTGACGTGCTTTGTGTTGCAAGCATCATCTCTGTCTCTCTGTCTCTGTCTCTGTCTCTCTCTCTCTCTCTCACACACACACACACAGTCATGTCGGGCACACATGGTCACGCAGGCTGGTGTTGTGCCCTAGGAGGCATGTGTGTGTGGGTGCCCGAGGGTGATCAGGACACTAGGTTTTCCCTTCCAGCCAGGACTTGGGCTGGATGGCTTTGCACGAAGAGATGCCTAGGTGTGGGGTGTGATCCAGGGACATGTGAAGGTCAAAGGCCAAGCACATCATCGTCATGATGGAGGCATTACCATCAGGGAAGGAGAGAGGCCAGGAAACCCCCTCCCCCTGGGGCAGAGTGTCCTGACTCGGCATGTGCCAGGCCTCACTGAGAGGTGTGGGAGGGGAGAGGTGGGGACAGCAGGAGCAGAGGTGACCTCAAAATGTGCTGAGAGCTGGGGAACAGCAGAGGCTGCTGGAGCTGAGTGGGGAGGTGGGGTGGGGGAGCAGGGGCTGAAGCCTGGGCCCCGGGCCAGCGTTTGGTCTTTAGCCACCTGATACGATAACATAGCCGGCCTCTTCCTCGTTTGTCCTCTCCTCCTGGGCCAGCATGAACGTTCCTCCCACTGGGGCTGAGTCTCCAGGTGGGACTGTTGGAAAAGAGGGGTCAGTCCCTACGGGGTTTCAGGACCAAGGGAGCAGCTGGGCGGGGCAGCCCCACTCGGTGCCTCGGGGCTGCATCACCTGTCGTGGAGGCTGAAAGCATCCTAAGGGATAGAGCGGCCCTCAGTCCCCTTGTCCAGAAACTATGCCTGTCCTGCTGTGGACTTCTCTGGCAAAATGGAAATACACCACCCAGGCTCCCTTCTGGGCTATTAAAAAATTAATATTAAAGTTTAATGGGAGTCCAGGGAAACTAGGAAAAATTTCCTGCGTATCCAAAATACCAAGGGAGGGATGTGAATGTATAAGATTCCCAACAAGGAGAAAAAAAATGTCATGAAAAACCTAGGGGTGAGACAGGAATAAAGACAGACCTACTAGAGAATGGACTTGAGGATATGGGGAGGGGGAAGGGGAAGCTGTGACAAAGCGAAAGAGAGGCATGGACATATACACACTACCAAACGTAAGGTAGATAGCTAGTGGGAAGCAGCCGCAAAGAGGGGTAGGATAGGGAGGATGGGAGGGAGACGCAAGAGGGAGGGGATATGGGAACATATGTATATGTATAACTGATTCATTTTGTTATAAAGCAGAAACTAACACACCATTGTTAAGCAATTATACTCCAATAAAGATGTAAAAAAAAAAAATCAAAAAAAAAAAAAAAAGATTCCTAACAACTGTCCTCAGGCCAAGGAGCCTGGATTTGCTGCAGAGTCAGCAGCGTCTCCACATTTGCACTGGTTACTGTGCTGTCTAAACTGCTGAATGACCCCCTACATCTCCCTTCAGAGCACTCATGAATTGGAAAGGGTAAAATGGTGACTTTATGTTGGAGAAACACGGAAGACTCCACCTTGATCAAACGGCCACCAATATGGGACCATGAATGAGCACAGACCGATGAAAGCACGTAATGATACCTGTCCGGAGGAGGACAAGACATTGCCACCTGCATCCCCTGAATCGAATCGTGAGGGAACAGCAGACAAATCCAAGTCCTGGGACAGTCTGCAACATCAGGGGCTGAACTCTTAAGACCTTGATGTCAAATAAGATCCATGTCAAGAAACAGACTAAGGAGCTATTTCAGATTAAAGGAGACGGAAGAGACATGACAAGGGACGGTGCTGTGATCCTGGGCTTCCTTTGCTGTAAAGGACATCACTGGGACAATCGACCGAATTGCACTGTGGTCTGTATACTAGAGGGTAGCTTCAACTCTGCCAACGTTAGTTTTCTGATTTTGACTATTTTGCTATGGTTTATGGAATTAGGAGAATATCCTTGTTCGTAGGAAATATTGACATAAACAGTGGTGAAGAGGCAGCGTGCCCGAGGCTTACCCTCAAGTGGTTCAGAAAAATATGTATATTTGAGGAAGACAGAAAAAGATGAAACAAATGTAGTAACATGGGGGAACTGGGTGAAGGATACACAGGAATGCTTTGTTGTGCTATGCTTGCAACTTTCCTGTGTCTGAAGTTTTGTCAAAATTTAAAACGTTTAAAAAGATCTCCAAAACACAGCAACCGAACACAGCTTATGTCTCTCTCAACAATGACAGTCTGGGTCTACGTGGTTAGGTGGGGAGCCAGGACTGTCCCTATGCTGCTCTCTCCCCACTTGCACCACAGCCCCAGGGAGGAAAAAACTGATGCTGATAGAAAGCAATTCCTGTTTGAGTAAGTGGCGTGCAAGTTCATACTCCGTTGGCCAGAGCAGGGTCTGGTGACAAGGCAGATGGGGCATGCAACGTCCACCTGGGAGACCCCCTGCAAAGGCGAAACTTTATTCCTTGGAAAAAGGGGGAGTGGACTTGGGAGGGGGGATTAGCAGCTCACTACCTTCCCCGTTCTCCAATTCAGAGGTCACTTGGCAAGTGGCCATGGCCTTGATGAATCTCGAGGCTGTGCATCCAGTTCAGATGACCCACGTCCACCACTGCTCCACTGTGGCCTCTGCTGGGTGCCTCAAATATCCCAAACCTATTATAGTCCAGAATGGCTCCTTGATTTTAGCTGTCCTTTCTGTCCTCAGACTGTGCTGCACTGTCCACCTTACTGTGCCCTCCTGGTGTTCCTGCCACCTGGAGGGCAGGTCAGTCCCCTCTCCCACCCCGTCTCTTGGTCTGGTTCACGTCCATCACCCTTGGCCAGAGTCTCCAGCAGCGCGTCACACACCTGCATGCCACAGGCATCACTCTGATCTTACTAAGATGAGGATTCTCAGTTTGGAGGGCTGGGCGCAGCCTGAGGCTCTGCACTGCTGACAAGCTCCTGGGGGAAGCTGACGCTGCAGGTTTGGGTTGGAGCTGAGTCCTTTGGAGATGAAGGAGCTGGCACTGCTATTACTGCCAAGAGCATGATCACAGATGGAGGCGGATGAGTCAGAAGCAACCAGCCCGTGGAGCTACCCTTTTCTGAGGTGGACGTCTTGTGGGGTTCTGTCTGTGCTCAAAATTGGCACTATTTTGGAGAAAGGTACCTTGTAGGTCCCTTCAAGTTTAAATTTGCCTATGAGTTGGTCAGAAAAAAATAATAATCCATATATTTCACTTCCTGTGGCTGATGAGGGGAGTTCAGAACACCAAAGGACCTGGGGAGATTCAGAGCATTTTTAATTTGAACGGAAAACAGGTATATGAGTCGCTGGGCTTCCCCCCTGCATGGCTAAGTGCTATATGGGCTGTGTCTCAGAGTAGCTGTCTAGCGGTGAGCCCAGGTTCTACTCACAGTGCAATGGCATAAACAGGAGGTTTGCATGAGGTCTGGCAGCGGGCAGTCAGAATCCCAGCTCTGTGATTAGCTGTACGATCTTGGGCATGCCATTAGTCTCCCTGAAACTCAGTTTTACCATCTGTAAAGTGGGCAGGAGTATTACAGCTGACTCAATGTTCCCAGCGGTTGGCTCTGATTTTCCCTTCGTTGGTGTGTCTCTGTATGCTCACCCCCTGCATCTCTACTGGAAGCAAAACCTTCAGGAGCGTCCTCTAGACCTGCCTGACTTCTCAGAGGCTGCACATTGATGAGGCCTCTGCTTCTGCAAATTAACAGAAGTGTGTGACCAGAGTCTGCAGGCTCCCTGGAAACACAAAGGCTTTAGATAAAGGTGTAAAGAGGCTACTTTTCAGGGCATCCAGCTATATTCTCCTTGACCACAAGATGGCACCCTGCAATCATGAAATCCACCACAGGCACCGTCAGATAGGGGCGCCTAAGGCGAGCCAAATATTTTTTTTGAAATCTTCTTTTCATTAGACGATATCCTTATCCTTCGTGGACCAAGTGGTTTTCCCCAAAGGGTCTAGAAAAGGTTTTACAGGGAATTTTGTCTCACCCCTCTTGGTGACGGGCAGGAACTCCATAGCCAGCCCCTCCGGGTTCGTAGTCCATCTTTGTCACTTCCTGGCTTAACCTCACTGTGTTCTTCATCCGACAATAGTGACAAAAGTACCTCCCTAAGAGGGTCACAGTGAGTTTTTGCCGTGGCCTCTCCCGTTGCGGAGCACAGGCTCCGGACGCGCAGGCTCAATGGCCTTGGCTCACGGGCCCAGCCTCTCCGCGGCATGTGTGATCATCCCGGACCGGGGCACGAACCCGTGTCCCCTGCATCGGCAGGTGGACTCTCAACCACTGCGCCACCCGGGAAGCCCTACAGTGAGTTTTAAATGATGTTTTCAAAGTGCTTGGAATAGTGCCTGGCACGTAGCAAGTCCTATAAAAGTCTGGTAAATAAAACCTTAATACTAATAGTACTACTAAGAACGCACTCAAGAGTTGCCCCACTCTTTTCAAATAAATGACCTTCAACACTGAATAATCAAATTGTACGTACAAGAGTCCAAAATAGGTTGAGGATACTTAAATATTTTGAACTTCTGGAATTCCTGATATACTATGTAAACAATATTTTCCTAATTTATTGCTGTAATTCCTTTCTGGAAAGTAGAATTTTTTGCCAAAGAAGGAATGAAAGAACTTGATCCATTGCTACTTGCTAAGATGTACACCTTGGTTTGGTGGACAGCTTGTCTGCAGAAAGGCACCTGCCCAGGTATTTGCCGGCTGGGCCCTCCTGCGTGCCTCCGGTGTGTGGCCTGAAACTCCATCCCAGTCATTCCAGGGTTAACCTCTGATGCAATATCACCATTTTCACTCAGCTGGGAACAGACCTGCATCAAACGGCAAGATGAGTAGCTCAGAAGTCAAAGGTCTTTCTGTTGCCTCCCCCTCTAGAAGCACAGTCCCGCAGACGGCTGGCTTCTTGATCTGTTACCATATGGTCAAAAATCGCTCGGAATAATGCCCGAAGCAGGAGTCAGGTTGATGACGTTATTATCCACGAGAAGTTTGAATTTGTATTAGATGAAACTGAATTGCAGGATATCTAATTACAGAAAAGCATCATGAAGAAAAAAAATCACCTATAATATCACTACTTTGAGATATAACCACCATTTCTATTTTGATTTCTTTGTACAACGATAGTCATGTGCACTAAATGTTTTTGCACAATCAGAAACACACAGATCTGAATCTTGCTTTTTCCAGTTCCATCTGAGGCTTTATCATGCCACGAAATACTCTTCAAAACATTTATTGATGGTCTTGTCATGTTTCGTCTACGCCTACACCATGAATTAACACTCAGCCTCTACCGTGGCTCCTGAGTTGCACCATTAAAAGAAATACTGCAATAAACATTTCCTTGTAATAAACATTTTCTTAAAAAATTATTTATTTATTTCCTTATTTATTTATTTATTTTGGTTGCGTCGGGTCTTAGTTGCAGGCACACGGGATCTTCACTGAGGCATGCGGGATCTTTTCATTGTGGCACACGAGCTCTTTGTTGTGGCACTTGGGTTTCTCTCTAGTTGTGGCGTGCGGGTTTTCTCTTCTCTAGTTGTGGCGTGTGGGCTCCAGAGCGCATGGGCTCTGTAGTTTGCCACCCGTGGGCTCTCTAGTTGAGGCGTGCAAGCTCAGTAGTTGTGGCACAAGGGGCTAGTTGTCCCTCGGCATGTGGGATCTTAGTTCTCTGACTAGGGATCGAACCCGCGTCCCTTGCATCGGAAGGCAGATTCTTTTTTTTTTTTCTAAGTCCAAACTCCATTTATTTCTCCTTGATCAAAATATACACGATGCCATACTTTAAAAAATGGAATTAGCATAAGACTATATTATTTCATGTGTGGTAAATTTACATATGTAAAATCCAGAGGAAGGCAGATTCTTTACCACTGGACCACCAGGGAAGTCCCTAACATACACTTTTGAATGCAATTCTTTAGGATAACTTAAGAAAAGTAGACGTAATGAGTTGACAAGCCTGAACACTTTAAACCATTCACTAACTTTTTGCTTAAGGTCAAAGTAAAGTAAAGCAAGCCGCAAAAACTGGCTTCGAGCTCTGTTCTGCTAACTGCAGCCTCCAACATCTCACTGTCCTTTCTGGGTATTTAGGCACTTTAAATTGTCTTTCAGAACATAAAGGAGGGCTTTCAGTTAGGAAGCTCAGTGGCTCTAGTAATCTATAATATGCTATATGTTAATGTTTTCAGAAAGGTGACCACAGCCTTCCAGCTAGCTGTATATTGGTGAACGTTTACCCCAAACTCAAATGCCTACTGGAGCCAGGCAGGGACTAAATGTGTCAGCAGGACTAATGTGATATTTAGGAGATGTCTAGAGTGATATGGAAAGTGCATGTCATCCACTCCCACCTACACAAACAAACAAGTCAGACCTGAATTTGTGAGTCGTTTTAGAACACTGCCCACCCTAAACAAAACCTGAATGTGAGCCAAATGGTGACCAGTTGTGACCTTTAGAAACACCCTTTGAGGTCCACGAAGGGAAAAGGGCAGATCTTCATTGCATAGGGGGCGAAACTGAGGTTCAGAAGACTTGGGCACGTGGCTAATCCTGGGAGGACGGCACATACGTGGCTCGTCAGGGTTCTCAGCTAGTGTCACTGACTATGGCTGTGACATGTATCGCAGGTCATTTCCTACTCATGATAGACAAAGTACCAAATGCATGAATGATCCCCGCCCCCCCCCCCCCCAGTTATTTCAGGGATTTCACTGAGCTAATGTGACTCTCGCGCGCGCTATGCAATTGCTCATCCAAGAATAACTGCTCCTTCCAGAAAGCCCTCTCCACACGGGGACTGACCACAGATGTCCGGCTTGTGCTATGTGGGGATTTCCCTTCTTCCGTTTCCTGCTTGCTGTCCCAGCTGTCATCTGAAGCCTCCACATCTACAGCCCTCAAATTTCACCTGGGGTCGGGGCGGTCTGCACCGCTACTGGGGCATGGCAGTGGGTGGGCACAGGGGTGGCGGCACCGTACCTTTCCCGTTAGATTTGGGGATGCATTTGCCATGACGCTGCTGGGTTTTAAGTCATAGGTTTGTGTCTTGCACCAAGATTTGCTTTCTTCACTGAGTTAATGTAGTATTGTCACTGAGTTATCGTGGTTCACCCCACCATCCATGAGTTTTTGGGAAAAAAACCTAACACTCTTCTTAAAACTCAAGAAGGCCTAGGGAAGGGGTTGGAGGGGGTGGGGGTCGGGGGGGTGAGCGCAAGGTCTGGACCACTTGGAAAGGGGTCAACGCAGATTGCTCCAACGGCCCTGGGCCAACATCGGAGACACATCTTGCAGAATCTGGGACACAAACAGTGCACACTCCATTTGAGCTCATCTTTTAAGAGCCTGGCCCCTATATTTTGCTGTTCAAACTTCAGTTTCTTCTCAGAGATTGCAAATGCAAAGGGGACAAGCAGGTAACATACATGAACAAAACATCTGGGTGTCTTTGCAGGGGCATGGGGCGGGGCTCTGCTGAACTGAACAGCAGTGCTCAGTCTGGAGGTCCCAGTGTCCCCTTCAACTTTGTGGTTACCGGGGTGGTGTGGGGGTGTGTGTGGCTGCAGGCACACGGTGGCCAAATCTTCATCTTTTCCAAGAGAAGCTGGACATCCAGATCTTACGTGAGAGTTGCTGGTTTTTGAAAGGGGCCAATGACTTGGACGTTTCCTAAGACATCCTATAGGCTAAAGGAACCTTACCTGCAGGCAACACGGAGCTCTGAGCAACCCGTCTGTGCCCTGCAGCCTGTGGGGCTGGTCCTCATAAGGGGAACGAACCTGCAATTTAATGACAGGGCTTGTGCATGTTCCAGAAGCAAATAATTTCAGAAATTGCAAGAGGGACTGTCTCCTAAGTTTACTGCTTACTTAAAGCCCACTACTTTCCATACCCAAATGAATGGTGATCTCTACCAACATTTTAGTCAGGCCATGAGAGTGACTGAAAAGTGTTCATAAAAACAGCTAAATCTAAACATTTCCAAAGGGCTTTTAAAACAGAGCATCTCTGAGGATGTCCTGTTAATGAAGTCACCCTCACCTTCATGATTAAGGTTCAGGGGAAGGTTTAAGGGTGCTTGGGTGACATCACAGGCTCCTAGGGCTGGGGCCTGCAGCAGGCTGACACATGCATTGAATGCAGTTTTGGGGGGCATGGTGGCAACAGAGGGGGACAAGTGGGCATTTGCTATCATCAATTGTCTTCTATCTCAGGGTGGGCCAGGAGGGCGTCTGAAGGTACCTGGACTGGGGTGCCAGCTTTGCCCACCCTTCTCCTATAGTCTGACCAGCAAACTGGATAGGGGCTGTCCCAGACCCAGCAGCCTCTGTACTTGTCTAAACGACAGGAGTGGGGTGGGGTGGGGGTCTGGTGGAGGACCAACTTAGCCTCCAGACAAAATGTTTCCTTCCTAATTGAGATGAGGGCTTTCGGGCCATTCAGACTGACCTGATAAACCCATGTGAAGCCATATCCTGTGTCAGAAAGGCAGTTTTCCTGAAACTGAATACCTTAAAAATGTGAGTGAAGTTGAATAGCCTCAGGGGGTTGTCAATCAGCCCTCTTCCTCCAGGTTGGCTCAGTGCCAACTGGAAATGCTGTCTCCTGTCCCCCCTCCTCAGTGGCCTTCCTCTGGGAGAAGGGGCTGAGGCTGGTGTGTGGGGAGATTTCTAGTGTTTAAATGGCGGGGGGAGGGTAAGCAGTAAGATGTCAGATAAGTCTCATTTTTGCAACATTTCCCACGGACCTGGAAGTAACGCATTTTAAGAAATGTTTAATACTTTAAAAAGAGCAATACCTAAGTCTCAATCACTTAAAAATAAATACATTTTATCCAATTAAGGCACACCATTATTTTATATACCACCAACAAAGAAAGAAAGGAAACGGTAGCAAATTAATGCCACATGATGCTGCCTGGCTCCTGTGATTAGAAAACAATCTTATGGTTACCAGGGGAAAGGGAGGGAGGGATAAACTGGAGATTGGGATTGACATATACACACTATTATATATTTATAAAATAGATAGCTAATAAGGACCTACTGTATATATAGCACAGGGAACTCAATACTCTGTAATGACCTGTATGGGAAAAGAGTCTAAAAAATAGTGCATGTATGTATATGTATAACTGGTTCACTGCGCTGTACAGCAGAAAGTAACACAACATTGTAAATCAGCTATATTCCCAAAAAAAAAAAAAAAAAACACCTCGGATTTCAGGGATGTTAGGTGAGCAAACACCCAATTCTTGACATCTAGGAAGAGGCCTGCTTTTGCGGCTGTCCTCTGCCAGCTGGCCACCGGGCGGCGCAAGATGCCAGCGCACTCGGTTGTTTTCCTTACCTGTTATTTCCTCTGTCTTGAAGCAGTCTGGGCTCCCAGCGAATCAACCCGCTCCGCCCGCCAACTGTCCTGTCCAGTCTCAAAGGCCTCACCTAGAAAAGGGGGGAGGTGCAATGGAATGCACCCCACCGCGCATTTCAGTGTAGCGCAGAGAGATGCAGACATCAAAAGTGATAAGCTCAGTGAGTGAACCATCTGAAGCTGCAGGCTTATAGGTCCTTAATGGTCACAGCCAAGCAATGTCTATTAAACGCTCTCAAGCTCTCGTTTAGTTTTATTCTTCTATTACTGGATTACAAGCTTTTAATATATGCATATTTAAGTCAATAAAACATTTCAAAATAGACTAAGAATTATGGGCTTTTCCTCCGTCAGTAGTGGGTTGGGGTCTCCTTTCGTCCCCACCTCCTCCCTGGGTGGGTTTTGCAGTCCTTACTCTGCCTTCATTAATGTGCAGCTTGGACCGGGCTCAGCCGACCCTACCAGGGCCGTTCCTTGACCAGAGGGCCGGAGGCCAAGTCCCTGGAGGTCAATGAAAGTGTGGAGGAGGGAGATGGTCAGGGTGTTTCCGGCCGGCCTGTAGATGGCGCCCCGCGAAAGGGATTCCGAGCCGCGTTCCCCAAGCTCTTGTGGCCTGGAGCTTAGAGGTCCGGGCGGAGCGCACCCGGCTGTGAAGACGGTGCAGCAGCCAGGTGTTCCTTCCAACTCCCACGGCTCCTCCGCACTTGTGCTAGAACTGGGTGGGCGGAATTACATGCAAACGTTCAGCAGGGCCCGTGTAGGGGGCGCGTATCGAGGGGCACAGGAGCGGCACGCGGCCGCGACCCCCACGCGCCGAGCAGCCTGGCGACCTCCACGCGCGGCGGGCCCTTCCTACCCCACCCAGCGGCAGGTGGACAGTGTCGCTATGAAGAGAAAGCCTCGATTGTCCCTCCTACAAACCGCCACACGCCAGATCTCCTCTATTATGCACCCTCCATAGAAATGCAAACGAGCCGCGTGCGCCGGCCGCAATCTGCTCGCGCGCCCGGGCGCCCCGCAGCGCTCTGCAGCGGGCGGGGAGGTTGGCTAGGACCTTTCAGCTCACCCGGGTAGGGGCCTTGTTTGTGCTAGGAGAACCTCGCGCTCTGGGCCGTAGTGTCAGCTGGAGGGTGCTGCACTCAGGCCTTTTGCAAGCTTAAAGCCAGCGCTGCGTGTTTTTGCTTTAGGTTCCGGTTTAAAAGCAATGGTCTCATAGACTCCAAATTTAAAGTAAAGAAAACATAGAAAGGTAGCAACAAAAATAAATGCAAAAAAAAAAATCATTATATTCCCCAAAGGTGCGTTTCACAAATTGCAGCGTACTATTAGTCGGCAAGGTTTTTTCTTTTCTTTTCTTTTTTTAAAAACTTTTTCCTTTTAAGGACTTAAGAAAAACAAAAAGGCGAGATGAAATCTGCAGGCTCCAGTCTGCCTGGTAACACTCCGACAAAAGCGGCAGATTTGAGGCATTGTCATCCCCCGCAGCCCTCCCCACGTGGCCTTCTGGCACGAGCCTCCGGCCGCCGCCTCATTTGCATCAGAAAGCGGGCGCGGGCCAATGGGCGCGCAGGCTCGCGCCAGCTGGCTGTGCCAAGGGCCCAGCCTATATAAGGGAGCGCGGCGGCGCCGAGTCTAACTAGCTGGTGGTAGACGCGCCGGTTTGGGCAGTAGACCTTCTTGTCTTCGCTCGCGTCCGCTCCGCCCTCTCCTCTTGTGGATAATTTGCTGCTCGCCAATCGCAACATGACTCTGGAAGAAGTTCGCGGCCAGGACACGGTTCCCGAAAGCACGGCCAGGTAGCTCGGCGCCGAGCGTCGGACGTCTTTGGGCTCGGGGATCCTGATCCTGCCCTGGCCGCGGCTGGCTGGGCGTCAGTCTTCGGGCCCGCTGGGGTGGGAACCCGCTGGGTGGGAGCCGGGCGCGAGTGTGCCGGCTGGGCCGGGGGTACGGCACTGAACTGGCGCGCAGGACTGGGGCGCTGGGGGTGCGTCCCCGGGCCTGAGGATCCCGGCGCACCCTCCTGCTAGTCCCTGCTCACGGCGCTGGCTCGTCCGCAGGATGCAGGGCGCCGGGAAAGCGCTGCACGAGCTGCTGCTGTCTGCGCAACGCCAGGGTTGCCTCACCGCCGGCGTCTACGAGTCCGCCAAAGTTCTGAACGTGTGAGTATAGACGCGGGCCGGGCAAGGCGAGCGGGGCGGGAGGAGCGGCAGGGAGACCGGGGAGATGGCGGCGAGGGACACCTCGGGCTCCCCGAGCCGACCTCACCACCTCCTCCTCGCCCGCGCAGGGATCCCGACAACGTGACCTTCTGCGTGCTGGCCGCCGACGAGGAGGACGAGGGCGACATCGCGCTGCAGATCCACTTCACTTTGATCCAGGCGTTCTGCTGTGAGAACGACATAGACATCGTGCGCGTGGGCGACGTGCAGAGACTGGCAGCGATCGTGGGTACCGGCGACGAGGCGGGTGCGCCGGGGGACCTGCACTGCATCCTCATTTCGGTGAGTGTCGCCTCCGTCCCGATGTCGTCCCCGCCCCCGTCATCGGCCAGTGGCCGGCCCGGCTGACCTCTGCGCTCTCCCCGCAGAACCCCAACGAGGACGCATGGAAGGACCCCTCCTTGGAGAAACTCAGCCTGTTCTGCGAGGAGAGTCGCAGCGTCAACGACTGGGTGCCCAGTATCACCCTCCCCGAGTGACAGCCCCGCGGGTATCCTTGGTCTGATCGACGTGGTGACGCCCCGGGGCGCCTAGCGCGGGGCTGGCTCTGTGGATGCGCCCTCCGAGGGCGCCGGAGTGCGGCGTGGAGACTGGCAGGCGGGGGCGCGTGGAGAGCGGCGAGGAGGTGCGGCTCCCTCCCGAGGAGGGACCCGGCGGCGGCAGGGGCAGGCTGGCCCCAGCCCAGGACCCTACAAGTGTGGGGAGCGGCTGCTCGCCCAGGAAGGCCGGAGGCGGGACCTTGGCCGCGCGGCCGAGAAGGACGGACTGGCCGGGCAGGAGTGACTCAGCAGCCTGTACTCCCGGCAGAAAGGAGGAGGAAGGCAAGGCCAGGCGGCCTGGACTTGCACACCAGTTACAGGAGCTCTGACGGATTTAGCAGTATGCACTGCTGTTTCAAAACGGACACGGGTGATGCTTCATTTTCTAAAGGATTATCCTGCTGCAGCTTTGAGTTTTACAATAAACTTACTGAAACAAACTTACTCTCTTTATTGAAGGCAGGGGATCTTTGTCTGCGGGGAGGTGGTTTGCAGGGCCGTTGACTTCTGAAATTCACGGAACTCGATGGCACTTGTTCCATCTTCCTGTTGGGGCCGGATTACAGGCTCCTGGGGGTGCTGGAAGTGGGGGAGGGGACGCCAGCTGGGTATTAGGGCAGCACTTGAGCCCTGCTCCTATTTCTCTCCCTTTAGGAAAATTTTTAAACTCGCAACACAGGAGCATACTTGGGATAAGACATCAGTGCAGCAGCTGGCCATCCAACCTGATAACAGAGGCCTTTCCCTCCCCTGCCCCTCTCTCTCCTCTGCCCCCTGCTTTCCAACAGCTGCTTATCAGAACAGCTTGCAGGATGCAGGCAGCGCCTTCCTGCACAATGAGCTTTGCCTTCTGCAGGCGCTGCCCTTTGTGGTCCCTGAGGATGGTGGCAGACTGCTCTCAGGAAACTTTTCCTCTTAAAGGAATGGCACTTACAGCAATGTCACCAAGGTATTAATATCGCATATGACATGATGACTGCATTTAAGTGTGAGTCATCATTTTGTCATGGCTGTGATAGAACTTAGACGATCTGAGCAAAAATGGGAAGGCAGCATCTACACAAATAGGTGTGAGCAATTCTGAGTGAGGCCGGCATCTGCTTTCTACTATTTTGAGTGTTCTCTGCCCACATCAGAGTTATGAGGACTGCTGCTATTCACAGCAGCTTTGAAAGACTTATAGGAGAAAATTAATTGAAATCTTTTTTGGCAAAGACTTTCCTTAAGGAGGATCTAGGGGAGAATGTACTGAGTGAATCAGTCTTTTTTATTAGACCAATATTTTGATTTCACGCTGGTGCCTGACTACACTGCTTTTGGCAGGGGAAATATACACGGGGCTAGATTGCTGTTAGCAAGCTGCCCAGGGGTCCATTGAGCCTTCTAGGCAAAGGAGGGGTAGTGTGCTGTTTTTCTAAGAAGAAAATTCTACTGATTTTTCAGCAGTCCCAGGTAGCTGATTGGGTGCCACTTTTTAAGTTCTCTCCAAATCGTGAAAGAATTAACAGAACAGGACTGTACAAACTTAATTATTTCTACTGTAAGGAGGAAAGCATCTTGTTTCACATTCATCAGCTCTTAAAATGCCCCTTGGCAGAGGCCCAGTGAAATAATTCAGCTGTGTTTGTGCCCAAGTTTCATTCCTATTTCACCTACGACTGCTCAAAACCTTGAGTTTTCCTGGTTGAAGTGGAGCCTTGCAGGGTGGGTCTCTACAGCAGTCTGCATTCTGGCCTAATGACCATTTGCCACAGCATGCTATAGTAAACACAAATGGGGCATAATTACTTTAAAATGTACCCTTCAATGAGTAAATGTAGCAGAGCATTGCATAGAGCAGGCGGCAGACCCTCCTGCTGGCCCACTGAACCTTGTAGAATAGTCACTTGGCAGACCTTAAGAAACTTGGCTTTCTCAGACTAGAATTTACAGTAGGGGCACCTGTTGGAGCCCCAGGGGCTAGGAAAATTTACAGGGGGAAAAAATGCATGCTTGGACATAGTGCCAGCCCCAAAGCTTGTGCTTAATTTTTTTGTGGTAAGTGTGAACAAGCATTTAATGCTATTAAAATGAAATACTCCATAGGATAGGTAATAAAATGCACAGTGCTTATAAACACATTATCGTATTCATACTTCCAACAACTCTAAGTGGTAATGCTTAGATAAACTAATTATCGCATGCACGGTGAGGTGATCCATGCAGACTGTTTAGCACAGTGCCCTGCATCTAGAAAGCACTGGATGAACGTTAATGACAGCAATACTGTACTTATGATGAAGGAGTTTGCTAAAGATCATAGAAATCAAGTGGACTGGTGGATCTGGACCAGGCTGTCTGGTTCCAGGGCCCAACACTACTTGCTGTGTCACACATCTGGGAAGGAAGACTTACTTTCATAACTTTATACGTTTATAAAAGTTTTATGTATTCATTGCAGAAAACTTGTAAAACACAAATAAAGGAAAGAAAAAAGTGCTGTAATGGGCCGTCTCCACATTTTGGTGTATTTCCTTCTCGCCTTTCCTACATCTCTGAGGGGTACATACCATGCAATATACAAAACCACAGGCAACATTTTTTAAGAAGCTCATCTTCCCCTGCATTTGGTTGTCTCCTGCTTCTTCTCCTTGACATTCTGTTGCATGCCCTCATGTCACTCAGTGACCTTGGAGGCCAGGGTCTTCAGCGCTGCAGCAGGCTCCAGCACAGGAGTGACAATGTACATTGGTTAGGGAATCCTATTTACCCCACAGGCCTCACCAAGCAAGACAGATGCCAGCTGTTTGTAGGCCCGAAGCAAGGCTGTGCCCACCCCAGGGCAACGAGTGTCAATCACGCTCATCTTTCAGTTCAGATAAAATTGTTTGCATCTGATCATGGCTATAAAAAATTGCACTGGCAGAAATGCTGTTGTAAAGATGAAACGAATACAGAAATGAAAGAGGGAGCAGCTCTGGGGGTCAGGCAACCCTCGTACACACAAGGAGTTGGGGCTTCCATTCTCTCTTTGGTAAGACAAGAGGACAACATGATTGCCAAGATTTGTTTTAATTTTAAAGGCTGTCATTCTAGGTATTATACATTTAATGAAAACATTATCCTCAGTGGCACAATGGGTATTGCTCTCGGGCTCACAGAGAGCCATTTGAAAAACAGTGATAGAGCTTTTTGGAAGCAAAGCAAGGATGTCAGCAAACAAGGCAAGGCTGTGAGGTCAGTTCAGGGAGCAGATATTTATTTTCGCTTCTTTTCAGAGTTCTTGAGCTTTTCTGTTGGTTTTTCCAAGCTATCAGCCCGTGCACTCCTCATGGGGTGTGTCCCCCCAGAGGTCAAAAAGAAACTGTCCTTCCCCAGCCACTGAGAAGACACTTGACAGCCTAACTGGGGCAGTGAGGTGTGATCCTGTGTGGAGAGACCAGCTGGGGACGGGGGTATGCCTGGACCTATGAGGAGCCTTCGATTTCTGTTGTAGGGCAAAGTTATACTTGGTCTATGGAAGCAGCCTTGTTTTTAAGTCTAGCTCAAACTTCTCTTCTTTATCTTCCAGGAGATATTTCTCTTCTCTTGGCAAATAAGGTGTGCACATGAAGAGCTCCTGATTTATGTTCTCTCTTCCAGGCAGTGAGGAGGGTGTGGCCAGCAGTCATCTGTGAGGCGTGAGGGCTGCTTGCAAGAGCCTGGATTCCAGTAGGTGGATTTCCTGCTGGAAACTGCTGGAAACACCCCCAGGGCTGCATGATTCCAGCCCAACAGGCAGCAAAGACCTTTAGAGCCTCTGTGAGCTGGGCCTGGAAGGGGCTGCTGCTTCTCCACCTCACGGTGGGGAGGTGGGCACGGCCCTTGGCTACTGGGTTTGGGGGTGGGAGATGGGCTGCTCATTCATTCATTCCCTCATTCATTTGTTCATTGGTTCCTTCATTCATTCAGTTGGCAATTACTGTTTGGAGCACAGTTCTAGGTGTGGACTCCTGACCGGTTCCTGCGGGCCTGAGTGGCTTGTTGCAGGTGAGTGTTTGGGTAGTGGAGGGGGGCGTCCAGCTGTGTCCCACACCCATTGGATCCTTGTTTTCAAGGCTGGCCAAGGGCTGTCTGGCACCTTGGGGCTGCTTCCAGGGTGGCTGGGAGTATGTGATCAGAACGTGGGGTCTACCTGCCCGTGACGTTTGGAACCTGGCCTAATTGTCTGGTAATGTAATATTTTGGTCAAAGCCAAGTTCTCTTTCTTATTGCTGCTGTGGCTTCCTGTTGCACAGAATAGATACATTTGTCTCTCTCCAGCTTCTGGATGTGGGGACTGCAGGTCAGTGAAATACAGGAAAGCATGTTTCTTGTGGTCTGAAAACCTCAGTGGAGACAGTAAAATCAGTCATAGGAACATTGTTCAAAAGACGTAGAAGCATTTTTCCCTCCAAGTGGGCTCTAATCCTATAACCGCTGAGTATTTCTGTATCTCATACCAAGTGACTGATGTGGTTTTACTTTATCACCTCAAGGGGAGGTGGGATTTGCTGCCAGTTTTCATGATTCTTTTTCTTCAGTGTTTGGGGTTTGCTTTGGGTTGAAGTTTGCAAGCTCTTTGGTTATGCAGCTTGGTGGTTGAAGTGATTCAGCTTTTTTTGTGGTCTCTGCAGTTATCCCCCAACTTTGTGATGGTGGCCTTGGTGACATTCACTTACATCATGTCTTCCCTGAGTCGGAATCATTCTGGAGGATGATTTCAAATTTGTTGGATTTTTATTATGATACAGTACAGGTGAATAGAATTGTAAGCAGCAACATGAATAGAGCAATAAATAGAAAAATGGAAAGAAAAGAAACAGACTGGAGAAGGCATCCTCTTTCTCAGCAAGATCAAAGTTCTGTAGAGTGATTCACAGCAGCAAAGTGATTCCTGGAACTCTTTGCATGGAGAGGAATTTGATGCTAAAATTCCAGGAAGGAGGACACTGATGGTGGATTAGGCACAGCTATCAGGAGACCCATTAAAAACCATTGTGCATTCATTTTCTGTCCTTGGATTTCTGCAAATCACTCAAGTTCTGATTCTGTGGGCCCAAAACAATGATGAGATAAAGCCCATGGATGGGGTGGTTGGCCCATAGTCATCAGATGCTCAGCTTGGCTAGCTGGGGGTTTGGGGTCCTACTGGGCAGCCTGAGAGCCCATGTTCCCAGTCCCCGTGCAGTCAGGGCCAGGACTACCAGCCACTCTCTCTCCATGTGGCCTCCAGGCCCCTGGGCCCCCAGGTTCTCCAAAAGCACAGAGAACACTGTGGAGGAACCACTACCCACCCAGGTGCAGCTGAGGAAGCCAGAGGGAAATGTGGGCCGGGGGTGAAGCCCTGTGCCTTTGCTGGGCCACCCGGCCTTGGCCACCAGGGACTCCTCTGCCCGAGCAGAAGCCCCTGTCCTGCACCAATCCTGATTATGCTGTTGGAGAAGAAGCTGTCCACCCAATTCCGGCAGCCTTTTCCAGGACAAGGGGACTATTGCACCTCTCCGCCCCCATGACGGCCTGGCAGATGGGCCGAGGCCTGGGCTAGACCTTGTTCGCTCCCTCTCTGGTCACCAGCCGCCAGCAGTGCCCCTGTAGTTGGACCTGCTCTTCCTGCTGCAGAAACATCTTTTTATCTCCCTACCTGGGCCTCCCTCCCCACCTGTCCCTCCCTCCCCACCTTTTCCTCCCTCCCCACCTGTCCCTCTCCTCCATGCCTGTGTCTCTCCTCCACACCTTTGGTGCAGGGTCTCCTCTTCTCAGATCTAGACTCTCCAGCCCCTCTGTGCTGGCCTTGAGCTGCCTGTCTGCCCCCCTGTTGTCATCCCCACCTCCCACATTGCTGGCAGTCAATTACCTTCTCATGACACCGGTGTCATCGTGTTACCCCCTTTCCCTGGAGACTATTGGGACCAACAGATTCCTGTTGCTTCCCTGCCCTGCCCTGCCCCAAACATCAGGCGCATCTCCTCCCACTTCTTCACGGGCCTCCTCCTCTACCCTCTCAAGTCTCCTCTTACATATTATGGAGATCTGTTTACAAGCCTGAGTGTTCCTCCCAGAGAGGGACAGGGTTTCACCTGAAATACCTTGACTCCATCATGATACTTGGGACAGGCTCACTCTACTGTCCCACTGGGTGGAAGGAAGCTGTGTTCTTTGGAGGATGTCTGCACATCATCCTTACATCCTGCCATCCACAACTGCACTTTGAATGCTTAGCGAGAGAGGGAGAAGTAGAACCATGTAAGCAGGAACGTTGGTTTGGTGTCCGTCGTAGGAGCTGGGGTGGGATTTGATCTTTCATCATCACCGTCATCATTTCATCACCATGGTCACCATCATCACTGAGCACATTGGCCGATGCCCATCTGGTAATGGAATATAGATCCTAGACGATCTGAAGATGTTAAACTTTACAAGAAGCAACACCAATTAAAAAAAAATCAATAGGAAGACAAACAGTGAGAAGCACTCACTTCAAGAAGGATGCAAGAGGAAGAGCAGGGAGCAGGCAGTGAAACTGTGAACATGGGCTACACAGTGGGAGGGTCTTGGCTCTCTTCTTCAGAAAGCAGGAAACCGCAGCGCATCCTGCACAGAAGCAGGATGGGGCCTCGTGGGGATGGGAACAGCAGTCAGCCACCGAGGACTGACCTGGGTGTGGGGTGTTCCTGGAGGGGCAGGATGGCTTCTGAAGGTTCCAGTGTGTCTGATACTCCTAGGGCCTGGGGAGCCCTGGCAGCAGCAAGTGTTGAAGTGAAGGTGGGGCCAGGGGTCCCTCAGCAGCTTGAGGACTTTGGCAATTGTCTCAGTTTCCCTGCAGAACAAACCATCCCCAAACCGTCTCTCATGATTGGTTGGCTTGGGCTCTGCAGTCCTTTGGCTTCACCAGGAGCTGCCTGGGATGGTACCCGGAGGGCCCGGTGGAAGACTGGACTCGGCCAAAGTGGCAGGATGTCTGAGCAGCTCTCCCTCCCCATGCGGCCTCCCCCTGAGCATCCTACATAGGCGTGGTGCCATCCCTGCTGGATTCTGTTGGTTCACTGGAGCCACGGGCCTGCATTAAATACGGGAGTGTGATTCCTGGGATGGTGGTCCTGGGGTGCCCTCTTGGAGAGTAGCTTGGACTCTTGTTTCTGAGTCAGGTTTGAGCTAGTGAGTCCCTCGGAGGTGTATTGAAATGATATAACCCACTCTGAGGGAAGAACAACATCAAAGTACAAAATGTAGTCGTCCGTAAAATTTTAGTTGGTGTGCGCTGCTGCTCTTTGCTAAGAAAAGTCTTCTTTAAGGGATGTTTACAAACACTAAACATTGCTTAGATAAATTCCACAGAAGACACATCCCCTCCTCAGCTCAGTGCATGGTTATTCAGCAAGTGGGCATGAGGGTGTGTTGTGGTCCACATGGACAATTTACTGGTACCCGAGGGTGCCAGGCTTTGCGCCCTTCAGCCTTGCAGATGTGGTATCAGCCCCACCCCACCTCCCTATAGCCTTCCCAGCCAGACCCTGCCACCTTCCCCCGCCCAAAGCAAAGCCCCGGGACTTGACTTCCCTGCACCTCCACCCTGACCCAGCTCCCCTCAGATGTTCCCCCATGGAGACTATGGCTTCACATTTCTGAAAGACGGATCCTTTATCTGAAACATCTGGGTGGTCTGAGCATCTGTTAGACAGTGAGTGGGTTCAGAGATGGGGAGACCATCAGATTGTGCAAAGAGGAGCCGTGCAGCGGGGGCTGAGAGACCCTCACACACAGGCAGTCAGCCGGGGCTGGAGGTGCACCTCCGGGTGCAGTGAGGAGGAGGTTTCAGTTCTAATCCAGACCTCTGTTAACTCACTCTTCTTCCCTTTTTGGTGGGAAAAAATAAGGTAATTTCATACAGTGATTTAAGTTTGAGGACTAAAACTATCAACTAGTACAATAAGCTAAAATCTGGAATCTAGTCGAGGTGCAGTTGTGCTCAGCACTCTCCAGCACAGGCTCCCTGGACCCCCTCTGGTCGGTGCCTGGAGGAGGGCATTGCCCAGGCTCTGCCCCAGGGCTTCTCCTTGGACTTGGCCAACTGGAGGGTCGGGGAGAGAGGTCGGTGTTTCTTCCCTCTCCCTCCTGCTTTGGGGCCCTGTCCCTGGCAGTGCCCCACCGCCTGCATCGCACCTATGCCAGAAGCCCCTCCCCATGTGCTCTGGGCTGACCACCTCCCCTGAGAACACCTGGCCTTGAGCCCAGCATACCTGACCCTCCCCTCCCCTGTCATTGGCCAAAGCAAGGTCTGCGACAGTGCCTAAATCAGAGAGCAGCGCACCGGACACGTGCCTTAGTGGAAGGGCCCACGCTGAGGTCTGACTATCGGTGGCATCCACTCGGACCCCCTTTGCCAGCAGGTGCACCAGCCACTCTTACTCTGCAGAATCACCCTTGGCCACAGGGAGCCTTCAGCCTGGGCAGGCTGCCTCTCTGCAGACTCAGCCGAAGACCTCAGACAAAGGGGGTGCGAGAGGCCACTCCGTGGCACCCATGTGGGACTCACGGGGTGCTCTCGGGAGGGAGTCAGGCCCCCCAATGCTCTCCTGCCTCCTCAGGACCCCTCTCCCAAAAGCATCCCGTTGGTCACTTGAACTGAGACCCTGTGTCAGCCTCTAGGGTCTGGGGAGGAATGTCCCCGCTTACTGGCTGGGTCAAGGTATTCCATCTGAAAGGCAGGAACCGCCTCATCAGGTGGTGTGAGGATGCAGCGGGACAAAGGCCTGCAAAGCGCCTGGAAGCAAGCCTGCAGGACGAGGCCTGCGGAGGAGATGGCCAGAGCCACCTCAGTTCGTTTGGTGGTTTGAAGGGCTAGGCAGTTCCCCCATTTTTACAAAGCAACAGAACTGGAGACATTGTGCAGCCGCCCTATGCACTTCTCTCTGTTGACGGGAGGACAGTTGGGCACTAAATGACCAGCTCAAAAAGTCGCTCAGCCCACCTGCAGGCGTGGCTCCAGGTCCTGCTGTCCACTGTGGCACAGGCCTCTTTGCTCAGGTGCGGCGAGGGACAGGCCGTGGCCAGTGAGGCAGAGGGGGCAGGGAATCTTCCAGGGCCGCCTCTGGGGGCTGGGGAGAAATGTGCATGAGAGGAAGGCCAGGGAGCCCGAGCCGGGTCCCAGGGGCCACTCTTGCCGGCTTCCACCAGATTCTGTCCGGTGGCTCTTCTTGGCCCTGGGGAGGGCAGCCCACAAGCGTTTGCCCATCTCCTGGGGTTTTGTACAGCGTCTGGGGCCCTGGAGACTTCTCCTTCCCATCAAGTCCCGGGCAGTGCTGCAGCTGCTGGTCCCTGGATCATGCTGTGAGCTCTGAGGGCACAGAGGCTCCCCCACTGCACCCCTTAGGGTCGGGGGCAGGGCTAATCCTACAGTTACCCTGAATGGGAGTTTCTGCTTTCATTTAACACATGACGGCCCACAGCGCGCTAGTTCTGGCTGACCCCTGGCGGGAAAGGGGTCTGCCCCACCCTGTGGATTGGACCCTGTAGAGGTAGCCATGGAGAAAAAGGAGAGGTGCCAGGCCCCTGCCCCTATTAGGCATGAGGCCAGGCTCTGTGTTAGGAGCCTGGAGAGTGGGGGAGTTGGGGGCCTGCATTTGAATTCCTGACCATGGACCACTTTCCAGCTGTGACCTCAGGACTCTCAGTACCTCTCTGAGCGTTGATGCCCATATTTTCAAGAACTCTGACCTCGCACAGTACCTGTGGGCTCAGAGGTGCCCAATGCACTTATTGACTCCGGACCTGAGGTCTGGTTGGGTTGTTGGCAGTCCCTGCCTCAGTCCCTCAGTGTCTCTAGGAGTAATCTAGAGGCTTTTTTGCTCCTAAACAAAGCATTGAAGTCCATGAGCTCTTCAAGTCTCACAGCTATAAGATTCCAACTTTCTATGGTCCCACAAAAATCTATTCTATTAGCAGCTTCCTCCAACACACCCACACACTCACTCACACACACACACACACACACACACACACGTACATTCCTATAGTCTTCTGTTGTGAGGTCCAATCTCTCAACCTTGCTGGACCTGCAGCTATGAAATGAAGTCAGCAGGGTTTGCTTTACCAACTTCAGACAGCCAAGGATGCATGAATAAAAAGGAAGCTCCCTTTCAGAGGGTGAAGGTGCCCTGAGAAAGACAAGAACCCCAGGCTCAATGGCATGACCATGTCCTGCGAGCACCTTTCAAACATGCCTGGCAGTTTGTTTTTAAAATTGTGAGCACTGGAAAACAACAGACGGTGCTTCTCTGGATTTTATTTCACTCTCCCAGGCTGCACTTTCTGAGATGTACTGTCTCACCCTTGTCTTCCTCTGACTGTCACCGATCCGCGAGCTGCACCAAATCTCAGTGCTCATGGCCCTTTTTCCTTGCTTTTGCTCCTATCTGTGGAGGCTGACATCTGTCTCATAAAAATGCAGGGAGGCAACCCTATTTCAGAGCTGAAGGATGCAAAAGGTCTCTGCCTTTCCCACAGGGTAACTATTCATCCCATCTCTTTCCTACAAGCATTCTCTGTCCACAGCACTTGCCTTATTATTGTTTTTCTCAGGGCTGCAAATTACTTCAAATAAACAAGCTAGTACGTAAAAAGTAATGGCTGGAACGCTTGGTTTCCACTAAATGATTATACTATGGGAACATTGCGACTTCTGGAATACCGGGGTAAGGTGATAGATAGACAGCCGTTGCACAGAATGTTCTGTTCTGAGTTGCAAGTTGGTGGCTTTCGTCCTCGTGCTTGGTCTTGCACACGGTAGCAATCAGTGAGGAGAACTTGAGCTCTCAGGCTTCTCTGGGAGCCCGTCTGCTTTGCCCGGGGCCAGGTTCTGGCACAGAGAGTGGATTCCAGAGCTGGCCCTGCCTGCACTGCTTGTGCGGCTTGTGTGCCTGGCTGACAAGCTCACCTCAGCAAGATGGAAGCTGCTGTTAACATATCTTCAGGGAGCACAGGCTCCCCAGATAAAGCTGTCTGGTGGGCGGGGCAGGAAGAAAACTCTCAGGCTGGGGTCTGCTCCAGGTCAAACCTGCGGGAAGGCAGATCCCTAGCAAGTGAAACTGCCCCTGCCCAGGGCTGGCCCCACTAACCGATCCTGGTCCCCAGCGTCTCCCTGTCTCCTCTTCCGCCCATTGAGCCCACTCAGACATCTCTCGTGGGGTCACTGCTGAGGCCGACTGAGTAAAGACGTGAAGGTGCCCCGTGTGACCCCGTCCATGGTGGACGCCCTGTAAAGGTTGGATCCCTCTCTCCCACCTGGAACGTGAGCAATGCTGATTTTCTACCGCACGTTGAACGTGAGACTGCAGCTTCACCCAGGGACTCCCCACCCAACAGCCTGACCCTGGGGTAATTATGTCTGCGTGGCCATCAGGCTGACCCCTGGAGGCAGCCTCGCCATGGTCCACCTTTCCCATGAACACATCCTGACCACCCCAGGGCTCACTTCTCAGGGAACGCATGGGGGCTCTGGGAAGCTGTTCAGTAGGACTGTCTGTGTCTCATCATTCACCATCAGGGAAATGTGTATTTCTCAACACGACCACCATGGGAGGTTTTGTGGAAGGTGGGTCTACTGGGGTTGCTGGGGACGACAGCAAATGAACTCAGGAGACAGAGAGGCCACCAGGAGAGACACTTACTCTGGAGGGTGAGGAAGCTGGGCCACGGGCAGCCCAGCTGAACATGAAAGGGATTAAAGTACTTGTGGTACATGGTGAGGTGGCATTTCTGTTTTATTGGAAAATGTAAGGAGAGAGGGTTTCCCGGTAGCCTTGGTATGTCTCACCATCTTTCTGGCAGAGAGTGAAGGCCACCAGACACGGGGACAGAATGGCTCTGCAGTTCCCAGCGGCCTTGCAGAGCTACTGTGTCATAAGCCAGAGAGCAACTGAAATTACACATATGTCCATATTTGCTGTTGTTGAAAGATCATCGAAGCAAGATTCCCGGGGCACAGCTTTGTGGCCCTTCTCAAGCTGGTCCAGGAATTGTTTACGAGGCCGGGTTTAACACTCTGCCAGGAATTGTGTAGCACAACTGGACTTCTTGGATATCTGCTGGAATCAAGGAGCCAGACGAGAGGGAGGGAAATAATCTGAGTGAGAAGGAGCGGGAACCGGAGCCAACTCTCTCGGTGACTCGGGATGACCTGCCCTTGTCCTCACACTGCCCTGTGGCCTTCTGCTGGCAGGACCTCGTGTACTGCTGATATTTTTATCTCTGTGTTAAGTGGTACTTTACCTTTATTGTTCTGGTTCCCCATCAACACAGCTTGCCATATCCCCTTCTTGTCTTCTTTCTTGGCACTGAAGACACACACCTTTCCAATCTTTCTGGCAGGCCTGGGGTAGCAAGAGGAGGGCCGGAGGTTGCCAGCAGGATCCTCCTCCAGCAGTGGGCTGTGATGAAAAAGTGCAGGAAAAGCAGGTGGGCCCTGTAGGCTCCCGGCCGCTGTCAGGCTATGTCCCTTCAGAGTGGCTCGCCAGGGCCCTGCCTGGTCAGTTTGCTCAGTCCTGGGTCATGTGCATGTGTTCTATGCACAGGCCGTCCAGGAGGAAATGATCAGAAACAACCACCCCCCCACCTCATGGGCCAGGGAAACTGCTGCCCATGTGAGAGGCCCTCAGCACCCCACGGCCAGTTGGTTTGCAGCCAGGCGGTACCGAGCGTCCTTTGTTTCTCACAGCGATGACTTCCCTCTTTGGGTCAATTATGCAGCCTAAGAGCTGTTATGACTTCTGAACAAAGTGTGCCTTGCAGCCTGTGGCAGCTTTAAGGGCAGTCCTGCCAACCAGCACCCTGCCACCCTCCAAAGACAGGGGGAGAGGGTGCCCCCAGCCGGTGGCGGTTGCTTGGCTGGCTGCTTGGTCTTGTGGCCACCACCCTGCCGGGGCCATGAGTTACCAGAGGTTATTTGCTTGTTCGGGAGGCCAATGCGAGAAGCTGACGTGCCGGGGGGATACTCAGAGGGCCTCCTTTTGACCTGCCTTGGAGGCCAGCTCAGCAGCTTGAAGAAAAGCTGTGCGGCTCCGTTTGTCCCTGGGTGCCTCGCTCAAGAGAACTGAAACTCAAGGCACAACAGGTGAGAGGGGGGAGCCCCAGGGCTGTGGCTCCTGGGAAGCAGGATTTGGGATTTGGAGGGAAGCTCAGAGCTCCCCTAGTCCTAATCTCTACCAGCCTAGGATCCATGTCTCCAGCGCCTCTGCGGCTCATCTCTGATTTTCCATGACTTCCATGGGTCCTTAAAGAGAGGGTGAGCCCCACACCCGCCAGTGGGTGTTATAATGTGGCTCTAGATGGCCCCCCTCAGCATGTCTTTGACCAGGGTCGTGAACCCCATGGATAGGAGCTGTGCGATCTCTGTGGCGGCTCATGCAGGACCCAGCATGGATGAGTTGACCTCAGGTAGTTCTGGAGACAAACTACTAACTATGACAAAACCCAAGTAGACAGTGCAGAAATCTCATTCTATCTTTTTGTTTCATGGACCATTCTGGGATGTTTCACAGGCTGAAAAGGAATGAATCTGAGGCCACCTCCCCTGGTATATTTGA
Organism: Mesoplodon bidens; assembly: GCF_964165515.1. Classification (NCBI taxonomy): domain Eukaryota; kingdom Metazoa; phylum Chordata; class Mammalia; order Artiodactyla; family Ziphiidae; genus Mesoplodon; species Mesoplodon bidens. Next base: position 99,371,444 of record NC_138162.1, on the reverse strand, counting down.
TGGAAGAATTTAAGAGGAGTTGGAAGGAGGGCTACAAAAGGGAGAGATGGCACGGATGGGACCTGTCTCCGGGAGGTTCTGCTGGGTCAGCGCGCACGTTTACAGTGGTTAGGTTAAAGCCCCTGCACGGAGAGCTTGTTTCCCCTTAGATCCCGTGGAAGGTTTTGGAGTGAAGAGATGAGGCTCCCTGGCTTCGCTGCAGCTCTCCTTGGGGCTTGTTTTCTCTCAAGGACGACACAGACTTCTCTCCTGGGGATCCCTGACAGGGGCAGAGGCGGTCACCCTGCAGATGTCTTGGGAGTTCGCCTTCTAGGCGACAGACTGGGCTGGGCAGTGTGGGGCTCTGAGGTTGTCAGCTAGTTCCTACCCTCGGGGAGATGAGGGTCTGTCTTGCCCACCAGTAGCTGTGGTCTGGTGGGGAGGGGATGATGTCGGACCAGCTGGGAACAGCACTGTGGATGCTGCAGGATCAGCAGGCAGGTGGCCACCTCCACCAGACATCCAGGTGTGCAGAGACGGGCCCGTTCAAATCGGACAGCGATAGCTTACTTCACAATCAACGCCTTGGTCATTGCTCTGAGAAGGCCCAGTGACCACGACAGCAGTCAAGCCTGCAGGTAGAGGAGCCCTGTGCATGACGTGGCCATGGGTTGCCCAGGCTGTGGGAGCTGGGCTGAGGGGGGTCAGGGAGACGGGGCCTCCACCCTTGTGCCTGGGTGGACTCGGTGCTTCCTGGGATGATGCTGGCCTTGCCAGTCAGTGGAAACCTGAGCATCATGCATTTTAGGTGGTTTTGTTCCTTCACTGGGCATTTTCGGTGTTGTTGAAATGGGGCACATAGCAATGCGATAATAAATTGACCTTTTTAAGGGTTGTCAATAATTAGCGTTGTTTTAGCTTAAAACAAAACATTAACTTTTCTGTCTAATCCTTTGGCTCAGTCACGGGTTTTCTTATTCACCGGTAGGCAGTACAAGGCTTTTTGCTAGTATGCACCTCTTAACTGACCAGCTGCAGCTCAGTTCAGTGTGAGGGACCCAGCTGACCACATGCTGTGTGTGGCCCCATACCTCCGAGCAGGGGCCACTGGGCTGCCCTTTGCCACCACGTTTTCTCCGTCGTAAGTCATAAGCGTCGCCCACCACCAGGCTTGCCCCTGCTGAGCCATGGCGCTGTTAACAAGCTCAGTGAAGTAAAAATAGCTGAGAGGCTAGCCAGTTGTGTGCTTCCGAAAGTGTCTTTTTAGGCCCATCACAATTCATCTCAGTGCCACGTGCAGGGCAGCTTAAATCAGAGGACAGATTTCTTTTTCTTTGCTAAATTCAGATTCTCTAGAGTGAAGAACTGAAAGTGAGGAAGATGGGGAGAAACTGAGGTCCAAGACCAGCCTGCAACCCGTGCAGTCACTCGGACCCCGTGCTTGGCTTGATGCTCTGTTGTCACTGTCCTGCAGTTCTGAACACCCTTGAGCAGGGCCCCTCACTCTCATTTTAAAAAAAAAAAACAGTTAATTAATTGATTATTGGCTGCATTGGGTCTTTGTTGCTGAGTGTGGGCTTTCTTTAGTTGCGTTGAGCGGGAGCTACTCTTTGTTGTGGTGCGAGGGCTTCTCATTGCGGTGGCTTCTCTTGTGGAGCACGAGCTCTAGGTGTGCGGGCTTCAGTAGTTGTGGCACACGGGCTCAGTAGTTGTGGCACGTGGGTTATAGAGCACAGGCTCAGTAGTTGTGGCTTGTGAGCTCTAGAGCGCAGGCTCAGTAGTTGTGGTTCGCGGGTTCTAGAGCACAGGCTCAGTAGTTGCGGCGCACGGGCTTAGTTGCTCCGTGGCATGTGGCATCTTCCTGGACAGGGCTTGAACCCATGTCCCCTGCATTGGCAGGCAGATTCTTAACCACTGTGCCACCAGGGAAGCCCCCTTCACTCTCATTTGACACTGGATCCTGTGTGTGCATGTGGGGGGCCTGAGGTCTCCCTGTGAGCAGGTCTGGTTTGCCCACGGCCACATGGAGATGTGCTGGGCACTGCACCGCCTTCCAGGGTCCATGCGGTTGGTGGAGGTGCCTCCTTAGTCTGGGTGGGACTCTGCTCCTGGAGTGGTCTTCCCGTTATATCTGGGCCTGGCCTTGTATGGGTCTCTCTGGTGCTGACCAAGCCCCTGGGCTGGTCCTAAAAGGCCCAACTGGCCTCCACATTGGACTCTCCCTGGCCTGTCTGTTTTCTCCTGGGCTCTCTGTCCGTGTCATGTCTATGTGGTTCCTTGAAGGGCAGGACCAACCCAGCTCTCTGTTGCCCTTGGCAGGTTTCACCTCCCGCAGACGGCAAATGTTGGCTGAAAATCCCACTCTGCCTGTTGGCCTTGGAGGAAGGGACGTGGCCTCTGGGTGGCTCCCCATGCAGCCCTGAGATAGAGTCCCATAGCGCAAGGGGACCCCAGAGGCTGCACCCTCCTGAAGTCACATCATTTCCGCCTGCAACATGGTTTGTTCTTCAGTGTCCCCCTGCTTGGGCATTTTTGCTTTTCCTCAGGCCTCCTGTCTTGCATGGGTAGTTCCTGCAGCCCAGCTGATGGGGCTGGAGGCTCACCAGTGGGCAGAATGGCCCAAAATTCACACAAAACTCTGTGGATGAATGTTAATCGGGGCTACCACTACCAAAGTCAAGGTCTGAGCTTGCTCACATTTCTTCTGAAAATCAGGGAACGCTCCGCACTCAGGCGGGTGTGAAAAAGCTGGTGGGGCATGACTTACTGGCCAACAGAACCATTCTGAGAAGTGGTCCTTATATTGCAGCTCTGGCTCATGGTCTGATATCAACCTGTATGATGTCAGAGGGAAAGAGAGTTTGACAAAGTCAACCGCAGAGCTCGGAATCCTGAAAGGGAAACTGTCCTCCTACCCATTGCCTCTTGGAGAGGACAGGAAATCCCACAGGTGCCCGGATGCTGCCGGGCCTGGCCTTCCGTGATGCATGGTCCTGTAGTGGAAACAGAGAATGTGGAGGGGCAGGGAGTGGAGGGATGATCGTGCAGGTTCGGGGCTTCAGGTAAGGAGCCCCTGAATTCTGTTGCTCACCCAACACGTTTTACACATTTAGTGCATGCCAGGTGCTGTTTTAGAAGTAGCAGACACACAAGGGGGAAGATCCTGCCCTGGGAGGGATGGACATGGGGGGCAAAGAATCACACATGATTACAAAGTGTCACAAGTCCATGAAGGCACATGCTAAGGAGGGAACAGCATGCTGAGAGCTGAAGGACCAGTGGGAGGGATGTAGGTGATGTGTGTGTGTGCAAGGTTATCCCCGATAGAAGGGACAGCATGTGCAAAGGCCCTGGGGCAGGAGACTCTTGGCCTATTCAAGGGACTTACGGGGGGCAGGGGGGTGGAAATAGCCTCGTGCTGATGTGGTGCCACCAAGAGGAGTTTACTTTAAATAAAGGGTCCATGAAACGACTTGCTTTTCCGGTGTGTGTGTGTGTGTGTGTGTGTGCGTGCACACACATAGGTGGCAAGGCAAAGATGAAGGCAGCATAGGGGGAAGGAACTGGGCCGCCCCTGGTACCCCACAAACAGCATCCTGCAGGAGAGTGAAGCTGTGGTCTTATAGACATCATGGTATGGTCTTGGCAGGTATCAAACATACCCTACGAGTGGGTCACACCAGTCAGGGGCAGCTGGGGGGCAGGGGTAAGACAGGGGTAGAGGGTCTTTACCCCCGAAGGAGGGAGGCTGCATCTTCCTAACATTCCTAAAGGGCTAACTGCTATTGACTGGGGGGGGGGGTCTGGGATTAGAAGAGAAAGTGGGGTGGGATGTTTTTGCTGTCCTTTTTTGTTAAAAAGGGAGTGGAAGTGCCATTCCCTGAGCACCTACAGGGGTCAGGCACGGTCCCCTTGCTTTATCACAACCGCCTCTTGAGAAGGAGTCCCTTAATCCCTGAGTCCCTCAACCAGCCAACAACACTGAAGGGAGGGCAGGCGGCGGCCCGGGGACCCACGGGCTGTGCCTCTCTCTGCAGCCTGCTTGCTGGTTGGCCTCGCTCCAGGAGGCCTGACATCACAAGCCCGTCTCTCCTCAACCTCTTGCAGCCCTGGTCCTCGGCAGCCTCCCGGTCCTTTGGCTGCGCTGCCTTGAGGAGGGCCTGGTCTCCAGCCCTGTCCTGCTTTTGCCCCGAGCTTTCCCGGGCCCAGCCCAGAGCGTCCCACACCTGCAGCCTCAGGTTTCTCCTCTCATCCTCCTCTGTGGCCTGGAGAACTTACTGCCCCTGGGAGTGTCGGGGAGGGGGAAGCTGAGGGGGAGGCGCTAGGTCCAGCGGGGGAGGGGGTTGGGAGGGTGCCAGGCCTTCGGTGTCGGGGGAAACTTGGGGGTTCTCCATCGCCCTGATCACCAGCAGGGTGAGCTCACTAATCTTGCTTTCCCCTTTGTGCAATGGAGACCTGGGTCCCGTTGGTCTAAGTACTGCAAGCTGAACCCGTGGTCTCTGCCACGCAGACTTGGCACAGAGCGAAGTCTGTCCCTATAAGCCTCCTTTCTGCCTTTCCTCCCACCGTGGACCGTCCCTGGCCCCCGACAGAGCTAGGCTGTCCTTGGGGTCCCCAGGAACCTGGGGTGGGGCTGGCCTGGGCCAGGCGGTGGTCCCAGGTTCCCACGTGCCAATCCATTCCCGTCCCCACATGGAAACCCCAGAAGATCTTGGGGGCGGAACATTCCCAGGTCTAGTTTGCTCCTTTCAGGCAGTTTCTTTCTGGAAAACAGAAATTTGCCAGTAATAAGAGGCATCCCTGGGACTCGTTGGACCCAGATGGAGTGTTCCGGAGCACAGATTCCACTGCTTATCGTTAAGACTAGGGAAGAGGGAACCCCAGCACCCACTGTGGGTGCCCAAACAGTCTGTTGGAGTTCCAGGCCCTGTGCTGGCGGCCAGCTGGCTTTCTTACTGTTGACTCTTTTATCTTCCAGAAATGAACCCCTCACAATAACCTCCTCGCCCCACTACGTGTGGCTCCGTTTCTGTTTTGTGCCCTTCGAGCTCCCAGCTCTAGAGAAACCCCTGACCATCTAGTAAAAACCAAAGGTATCGTCCCAGAAAGCCATCTTTTGAAGTCAATTCGTAAAAGACCAGCTCCCTGCCCATTTGGAAGCCGCATGCCCCTTAGAGGCAGCCAATAGGAAATTTATTCCCCCCCTCCGTTTTGGTTTTAATAACAACACTCTTCAAAGCCAGCCTGTGTAGCAGGAGTTCCTTCCTCATCAGTGAAGGAAGCTCATCCTCTCTCCCATGTGCGGCCATCCCTTTCTCCTTTAACAGTGTCTACAGAACTTCGAGGCAGCCGTTCCTGCTGACAAGCCCCGGTTTCGGCCTGGTATTCGTGGGCCTGGGGCTCTGAGCTGAGAAGGAGAGTCCCGAGGCACAGATTCCCACTTTCCCCTTGATGAGTGTGATATTATGATTTATAACAAATATATAGTTTGGGCTTTGCCCGGTTTCCTGGTTCATGGCTCCCAAAACCCTTGGAATTTCTGAGCAGTTAGTGGAAGCATCTTTTGTTATAATGTTTTGTCCCTTGTCCTCAGTTTCTGAAATTGCTTCAGAGCCGTAAAGGTGAAATGGATGTCCTTTTCCACCATGCCTGAGTTTATGTTAATGAGGTGACTTTTGGACCGCACCTAAGGATAGGGGGCTTGTTGCCAGGGGAATCAACCACGAATAGAGGACTGGAATGTTCAGCCCCATGCCCTGATTTCCAGGGAGGGGGAAGGACGTTGAATCAATCACCAATGGCCAATGATTTAATCAATTGTAACTGTGTAATGAAGCCTCCACAAAAACCCACAAGAACGGGGTTCAGAGAGCTTCTGGGTTGGTGAATCAGAACGTTTCCATGTGCCACTGGACCGGACCCCAAACTCAAAGGGACAGAAGCTCCTTTGTTTGGGACCTCGCCCTAACAGGTGATTTAGTGAGTAAATGGGTTTCCTGAGTTCTGTGAGCCTCTCTAGCAAGTTAATGGGACACAAGGGTCATGGGAGCCTCTGACCTATGGCTGGTTGGTCAGAAGCACAGGTGGCCACCTAGACTTGCAATTGGCATCTGAATGGAGGGCAGTCTAGTGGGAATGACCCCTTAATCTGTGGGATGTGACACCATCTCCAGGTAGAGTGTCAGAATGAAATGAAATTGTAGGGCACCCAGTCAGTGTCTGCTGAGAACTGCTTGGTGTAGGAAAACCACACAGCATATGGTAACAAGCTACAGACAGGTGAAGTTTAACGTGGTGGAAAAGATTCAGTGTGAATGCTTTCCTGAGGCAAGACAAACACCAGGGTCAGGCTGGGAAGTGGTTGAAACAATTGGCGCTTAGTGAGGAAGGCGTGGCATTGTCCCTTGGTGACTTGGAGGCATTTACATGGGTATTGCTATTTTGTTAATTCTTGGCATGCCCAGAACATCCTTGGGTGGCCAGGCTGTGTGTGGCGCTTTGAAGTTCTAGCTTGCTGGTTCCTGCACCCAGTCTGCAGAAATGCCTATTTGCTTGGTGGCACTGCCCCAGTTATAGGCACAGTGTCTTGCTGGAAATGAGGGGATCTCTGAAGTACTGGCAATCTCCACACTGGACAAAAACGCTGCTCTGTGAGCGTCCTGTGGAGGGAACCTCACCCAGCTCTCTGGATCTTGGGGACAACATTGCTGTGGTTCAGTAGGGCCCCGCTACCCTCCTGAGCTAACCTGAGAGGGCCGGCCACCAGTCCTGTGTGGTGCGTGCCCTCCGCCGTGGGCCTGGGTCTCCACGGGAGCGTCTGTGCAGTGGGAGCCCCGAGTGTCTCCTGGTTTTCGAATGTGAGCTGTGGTGTCGGGCCTCTGGGTGATGCCATTCTAGGTGTGGGCTTTATTGGTGTCCAAGCACTCAACGGGTCATACGAACAGTCCCTTGTAGCTGTCCTTCCCCTCTAAATATCTGTAAATGTTAGCATCTTTGCAAGGTTGGGGAATCCTCAGCCCAAACTAGATGAATAAGAATTACAAAATTCTAGCCCTGGGGAGGGGGCTGTTTCTATCATGACTGGACCCATTCTGCATGCTCCTTCTCTCTTCCTTTCAAAATAAGCAGGATATCAAACCTGGAACTCCCAGGGAAGGTTTGGTATGGACCCCGCAGAAGTGCTTGCAGGAAGGGAACGCAATTCCCTTTCTCTGAGCTGCTGTCGGCCACGCTCCATCTGACACCGCAGGCTTCAACCGGTACAGCCGAAGGCTCTGCATCTTGGCCTGCGTGACCCCCTCGGTCACTGCCCTCCTGAGGGGGCTGGGGCACAGTTAATGTACCAGAACCTTGCAGTGCTTAGCAGAGGCTGCCAGGCCAGGCAGCCAGTGGCTTGGGGACTTTCTGAGCCCTCAGGATGTCTCCCCAGCACGTCCTTGTCCTTGAAAGGCACCCAGGAGTCCAAAAATGAGAGAGTCTAATGTGGGCCTCAGACGCTCTGGACTCCTTGTTCGTTCAGAATGTGAGATCTGGTTTATAACCGACAGCGTTGGCATTTGCTTATAAGGTCTTTACGAGGCCAAGCTTGGAAACCATGCAGAGTGTGCAGAGTTTCCAAGGCTCCAGCTCAGTGGAGGCTTCACAGCGTGCTCGGCTGTTTGCCTGAGCTTAACTGGCTACCCTCCACTGCTGCATGCACTTATCAGCAACTTGTTGAAAGGGAAAATTTTTCTGTTTTACAAGAAAATGGAATGTTTTCTGCAGGAGCCTTCCAGGACTGGCAGACAGAACACCAGCAAAGGTGGAGAGAATTTAGCCCGTGTTGATCCTGTGTGATGTTTGGTTAAAGGTTTTTTGTAAACTTCTGCCTCAGAAAGGGCTGGGGGGAAGGCGGGTGGGTTCAAGGGTCAGTCTTATCAGAGATCATGAGAAGTAAAATGCTTGCAAAATACTCTGGCATGGAAGACAAAACACAGGTCACATCCCAGGGAAACCTGCTTCCAGGAGGAGATTCCTGGGGCGCACTTGGGATTCATACCATAGAAGGGAGCAGAGAGCAGTAGGGTTGGTCAGATGGAGGCGTGCAGACTCTGTGCAAGCCCAGTAAGGCCGCAGATGAGCCCTCGGGGCCCCAGGGAGCACAGTGAGGGGCAATGCGAAGCCCATCCCAAGGTGGAAGAAGACCAGGCTGCAGGTTGATGACTCAGGAAAGCCCTCCTTCAGCTACAGTTACTGCCTGTGGCTTCCGGGCACACACTTGCAGCCCATAGGCTCCCTCTCTCCAGCAAGAAGCATTGGGCTGTGTGGCTGAGCTGGGGACTCCAGGACTTGAGAGCAGCCTGCAGTCAGTGGGAGCTGGGTGTTGGCGGATAAACCCTGGCCCCCGCATGGACGACTCTGAAGCAGCATCTATGTGTCACCATATTGAAAACATACAACTTTGATCTGTAAGCGTTCCCCAGAGAAACAGAACCAATAAGATAGTCAGATAGATGGATGTAAGAGGACATTTATTGTAGGAACTGGCTCACACATTTATGGAGGCTGAGAAGTGCCACCATCTGCTGTCTGCAAGCTTGAGAGCAGGAAAGACTGGTAGAATTCAGTCTGAGTCCCAAGGCCTGAGAACCAGGAGCTCCATGTCTGAGGGCAGGAGTAGGTCCCACCTTAAAAGGAGAGAAGGAATCCGCCCTTCCTCTGCCTTTTTGTTCCTTTCCGGTCCTCAGCAGACTGGATGGTGTCCGCCCACACTGGCAAGGGTGATCTTTACTCAGTCCACGGAATCAAATGCTAATCTCTTTTGAAACACCCCACAGATGTACCCAGAAATGATGTTTTACCAGGTATCTGGTAAATAGTTTCACCGGTCAAGTTGACGTATAGAATTAACCATCACACAGCCTCTTCAGAAAACAACCCCAGTGTGGTCCTCTCAGATTGGCTCTGCCTGGAGAAGTAGGACTGGAGCCACCCGGAGCTCTTCTCTGGAGTAGGAGGGATGGAGCTGGTCTGGGCTGGCTGGGGAGAGATAATCCAAGTGGCCCTGAACAGGCCAGCATGGACACAGCCCCCTCAGAGTGTGGGTCTTGCCTGGACATCTGGTATACCTGCCATTTGGGGGTAAGATGCCCCATAAACTGCAGGTGGCTCATGCCAGACCAAGACTGTCCATGGGAGGCCAGAGGGTCTAGGCTTTGCTTTTCCTCTCCAGCCAGCTTAGAGGAGCCATATGAAGAGCAGTTAGGCCAACAGACCTCCTGGTGGTTGGAGGGATTAGTCTTTGTAGGCAGCATCTTTAAAAACCACAGTAAGGAAAGTTCTGGGATTTTGATCAGTGTCAAGTATTTCAGGGTCCAGTCCATGGCTGTCATCCCTCCACAGTGCCATTGGAGGCACTGACCAGTGTGTCCAGAGAAGTTCTGAAGGCCGGTTATGGCTTGGATGCTAATGTTGGCCAAACCACCATTCTCTGTTGGAAGGCTCTGAAGAGGGTACCAGCTCTTCTGAGGATGAACCCGGGCGATTCTTTAACCATGCCAGTCACCATCAATCTTTAGACTTAGGTCTGTGCTCAGCATGGACTGTTCTCCTAGGAGCTGCAACGATCTATTGAAATGGGCACAAGCTGCCCAAAGCTGTCATGCTCTCATAGATGTGTGGCCCGGATCCATGCAGATTTTCTTTGATCTGACTCATCAAACTGGAGAAAGCACCATGGCTCCCTGTTCTCCTGTGAGCTTCCTTTAAAATCAACAATGAATTAACTTCTGGTGACCCTAGATAACAATCAACATAGATTTTAGAATTAAAATTAAAGAAATACAAACAACAGGGCGCTGATAGATTCCTTCCAACTCCCCTCAGTTCTCGGCAAGCACTCATGGCTTCATGGAACCCCAATACCACCCTGGATCTGGAAAACTTGTGCCGGACCCTGTGGGAATGGTTCCACTTCTGCCAGTGGCTTTGCCAGTGTTGAAACCCCGATGGCCTTTCTCTCAACCTGCAGATGTGTGCAAAACCTTCCCTGTGCCAAGGGCTGAGGGCTTAGCCCTGCCCTGGAGAGTGGACCTCCTTTTGGAGGCTGAAGAGGGCTCCTGGCTCCCTGGGGAGAGACCTAACCCTAACCTAACCTTAACCCTAATTGATGGTGGATGCAGCATGCATCTGTGGGGCTCATGGAATCAGTGGATTTTTTACTGAGTTACAGGCTTTCTGCTCCTTCCAGTCAGTTATCTATCTGGCTGCTAGTTTTCCACTGATTAGCTCCCTTTATCTAAGTAAATCCCTGAGAGTGATTTTTTTAATCCCCGGGTTGTGCTAGATACCATTCATTAAGGGAAATGAGGACCTTTCCTCCAACATCTAAAAATACATTAAAAATACTTTAGTCGAGAACTGAGAAACTTGAAGGTGGTTCTGTGTTTGCAGACACTTGTTCCTTCTCTTTTTGGGCTCTGTTGTACCTTGTGGCTGATCCTCCTCATTAAGTGGACCGGGGCACCCAGGCCTTTTAATGGCTGCCACCAGATGGTGGTCTCTGAGAGCTGGCCAGGGGCTTCCTTCCTTTCCTGTGAGTGATGAGCCTGGCTGTAGCGGGCAGTGTGTTTGGGTGCCCTTGCTGGTGTGAGACCAGTGTCTGTGACCCGGGTTCTTCAGTCCAGGGAGAGGCCTGGGAAGTTGAGTCATTTGTCCTGCAGGATGCTCGGTGGTGCAATCCTCAAGCTGTCAGCTGCATGACTATCCAAGCACGACCCTGAATGCATGATCTGTATGCTGATCTGAGAGTGCCAAGGCTCTCCCCTCCAGATTCCCAAGGCGGCCATGGCCGTGACCATCCCCTGACCCAGAGCCCTGAGTCGGCCCTGTCCTTGCCCAGATTAGCCCTCCTGGGGAGCCTCCCTCCACGTGAACCTGCAGCCATGGGGCTGTGCAGTCCTTGGCCCCGGGCTGCCACTACCTCTCTCAGGCTACTCAGGAGGGTTGAGGTAGATCAAGATTGCTCCTCCACTAAGCTGGAAGCCTCAAGAGATGGGGGACATGACTCAGTTCCCAGACAGTTTCAACATCCGCTCCTGCATTTCGAGCATGTTCAGTGCGGTGCCTTCAGAGGGGTAAGCAGTCTCCAGTTTTCCACGCTCCCCACCCCTCCTTATTGTAAACCTGGGCATTTTGTGCAGCCACCAAAGGCATTGGGAAGTGTCACCTTCTAACTCTGAACTGGCATGAACGTCATGATTTCAAGCCAGTTAGGGACCATGGCCCACGGGGTAGGCACCGGGGCTGCTTCTGGGAGGCGGGGACAAGAGGCCCGGTTCACACAGGTCCCAGCACTCAGGTGCGGCTTCTCTTTGTGTCTTTTCAGTCCGAGGACTATGCTTCGCTGTCTGACCTCCGTTTCCAATAAGCACTCCTTGGGTGACTCACTGGCCGAGGGCTGCGATGACGTCAGAGAGCACGTGAGCAGAGGGCAGGTCTCCAGGCGCTGCCTGATGGATGCCCAGCCCCTCTGCTCTGCATCCCTCCTCCTCACCCCTTTGTCCACTTGGCCAAGTCCCACAGGGCCTTCCCATTTTAGCTCACATCTCACCTTCTCAGTAACACGAGCTCCCACGAGACCGGCTGCCTGTCCCTGGACCCCCTGCCTTCCCTTTCCTGGCAGCTTGTTGCTGTCTGCATTCTACAGGACTTGCTTCTTCAGTGTTTTCTGTTTATGATGGGTTCCCCCTCTGCTAGAATGCAGACCCTGAGGGCAGCATCTTGTCTTGTTCAGAACAAATGCCGTGTTCTGAGCAGAACGCAGTTCTGGGATAAATATCCGGTGATTGAATCAAACGCAGGTTGAAGCTGCGGGAGCCTGGCGCACCTCGCCCAGCGTTCCATCCTCAAGCTGTGAAACCCAGGCCCCGAGAGCCCACTGAGTTGCTGGAGATGACAGGATAGCCCTGGCAGAGGTGGAGTGGGTGGCCTGGGGTCCACTCAGGGACCTTCCAGTGGCTCACCATTCCCAACTATGAATTCCCCATCCCCTTGTCCTCCTCAAATTCCCCCTGCAGATGGGGTGGAGGCCTGTGGGCAGCCCTCCAGGCACTGAATGAATGAGCGGGTGAGCGCATGTCGAAGGCTCTGACCAGCCACCCCTGTGTAGCATGGACGGGGTGCTGGGCACAGGTTCTCGAGCCTGGCCTCCATCTCCAGCTGTTCGGCCTGGAGCAAGCTATGCCACTTCTCCGTGCCTCAGTTTTCCCATCTGCACAGTGGGGATAATAAGAGCAGTGCTTACCTCCTAAGATTACTGTGTGATTTAAAGAGGAAACTGTGAGGAAAGTGCTTAGGACGATGCTGGCCCTTTAGGAGGGACGCAGTAGATGTTCACTGTTGCATTAATAAGAGCAGTAAATGTTCCTGTTACAGTGTTCAGTAAACAGTGTGGGAAGAAGGAGTGATACACAAGTGCATACATCCCTGGAGGGATCTGGAAGCATGTCACAGGCGCCTTCTCGATGCATAGCGGGCAACCCAGCAGGGACTCTCCAGTTAATAGGTTTTCTTTTTGGAGTGTCTACAGCTCTTTCTCTGTCATTTACTAGCCCTGCACCCACGCCCACTGGGAAGCTCACTGGCTTCTCCTGCAGCAGCCTGTCCACTCAAGGACATATCAGCGGTGCCAAGGAATCCATTCTGCTCCTTCCCTTCCTCCCATTCAGAATTCCTTCCTCCTCAGCCCCGTAAACTTGCTGCTGCTAATGGACTAGTCACCGTACTGAGGCTCCAGGGCGCTGCCTCTTTTCTCCAAGTGTTGGGACTGCACCCCACATACGAACACGCTATGCAGCCCCAGGACCCATGCTGGGACCAGGTGGGGTCAACACTTCAGTGAGAGGAAGACGTGGATTTCAGAAGAAACGACCGTGGAAATGATTGTGGTGGGGCTCACTCAACCTGGAATGCCTTCCTGCAGCTCTCTGTCCCAGCATCCTCTGGGGCCCCACTCCAGTAGCTTTCTGGTTGCTGTCACACTGGCCATCACCTCCCACCTCCTGTATGGCGTGTCCTCCCCTGGCCACATGGAAGCAGGTCTTGCTTCTGGCCAGCTTTGTTCTCCCAAGTGTAGGTAGAACTCTGTTCCTTTTCCAGGGAGTTGCTTTCTAAGCAGCCCTGGTGCCAGCAGAGAGAGTTTGTTTTAGGGACGAGTGGGCAGTCCGGCATTTGTATCGAATGATCTGAGTCGACCTGTGCAGGGTCACCAGTGGGAACTGTGTCACAGGAAAGCGAGTTGCTTCTGAGCCACGAGTTTCACTGATATTCCATCCGGCTGCCTGACAAGCTTTCTTTCAGGGCTCCATCCAAAGAGCAGCTGTGGCTGCTGGTCTGGGTCTCTACTACCTGGTCTTTCCTTCCTCCTCCCTGACTTCTGCATCCCTCCTCTTCTGCCTTTCTTGATCCCCATCCTGGCTCTGGAGGAGGGAAGAGACCCAGGCTGCAGGTCTCCCTGCCCCCCAACACAAGCTGCAGAAATTCCACCCCTACCCCAAGTCACAGATTAAAGGCCAAGAGCAAGCCACTCCAGGAGATGCTCAGTCTCCATGCTCTCTGGGGAGGGGCTTGGGTCTCCCAGGACACACGGGTTGGGTGCTCTCCAGTCTGCCCTCCTTACATCCAAGAACCCATCAGTTGGCCTTTACTGGCAGGCAGGCTTCCCCGTCGCTGCAGTCTGTGGGTATGAGGAACATCAGACGTTCACTTCTCCAGGCTGATGACAAGAGTGCGGGTAGCAGGAAAAACACAGCCAACAGGCAGTCCCGAACTCCCAGGGAGGAGCAGAGACCTTTCCATCCTGGAGGCCAGCACTCTCGCCCGCAGCCCCTGCGATAAAATTCCTCTCTCTCCTTTCGGTGTCCCAAAGCAGAGGTCCTTATGGCTGGAGCGGGAGGAAAGGATGGAGGAGGGCTGTAGGGCCTGGGAGAGGTGCTGAGGAGGGCTTAGAGGTGCCTTTGGCCTTCTGCACAGACTCCTGGGTAGCTCTACAAATCACCACACCCCAGGGCTCCTGGGAGGGGCTGAAGGCTTGTTGTGGACCCCGGAAATAACAGAGGGGGCTTGGTCAGCTGCCTTCTTTCTAGAAGGCATGGAGTCTGCTGTCCTGAGGGTGGGTGATCTCCCTTTCTGTTTCTGTTGATCAGCCTCCTCCGAGACCCAGCTGCCCTGAGCAAGGCGATGATAGGACATGTAGGTGACTGGATTTCCAGGTGGGGCTGCCCTTGATCAGGAGAAGGGGCATTTGCAACTGCAAGTGGACCCTGACTTCAGACTCAGGAGGGAGTTTCTGCAGGGCAGTAAGGAGAAGCGGTGACTGGCTGCTGGGTATCCGGACCCTCCCCTAGGAAGACCACGCCCCACCCTTGCATGCTCAAGGTCCCACCCACACTGCTCCTGACAAGGAGTCGAAACTCGTGGGGAGCTGCCTGTCCCCCAGCCCAGAGGCAGCACAGGGGATGCCTTCCCCAGTTGGTCAACAGGGCCCAGTTATTGGGACAAGCTGTGAAAGGAAACAAGAGCTGCCCAGAGGGGCCGGGGCCTCCAGAACTGGCATCTAGAGGAGATGGTAAACAAGTCTTTCTCAGTGTCTCCCCATTCAGTGTGCATTTATCAGGACAAGGGCCCCTCCCTCCCAACCCAGATGCACCTTGCGTATCTCACTGGGGGGTGATGGTCAGAAAGCCAGGCCTCTGTCCACTTCTATAATCTTCTTGAGTTACCCTCTACCCAGTGGCCCCATCCCTAATTATTCCCAGAGTCCAGTGGAATAGGGGATGGGGGGAGAGAGAACGCTGTCTTTCAAGACCCCAGAAAGGCTCTGTGGAGTTCTTACAGCCAGAGCTGAGTCCTGCTTTCCAGGGCAAGGCTGGGGTGGGGTTCTGGCCTTTGCATTCCTTGAACCCCGAGTGTTAGTGTTTCCATACTAAGGCCTGAGGTCAGAGATCTATTTCCATCAGCATTCCCATTCCCCGTCCCCCACCCCACCCACCCAAGGCAGTGTCACCTGCAGAGGAAGCACCTGGGGGCTGAGAAGGCAGAGGGCAAGTGCCAAGTCACCGAGCAGCAATGCCCGCGACCGCAGTGCTGTTGGCAGGGCCGCTGGAATTCATGCCTTCCTCCAGCCAGCCTGCGCGGCCACTCTTTGGCAGCCTCCGTCTCACAGTCTCCAAGGTTAATCTTTTCTCTTCTTTAAAGGCACCCAGCTTGCTGCCTCAGGCCTTTGATCATGGCGGGAGTCTGAACTGAAGGTGTGTGATGGGTCTGGGAGAGGAGAAGAAAGGGACCAGGCGCTGCGGGCCTGGCCAGTGCTTATCGCTCACTGGCGCTGATAATACAGATGTTCAGAGTTTACCTATTTCTTGTCCCTCTGAGTTGGTGCCTCCTGCTCAGTTAGGGCTGACAACCCAGTGCTCGCTGAGAGAGTTGTGTTAAGAAACAACTCCTCCTGAGTGGAACTTTCTAGCACGATGCTGGGGGTGGGGCTTCGGAGCCAGACCACCTATGTCCCGGGGAGACTATCCCCCCACGCCTTCCCTGTGTGAGCTTAGCCAGGTGGCATGTTTTAGGCTTACCTAAAGATTTGCATGCTAGGCCCTGAGGCAAACTCCGTCTTCCAAAGGGGTCACACCAGCATCCATCCCACCCACTAGCTCTCTTGACAGCGTGACTTTGATATTCCTACACCTTTCTGGAAATTGTCCCCCCAGTGAACTGTGCTGGAGGTCTCGCTGTGAGGCTCTGAGGCCATCCGGGGTCACAGATGTTGCCCCCGGCTGTCCCTCTGGTTTCGCTTGCTCTGGGGGAAGCCAGCTGACCTGCTGTGAGGACATTCTAGTAGCTCGAGGATCATCCAACCTGCCCGCCGGGAGTGACTGCAGCTTCTGCTGTCCCCTGACTGACCCTCCTGGGACCCTGAGCTGGCAAAACCCAGGTGAGCGGTGTCTAAATTCCTGCCCCAGGGAAATCGGGAGAGATAATAGAGATTGTTGTCATGTCCAGACACTCCATTTTGAGTTTCGTTACTTAGCCATTGCACCCCGAGCAGGTCCCCAGCCACGAAAGGAGACGGTTCTTGCATTACTGAATCTCAGATTGCAGGCAGGCTGAGACTTCCTAGCTCAATGAAGCTTCTTCCAAAAATCCGGACCATATGCCTCACTTTATGAATAAAATATCTGTTGCACCCACTGACCATTTAGGTATCGATTTCTAAGGTTTTTGGATGTGGTTATCTTGTCTTTGATAAACCTGAAAGCAACACTGAGATGCATATCCTTCTCCTGGGTCCCCCTGGCACCTCAACCACGCACAGCACATATTAGTACCTGGGCTCCTAGTTTATTTTTCTCCTTTCCCAACCAGAAATCACTGGAAATAAGAAGAAAGAGACTGCTGACCTACCTGTTTGCCTGGACATCTAGGAAATAATTTTAAATATTCATATGTGATCTGCAGGAGATTACACATTTGCCACGGAGAACTTCAATTATTAGGTGATCCACTAGAGTAAAAAAACTGTTCCCTGTCGGGAAAGCACTTTATAGGCCTGCTTGAAACTTTGCTCTGTTCTGCTTAAATGTGTCTGGAAAAACAAAAAACAAACAAAAACTTGTATTCACAAAAACAAGTTGCCAAGTGGTTGAAATGGAAGGGTGCCCTTGGCTTTGCAGTTCTAGGCACCGGCTCTGAACATCCAGCTGTGTGCCCGTTTCCCATCAGCCCCTGCTAAGAGCAGCGTTGTCACTTGGAGCAGCTTCCAGTGGAAAGTTTCTACTGTTCCCTGGGTGGAGCCAGCTCGACTTTTGTGAGGGGCAGTGTGTGTGCCCCCCTCTCCATATTGAGCACCAGTTCCCACCGCAGGGAGATATGGCCTTGGGGCCGGGTTCTGCAGGTGGGACTGGGTGGAACACGTCTTCCTTTGTGTTCTCCCCTCCCTTGTACTGAAGGGAAGTGGGGGGCTTGGATGGTGACAGGGCCTCTGGAGAGAAGCCCGATTCTCCGATGACTGTGGAACAGGCACCCTACCCTACCTGCATTGGACTGGGGCGGGGGGAAAGCAAACTCTTATCCTGTTACAACTCGCCTTGGCTAGCCTACCTGCAGACACGCCTGGAGGACAGATGCGTTTCTGAGTTGCCCTGATCTTTGCAGAGTCTAGTTGGTGATGTTCACAGAATAAGTGAGTGGAAGAGAAGTGTGACTTCACTTGGGATAGCAAGTGCTCAGTGTTTCCTTTCATTTGTGTCCACAAGACGAAGGAGGAAGAAAGGGCTGAGATAAAACACTGAATGGGAAAGTGGAGCCCACCAAGCTCTTTGTGTCTTGTCCCTCATTTATGGCAGAAGAACGGTCCTAAGAGTTATGGAAGCGGGTCAGCCTTTTGCGTGGGTGGACAGGCAGAACAGGATGTATTTCCAAGCGTTTACCTTTCTTTCAACCTATTTTGCACTGTGTCCTGGTCAGGCGGCATTTCTCAGACTGAATTGTTTTCGTCAGTAACCACAACGGGTAGTAACAAAATAAGTGAGTGAGGATGTTTTATATAATACGAGTCCCTTGCTTGACTATAAAGATTTCTTTAGGAAATCTGGTTGTTTGCAACTCTAGACAAAAATCAAGGCACCCCTGGAAAGGACCAAGGTCAAATGGGTTTCTCTATTAGCATTACGTATGCAAACTTGAAGTGTGGACAAGTGTATTATTGAGTATTTTCTACATGTGTTTACATACTCATCCATAAAGGTACTAAATTGTCCCTCTCCCCTGTGTGTAAAAATGTCATTCTAGGTACATGCACCTATGGGCCTCACAAGCCTGTCCAGAATCAGATTGCCCACGAGCACCCACCACAGTCAACTCCAGTACCTCAGAGCTGACATTCATAAACAGCCATCAATTACCCTGTTTCAACTGGAAAAGGAACGTGCAAAATGCCAAGTAATAAACTATGATGGAAATCTGTTTTTTGGAGCTGGCGTATTTGGAGTTAAAAGAGAACAATTAGACTTCCAACATCTTAAATGATTTTTATAGCGCATGTTCATGTCAAAGCGGAAATTTTTTACTTAAAAAAGTAAAAAAAAAATTTTATTGAAGTATAGTTGATTTACAAAGTTGTGCTAATTTCTGCTGTACAGCAAAGTGACTCAGTTATACACATACATGCATTCTTATTTTATAGTCTTTTGCATCATGGTTTATCCCAGGAGACTGGATATAGTTCCCTGTGCTATACAGTATGACACTGTTGTTTATCCGTTCTACATGTAATAGTTTGCATCTACTCACCCCAAACTCCCAGTCCATCCCTCTCTCTCCCCTGCTCCCCCTTGGCAACCACAGATCTGTTCTCTATGTCTTTGAGTCTGTTTCTGTTTTGTAGATAGATTCATTTGTGCCATATTTTAGATTTCACATATAAGTGATACCATGTGGTATTTATCTTTCTCTTTCTGACTTACTTCACTCAGTATGACAATCTCTAGTTGCATCCATGTTGCTGTAAATGGCATTATTTCATTATTTTTTATGGCTGAGTAATATTCCATTGTATATATGTACCACATCGTCTTTATCCACTCATCTGTTGATGGACATTTAGGTTGTTTCCATGTCTTGGCTACTGTGTATGGTGCTGCTCTGAACATAGGGGTGGATGTCTCTTTTTGATTTATAGTTTTGTCTGGATATATTCCCAGGAGTGGTATTGCTGGATCATATGGTAGTTCTATTTTTAGTTTTCTGAGGAACCTCCATACTCTTTTCCAGAGTGGCCTCCATACTCTTTTCCATAGTGGCTGTACCAACTTATATTCCCACCAACAGTGTAGGAGGTTCGAAGGGGAAATTTTAAATGGAGACTTGGAGAGGTACAACTATTCTACATTCAATTTGCTTAATTGCAGGCCTGGCTGTGTGCTGTGGTTAGTGTATTTGTACCGGTCTATACTCATAAAAATTTTACTGGAATCAGTGGCTAGAAATGCCCAATTTTCAAAAGTAGATTAGGAGCTGTTAAAAGATGGAGCTGCGATCTCCTACAGATAGCACCCCAAAGCTTTTGGTGTACCTTTATTTTGAGCTGCAAGAATGATCTCGGGCATACCCTTCTATCGTTTCAGTGTACAGGGTCTGATTTAAGGATTTTATGACACAAGCACTGTGCCAAGAATGCTTGCGTCTGCACAGAGCAGGGCACGATCCTAGCCATAGCAAGTCACATTTCAATGCTGAATGGTTCAGAGATTAGATTTTAATGTGCCTCACAGGAGTTAAGGGTTTCTTCAAAATCCTCTGACCGGTGGATTCCAAGTTTATGATCATATTTGCTAACTCCTCCTGTGGGAGACAAATCCCTTTCAGAGCCGTGGCTGCATTAATGAGGATGATTGGGCTGTGGAGTAATGTTTTGCTCTTTTCAGCAGATAGACTTGTTTTTCTCAAGCTTTGGGAGGCGGGGGTAGTGGTGAGGATGTCGGGGAGGTTGCACTGCCCCAAATCTCCCCACTCCCCAAGACTGGGGAGTCATAAAACCTCAGTTAAACTGAGTATGAATGCAAACCTCGCAGCCAAGGCCATGAGGACGAGGAGCAGAGGGTTGAGGCAACCCTGGGATGGGCAACCACATGTATTGTGGTTCCAGGGACCCCAAAGTCTTTGATATTCCTCCAAGCGAGAAGTGGGGTCTCTGACTCCCTCCCTCTCTTCTGGGTGGGTTGGGGAGTGTTTCACCCAATAGCCTAGTGAGGTGGGAGGGAACGTAGGTGACCTTGGAGGCCCAGCAACTCTACCTCATCCTTCTGGGACACCAGTCTCAGGATGTTTCTTCCCAACCCGGCAATACACTGTGAGGAAGTCCAAATCACGTGGAGAGGCCACGTGTGCATTCCCAGGGTCACCAGCCCCCGTGGCCCCCAGCCCTGGAGTCATCCCACCCCAGGCTCCAGCTTCAGTGGGCTGCAGCCCCCAGCACTTCTGGGGACCCCAGCTGGGGATGCAGACACTGGACAGCAGAGCTGTGCCCTGACGGCATTCTCACACACAACACCAAGAGCATGGCTGCTGTTTCAAGGTGGGGTGGCCTGTCACATAGTAAGGAATATCCAGGACCCAGGTAGGTCTCCCTTCTTGCTGGGTGTAAGGGCTGAGGCCGGCGTAACAAGGAAAATAGCAAACACGAGTGCGTCAATTTCCAAGGGCAACCGTCCTCCAAGCCCTTTACAGCTGCTCACCATCTGCTGCTCATGACAGCCAAGGCTCAGAGCCCGGGAGCCCGGTCGCTGGTGGTGAAGCCCCGTCCTGGGAGAGCTGAGGTTCATTGTCAGAGGCATGAGGGTTGGGGCAGTTCTTAGATGAGAGAAGGAGGAGAACGCCATGGAGGGAGAAGTGAGGCCACCCCACAAGGCCCAGCTGGCATCCTTGTCCCAGGAAGCGTGGACATCCCTGCCTTGCTCCAGTGTGTGTTTGTAGGAAGCATAGCTGTGCCATCGCACACACTCAGCCC
The DNA here is from genome assembly GCF_964165515.1 of Mesoplodon bidens. Lineage (NCBI taxonomy): Eukaryota > Metazoa > Chordata > Mammalia > Artiodactyla > Ziphiidae > Mesoplodon > Mesoplodon bidens. Next base: position 99,350,923 of record NC_138162.1, on the reverse strand, counting down.
CACCGTGGGATGGTGGCTCTGGCATGTGCCCCTTGCTCAGCACTTACCTGTGGCTCCTTGTTTGTGACACGAGTCCAGAGCCGATGCTGCTGTTTCAGGCTGTGAACCCACAGGAGGCAGAAGGGGTGGGGCGTTGCTGTCCTCTGAGAAAAAGGAAGGTGCCCAGTTCCACCGTCTGTGCCAGCCTCCATCTGTATCTACTTTTTTTTTTCGATTAAGACTGTACTTTTTTTAAGACAAGTTTTAATTTCACAGCAAAATTGAGGGGAAGATGCTTCCCCAGGCTGATCAGTGTGTGTGTGTGTGTCTAGGGTGAGGCCTCCTGGAAGCAGGATGGAGACAAGAAATGGATACAAATGGTTTATTTGGGAGGTGACTACAGACAGTCCTGCTCAGGGAAGGGATCAGGGAGACAGGGAGGGGAAGTGGAACCATAAAAGGGGTGCCTTGTTGCAAACTGAGCTTCCAGGTGATGCTTTGGGCACCTGGGCTGGATGCTGGGGAATGCCTCAGGCCTTCCCGGTGTGGTCCAGCTGCTGTATCCCTCCTCTCATTCCACACCCATTGGCTGAGGCCACTCTTGGAGACTTTGGCTGAGAATTACAAGTCTGCGGTAAGGCCAGGCATCCGCCCTGGCCGCTCGAGGAGGACTCAGCACAGCCTGGCTTCCTGCAGGGCTGTGGAAGAGAGGTCTGTACAGAGGTCCTGTGGGAACCCCTGGGGCCAGGACTCAGACATTCCGGCTGGTGGTGAGGTCACAGGACTCGTAGCAAGGAGTTAGGAACATTCTTTTGAAAAGAACTGTCTGCCTCATCACCCGCCACAATAGCCCGCAGGTCTTTCTCTGTTTCCCAGAGAGGAATCCCAGCCTCCCTGGTGACAGCCCAGACCTGCGATGGAGTTACAGGATGTCAGCTGTCGTCAGGGCCAGTGCAGCTCTGGGTGGGCCCATCCAGGAGGCAGCTCTTGCTTTGGAGAAGGAGCTGCTGCCTTCAAACACCCCTTCTCCCTTCTCCCCAGCCTATGCCAGTCAGACCACCAATCAGACCACAACCACTAGCGGCCTTGGGAACAGGCTTGAGGTTGGCACTGGGCCCGATCCAGGCCATGTGAGAGTCATTCTTTGGCCCTGGCCAGTTAACAAACCAGTTTCCTGTCTCAGTACATGCCATTTTTATGATACTGCACAGCGTAAAGCTCTATCTCATGTGCTGGCTCACCAGGTCTCAGCTGCCCACGACTGCATGGCCACAGCAGGCAGACGTCATCGCCTTTGTCTTAAAGATGAGGAAACAGAGGCCTAGGAATTGGCGGGGCTTCCCTGGCTCACATGACCTTGTATGTAACCAGGCCTGGCCCCTGCTGGTGAGTGCTTGGCATCCTTCCTTCCCCAGACCACATGGCTGTTGAATCTCAGCACCACCTCTGAGAGTTCCTCAGATACAGCGGAGGACAGGAGCCCACCTTCTCACTGTGCCAGGAAGGGCTGAGCAGACCCTCTGGAAGGAACCAAATCATGCCATGCTTCTGGTGCTCTATGTACTTTTCACCAGACAACCCCCAAATCATCCAAAACTCTCAGCCAAGTAAAGGATAGTTGTGCAGACATGCTTGGGGTGAAGTGCATCGATGTCTGTCACTTACCTTGAAATGAGCAAAAAATATGTTGCAGTGATAGTTGAAATTGACAGAAAACAAGAGCAGCAAATGTTCACGGTGACATCTAGGCACTGGGGTTCACTAAGCGATTCTTTCACATTTTCTCTCTCTTAGAAATGTTCACAGTAACATGTTGGGCGTTCTTAGAGCTGCGAGGTCCCTTAGGATCACCCACTCATTTCTTCGTCCTGTCCTGATCAGAATACTGTAGTGGAGACAGGGCCACCTACCCAGGCTTGAAGTCCCCGTGATGCGTGTTCCTGGAAGCCAAGGGTTGCTGTGGAGGCCCAGGCAGCATCTTGAAGGACAGTTAGCAGCTGTGGCCCCAGAACTGACTCCTGGCATCCCTCATCGCTGAGACAAACCCAAAGCCCAAATCATCCCTAGAGAGCCTCGGAGCTGGGTAGCACCACCCCAGGTTGACAAGCACTGGTTTACCCCTCATTTGACATGAGGGAAGCCTAGAGAAAGCAATTCACCCCAGATACGGCACACAGCATTCAGGTGGCCACAATAATCTAGAGCCACGGGGTTTGGAGTCCTTGGCTGGGGCTCTTTCTTTATTCCCTTGCTTCTCCTAAGACTCTCAAAGGCTGAGGCAGTCAGTCATTCAGGGTAGCAATTCTTTGCCCTGGTTACCATTTAAGATACTGAAACCCACTGTTAATGTGCTTTCTCTCTTACCCAGGTCACGGTGCCATCAGCAGATGTGCTCGGAATTGTTCCTCCAGGAGCTGTGACAGGTCTTGCGGACTCAGGCACGGCAGAGCAGCATTTGACAGGGCTGACCAGGTGTACGGATGCAGCCAGTGACACTGGCAAGGCTCTTCTTCATCTGAAGTCCCTGGTCTAGGTAGTTATTCAACCTGAGACCAAGCAGTTCCTAGCGTGGGTCCCTGTTGAACACCAGTGAGTCAGATTCATCATTCCTGGGAAGCTCACTGGGTGTGTCTGGTGGCTGCACACCTCGTGGCTGCAGCTGACCCATGCTCACCTCTTCGTTCCATCCTGAGCTCTCTGTTCTGATAGTGTATATACACGAGGCAAGGTGGGTGAGGTGCCACTGGACTCAGAATGCCTATCAGAGACACAGCAGTGTTCACAGAAGCTGATGAAACTCTGGGACACACCTGTTTCCCAAAGTTTGGCCCCAGTTTACTCGAGATGATTTAACTTTGGAGCATTTTAGTTTGGCTCTGGGTTTAGTTATTCAGAAGCACTACAGAAGGTTCGCTGCAACCTCTGTTGAAACTGGCAGATTAATTATGTGTGTTATTCTTTGTTCTCTCTGAATCATCATAAAATTATAGTAAGTGAGCACAGAAAGGCATAAATCCAGAGGCATGTGACAACAGCAGACTGGACATGTTAACCAAATTTTGGAAAATGGGAAGTACATGGTTTAATGGAATAGATCAACTGCACGCTACGTGCCAGCAAGTGTGGGTGTGCACATGTGTGTGGTGTGTGTGCATGTGTGTGTGGGAGATGAGTAATGGGGTAATAATAAGGAAACTTAAGGTTGTTCCAGTTACTGTTGGTGCACAAAAAAACAACCCATAGTGACAGGCATATAATATCCTCCTGGATTCAGTGCTCAGGAATTCAGACAGGGAAGAGTGGGACTGGCTTATCTCTGTTCCTCCATGTCTGGAGCCTTAGCTGGGGAGACCCAAAGGCTGGTGTACCAGAGCACCTCACACGGCCCTTCATGTGGCTTGGGCTTCCTCACAGCATGGTGGCTGAGTTCTCAAAGGAGCATTCCAGGACAGCCAGATGGAGGCTGCTTGGCTTTCTGTGACCCACCTTCAAGAGTCACACAGCCTCGCTTTGGACATAATCTGCTGTTGAAGCAGTCATGAGACTGCTGGTAGAAAAGCAAGGTCCATAGACACTCACCTCTCCATGTGAGGGTGTCAGAGAATTTTGGAGCCATGCAGAAACCCAGGGGACTTGAAATCATAAGCATCAGATACTCTGAAGGCCAGAGTGAGGGCATAACCACCCTGCGGGAGGCAGAAGGGTTACTCTCCGGGGAGACTGACTTAGTGAGGCTCTGAGCTCTGAAGCCCCAGTCAGAGCTGAGAATGGAGAACCCAGACTGAAAACAGATGGATCAAGCAAAAATCCAAAAAACTGTTTTCCAAATAGTCAGATCCCCTCCCACTCAGTCCTCTTTCCCCACTCAACTTAGGTATGTTGCCACCCTGCAGGCAGAAGTTTGACAGATTCTCTCTGGTGAGACTGAGAATGCAAAGAGAAAAGACCTATGGGATTGACATCAGTGGGTAGCTCAATGAAATAGCCCAGCACCCACCTGATAGTGAAATGACCAGACAGCAAGCTCAGCCACACTGAGCTTCCAACCATCCAGCTAGGACCTTAAATAGGGGAGAGACGACTCCAGACACCTGAGCATTTGAGGAAAGCTTCTAGTGGGAATGACAGAGATAAACAATAACAACAAAGGACAGGAAGAAGAAACTCAAGGAAAGAGAGACAATGCAGAAAATAAAGACATATCCATGAAACTATGATGTGATATTAAAAAGAACATTTAGAATATGTGAAAGAGCTCTTAGAAGTGAAAATTATATAGCAGAAGTAAAAAAAATCAATAGAATTCTGGAAAATAGTATTGAGGATATCTCCCAGGAAGCAGAAGAGAAAGACAAAGATAGTCACAAGAGAAACATTAAAGGATTAATCAACAAGGTACAACATCTGGCAAACAGGAGCTCCAGACAAAGAAAAAGGAGAGGAAATGATCAGAGACAGTAACCAAAATGGAAGAATAGGAGTTTCCAGACTGAAAGAGCCACCAAGTGCTTAGCACAACAGTCTACGAAAAGACCCACATCAATGCATATTATCACGAAACTCAGGACACCAGGGATAAGGAGAAGATACTAAAAAGCTTCCAGAGAGAGAAAAATAAGGTCATATACAAAGGATTTGCAATAAGCATGCCATAAGCCTCCTCACAGCAGCCCTGGGAGTCAGTGGAGAGATGCCTTGCACACTGGGAGGGGAGGTGATCTGCATCCTGGAATCCTATACCCAGCCAAACTATCAGGCAGGTGCAGAACTCAAATAGTAAATTTGCTGCTAGGAAACTTGACTGATTGCATGTGAAAATGCTCATTTTTTTTTGGTTTAGATTTATGTGGAATCTTTCAGGAAGGAACTATATAGCTACACTTGGTGTAGTATTTATCCTGGGGTTTATTCTTACCTCCTTGACATACCCTGCCCTTCAGGCTTCTCCCATCTCTGCTTTTCTTTATGGTCAACCTTGAAAACGTAGTGTGGGTTTCTCCCGATATCTGAAAGTAGAGTGTGCCTATGAAACCTTTCACAAGCTGAAATGGTGTAAAGTGAGGAATCAGTTACCTTAGGACACATTTTGCCAACAGATGCACAAAATCAACTGAGATAAAGCACAGATGCTCACAGACACAGTTCAAAGCTATGGCAGCTTGATGCTGAGATGCTGAGTGTGGTTCCTGGGACGAAGTTTGGCGGGGCCCCTGTCGCTGCTCGGGGTACACAGCGCCTCTGAAACGGCCACTGCAAAACAAATGCCGAACGTTATTTTCACTTTTTGCCTTTTTTCATCAAAGTGAAAATCCTCTTTGGATATCTTTTGGTTAGCGAAAACAGGTACTAATACAGGTCTTTCGTAAAAGTGAAGTGGTGCAAGCTGAACTTTTGAAAAGCGGGGGATACCTGGATACATGAATGGTTCTAACCTCCGTTGGATCCATGGACCCATTCTGCCCCCTCTTTCTCATCCCAACAGTCCCCATGCATTCCATTTTCTCGACTGCCTTTTTATCCATTTCCTTATTTGTTTATTTATTTTTGCGGTACGCAGGCCTCTCACTGTTGTGGCCTCTCCCGTTGTGGAGCACAGGTTCCGGACGCACAGGCTCAGCGGCCATGGCTCACGGGCCCAGCCGCTCCGCGGCATGTGGGATCTTCCCAGACCGGGGCACGAACCCGCGTCCCGTGAATCGGCAGGCAGACTCTCAACCACTGCTCCACCAGGGAAGCCCTATCCATTTCCTTATTTTTAAAGTAATAAACGTAATACAACGCAGAAAACATTAATCAAAGAGAAAGTCCCAATTCACCCATTTACTTAACATTTGCATCTTCCTCCCTCAGGTGTTACTGTTTACAGTCTGTTTCATATTTTGCTTAGGAAGGTCTTCCCCATGCCAAGCTTATAAATATTTCCTCCCACATTCTGTATTCAATTCATATTTTAAAAGCATACTTATATACTTAATGCAACTGGCATTTATTTGTATGTGTGTTGTGAGGAACTTGGGTTTCAGCTGAGGATGTTTCCACTATGCTCAACCCGCTGATGGTGAGGACACCTGGCTTCCCATCCAAGGAACGTTTTCAGTCTCACCTCGCTTCCCCCACTAGGTGTCTGGCTGTGTCCCCAGTCCTTCCTCACAACTTCCTGGGCTGCAGCAATGGGATGGGTTCTCTCCTTCGTCCCTGGCTGCCCCAACCCAGAGTCCTCCCGTGGCTCCTTGGCCTGGGCACCGCCCCCAACCCCCTTCCAGCTGGCTTGGGACACCCTCTCCCTGGAGTGCCGGGGTCCCCCTCCATCTTTCCTCCTCCTGCCTGCTGCCCACAGACCTTACCTCCCCAGCGCCTCTCTCTTCTGTATCCCTGAGAGACCCCAGGGTCATTTCTGCTTCTCCTCCATCTGCTGTCACTGCATGTCCCATGAATCCTGACCTTGCTGAGTGTGAGCTTCCAGCTTCTGTCCCTGTGTCTCCCCCCTGGACCTGCAGAAGTCCCCACCCTTCCTCAGTCTGAGCTTTCATACCTCTGGGCCTTTGCAGGGCCACTCCTTCTGCCTTGAACCCCTTTCCTCTAGTCTGTCTGACAAAGCCCACGTTTCCCTGAGAACCCAGACCAACTCCACTCCCTTGCTGCATTCCCTGAGCTGCCTGAGCACCGAACCTTCCTCTCTGTCTGCGTTAGAGCCTGTGTACCCTGGGCCTGGTCCTCTTCTTCTGTGTCGCCCATTCCCTGTCTCTCATTTATGAGGCTGGAGCCCAAATCCTCCGGTTCCCAGGCCCTGGTGCTGGAGCCTCACAAGGGCAGGGCCCTGATGAGAGCACATACGGTCCCTGGGAGGTGAGGAGGACAGGTATTGTGCCGACAACGGTAAGAATCTGGCACCGAGGGAGGCAAGTTGCCTGAGTCGGTGCTGTCAGCCAGGGCCTCTAGCCAGTGGCTGGCCTGCCTACTGGGAGTCAGGCTGTGGCTGGAGGAGGTCAGGCTGCCCCGTCACAGCCCTTAACAGTGCAGCTGAAGGGATTCAACCAGGAAGCTCCGTGGCTGGATGCCCTGCCTGGACTGCATGCAGATTCTTTGTAAAAGGATGCATTTTGTTCTTCCAGATCCCAAAGCCTTGTGCAACCCTGAAAAAATGCAGGCTCCCAGAACTGCTGTGCCACGATTGGGCTGCCCAGCACCTCTCACAGGGAGGAACAATGGCTCCGTGTCTCAGGGCTGACGTCTCCGGGTTGGATCTGACACACATGCACAGTTTGTATGCTCTCCCTAAGCCCTGGAATGAACATGGTGCTGTGGCTCCGTCTCCTTCAGCATGAGGTTTTGATTTCCTGGTCCTCTGAGTGTGGGGAGTGACTGGAGGGCTGGCTGCTTGAAGCACGCGCTCTGGCCGGGTTAGAGGCGCAGGTCTGCTGCAGACAGGGTCACCGTGGTCCTTTGCCTTCTTGGTGCAGAGTAACTAAGAGGACCAGCTGTGTTTCAGGCTCAGACACTGGCCAGTGCCACGATGGAGGCACTGCTTCCCTCTGTGGGACTTTTTCTGTAATGGCTCTGTCTGTCTGTCTGTAAGCCTTACTCCACCCTGACTTTCTATAAACCTGGGGTGGCAAAGTGCCAACACACAGCCACCACCACGTCCTTCCTCCTCCTTGGCAGATGCCGCGAAGTAATCATGGTGGTATCTGAACGTACGCTCAGAATCCTTCTCAGCACTTGCTGAGAGCTGCCATTCCAGATGAACTTTGTAGACCATCTGTGCAACTGGGTCAGTCAGGAGATGTCCTGTGAGGTGACCATTCGTGGCTCTAGTGTGAACACTGGCCCGTGTCCACAATGACAGTCACAGACAGCCCTGGGCGGGGCTACAGCAGGGGCTCCTGGTTCACTTCTCTTGTTCCACAGGCGAGAAGGTGGAGCCCAGAGAGGGTGATTGCGGGATGACTGACGTGCCTTCAAGCACGCCCTATAGGAGACGCGGGGAGCACAGCCCCCATTTGGGAATGCTGCATTTGGGGGTTCCCTCTTGGAGGTAGAGTATGAAATTGACGTCACAGGCTCTGATGAGTGTGGCCGTGAGGGGCTCTTTTGCCCTGATGCAGCCCCGCATTTCCCTGAGGGCAGAGCCAAGCTCAGAGTACAGCATGTGCGCTGGTGCAGTTTCTACCCTGGTCCTTGAACCTGTTTTCCACGTGAAGATACTGAGGCCAAGCAGCTTGTCCAGATCCCTGGTTGGCAAATCAGAGCCAGGCAAGGGCCAGCTTGCCTGTTCCTTTCCATGAGAACCTCTCTAAGTGTGCCGAGTGTCACTCTTTTTTTTTTTCTTGCGGTACGCGGGCCTCTCACTGTTGTAGCCTCTCCCGTTGCAGAGCACAGGCTCCGGACGCGCAGGCTCAGCGGCCATGGCTCACGGGCCCGGCCGCTCCGCGGCACGTGGGATCTCCCCGGACCGGGGCACGAACCCGCATCCCCTGCATCGGCAGGCAGACTCTCAACCACTGCGCCACCAGGGAAGCCCCCGAGTGTCACTCTTTTGTTCCTTTGAATATGCTTTATCACCTTTGGGGCATTTCTGCTTGTTAGAAAGAACCTCACACTCTGAGGACCAAGGCTGAGGCTGGCGAGGTTTTGGTCATCCCCACAGTGCAGTGATGAAGACAGAGTATCTTGCTACAGTGAGAAATGGGTCCCCACAGGCAAAGAAGAAGCAGCACCTGGGACCTGTTAAAACCTCCCTAGGTGTTTGCTGCAATTCAACTGAAATTAGTTCAATTTATGTCTTCGTTAGTAATGCCTCTGTGCTCAAGCAAATTGGCCTGACTGGAGTCTTGGGTGCATGTGGATGTGTAAGACGTGCATCTGCACACCTGACTTGTCACGGCAGTAGGTAGCTTTGCTTTCAAAGGACCACATGTCCCTGGGTGCAGCACGGGTGGTCTCACTGTCGCTTCTCTGACTCTGCTCGGTGTGGCTGGTGGATGGGGACAAGTTTGTGGATGTGGTTGAAAGTAAGATAGAGGTTTGTGTCCTCGTGATCTATGGCCACATACCCGCTACCCTGCATTTACCCGGAGGTTTAGAGCAGCAATCATTTTTATCGTATGTCCTGATGTTGTGGGTCAGGAATCGGGGCAGGGTGTGGCTTATCCAGTCTCCTGCTCCTCCCAGAGCTGATACAGGTCACGTCGTGATACCCATCTGGTGGGTGGGCTGGTCTGGGGCATCCAAGACTGCATCTCTCACATGCCCAGGGCCTTGATGGGGGTGCCTGACCAGAGCGCCCCCATGTGGTCCTTGCAGGGTCCTTGGACTTCCTCCATGGACTTTGCCAGAGTGACAAGGTGCCAGAGAGGAGGTGGAAGCTGCAAGCCCTGCGATCTAGGCCCGGATGTACCAGAAGGTCTCTCTGGCTGCATCCCCTTGAGGAGCAAGTCATGGGAGCCACCTCGGATCCCAGGGAAGGGAACCCGGCTGCCATTCCCACTGGGAGGAGTGTAAAGACTTTGCGGCCGTCCTTCACGCTCCACAGCCCATGTTGAGCCACCCGGAGTGCAGGGCAGTGAGTGTGCAGCGGGGAAGCGTGAGACCTAGCGCTGCAGAGGGGTCTGGCGAGTCCGAATCAGAATCGCTCCTTGCCCTGCTCTGTGCCGGGAGAGGCTGGTGCTCTGAGCAGCACTGCCTGGGGCCTCCTCCACAGAAAGGAGACGGGCCAGAAATTTATCCTCCCCGCCATCTCCCTGCCCCTTTGGGGTTTAGCAGTAGCTCGTTTCTCTCCCCATTCCCTCCCCACCCCCAGTCCCTTATCCCTTGTCCTCCAGTCCCTCCTGTCCTCTACTTTCCAGTCATTCCTGCTGTTCGGAGGGTGCACACGGCACCCCCCCTGCTGGCTGCTCACCAGCTCCGCTCTGCACGTGTCCCCTCATCAGCCCCTCAGCCCTTTACATTGCTATGTGTTTCCCGACAGGTGCCTGACCCATAAGGCACATTTAAAAATAATGAATTTGATCATATTTTCATAGTCAAAGAACATGACAAAATTTTTCTGAACTGTGAGGAATAAAACAACAAATGCTAAAAAATAACTTGTGAGATTTCCCTTTTTGGGGGAGTGTTTAAGAGGTCGCCAGGCTGTATACGGGTGGTTATTCTGTCTCCCAAATCTCGGGCCGCTTGTTTTACTTTCCCTTTATCTTTGCAGCTGCGGCCCTGGGTGTGGTCGGCGGGCAGTGGCTTCTCATCAGGTTTTGTGGGGCCTGAAACTCGTCCCTCCTTAAGACAAGGGCAGGATCTGAGCCCCACATTAGGAAAGGGCATGAGGGTGGGCTGGGGCACGACGACCCTAGGTGGCCACACTGCCCTTTCTGATTTGACCCTCAGCAACATGTGTGGGGCCACGTGGCCGTCTGCGCCGCAAGTCTGCCGCCGTGGCAGCTGAGACACTGTTGTGAAGCCTCTGGCCCGGAGCCCTGCGGCTTGTCTGGAGGCCCTCAGTGCTCAGCAGGCCCAGCCCACCACACTCCTCGCCACCACCTCCCTCCTGCCAATCCCGGTAACGCCGAGATGCTGGTGGATGCAGGCTGGGGAGGATCTTGGAAAATGGGGAAACCTGGGCGTCGAGGTCAAACATCTGCCAGGGACATTTTCAAGAAAGAGGGAGTGAACTTCATACCCTGTGCTCCTTCCCTCTGCAGCATGAGCCTCCTGTGCCCTGGTGGACCACCACCAGCAGACGCCTTCCCACCGTGTTCCATAGCCCAGCCAAGCCTGCCTCACGCTGCACAGACCACGATGACCTCAGACTCAACCTCATCAGCATCTGTACCAAGCTTCTCCCTGAACTACTGATGCTGACATCTGGTGACCCAGTCAGCCCATGTCTGGAGATGCAGGGAGGGATGAGGGCCCGGCGGTCAGGTTCTAATTAAGGAGCTCAGGAGCAGGAAGGCTTCTGTGCAGTGACGGCAGATGAAGAACCGCTTCCTTCTAGAACAGTTAGGCGTGTGCTTCCTGGAATTAGGTGAATTGAATCAATTGACACCGTGCCTTGGAGCCAGTCCAGGCTCTGGTCCACCTGGAGGGTCACCTTCTCCTGGGAGTGTTCTGCGCCAAGGCCACTTGACCAAGGAGCCGAGGTAACACTGGCTGGTCTTGCTGTATCCACGTGAGTCTCCTCCCTCCAGGCTGTGGCGTCTGAGCCTTTCGTTCTTGTCTTAGTAGGTCTGTCTCCACTTCTCCAAATATCTGACAGTCAAAGCCCCACTGCTCACTCTGGAGTTTCCCAGGACCCTTGGCCCTGTGCCCATGTGGAACTTGGTCCAGCTCCATGAAAATGCTGTAGAGAAGGCTTGGCCTTTGTAATATAGTTACACTGACCTTGGCCCAGACCTTGGGCTGGGCTAGATGTGAGCCAGGGCTTCCCACAGGCTGGGTGCAAGGGGGGCGCTGTGTGCTTACACAGGGCTCCCCCAACCGGGACCTGCAATCCCATGTATGTGGCAACCTCCTGAGGACAGGAGCCCCTCTATGGGCTGCCATCCTCTGAAGGGTCCCAGCAGGCTTCCGGCTGAGGTCCTCGTCCTGTTGGGCATGGTGCCCTCACTCACTCCCACCAGTGGCTCCCCTTTCAAACCCTCTGGGATCCTCACAGCGGGGGATGGGATGTGGGGTCCAGCCCCTCTCCTTCCCTGCCCTCCCTGGCCCTCCAGGCTGCGACAGGCTTGCACTGGGAGATGAAAGAAGATTGCTCTGTGTCACCGCAGCTGGGTGAACTCCAGGTGCTGTGAAGGTGAGGAGGAATTTCTCAAGGAGGAGAAGCTGCGGGTGACAGTCACAGAATTTTAACGCCGTTACATTTCCCTTCACAACGACGCCTGTGAGCTCCCTTCACTCCTTTACGCATCTCACGGACTTTAGGCAAATCACGTTGGGTTATTCTTTAATGGAATTATCCCTGCTAAAGGAATATCCACTAGGTTGCATTGTGCATCGGCAAAGTCTTGTCTTCTTTATAAACACAATTTCTTTTTTGTTGGAGATCAAGCCCCAGTACCTTCCATTCTCACCTTGCAGAGAGGTACTATTGCAGTTCCTGCAGACAGGAACCTTCAAGTGTCAGAAGGAGGAAGTGGCAAAGCAGGAGACAGCCTCTCTCTGTATTGCCTTTTAAAGCTTCCTGCAGCATTTAGTGTACAGCATTAAGTAGATTTGGGTTTGAAGTACACAGTTAAGTAAACTGTGTTCTAAGGGAGATGTCTAAGGGGTTGTACTTTTCTCCTTTAGCGGGGCCAGTGTGCCCTGCCCATGCGCCGAGGTGGCCGCAGGAGGAAGGCTGATTTCTCAGGGCCCAAACCCTCTCCAGGGCAGCCTGGTCCCGGCCTTCCAGCTGCAGAGGAAATAACTTGCGTGCATTGTGTGGTCTGCAAGCAGCTACCACTGTGGTGAGGCCACACCCTTGGTGCCCAGGGAGCTCTGCACGCGGCATTCCACAGATAGAAAATCAGAACCGGGAATGGGAACACGCCCCAGGAGGACGTGTGATTGACAGAGCCCTGCAGCGAGCGGTCATGTGCAAACGTGTGAGCACAGAGCACAGACCACCTCTCGGGGACGTGTGCGCAGCACGGAGTAAAGTGTTCCTACTTTTTGGTGTGGTTCCCTCGCCTGAGCAGAGGGAGGGTGTGGCTGCTCCGGGTCCCTCTGCCTCTCCTGGCTCAGCTGGGTGGCAAGCAGTCTCCGTCCATCCCCTGCTCTGGCTGGCTGCACATCATGTAACGACCCGCCGTCCTGGAGGGGCCTCTCCCTGTTGTGTTCCCTATTTACCACTTCCTTGCGCCGACACTGAGGCTGATCACCTGGCACAGGCTCTCAAATCCTTTGGCACATCTGAGAAGCCGGCTCAGCAGCAGGGCGTCTCTGCTGGGCTTGGGGACAACCCTTGAGTGCCTCTGGACTCCTGCCCAGGGCGGGGCCGGGCGGGGGCCTGGAAGACTGAGATCTGAGGTTGGGGAGAGTAGCCGAGATAAAATGAGATCTCGGAGGAGGGACCGTGCCTGCCTGAGAAGTGGCTTCTTCCCAGGACCAAGTGCTGACAAACAACACCGAGAACAGAGGGAAAAACAGCATCTCCTCCGCCCCACCCCCTTCCCATGGGCAGCCACCTCCTCAGTTCATTGGAAACGCAGAAGATACTGTTGTGAAATGCGACTCCCGTGCCATCAGTGCCTCTGTGGGCTCTTCACCGTGTTTATGGACAAATGGTCACATGCTGTTGTCGGCTTCAGGAGGGGTTCCGGGCAGCACACAGCCATCCCGAGAGGGAGGCCAGGAGCACATGTGTTGCACAACCCAGCGCTGAAGGCCCCAGGAACACCATCCGCTGACTCTGGCTGGGGGGGCGGGGGCAGGCCGCCTGTAAGCTTCCCCCAGAGCCAATCCATCTCTCACTGCACGTAAACCAGCCTTGAAGGTGCTGCCTGGGCACCGACATCACTCACAGCCTGTTTCCCCACCTGCCGGGGTGCATGGGGTGCAGTCCACATGTGGTCTGCCAGGCTTGCCTGGTGTGGGTGTGACCCATCTCACAGGTGGGAGAACAGCTGGGTGGTGCCCCCGTGCTCGTGGCCTGCTGCGACCCGTGGCCAGGTTGTAACAAGGCAGGTGGGAGCAGTGTTGCTGCTCTGTGGGCTAAGTGGATAGTCGGTGGGGGGCTATTAGGACCAGGTTAGACCCAGAGCTGTGCCGGGCTGGACAGGCCTGTCCCCTGTCCTTTGCCTAATCCTGCTGCCACACGGCTTGTCAGAGGGAAGCGGCCAGTGGAGGCCCTCGCCTCGGTTCTCTCCCGCCAGGCCGCTTGCGAAGCTGTCCAAGGTTGTGACACCGGGCTGTCCCCGCACAGCAAACCAGCAACACCTTTAGCTCCGGGGTGGGCACTCACAGAGCCTGGTGGGAGGCCATGGCTTGACCTTGGGACGCTACATCTGTTAAAGTACAGATGTCACCCGCAGAACTGCCACAGGTTTGAACCCTGAGGGCTCGGGAAGAGGAACAGAATGTGGACAGGATTCTCGAGGCAAAAGGCCACTTATGAAGGGGCCTGAGATCAGCTGGGAGGTCAAGACAAAGGGCCCAGGGACTCCCTCCACTCCAAGTGCATAAAGAAAACGGGCCCAAGGTTCCCCAGAACAATGGGGCTTTGATGCCACACTCTCCACTCACCCTCCTGGGACTTCCACAGGCCATCTGGGCAGCTCTGGTATGTCCTGGGGCCCCCATCACTGCCCCCAGAATGTTCTGACCTACTGGTAGGCAGGGTGGAGCCAGAGGGGGAGTAAAGTGAGCAGGCTTCCTTGGGGCTCCAGGGTTGATGGGGGTTGGGTTCTGTGTGAACTTCACCCTCCTGGGAGGTGGCTGGCTTGGCCCGGCCCCACCCCGGCCTCCATAAGTGTGGTGGGTAGCCTTGGTGCCTGCCCATGGCCCATGGCCCTGGGGAGATGTCAGTTTCCCAGACAAGAGCATCCCCACCCCCGCCCGCCCCGCCCGCGTCCATGGCCCTCTGGTTAAGGCATCAGGCAGCCTGGAGCCTGGATCTGCACTCTGCTACCACTAGCTGGGTGACCTTGGGCAAACCAGCATATCATTGAGACGATGACATCACCTCCTTCATAGGATGTTCTGAGACACAAATGGGAAAATGTATGTGCAAGCCTGAGCGCACGGAATTTCAACCACTGTTAGCTCCTACCTTCCCTACTGAAGGAGGGAGAGGGGTGAAAGTGGCTTTTAGGAGCAGTCCATTGGAGAAGAGTTGCAGGCTTTGTCCCAGGGCTCTGTCGGAGGGTGGGGCTGCTGCAGTGTCCGCGGGTAACCTGAGAAGGGGCAAAGAACAAGAACAAGATGCTGCAGGGCCCAGGATGCTGCGCTGTGCACATGGAGACTAAGCCCCTTCCCCAGAAGCCTGCTCTCCAGATGGGGTGGGGGGTGACACACAGTTGAATTCAAGAGGGCCCCCCATGGAACCCTGTGTCCAAGTGTGAGTGGCTTGCTGGTGCTGGCTCCACTGATAAGGCCTGGGAATCCTGCACAAGTGAGTGTGTGAGATAGGTGCATGCAGGGCCAGCCCGTGCAGGGACATCATAAAGGTTATAAACACGCAATAAAAAGTGATGGAATGGGCGCCAGGAAGCAATGGCAAATCTGCCTTCATTGAGTTCTGCTCCAGGACTCGGTTGAATGTTAAGGGTAAATGACCAGGGATAAAATCCACCAGATGACTGGGATTTTTAAGGACACCTCAGGCTTTGTTATGCCAGTGCCCTGGAGTGGGTGGGCTGGAACTCTGGGGCTCTGTGGACCTGCGGCTTCAGAATCACCCAGGGAACCTCTGATAAACACAGATTCCTGGGGTCTCCCTGTAGAGATTCTGGGTGGGCCAGGGCTGGGGCATCTGCATTAAAATCCTTTCCTAGAGTTGGAACCACTGCCATAGACAACTATGGAGAAGAACTGGGCAAGGTGGTCTTCTCTCCAAAATCTAATTATTGGGGAGCCCTGCTGGCAGGTGCCATGTCCAACCTGCCCAGACCCCTTCTTTGCGGGGCCAGGTCACGGGCTCCCAGATGTTGCTGCCCCAAGAACCACACGAAGCCTCTGGCCTTTCTCTCCGAGCCTCTCAGCATTTTGCTCTGAAAACTCAGCCGAGTTTAACCTCCACAGAGGCTGACTTTCCTCCTTCCCCGGTACACTCCAGGTCATGCTTGGGGACGCATGAAGTATTTGACACCCACGTACACATTTGTCAGCTTCTGATCACACACCGAGCTGGAGGTGAAGGCAGCCGTCCAGGACACTGGAGGGACTATGTGTTCCAGCTTGCACGTGCTCAGCTGCCACCTGCAGAACCTGTTTGCCCACTCTCGCCCAGGACAGGAGCCAGAAGGAACTGGGACAGGACCGCCCCCTCCTCTGCCAGCACTGGCTCCCTGCTGTGGAGATCTGGGAAGGGCCCGCCCTCCACAGGCGAGCTCAGGTGAGCCCTTAAGCGGCATCTGTGACGTGGTGGTAGCCTTCCAGCTTGAGGAGGCCTGAGCTTCCTGTCAGCTGGGTCACCTGGAACCTCCCCTTCACAGCCCGCCTCCCTTCCCCCCAATCATGAGTGTGTGTGACATTCTTAGACTCCTTTAAAGGCAGAGGGAGGTGGATTTGCTTGCTCAAGTTCAGGACTGCTGTCTGCAGGGATTGGACCAGCTGTCCAAACCAGCAAGCCCTGGCCAAGCGCTTCAGCCAGTAGACCAGAAGACCCTCCCAGAGGGGTTTTATAACCAGTTCTGACTCACTTTGTTTGATTTAAATGCGCATCTGTAGTCTCCACTAAGCCTCATGTTTCTGCAGCAAATATTAAAGTCACCAGCAGGTCGAGGGTGGATCTCTCTGGTTCATTAGCTTATCTTCTGTTTGGTAGGAGACCCGTGTTATGCCCGGAATGTGGTGTGTCTGTCCACATACTGATCACAGCAGGGAAGTGATTTAGATAAGGTTAGAGATGCCAGTAAGTCCGGGTTTGAATCCTGACTCTCAAAGACACCGACTTTTCACAGGACACAGGTGCTGGAGGTGTGCCTCCATCCTTACAAGTCGGCCATCTTCACTTGCTGGACATGAGGACCAGACAGTGCCTCTTGTTTCTCTGTGGTTGGTTGTGCCACACTGCGGAGGCCATTGGCACACGTGAATTGGTTTCTTCCCAGTGGGGTGGGGAGACCTTGTCGTGTCTACAGTATTAAACTTGGGAACTTGAAGGTGCTTCTAAAAGGAAGATGCTCACGGCTGAGTCACGTGGGCAGGCAAGTGAGAAGGATAGTCAGGGGCATCTGGTTAGCCATCCCTGGGGAAGGTGACTCTGTCGTTGTGGTCTGACTGTCATGGATGAGATGGATGGATGAGTTCCACGGACAACGGCTAGAGGACGGTCAAGCAGAAATCTCGGTTCCTGTCCCTTGTGCTGCTTCAGGACGTCCTCAGTTCAAGGGTGGCTGATGGGGAAGGCCTGGAAGGGTGCCGCCCCTCTGGCATGTCTGCCCACATGCCTGGGTACAGTGCAGCCTGCGGGACACGGATGGACTTTGGACGTCGCAGCTCAAGGGAACACGGCCGGAGACAGAGACTTCCATCTGACCCCAACTAGACTGACTGCCGTTTGCCAGATCTGGGCTTGGTCACCCGGCTCTGCTCAGCCTGGCCATCGCCTGTGAGTGGAGGTGACATCAGCTCCTATTTGTTGAAGGCTATGAGTTCTCCCCGGGCCTTGCTGCGTTCTGTCGTCACAGCAGCCCTGTGAGCTGGGGATTGTCTCCGCTCCATTTCCCACCAGGGAGGTATGTCTCACAGCGGTTGGGAGAGCGGTCCACGTCCCATGACCTGGCAATGGCAGGAGTGTCCCGTCACCCGCAGGCTGGTTTGGATGGCTGCTCTGTGAGCCCACCCCGCCAGTTCTGGTGTAAGGCATAAAGGGATGCCCAGGAGGGATGTGAAGTCTGTGGGGCAGGGGGAGACTCAGGCTCTCAGGGGAAGGAGGAGCCTTCCAGATTCAGAGCCCTGTCAGCTAAAGTGTAAATCTGTAGAATATGTGGACCTGGGACTGATGGGTAATTTACAGATTCTTTGCTAATGTATGAGGGACGTCTCCGCTTGCCCTGCCCTGCAGGGGCCCCAACCCGATGTCCAGGCTAGCTCTGACTGTGGGTTGCCCAGCCACATCAGGGATCTGCATGGAAGGCTTATTGCTGAATCTAAGGGGGGGCTTGCGGGCCCCTGGGCTCTGAGGGGCGCAGACCCCAAGCCAGGGCCGACACATGTGTTTCCCTGGGACTTTTCAGTGGTGTTTGGAATGTGTGTTGACACAGGGCGGTAAGATGGCAGGATGGGAAATGGGAAAGGTGAGCTGGCACCTTCCAGTGGGCACCCAGAGGCCTGTTGAACCCTTGGGTTCTTTCCAATGCTTCAGAAGGAAACCTGAACCTGAGCTGGTCTGGACCCACAGAGCTGGCTGTGGCAGGGCCAGTGTGTCAGAGGCAGAGGCTACCAGGTGGCTTCAGGGGACCCCACACACCTAGCAGGGCTGACATCTTGTGAATGGGTCTTCTTGCCACACTGGTCCAGGTGCTGCCAGAGGCAACTCAGAGGGTCCACAGAAGGCCCTCCCTCAGCCACTCAGGCTTTGATGCCTTGGAGGACAGAGCCTTATCAATCACCGTGGGATGCACACCATGCAAGGGCTGGGCTCTGCACAACCACCTTGCCTCAGGCTGGTTGATCTGTCTGGTGTTGGTACTCACAAGGAGGAAGAAGCTGCAGTGGGTCTCCAAGGGGTGTGTTTGGTTGAAACGATCCCTGGGGCTACTGGCGTTTTGTGGGCAGGGCCCAAACTTCCCGGAAATGCAGCTACCATATACATTCAGGAAAGATCTCGACTCCATGCCGCTCAGAGCTTTGTTGATCTTTGTTTATAATTTCAGAAAACCATGGCACCAATGGCGATGCCACCATCCAGGGGGCTGAATCAATGAAGCAACCCCCGCTGTCAGGCTGCATTGCACCTGCCGCAGCCCAGAAATTTTATATTTGACGCAAGTATTGGCGGACTGGATCATGTTATCTCAGGCAGCTGTGCCTAAACATTTACTATTGAAATAGATTATACATTACTTTTCTTCAGTTTTCTTTTATGTTGACCTTGTCATTTTATATTCTAACTCTCTACCATCTATCGCTTATGTTGTTGTAGATACATGATATTATCCAGTTATTTAACTTCAGAAGAGTAAAGGGATTATTGGAGATACTTGTGATGAAAGGAGCAGATTGATCAGATCATCCACATGCAAATTGATGCTGGAAATGGATGTGCAGCCCAGCCTCCCTCTGGAGAGCCTCCCTGTTGGAAAGGCAGCCTGCACCTGCATCAGGCCTGCTCTGACCTTGTTTGCCCTGCCCTGCAGGGGCCCCGACCTGACGTCTGGGCCAGCTCTGACTGTGGCTTGCCCAGCCACATCAGGGTCTGCATGGAAGGCTTATTGCTGAATCTAAGGGGGGGCTTGTGGGCCCCTGGGCTCTGAGGGGGGCAGACCTCAAGCCAGGGCCAACACATGTGGTTCCCTGGGACTTTTCAGTGGTGTTTGGAATGTGTGTTGACACAGGGCGGTAAGATGGCAGGATGGGAAATGGGAAAGGTGAGCTGGCACCTTCCAGTGGGCACCCAGAGGCCTGTTGAAACCTTGGGTTCTTTCCAGTGCGTCAGAAGGAAAACATAAGGACACCCAGAGCACTTCCTGCTTGGTCCAGGGTCCCTCTCTTAGAGGTGAGGGCCTTAATGTGCCATAAGGAGCAGGCTGGTCTTAAACAACCACCCAACCTGGGCAACTGCTTCAGTCTCCTCGTAGCAGGTATGGGAGGGGCTGGGTTTCTTTGCTGACTCCACAACCAGCTTTGAGAACAGTTCCAGGAGAGGGTTCCAACACTGTTTGGGAAAGAATCCCGGAAGAAAGCACAGGGCCCTCCCAGGAGACCCCTTTGCTGAATATCTTCCCTTTGGTTGTATAACTTCTGGCAGGTTTGGTGAACAATGGTGAAGGCTTGCTCATTTACAGTCTCGTCATGTCCATTTTCCGGAGGATTCTAAGTTGAGCAATGTGAGTGCAGGCTACCACTGGTTACTGCGGAATCCAGCAGACAGCTGTCCTGGGGAAATCTGATACGAAGGATATGTGTGTGTGTGTCTCTGTGCATGTAAAGGTGTGGACCCATGTGTGGGAGTGTGCACGCGTGTTGGCGTGTATGATTGTATGCATGTGCATATATATGTGCATATATATGTGTGTTTGTGTGCGTGCATCTGGAGGGACATCAAAGGGCTGGGACAAGGAATTCAGGCCCCCGGGGGCCCTTGGCAGCCATGCAGCGAGTCAGCAGGGTTCACAAGACCCAGCGGCATTTGGAGGCCTCCATCTGTGTCTTCTAGGGTCTTCTGTCCAGCCTGTGGGCACATCCCCTTCTCTTGTTTGAAAGACAGGTTGGAGCAAATATGACTTGACGTGTACCTGGGTCCCAGTTCCTAGGTGGGTTTTCTGCTCCCCTCGCCTGACCAGTGACGAGCATGTCCAGCAAGTTAGCAAGGCAGTGAGGCTGCACTGAGACCCCGGCCTTCTTGGGTGCTGGGCCCCTTCCCTGCGCATGTGGGCTGGGATTCGGAACCAGCTTTTCAGCTGTGCACATACCATGAACTATATACCACCCCAGTGAAGTGCTGGAAGCATCCTAAGAACAAATGCCTTAATACGTTGTAGTGAAACTCAGCAGGGTAATCAAGCCTCACATCCACCCGGTCAGGTTGAACTTTGTCTGCAAATGAGTTACAGAGCAATTTTCAGTTCTCAGAGCTTTTTGGATTTCGAATGACTGGTAAAGAATTACAGATCTGCAAAAGTAAACAGACCCAGTTGACATAACTAAACTTGAAAGTCAGACCTGGGTTTTGCCGGCACACTGTGTGTGTGTGTGTGTGTGTGTGTGCATGTGCGTGTGTGAGTGTGTACTCTCTCCAGGCCTTAGGATGGTGGTGAGGTCAAAAGTCACGCCTAGATTAGCCCCCTCCTCAGGGCCTCTGCTGAAAGCGGCCCAGCTGCCGCTCCATGGCTGCAGTAGCAGATGGCCCCTTGCCTGGGGCAGGCAGGTTGGGGGCAGGGGGGCTAGGGCTGAGCTCTCAGCGCTCAGGCTGCCAGCACACCCCCCTCCCCCATCACTCTTCTCAGCCAAGAGAGCCTGAAACAGTCAGTAGCTGCTGAGAGTGGACTCAGAGGGGAAGGCACCTCAGGTGGGAGGTGAGGGGGACCCGGGGACAGTCTGTGGCTGCTCTCAGGGAAGGAAAGCTTGGAGAGGGAGCCCCGGGGCCAGTGGGGCAGGTGGACCATCCCCTCGACGATCTGGAGGGAGGGTGGGGGAGGGTGGTTGCGCCTGCAAGGACAGCAAGGACGGGGAAGGGCGTGGGTTAGAGGCGACCCTGAACCTGATGCATTTAGCAAAAACACGGCCCACCTACGTGCCCACTTTGGGATAGGTGGGGCCACTGAGCTCTTAGAACATGTCTGCACGGGAGCCAGAAGTGTCTGGGGTCAGAGAAGGGGTGGCTCATTTGTCACAATGTCAAGCTGTGCTTGTCTCTCTGAGGTCCCCAGACTGCTTTCCCCTCTCAGCAGTGCGCTGGGGCCCAGACCAACCCTCTCGGGCTTTCGTGGAAGCCACGCTCAGTGACAGGGCATCCTCGAGGGAGAAGCAGCCCTTTACGCAGGGCCCGGAGGCAGGGCTGCGTGACGTCACCAGGGATGCTGACTGGCCCTGCGTCTTGAGCGGGGGCTGCGGGGCGTCTGCCATTACCTGTGACAACCCATGGTCCTGGCCGAAGGGGTCACCCAGGTCTTGGGGTTGCCTGAGGCCCGATGAGTCTGAGATTGGGTTTCCTACACCCTCAGACAGACGGGGCCTAGAGTTACCTTTAAGCTAATTTAAACAAAAATAATGAGAAATGATATCTGAGGTCCATGGTGAGCGTCAGCTTACAGACCATTTTACCAGAGGCATCTGGGGTTGGAGAGTCATCTCAGGGGCCGACTTGAGGGAAAAGCTCTGGGTTTGTGACACCCTTGTGAGCACAGAAGACATTTTGAGAAGGGGGTTTCCTACTGGAAAGATTCCATGGCCGGAATCAAGGGTCTAGAAATTCCTTATCATACTTTCTTTTTTCCAGTTGGAGATTAAGAAAAGATGTGTACAATAAATCTGAAATAGGGCTTCCCTGGTGGCGCAGTGGTTGAGAGTCCGCCTGCCGATGTAGGGGACACGGGTTCGTGCCCCAGTTCGGGAAGATCCCACATGCTGCGGAGCGGCTGGGCCCGTGAGCCATGGCCATTGAGCCTGTGCGTCCGGAGCCTGTGCTCCGCAGCGGGAGAGGCCACAGCAGTGAGAGGCCCACGTACGGCAAAAAAAAAAAAAAAAAATCTGAAATATACTATACATACGAGTCTAATTTATATGTACACTAGAAAGAACAATAATGAAAAACACCATAAGCCTGGAGGGGGGGCCAGACTAATGGTAGAATGTGATGCATGCTCCTTTTCTCACTTTAGCTTCAGAAACCACTGACCTGAATTCTGTTAATCGTTATCTCATCTTGTTTAAAGTTTTACTGTTTATGGAAGTCGTGCTCAGCAATAGATTGCTAAATTTTGCCAGTTTTTGAACCTTTTACAAATAAAATCATATTGTACAAATCCTGTGATTTGCTTTCTTCTGCTCATGCACGTTGAGGCGTAGACCTGTCGCCCCATCATTTCCACTGCTGCATGGTATTCCATTGTAGGAATTATTTGGATTGTTTTCAGGCTTTTGCTATTGAAAGCAATGCCCACCTGAATATCCCTTAAAGGCACAGATCCCAGAGTGTGACTGCTTTGGTTCAAATCCTGGCTGCCAGTTCCTGCTAGTGTGACCTTGAATAAGTCAATGTACCCTCGTGCTCCAGATTCCATACCTGTACAATGCAGATACTAGTATGTGCATTGGAAAGCTGTAAGGAGGATTAGGTGAGCTAATTTAGATAAAGCACTTAAAATGACACCTGGCATGGTCATTTTAAAGATCAGATATGATGAGATTGGTGGTAAGGATAGTGGTGATTATGATGGTGACAGTGATGGTGGTGGTGGTGATAATGGTGATGATGGTGGTAGTGATGACGGTGGTGATGATGATGTGATAATGATGATGAAGGTGGTGATGATGATGGTGATGGTGGTGGGGATGGTGGTCTTGAGAGGCTGGTATGACAACTGCTTGGACACATGTGCAAAAGAGAATCCCTTTATATAATACTTTAGTCTCCTCTTTTACTGAAACTCTTTATTGGTTTCCTTCTGTGAGCAATCATTAGCTCATAACTCCTTCCCCATCCCTTTCCTCGTCCGAGCATCTTGTCTTGCCCCAGTGTTATTCCGAGCAAGGCTTTACCTTCCTGGCATCCTTAGCTGAACTGAGCTGAGGCTTAAGGAGAGCCTGGGTGGAGAGTTGCAGGTGCTTGCAGCCAGGTGCTCTTGGTGTGCTGTAGAGCCATGTGTGCAGAGACCCGTGCCTGGGACACCAACAGCATCACCTGTGTAGACAAAGAACATCGAAGTAGCAACTCAGCCAAGGAAAGGTTGCAGGAAGAGGTCCTGTGGGACACTTGGAACTAGAGCCTGAAGTCAGAGGTCTTTTGAAACTGGGGGTGGGGTCCCAAGGACACATGTGCTTGGAAAGGGACCGGCCATCTGGTAGAACTGCTTAGGGCCTTTTTAAGTTCATGAGGAGAAGTCAGAGTGATTAAAAGTGTCTCATCCAATGACATTTACCAACAGAAAAGAAGTGTAAAGGGCGGGGGGTGGGCAACAATCCCGTGGGTCCCTTCCTTCAGTCTGGCTTGTTAGCCTGTGCTGGGCATCACCCTAGACCCCGGAGGTAACAGTACCAAGGTGCCTACATCCTCTGCCCTCAGTCTTCCCGGACCGGGGCACGAATCTGCATCCCCTGTATCGGCAGGCGGACTCTCAACCACTGCGCCACCAGGGAAGCCTCTCATTGCAGAGCACGGGCTCTAGGTGCTCAGGTTTCAGTAGTTGTGGCACACAGGCTCAGCAGTTCTGGCTTGTGGGCTCTAGAGCACAGGCTCAGTAGTTGTGGTGCACGGCCTTAGTTGCTCTGCAGTACGTGGGATCTTCCCGGACCAGGGCTCGAACCCGTGTCCCCTGCATTGGCAGGCAGATTCTTAACCACTGCGCCACCAGGGAAGTCAGGTCAGGGAACCATGTAAGGTGAGATGACAGATACACTGGGGAAAGTAATGCAGGGTGAGGGATGGGGGATGCGTGCTGGCTGTTAGAGGCCAGGGGAAACCTGCTGTCAGCTTCCCTGAAAAAATGAGAAGGCACCGTCTTGGGATGTCCTGGGGCCGAGAAATGACTGTGGAGCCTCTGGAGGAGAAAGCTTGGAGTGCTCAGGAAACCCAAAGGGAGATCCCTGGGAGAGAGAGCGGAGCAGCCGGGAGAGGCTTCAGGTGAGGCAGAAGGTGGTGTGCAGGTTTGCAAGAATCAGAGTGTCCAGGGGCTCGTGAGCCATACTCTCCCCCATGGTAGAGAGTGGGTGGGGGGCGACGATCCAGCATTTGGTCTCCATCCACCTCCTCTGCTCTTGGTGGGGGGAGGCAGCTCCCAGGATAGCACCTGGAGGCCAGACTCACCCAGAACTCTTTGGCTTTGAGGGTATGCCTTCAGACAAGAAGTATTCCTGTTTCAATTGACCACCTCACCCCTTATCTAGACACAACCACAGGGACAGACTGATGGGGGTCAATTTGTGTCCCTCCTAAGTTCATATGTTGGAGTCCTGACCCTTAGTACCTAGAATGGGATGTCACTTAGACAGAGGGTCTTTATAGAGGCCATCAAGATCAAATGAGGTTATTAGTGTGGCCCCCAACCTAATATGACTCGTATCTTTATTAGAAAAGGGGAATTTGGACATGCACACAAAGAGATGCCGTGTGAAGATGGAGGCAGATGTTGGGGTGATGAATCTACAGGCCAAGGAATGACAAGGATTGCTGGCAAAGTACCAGGAGCTGGGGGAACAGCCTGGAACCCCCTTACAGCTTCAGAAGAAATCAATGCTGCCAACACCTTGGTCTTGGACTTCCAGCCTCCTGAACTTTGAGAAAATACAGTTCTCTTGTGTAAGCCACACAGTGTGAGGTACTTGGTCACAGCAACACTAGGAAACTTATACAGGTGATGTAAAAGAGAATTTCTCCAAATTGGAAAGGTTCTTATCATCTTCAGAAGATTGATTTTTTAAAAAATCTTCTTCTATGGCTGTTAATTTTTTTTCAAAGAATTTGTGCTACTTTAATACTCAGTGTTAAGGAGAAATCTAGATGAAACCATTTTGGGCGAATTTGATGGGTAACCAGCATTGCAGAATTCACATAGATTCTGCCTGCTGTCTACAGCAGCTCCTGAAGTCATCGTAATACAGATGTAAGGTGCACAAAGGACACGGCTCCCTGTTGCTTTGCTGGAGGAATTAAGACATTGAGGGAACAGAAGCAAGCTGATGCCAGCATCGCATTTGTCAGGAAGCTGCCACCAACATTTGTGGGTGTATTGCCATGTGGCACATGACACGTTTTATTGGATGAATGGGTTATGAGGTTCCCCCTGGAAAAAATCGTAGTCGTTAACCCTTAATCTAGAAAAACTGTCCATTGTACGTGCATTCTTCATGCAGCCCTCGGTGTGTGTTTAGTATGCATGTTGATTTAGGATGACTGCTTTTTAAGCCATAGGCTGAATTAAGATGGGAATGTTCCCGGAAATGTTTTCTTGAAATGATGTTTTTCCAGCGCAGAGACTGAGGAAGCTGATCAAACATCTGGAGTCTTGCCTGCTCAGGAGCTGAAGTGCAAACCCCACCCCGAAAAGGATTTGGGTTGTCCAGACGTCCTAGCGAGCTGATCCCAGGCTTGTGATCAATTTTGGCTGAAGAGGCTATAGCAAAGCGGAAACTCAGTGGTGCAAACCTGAGCGCTGCAATTCTAAGAAGCAAACGATTCCTCTGGGCCATCCGGTAGCAGGAGCTAAAAGGAGGATTGAGATTTGAGGGCAGGCAAGCAAGGAGGAGGAGAGGACATCTCAGGCTCCTCCTTTGGACTATCTACCATCCAAAACCAAGGCAGCCTTTCCATGTGGCCAGGTTTAAGGTGCACCTTTCTGTGGAAGGGAGATCCAGGGCAAGTAGGTGCCCCTTCCGTAGTTGTGCAGATGTCACCGGGAGTGAAAGTACACAGCCAGCGTGCTCATCCCTTGTGTGCACGTCCTCGTGCGCATACCGCCATGTCATGTTCCTTAGCCAATATCTCCCCCTGGGGTCTCAGCAGGCTCAGCATCCACCTCTACATAAAAATGACTTGAGTGAAAGCCACTGTGTAAAGCTGAAAACAGGACTTTGGACTGAAGGATGTGGGGCTGCCTTTCCTTGGGCACTTCCTCCTCTGTGGTTAGATTGCTCAGGGCAGGGGTGGCCTGCTGGCTGGTGTCAGGCAGTCTTAGCTGAGTGAAGATGCCCAGGGTCAGTGAAGGCTCTCGGGGCAGGCGAGGGTGTGCAGTGGGGTGCCTTGAAACCAGCATGATGAGAATACAGCTTTCTCCTTCACTACTTGTGCTCTGGGAGGAAGGACAACGCAATGATGGGAGGGGTCCTGGGCGCCCACTGTCAGCTCCTGCCTCCTCCGCCCGGCAGCCGGGAGTTCTGCCCTGCAATCAGGCCACCCTCCATCTGCCGTCTGGAATAATGAGCTCACCCCGCTGCTGCTGGCACAAGCCAACTTTCATTCTTCTATTCACTAGGTTACCCTTTCAGCTTCCCATTGTTTTTTGCTAATGGCCTTACAACGTGCCTGCCTGTTACCTTTCCTCCCCTGCTGGCGGAGGGCCGAAGAGGAAAGCCTCAATCTCTCTGACTTGAAGAGTCGGCCGGGGGTGGCAGGTCGCCCCTCCCAGACTTCACTGCAGCCACTGGTCTGGCGAAATATTTTATGGGGCACCTCCTCCTTCCACTGGGGACCCGGCCGGGTTGCCACACATCCTGGCTTCTGTGTCTTTTCAAGCCCCACCTCAATCAAGCACATGGTTGTCCTCGTGCCTGCGACAGATGGCCCGGGTGCCTGAGGTGGGTTAGAGGCTCGGCCCTCAATTCCTGAGACGAGAGGTGCCCGGATGACTTGAGTGCCCCCAGGCTGCATTGACTTTTAACTCTTTCTGGGTCGAGGGCCAGGTCCTACAGGAAGAAGAGCCATCAGAATTGGCCCTTTCCACTTGGCCTCCTTATTATCTGCTGGTGCAGTTGAGGGCACAAAAGGGCTAGAAGGGCTCACATGGCAGCAAGATAACTCACTTCTTCTGCGGGGGTAGTTGAGAGCTTAACCGTGGTGTACAATCACCGCCCTCAGGATCAAGTGTCAGATCATAATTTACCAACACGCGGCTATTGTCCCTTTAGCTTAGCTGTACAGATGGATCCAAAATAGAGGGGTTTCTTATCTGAAAAGGAGACGTCAGAGAACAGAAGCTACTGGGACCCCGTCCCGAGTTACACAAACGGTGGCTGTGCCCAGGTCTCCCAGGGGAGATTCGGCCTCCCCTCTAGCGGGGCTGTAGGACAAAAGTCGGGAGGATGACTCGCCGGCCACTGCCCTTTCAATGGCCAAGTTCCGACCTCTACAGCGTCCTAATCCATGACGTACACTTTGTGGGCAGAGGCTCTCGTGGTGAAATGGAAGCACATGCACGGCTGCCGGCTGGCTTTGTGGTTTGAGTGCATGGCTTTCTCCAGACTTAAAAGCAGTGGCATGCTGTGCCAGAGCCGCCCAGCATCCAGGCATGTGGCCACATCGACTATGCAAATGAGTCGGACGCTTGCCGGTGGCCTGGGGCACCTGAGCCCGTCGCCGCCCCACAGCCCTGGGAGGCCCAGCAGGTGCCACGTCAGGCAGGTGTGCAGCTCACCATATGCTCTGGCCAGGGTCGGGTTTCTGCCGGCGTCTTTCAATTCCCCACCAGGTGAGATCCAGTGGGTGGAAGGGGCCCACAGCAGCCTGTGGCTGCACCAGTCACCTCTGGGCATTTGTTTGCTCTGCAGTGACAGGTTTGTTTGCAACTTTGGATCCGGGACAGCCCTGAAACCTCGACCATGGCAGGTAGAGCAAGGTCAGAAGTCAGTGGCCAGGGAGATGGGGGGCTGCAGCCTACTGCGAGGAGCCTACAACCTGGGTAATTCTTTCTAAAACCCTCTGTAGTTCAGAGAGCTCTGTTTATGGCTAAATTAGGCAGGTGCCTTCCAAATGCACTGTCCTTCTCTGCAGAGCCCAGACTCAGGCTGCTGCAAGACGGTCTGAGGCGGGGGCCTCCCACTTTGTTCCCCCCTCCGATCCCCCTGCGGAGCTTTAAAGATCCCCGTACTTAGGCTGCACCCTTGAGAATGAGATTGAACACCCAGGAAATAGGACCAGGTGTACGCTCTGTTGCTCACATGACGCAACAGAGTGTTTGAGAACCTACAGTTCGGGGCTCTGCTGCCCCTCACAGCAACCACCGACCACACGTGGTGGACACTCACACCGAAGTTATTTGAAATAAATTGAAAATTTAGCTTCTCGGTGTTCAACGGCTGTCTTGGACCGTGCCAAGAGAGAACCTTTTTTTGGTCGCAGGAAGTTTGATGGGGCGGTGCTGCTGTGGAGAGTCCCTCTGACGCCCACTTTCACAAGCTGGGCACCAGGGAGGTGACCTGGTAGCTCAGGGCAGTGGCTGGTCTCCTGAATCCTCATTCCTCAGTGCTCAGGCTCCTGGGGTGCAGGTGTGTCCAGAGAAAGGCCTCCACAAAATCAAGTGTGAGGAGATGGGGTGCCCCAGAAGTGCCTTTTTGGACACCCTCACCGCCCCGCCTTCAGAGTGCTGGGCTCACTTTGGTCGGCCTCAGTGGTATATATTTCCCGGAAACCATCCTGTCTTCCGGTCACACGTGTGTGGGGAACACTTGCCCCACATCAGACTTATTGCCGTGACTCCTGAAAAGCATTAATGCAACGGAGCTGCCGCCCCCCAACCCCTGCCGAGGAAGCCAGCGTGGCACATGCGCTGTGAGGGTGCAGCCTCTGTCTCCCCGTCTGGGTCTTGTCCAGTAATTTATCAGATGATCATTTTTTTTTTGCAGCAAAGGGACCATGGCACACGCCGGGGATCTCTGACACGGAAGGTTTGGTCCTCCAGAGCCCAAGTGCAAACCAGAGAGTGCGGCACTGAACGGGTTTAGACAAAAACGGTGCTGGGAGGGGGGCTTTCCTGGCATTTCACAGCACGTGCTGCCAACTGTTGCAAAAAGAAAAAACACCACCCCTAAGAAGAAAGCGAGGGGAGATGTACATATTACTGCAGGCTACAGCCTCCCTCCTCCTCTGTCATTGTTCCAGGGCCGGCGGCAGGCCCCGCGACAGCTGGGTATCACTAACAGCTGCTGTTTCCTGGGGTGAAATTAAAAGATTAGGGGATATGGGCACGTGCTGGCCTCAGGAGCCCAAACAATGCTTGATTTAGGGTGAAACTTGTCTGGGGAGGCTGACAAAGGAGGAGGCTCCGAGTTGGCCAGGGGTCAGAGGGGGAGCTGGCTCTGCTGGAGACAAAAGGGCTGAGGGGGGAGGGGGCCGAGGTCTGGGTGGGGGACCTGGCTGAGTGAAAAGAGGCCTCGCAGCAGCTGCTCCTGCTGCAGAAATTTGAGACGGTTCTTTTCACAAACACAAATGTGGGAGAAGAATAGGGGGCCACGCTTAGCTGAAATGACTCGTTTGCAAATGAAAGGGAGATTGAGAGCCCTTACATTGTCCAAGTTTTCACCTAAGAGGATGGAAAATGATTAGTGCACGCGGCAGCACGAAGTGTGCCTCGGAGCAGATGGGCCAGCCACCCCGCGCAGGGCTCTGTGTTTACATAACAATCGTGGGCCCAGCCCGGCGGGTGCAGAAGCCCCGGCCCCTTAAGTGTCCAACACGGCACGCACCCGGCCGCCCCCCGACTTGGGCTGATGCAGTTCCAGCCGGAGCCCACGACGGGAGGCCTTTGCTGCAGGCTGTGTGGATGTTAATTTATGTACCAGGCTAAATTAAATACACTTCATAGCCAAGAAGCCACAGATGACTGCTGGGGAGGCAGGCAGGCCCGCGGACGGTGGGCACTGTGGCT
This sequence comes from Mesoplodon bidens, assembly GCF_964165515.1. Classification (NCBI taxonomy): domain Eukaryota; kingdom Metazoa; phylum Chordata; class Mammalia; order Artiodactyla; family Ziphiidae; genus Mesoplodon; species Mesoplodon bidens. The sequence continues at coordinate 99,321,071 of NC_138162.1, read as the reverse complement.
GTCACCCCCAGCGGGACGCGCCACTCTCCCCGATGGCTGTTTCCTCTTGCTGACGGGTGATGGCTGGACAAAACAGCGCGTTGGAGGGGTGCGTGGTCCTCCCTGCATGATGCGAAGGGTTTAACCATGAGACAGCACAGGGCCTATCCCCAAAGTCTTGGGAAAGGCTCGGCCACGGGCGCCACGGAAAGAAAGATGCAGCAGGAATGACCCCAGGGCTTCCCACGTGCCTTGAAGCCTCGGGGTGTGGTGGTGGTGCAAGGTTGAGGGTCCTTGGGTTTGCGCTCCAGCCTCACTTCTGAAATATCCCTGCCCCAAAGGCATAGCTTACTCTAGCTCACCATGAGGAAACATCAGACAAACCACACTGAGGACAGCTTACAGAAAGCCTGGCCATATTTCTCAAGTCATCCTAAGGCAGAGAAATTCTGAGGACATGCCAGAGAGGTGGCCCGCTGAGTGCAACCCACACTCTGCTTTGTTCTTTGCTATAAACGGCATTGTTGAAACAACTGGCAAAATCTGAGTGAGGTCTGCAGATTAGATACTGAACATTGCATCGGGTTAATTTCCAGATTTTTGTGATTGTACTGTGGTTGTCCCTGCCTTTTAAGGAAATACACAGTATATAGGGGCAAAGGGCATCACCCCTACAACTGACTCTCATATGATTCATAAAAATAATTGTGTGTGTATGTGTGCTATGGAGGGAGGGAGTGAGGGAGAATGACAGAGACAGAGACAGAGAGATGGAGAGACAGGGAGAGAAGGAGAGAAGGTAAAGGCGGGAAGAAGGGAGGGAGAGAGGAGGAAGGAAAGATAGAGTGGTAGCTCTCACCTCTGGGAAACCCGCTTGAAGGTGCTATGGTAGTTCTTAATACTATTGCCAATTTCCTCTAATCTGAGATTCTGCCCAGATACAGATGTTAAGACGGAAAGACGGGCAATAGGGACACAGAGATTGAGGGGGTCCCTCTCGCACCCGCCCAGGTGCACTGGGAGTCCACAGTCCTGGGGCCTCTCAGCACGGGTGACTGTAGCTGTGGGAGGCTGGCAGGTCACTGGGTGGGAAGGTCTCCCGGGGGAAAGAGGCCTCCGGCTACCAAATGTAGACGAGGGTGTGAATGGGGTTCCCCGGGGAGTCAGAGGGAGGAACCCATCCCAGGGATGTCCCCGTGCACCCCATGTGAGAGCTACAGCTGAGATGCTGTCTCTGAGGTGCATCTGAGGTGCATTTTTCCCTCCATCCTTTGAGTCATTACCACGTTATCGCATTCAATTAACCGTCCCTCCTACTAAGTTTAAGCTAAGCTCAGTTACGTTTGCTGTTTTGCTTCTCACTTCTGCCTGTACATTTGGATCACCTGGAGAAGTTATTAAGACATGCCCAGGCCCCATCCCAGAACACCTACGTCAGAATGGTTGGGGGCGGGTGAGCGGGAAGCTGGCAACCTTGTGCTTTAAAAAGTTATTTTAGCGTTTTTTTTTTTTTAATAGTGTTTATTTTTACTTGTTGACAGTTTGCTTTATTTATTTTTGGCCGTGTTGGTCTTCGTTTCTGTGCGAGGGCTTTCTCTAGTTGTGGCGAGCGGGGGCCACTCTTCATCGCGGTGCGCGGGCCTCCCACCATCGCGGCCTCTCCCGTTGCGGAGCACAGGCTCCAGACACGCAGGCTCAGTAATCTTGGCTCACGGGCCCAGTCGCTCCGCGGCACGCGGGATCCTCCCAGACCGGGGCACGAACCCGTGTCCCCTGCGTCGGCAGGCAGACTCTCAACCACTGCGCCACCAGGGAAGCCCCATTTTAGCGGTTTTGAATGTGCACTCTGGGTTGCAAAGGGGTCCTGCAAGGTTGGCCTCAGAGACCTGGCTATGTTCTTAAAAAGAGCAGGGATGTGACACCCGCACTCACTGTGCCTGGAGTGGTCCTGAGGGTAGGGTCAGGCGTGGGGCCATGCTGGCTTGAACCTTCATCCCACAAAGGCTGATGTTGAGAGCCTTGTGTCCTTTAAATCCCCCATCCCAACCCTTGCTTAGGGCCAAGGCATACGTGGCCACAATGAAGTGTGTACTGCAAGGGACACGGTGTGAAAGCACATGCTCTCAGTTGCTAACGGTTAGGGAGACAGGACATCTTTGTCATGCATGGATGGATCTTGGCGATACAGAACCCAGAGGTTTCCCCCTAAACCTCACTGAGCAGGGCCCGGTGTTAGCGCTGGTGCAGAGCACGAACCCTGCAAGAAGGCTCCTCAGACCCTTTCCTCGCAATTGAGTTTAGTGATGGAATTTTAATCACTTCTTCCTTGTAGGGTTTCTGGGACATACAGGCATTATTTTTGCTTTCTGTTCACAATGTGTAGGGTGGTATAAAACTATCATGTCCTGTGTGTGTTTTTACACAATGTCAGGTGCAGCAGGAATGTTTCCACAGCAGGTGAATTTAGCTGGTCCACCAATTATTCTGCCTGGGTTACTGGCCATGAGATGTGTACCCGCCCAGCTCCTTGGAGAGTGGAGGGGACGTCCAGGAGTATCTCGAGGAGCCGTAAGGGTACTGTCTCAAAGTGAACTCTTTAGAAATGAATGCTTCTGAAGGCATCTGCGTAGCCTGTCTGCCCACTCCGAAACCATGGAACTATGCTCTGTCCACACAGGAAGGCAATCGAGGCATTGCTGGGGGGAGCACAATGAACGGTAGGATGCGGTCCCTTGATCGGGCCTCAAGTCCTGTCTTAGTCTTCCTTGTAGACTTTCACAACAAACATTCATTTCTCACAGTTCTGGAGGCTGGATGTCCAAGAAGAGGGTGCCAGAATGGCTGGGTTTGGGAGAGAGCCCTTTTCCTGGCTTACAGACAGCCAGCTTCTCACTACATCCTCATGTAGCAGAGAGAGCAAACTCTGGTCTTTCTCTTCCTATAAGGACACTAATCCCAACATGGGGGCCCCACCCTCATGGCCTCATATAACTCTAATCACTTCCCAAAGGCCCCACCTCCAAACGTCATCCCACTGGCGGTTAGGGCTTCAACATGTGGATTTTGGGGGGACACAAACATTCAGTCCACATCAGTCCAGATGATGAGGGGGAGCTTGCTCGGTGCGTCCCTAATGGCCTCTCATGCAAAACTGAATCTCATGTATATGAAATATATTTGAAAATGGTCTACGGAGGCAAATGGGGTTGAATTTTAGGTACAGGGCAGTTAGTGGGACTGTAGTTTACCAAGTTGAAAAAGAAATTAAGAAAAGTTATCAACAAGGAAAACGTTGTTCTGCTACTTTGATAAGGTCATTTTCAATTCCTCTGAGAGACTTCAAACCCTCAGCTTGTAATGTCACAGAATACATCGCGTTTGCATGCAGACCTTTCCTGCTGAGGCGTTGCCTACACCACTGGGAAGGGCTGTGTGTCCCTGGCAACTTTAAGGAAGGGGAAAGGCCAGCAAAGAAAGCCCCTTCCCTCTCCTTCCTTCTGCCTTCGGGAATGGGGTGGCTTGAGTGATAAGCAGGTTTGCGTAGGGCTGGCGGGCAGCTCGGCCACTTCTGTGCAGTGGTGTTCTTGCTACCTCAGCGCGGGCATCCTTCTCAGAGGCTGAGGGAGGGATGCAGGGTGTCAGGGGTTTTTGTGGGTCACAGGACACCAGGGAACTCAGGCACAAATGCACCAGCTGCTGGTGACAACGTTGGCTGGAGCGAGGGCTTGTTTGCGAGGCACTGGCTTCTGGCGTCCTGGGTGGCAGGTGAGGCCAGCTGATCCCTGCTTGCCCGCCCCCAGGGATCCACAGGGAGCCCCAGTGTGGGAGTCTGGGACAGAGCCCTGTCCCCAGCCCAGATGTCCTGAAGGATGTGGCGGGGGGACATTCAGATGCAGCAGGATTGTACTCTTCAGCACAGTAAACACGGCAAAGCTTCCTTAGGCGGACTCCGTGCACATCCTTGTCCATCTGAATCCAAACCTTCTCTGTCCCGTGACGTTTGTGCCACCTGAAAGCTCTGCTTTGCTGTGCTGATAGCCCTGGAGAGAGTCTGTGTGCTCAATAAAAAGTAACAGCCACAACCCACGAAGACAGCATTCAGCCATGGTCCTGCAGCGAGCCGGGCTGGCGGCAGGGTAGGTGTCGGCTGACTCAAAGACCTGGAGTTACTTCTCCTCTCTTCAGTCTCCTCATCCATGGGCTGGGGACAGGAATAGCCCATTGCTCTGCAGGGGCCATGATATCACGGGCTGCCTGCTCAGTGCCTGGAACCATGCGTGGTTCCCAGAGGCTGAGCAGTGCCATCCCTGCACGGCATAAGAGAAGGACCCGAAAGAAAGAAACTCTGCTCAGAAATGGTCCTCGGCACCACATGGTGACACAGCGGGAGCAGCATGTGGTTCGCGTGTGCGTGGACTCTGTGTGTGCAGTGCCTGCACAGAGGAACCCTAAGAAAAGCAGAGTGAAGGAGGCAGCCCGTCATAGCACACGCTCACCACCCACCCTGTGACCCAGGGCACAGCTGCAGTTGGCTCGAGTGTGGCTTAAGGCTCGTGGCCCAAATCTCCTGTGTTCTCCTCCCTCCAACCTTCCTGGGAGGTCCTAGAGAGTTGACATGGCAGTTGTATCAGCACCCGGTGTCCCCCAGAGGTGGCAGAGATGGCTGGGTGGTGTGGAAGTGTCGCCTCCCTCCTTGCACTGCTCCTGCGTTTTCCACTGGCTGTGGGATTCTGAGCTGCAGAAGCTGAGACCTTTGCTTCGGACCTCAGCGTTGGGACATGTTGGGAGTAACCTGTGTAGGCAGGCAAGCTGGCTCCAGTATGGGAGGAGTGTAACTGGCCCTGGGCTGTCTGGGGCACAGGGCTTGGGAGACTGAGAGAGAGGCCCCGGGGATGTCCGGCATAGACAGAGCCCGGAACAGAAGCCTTGGCAACACTCAAAGCAGGCGCGGACCTTCTTGCAAATGTTCAGCCATGCCCCCAAGGAGGTGTGCACTCGTTTCTTCGGTATGGTGTCCTCTCTGTGGCCCACGGGGTACCCAAATCCTTTCATTCACCTTCATCCAGCCCACAGTGTCAAGGTCCTCACAAACCAGCATAGCCTCTGAGGGTACTATTTCCAGCATGTGCAGCAAAAGGCATGGGTCTGAGAGTAGAAAATTGGCTCCTGTGCTTTTTTTTTTTCCAATGAGAAAGCACATATTGTGCTGTCCTCTTAGCCTCAGAGCCAGAGGCTAATTAGACTCTAGTTTTCCATTGTTCTCAGGAAAGCAAAAGCTAAACATGCTCCTGGCAAAGGAGGGGGCAGCGGTGCCATGGGCGGCTCTGGCGCAGAGATTCCAGCCAGCAGCCTGGCATATGCTTGGCCTGAGGGTGAGGGGCTGGCAGGGCTCTGAGAGGGGTCTGTGAGGCACTTTTTTCTTCTCCAGCTCTGCCTTTCCGTAGAGGCACATTCCCTGGGCAGCAGATGCTCCCTGGACAGCAGGAGATGAAATGGCTCTAGTTGGGGCCAGCAGAGCTTTGCATGCCAGGGTGTGGGTGTGGTAGTTTTAAGATATGTCCATCTGTTCTGTGGCACCCCTCCCCTCGAGGGGTGAAGTCTCCATCCCCTCCCCTTGAACCCAGGCTCATTTTGAGGACTGACGCTCCCTGGAGCCCTGAGCCAACATGCAGGAAATCCTACCATCTTGTACCGCCATGTTGTAAGGAAACACAACACAGCTGGTGGGAGTGAGCACAGGTGGAGGCCTGAGACCACATGATGAAGGCCTGACCAGCCCCCAGACACTCTAGCCCCCGCCTGGCTACAGCTGCTGAGGGCCTATGCCAGAGCTGCTCAGCTGAGCCCTCCCAAACTGAGAAATCAGAAAATGACTGTGGTTGTTTTAAGACACTAGATTTGGGGTGTTTTTTTTACAGAGAGATAGTCAGAATCCTTGGTATTGCCTACTATGAACCGCTTCCACCCCCAGATCCAGAAACCAAATGCTTCCCTGGATGGCTAGTAGACACTTAGACTAGGTGGCCCAGGAGTTCTTCTGCATCTCCTGATATTGGCTCTCCACTAGGCCTGCTCATACGATGGGACACAAATGCCATGCCCTGTGCTTCCTTATTTACAAGTGCCTCTTTGCTTATTTACTTTTAATTTCTCTCCTGCTTTCAAAGGGATTGCATGTGCCTTGGCAGCTCACACAAGAGGTTAAAATAAAATCAAGGAAATTGGGCAACTTTAGTAGAAAAGTGGGGAAGTGAAAGGAATACATCAGGAACCTGAGATAAAGTAGATACTGGAATTGAGTTAACATTTAACTCCAATTTCTCAGCAGTGAGAAGTTTTTAAAAGGGCCAGTTTTGAATTTAAGAAAAAAATGGCAGAGCAGTTCTTCAGGAGAGACAAGTTACTTACTTTCCTGGCACTTATGTCCAGGAAAATTAAGTATTTGAACATACAGCATAGGCAGTAACATAATATTCAGTGTTTCCCACGATACTTGTTTTTTAAGAAAAGTCTTTGGCATGTAGTAACTTTTACTGTCATTGCATAATAAAGCTTTGGGTGAGACGGCTTGTCCTCTTCTGGGTACAGTCTATCTATTGGCAGCTGGATGGGGCCAGGAAGCCTGGGGGACAGAACCCACCGGGCGGCGGGGGATGAGGGCAGGCTTCTGACTGTGTTTTTGGCAGGAACAGGATGGTGTCCGGAGAATGCCAGGGGTGGATCTTCTGTGCTGTTTGATTAAGGCCAGATCCTGGTGCTTTAGAGCCCTCCAGACAAAGTGAAATGCTGACATTCTGTTCTAAAAGTTCTGTAGGAGCTCTGGCTCAGGCTGAGAGCCAGGGGAGAGAGGAGTCCCTGAGCGATGCTGGTCAGTGTCTGCTTCTCCCTTAGAAGCGTTTCTTGAGCTGACCTCTCTAGAGTATCAGCTCATCTTGAATGAGCAGCTGGCCCCACTGATCCGTGCACGTGAACCAAGACCCAGGCTGGGGCCCTCCAGGGGCCCCTGGATCTGCAGGCCTAAGGGATGGCTCAGACTCCTGTCCTTCCACAGGAGCTGGGCCAGGCTTCCCTTCTCAGGCACCGAAGAATGGCTCTGGGGTCCCAGTCATGGGGATAATGCATTCATTCCGCACAAAAGGCAGACACACACGGTATGAATGCCTTTATGCATTATTTCCCTGCATCAAAAATAAATCTTTTTTATCTGACCTGACCTGGGGATTTCATGATAGAATTAAACATACTTCTGTCTTTGTGGTTTCCTTCCTCCTACACACTTGATTATACCCACAGCCAGGTGGGGGTGGGGTGGGGGTGGGGCACACGGGGGTCTCTCCTTGACACTGGACATCAGGGAGGGTTGTCTGTGTGTCCCCGGTCAGGAGGTCTGTGCCCTGTCCCTTGGTGATGCCTGGGGATCTGGTGGACATGGGTGCTCCACCTCAGGCCTCCAGGTCCATAGAGGGGTTGTCCAGCCCGGCAGAGCAGTGGACCTGGCAAGAGGGCCTGGGGGCCCACATATGTCGGGACATGGCTACCGGTGGCCTCTGATGGGCTTCTCCATGGCTTGGCCCTGGATGGAACTCAGAGACCAGGCAAACTCTGGGGCAGGATAGGGGGAGACCGGTGACTCCTGAGATGGAATTCCCCACCTACCTGGTATGCTGGATCTAGCTGTGGATCTGTAGAGAAAAGGAGGATGTATGCTTTTCTGTTCACCAAGACTCACAGAAGCTTCAAGAACATGATTATTTTTTGACAGGATGATACAATGCTGCTTCCTCCTACTTCTAACTCCATGCGATTTCATTCATTCACACCGAGCTGGCTCTGCTCAAACTCTTACAGAACACCCAGACAGACACTGTGACATCCCCTCCTGCCACCCCTGGTGGAGGTGACTTCCTGGGCAGGAGCTCACCCCCAGGGAGCTGGCAGCCTCTCCCCGCCACCTCCCTCTCTCCCCATGAAGGGACCTGGCCACTGTGGAAATTTATCCCAGGTAGAGCAGACACAGAATCTTCTGTGGTCTCGTCCTTACTCTGCATGGACCGATTCAAGTTTGAATTCTGATTTGTGCCACCTCTGAGGGCCGTGTGCCTTCTGAACAAAGGATTCCCTTTGGGGACCCCTTGGCCCTCCTGCCCTGTCAGCTCCAGAGGCCCATGTGCTGCCTCCTCCATAGAGTGGATGCCTGGCGGGTTAGAGCTGGGACTGCTGGGACTGTGGTTTAGACCTGGGACCCATACACTTCCCAAAGCAATTCCATTGCAGGGGCATTTCCTCATATCTCTCTTTGAGGCCCACGACAAAGTTGCTCTCTGGACGACGATGTTTCTTCAGGCCTATTCTCACTTGGTAAATAAAGTCACGAGTGAAGACAGCCTGGAAGACTTTACTGTGACTGTGATGATGTGTCAGGGACTGGAAGCTGCGGTGAGCCTGGGATGTGCTCCTAGGCTCCCTTCAGGGAAGGACTTGTTGTCCGAGCTGCAGGAAAGGTGGTCAGCAGAGGGCCTTCAGCTGTCATGACCACAGCGTCACCTCTGCTACTGTTGCTGCCCTGCCCAAGGCCATCCCCTTCCAGGTGGCCTCAGGTGGTGACCAGTGGAGACACGGGTGCAAAGCCTGACAGGAGTGGGGCTGCTGGATGCTCCTGGGTCCTGCTGACTTTGCTGGGTGTGCCAAGTAGAGAGAGAGGTCAAGTGTGAGCTCACGTGACCTTGGTCTCAGCTCTCAGTGCTTCCTGGGAAGACGCTGAGAAGGGCCCTGGGAGCAAAGGAAGGTGAATGCTCCTGGAGCCCAAAATGTCTTGGGGAATGAGCATTCCTCCCCATTTGTAGAATAAGAATACCCTAGGCCCCCTGCCCTCTGCAGATCTCCTCTGAGAGGAGCCGCCTTTCCACCCAGGGCACAGCCCCAGCTGTGTACACCTCCTGAGCAAAGATTCATTGAAGGATCCCTGAATGACAAGGCCTTGGAAAGAGATGTCCAGGAAGAAAAGGACCCAATAGATGAGACATTGTGATTCTGAACCTGGAACAATTTTGAGACAATAATCAAGGCAGTTATCACAAGGAGAAAAACAAGAGGCTCCCAGAGAAAGTTGTGGTACAAATATGAGACAAATGAAAAAGAGGCATGTGATGAAGCCATAAAGAGCTATAAGAAATGAGAACTTGACCTCAACGCTAGGAATATTGTGCCCAGCCTGCAGTGTGTGAAATGGGTTCTGCACAGAAGGACGTCCATCCGAAGTTGGCACTGCTTGGCGCAGAACTGAACAACGTTTTATAGTTACAATAATACAGACGATACTTGTTGGTTTTTAATTGTTAGAAACAATAAATACCGAAGTGGTTACTTGTTTTTCACTAAAGTAAAATGGTAAATCTTAATAACATGGACAATGTCCAAGTAAAAAGTAGTGAAAAAAGAAGGATGGAAAAGAAGGTGGGAGGGATGTTATTCTCATCTTATAAAGTAAGATGCCAGGAGTGGCTTTTGGAAGCTCTGATGGAAATACAAATACGTATTTAGGAATAGCCTTGGGGTTCCAAAGGCAACAAATAAAATAAGTAAAATACTAAGTGTAAGTACCAGACTTTGGGACAAGAGGGTAGTATAAGTTGGCAATAGTAGAGGCAGGATAGTTAAAGGTAGTATAAGTTACAATCCTCATTGTTCAACTGGAAACCCAACCCACATTACCCAAAGCTGATGACTTATGAAAACAGATGCATAAGCCACAGGCAGTCACAGATGACTGAAAACCAGAACTCTTCCATGGTTCTCCTTTGGGAGGAGGGCAGGTACGGGGTGCAAGACTCTTACCTTTTCATCATAAGCTCTTCTTTTATTAAGTGATGTACTGTGAACTTCATAAAAATAATAATAAAAAAATCTGTGTTTGTAGAAAACTGGAAAATATAGAAAAAGGAAAAGTAGTAAAAAGTATTCACAATTCTACTGAGATATAACCAGTTAAGATTCTTATTGTTGGCATTTTTCAAATTTCAATATGGTAATTTCTCTTAAGTAATTACTATACATATATTTTTTGATGTTTTCTCTTTTAAATGCTAGATTGTATTATAAGCACCTACTGATGACATCAGATTCCTTTGTAAATAGGCTATAACTGCATTATACTCCATTATTTTATGTACCATAATTTATATAATAATTCTCCTAACACTGGATATTTGGATTGTTTCCAATATATGTTACTATGACAAATTCTGAGGTGAACCTTTTTTGACAATATAAATCTGAGTATTCCTGATGATTTCCTTAGGATATATTCCTAGAAAGGGGATTACAAGGTCAACATATATAAACATTTTAAAAATGCTATGCTGCAAAATTGCTCTCAAGTAAGATTCTACTTAATTTTTTTTCCTTTGGAGACCTACTGGTCTACACTTTGTCTTCATTTGTATTGTTTGAACCTGCAGAATGTATTCAATGTTAGTCACATATTTATCTGGGATTTGAGGTTTGGCTGAGAGAAATTCCATGAGTGTGTGACATTGTTAGCATGCTATAAATATTGACCTCTGTAGCTAGGTGTAAAACCACAGGATTTGTAAATTCAAACCACTAATGAGTTCTCAAAATAGCAACTCTAAGAACTGAGTCTGGGTTGACTCAATTGTGCTGATAGCAGGAGAGAAATATTGCTGACTGCATGGAGGCTGTACTGGTTGGGATGGGCTGATGAACCAAGATAGACCAAGATTAACTGTGAATGTGACCAGCTTATCTGACTTCCTCTCCTCTCCTCTCTTCCCCTCTCCTCTCCTTTCCTCTCCTCTCCTCTTTCCTTCCCCCATTCCTCCTTGTCTTTTTTGTACCTTCCTCACCTACTCATCCATTCATCCACCCATTCATCTACCCATCCTGTCTTCCATCCATCCATCTACTCATCCATCAATTCATCCATCCATTCACCTATCCATCCATCCATCCATCCATCCATCCATCCATCCATCCACCCACCTAGTCATACATCTACTTATTCCTCCTTCCAGCCATCAATCCACCCACCCCCATCTACAGATCCTTCCTCCCATCTTTCCATGTATCCATCCATCCATCATCCATCCTACCAAGATTTTTGTAAGCTTCTTCAAATTACTACAGCACCAAATCTCTTTCAGTACCTCAAAAGGTCAGAGATTTTTCACTACAAAATACTATGGGACTGAAGACTTCTATGACATTTAACCATCAAAAGCAGCTGCAGAAAACATGTCTCAAATAATCCAGCGCACAGGCGGTGTTTGTGGGAAGTCTAAGAAACACTCCCCTAAAAAATTAGATATCTTTATCTACAGTGAAGAAAGCAGAAAATGAAAAAGGATAAAATTCAGATCCTAGGAGTTTAAGAAGACCAAATCCATTTTTAAGCCTTTTGTAAAGAATTCAAAGCTTCCAGAAGTTTCCTGTCACTGAGCAGGGCAGAATTTGATAAAGTACAAGGAGAGAGGACTGACCTTAAACTGTGGTTGCTGTTAAATACTTTTCTGGTTTTGACTTCTCTTTTGCCTAGGCAACAGCTTTAGTGAGATGGCTCCTTTCCTGTCCAGAGAAGGGAGCATCTGCACTCTTGATGGTTCTTCTGGATCATTAATTTCTCTTTGGTTTTGTGGTTCTATCAATCAAATAAAATATTTTGGGAGAATACTGCCGTAATGAATGGCAGTATTTTATGAATCCTCTTGGGTCATCCTCTGAAGTCAGCCCAGGCTCATCAAATATTTATAAATCCAGTATCTCATTCAACAGGGCACACTGAGATTTCCCTGTGTGCTCCACACTGTGCAGCATATGCTGTAAATGAGAATATGGTTCTGGACACTAGGATCTTCAAGCTCATTGAGGTGACAAGATTCACTTATGAAAGAGTTGACTAAAAATACAAATGAATGACAATAGTTTTGTACTTAGTGAACATTCATGTTGGAGAGTAGTGGGCCACACTTAGGATGAAGTGGCCAGCAGATCTGAGCCCTGAGAGTTTGGAACTCTATGCTGGGGTCAAATGGGCATCACTGGGGATTTTGAGTTGAAGAATAAAATGGAATTTGTGTCTAAAACTAGAAAGAGATTTACTCCTCTCTTAGACTCCAATTGGAAAGATAGAGATATAATACCTGTCACAGAATACTGACCAAAAGATGATTAATTCTCATCCCAGCAGATGTTATTAAGGCAGTCATATTGATCATTAAAACAAGGGAGACTGGGATGTCAGAGCTGGGGTCTGACAGAGTTAATTGGTCAGTCCTGTACATGAGAACAACACTAGAAAAATAGTCAAGGAGGTCTACAGGGCCATAGTCAGATGGAGTTGGAGGTGATCTTTGGTCAGTTTCTTGAGCAGAAATTTATAGTCAAAATGGTCCAAAAAAAAGAAAATAGTCATATCAGGTGGATGATGGTGCAGGTGGTGGCCTGATTTAATGGAGAGAGAAACTATGTTGAAAAGCTAAGGGAGTGAGTAAGTAAGAGAAGGGTGGTTGGATTTTTTCTTTTTTAACACCTTTATTGGAGTATAATTCCTCTACAATGGTGTGTTAGTTTCTGCTCTATAACAAAGTGAATCAGCTATACATATGCATATATCCCCATATCACCTACCTCTTGTGTCTCCCTCCCATACTCCCTATCCCACCCCTCTAGGTGGTCACAAGGCACCGAGCTGATCTCCCTGTGCTATGCGGCTGCTTCCCACTAGCTATCTATTTTACGTTTGGTAGTGTATATGTGTCCATGCCACTCTCTCACTTTGTCACAGCTTACCCTTCCCCCTCCCCATGTCCTCAAGTCCATTCTCTAGTAGGTCTGTGTCTTTATTCCTGTCTTACCCCTAGGTTCTTCATGACATTTTTTTCCCTTAGATTCCATATATATGTGTTAGCATACGGCATTTTTTTTTCTCTTTCTGACTTACTTCACCCTGTATGACAGACTCTATGTCCATCCACCTCACTACAAATAACTCAGTTTCGTTTCTTTTTATGGCTGAGTGGGTGAGCCTTTTTTTTTTTTTTTTTTTTTTTTTAAAGGAAGGCCAAGCAGAAAACTGAATAGATGTGAGCATGAATGAGATGAAGAGGATAAAATGGGAGGAAATATGGGTGAAAGATCAAGATGGGCAAACTTCTTGATTCAGAGGATTAAGGGAGTGAAAGCCCAAGAACAAAGCTTTGGAGGGGGAATGGAGAACTTGAATGGGATGGGGATGATGTGTAGAGAGAAAGGAGTGGGCTCCCAACTCTGAGAAGTGGACTTACTGTTCTTATCACCACCTACCCCCTGCTTCCAGGCAGCCAGCTCAAAAAACACACCAAACAGGATTGTGCAAACAGATGGGACACCTGCGAGAATCCAGGGAGTGGGGGATGAAAGCTGCACGAGCTGGAGGGTGAGGGACATCTGGGTGCAGATTTGGTATGAGTTTGGGGTAGAAAATTAACCATCAGAAATAGCTGTAGATGCATCAATTTCCGTTTCCTTTTTGGTTCTTGGCAGGGGAGGTGAGTTGTCACTAGGAGAGAGAGTTGTCACTAGGGAGAGAATTCCCTACCATCATTTTTCTGTCTCCTGTGACAGGGCTGGGTGTGCTGTTTACCCAGGGAGGAAAGTCTGTGTGCAGGGAGGGTGTGGGAAAGCACTTGAGGAGGGGACTCTGCTGCCAGGCAGGAGGGATGCCTTCGTGGGAGGGTGTGCAGGTCTGGAGTGCTCAGGGCTCATGGCAGCCTGTGCTCCAGCCACTGCCCACCCTTATCAGGGCACGGGGCTGCTGGCTGGATGCACTTTGTGTGGTGGGGGTAACCAAGCGACAGCCTCTAGTGAAGAACCTCAGACTTTCTTTGCTGTCCCATGTATGAGCTCACATCCGAGGAAACTGGAGAAGAAGGGGGTGCCCAGAACCCCTTTACTGTGGTTACGGAGAGTGAGGTGTGATCTATGCACAGGCGGCCATCCAGTGAAGTACCGGAACGTTGGCCCCTGGCCTTCCTCCCAAGGAGGGATGTGATCAACCTGCTCAACCCAGGCCTCAGGCAGGGCCTCCAGTCTAATCTTAAGCTGCATTTCAGGGTTCTTTACTTCAACTAGGGTGGACGCACTGGGAGGTGACATGCAAATTTATGCAAATAAGAGGCAAATCAGCCCCTGGCTCCAGTCTGGACCCCTGTGTTCTCCCCTTCCTCAGGATGGGATTCCAGGGCTGAAGAGAGCAGGACCCTACCTTTGGCACATGGCAGAGAGGGCTGTGGTTTGATTTGTCCTCCAGCACAGCTTGGACCCTTTCTACAAAGCCGTGCCTTTCTTGTCACCCCAAGAAGAAAGGGGACCGATTGAACAGCTGGTGGTGTCATGGGCAGCAGCTGCCAAGACACCTTGCCCAGAATCCAATCCTGGTTCCCCCACTGGCTGGGTACATGGACAGCTGTGATGGTTAATTTTGAGTGTCAACCTGGTTGGGTGATGGAGAGCCTAGATACTCGAGCAAACATTATCCTAGGGTTTCTGTGAGAGGGTTTTTTTTTTTTTTTTTTTTGCGGTAGGCGGGCCTCTCACTGTTGTGGCCTCTCCCCTTGCAGAGCACAGGCTCCGGATGCGCAGGCTCAGCAGCCATGGCTCACGGGCCTAGCCGCTCTGCGGCATGTGGGATCTTCCCAGACCGGGGCACGAACCCGTGTCCCCTGCATCGGCAGGCGGACTCTCAACCACTGCGCCACCAGGGAAGCCCTGTGAGAGGGTTTTGAATGAGACAAACATTTAAATCAGTGGACTGAATAAAGCAGATTGCCCTCCCCAATGTGGGTGGGCTTCATCCAATCAATCGAAGAATAAAAAGACTAGTCTCCCTGAAGCAAGAGAGAATTCTCTAGCAGATGGCCTCTGGACTTCTTCTGCACCATTGGCTCTTCCTGGGTCTCCAGGCTGCTGGCACCATTGGCTCTTCCTGGGTCTCCAGCCTGCTGCCTTGCCCTGCACAGTTTGGACTCAACAGCCTCCACCATCCTGTCGGCTAATTCCTTATAATAAATCTCTTTTTCTCTCTATACATGCCTTGTTGACTCTGTTTCTCTGGAGAACTTTGACTCTAAGCCTCATTTTATTCTCTCTGGGGTAAAAGACACCTGAATCACAAAAGTATATGGAGGATGAAATGGGATGAGGGAGGCTGGTGGTCTTTACACTTTAGCAAGGCTTGCAACTATTTGGAAGTTTGTTAAAACTCATATATCTGGGCCTTAGTCCAGGAGACCCTGATTCAGCATGTCTGAGCAGGGGCTCAGGAATTTGTATTTCTACATGTCCCCAAATGATGCTGTTGCCCAGGGAACACACTTTGGGAACCACTGATGTAGGTGATGGTCTGGCTGGGCTCATTGCATGTGGATGCGATGCAGCTGGTAGGTGTCCCTAAATTCATCTGCACCAGGATTGGTGACTGCAGTGGGACTATGAGAGAAGACCCTGGTGTCCTCGGGCCCACCCAAATCAGGCTTATAAGGTCCCTACTTACCTACAGCACAGCTCATCATGGATCTCAGCATTTGGGAACAAAATCCACACAGACAGGGAGACACCTGCAGACTTTGCTAGTTTGCTTAGTTTCCAGAGCACAGTGCATGAGCAGCTGTGAAATGTTCTCATCCCCCCACCTCCAAATGCACACAGGTGGCTCACAGTCTTGTAATTACGGTGAATAAAGTTTAATTTGACTCCAAAGACTTGAAATTTTTACATTTGACGCTTTAGAATAATTGAGTGCATTTTAAAGTCCTAGTCAAAAATCATCACTAATTTAAACAATACTGGACTGTATTATTGAGGAAAGTGAGGGGAAATCAAAGAGCTTAATCTGAATCCTTGGTCTCTTTGGGGATGGGGAGCTATGGTCAAAGGTCCCAAATTTGGAGAAAATTATTTTGAGGTGACATTTTTTTTTTTTTTTTTTTTTGCGGTACGCGGGCCTCTCACTGTTGTGGCCTCTCCCGTTGTGGAGCACAGGCTACAGACGCGCAGGCTCAGCGGCCATGGCTCACGGGCCCAGCCGCTCCGCGGCATGTGGGATCTTCCCGGACCGGGGCACGAACCCGTGTCCCCTGCATCAGCAGGCAGACTCTCAACCACTGCGCCACCAGGGAAGCCCGAAGTGACATGTTTTACTTTAAGTTGCCTTCTTCAAATTCAGCAGAGCCCTGGGAGCCGTCTACAGCACCCCAGCCACAGGATGTGAACTGTGCATGCTGCACGCCATGCAGTGCCCATCACTTGGATCTGGGCCCCCATGGAACTTAGCTGGTGATCTCCTCTTTCTTGTTTGCCCAGGTAATGCCCAGGAGTGCAGCACGCCTGCGGGTAACCCACTCAGCTGCCTGTAACTGCCAGATGCCCATTGCTTAGAGACGGGTCATCAGTTTGTATTACTAGTCAAGTCTCTGCTCCCACAGCAAATGCAGAAGGGGACCCAGAAGCGGGCTGCTGAGATGGAGCACAGCTGCCCTTTGGAGCCTGGGCGAGTGGGGGTCTTGGGGCTCAGGAAAGGCCTGTCAGGAGATGCATGGGGAAAGCTCATTAGCAACTTTCACCCAAGGGTGGGCTAATGGAGCCCATTGTTGGGGAAAAGCTCCAGAGAAGGTTCTGAAAGGAGAACTTTCCTTGCCATCCTGTGAGGTGCCTGGATGACCAGCAACAGCCTAGGTGGGCAGCTGTGGCCCCGCTTGGAGCTCAGCATGAGAGTCCTGTGGTGGGAAGAGCTGGACTGGGCTTGGGAGCAGGTCTCTGCTCATGCCTTGCTGTCAGGGACCTGAGAAAGGGGGCACCTGGGACTGAAGCACCCCAGCTAGCTTCCTGTTCACTTCCAGGCAGGGGAAGCGTGGGTGTCTCCGTGGTCCAAACATCTTTCATGACTAATGGGGATCTTGCAGGAATGAGGATGCTGACTCAGCAGGTCGGGGTGGGGCCCAAGGGTTTGCATGTCTCACAGGATCCCAGTACTACTCCTTTACAGACCACACTGAGCAGTGGTGCTCTGGTCTAGATGGACACTCCTGATAAAGACAAAAGCCAGCTTTCGGATTGTGGATGCAAATTGGAATAGGGAAAGTTCCTTACTGTCTACTGACTTCCATTTCCATGATTTTTATCTTCTAATGGGAGACTCTTTAATGTTATGGGCTGTGTTGTACACGTGTAGCAGTGCCTGGCAAAAAAGTCAATGTGTTGTTAATTAATGACCAATTGAATGGACAAGGTCGAGGAGGTCCCCCTAAACACAGTTATATCACCATGGGCTTTACGTTTGGTAAACCAGGCAATTACTGCTTTTGTGTGAGTCTACAAAGAAACTTCCAGCTGGCTGCCAGGGATATGCTCTGGATTCTTGGAACATCTGTAGCTGAGTGTGTTAAGAACTTGTGTTTCTCAGGCCCATCCTCCTACCCTCAGGTTCTAAACATGTCTTAGACACCCTCCATATCACGCCCTCATCCCACACACTTCCGATGGAAGTCAATAGTCATGTTCTCAAACCCACACTTTCCTCCCATTTCCACGGTCTTTTCTCCAGTGACAATAGACAACACCGACCCTGTAGGGTGGTGTCTACTTGGCCATTGGGAACTGGGTTGAGATAGGAGTTGCCCCTCACTGTATTTGATATGGCCCTACCTTTCTTGTGCTCTAAGATGTAATTGGCTCCACTCCGTCCACTTTAAATGACCGGAATCACCGTCTTATCCACAAGATTCACGTGTCCCCATATGTGGTGCTTTGGGTACAAGTTGCCTTGTTACCTAACATCCTCCAGCACCATCCTTTCCAACTCTTCTTCAAATTCCACCCAAGCCTCACTAGGTCTGTGCATCCTTTCCAGGTAAACCACAGGCTCTGTGGCCGAGATCTTCACTCCCTTCCCTGTGGACTCCTGTCTTCCTTCTTCACTCAGAGCTGGATGCAAGGACGTCCCACTTTTCTCTCACATTTGTATGTTCATGCACATTTATTTTCACCGCTTTCTTTCTTAGCTGGGAGGTCCCTGATATGTCCATGTCACTCGCCAGAGTCTCAGGAGTGGCCCTCAGAGTGCCGGGGGAGATGCCATAGAGGTTGTAAGTATCCATCTCTGGCTCCTTCTCCACACATATCCACCTGGCTGCTCATCATTTACAAATATTCTCAACTTCAGAAATAATCCATTTTGGCTCCTACAGCACAGTTTACAATGGGCCACAGTTGCTCTGTAGCATTTACACATTAAATGGACTTGGAAACTTAAAAAAAAATGAATTCATTGGATACGTCTCTGGTTAGAAAACAGAGAGCTACTCCTTGTCAGAAATGTGACCTTTAGAAAGCAATCTTTCCAATGACTGGGGACAACCTGAGAGACAATATTCATCATTTGCATTTTACGCTGACTCTTCACATTTGCTAACTTTAGAGAGTCTCCAATGGTGTGATGGTTTCATGTCATTTGAAAGGGAATCAGAAGCCTTAGAATTCTAGAGTTTCTTCGGTAACCCCCGTAGGAGATGCTGAGTATATTCCTATCTCCCCATAGCTCTGGACCTTGGGCTAAAGGCCATGAATATTCTGATGGTTGACTTTTCCATGCTCTAAACTGCACATGAAAGTTTCTCTAGCATTTTTCAGGTGTGAAGGTTGGAAATGGAATCTGAGAGTGCTGAGAGTTCTGGGCTGACCCTCTGCCCTGTTTTTAACTTCCTTTATTGTCACTGAAATGAAAGAGGCTCTTAGTGTGATGCTGAAGGGAGCAGGAAGTGGTAAAAAGTGTGTGGTAAGCGATCAGGGGCAGAAAATGCGAAGCTGTTTGTACTCAATGCATCCCAGGGATGGCTCTGTAATTTCCTCAGGCGAGGCTGACTAGCCTTTCTTGGGAAAACCCTGAGAATGTCATTGCTCTTAGGCCATGCTTTGGTGTTGGGACAGTCCCATGGGACTGAGTAAGGCTGGCTGGCTGGAGGGGAGCTCTGCCCTCCCTGAGGTCCCCATGGCAATGGTGGCTGCCCAGGCGCCAGGTGTGGGCAAGCGTGGGGTCGCCGCTTGTGCAGGCTCCAGGACTGATTGTCTATGTACTGGGGGTGAGGCCACCACCTGGATTAACCAGATTGGAGGCCTGGCTCGTCCTGCCCCTCCCCCTCCCCCTGCCCTCGGAGCTGGTGGGCAGTGGAGACTAGTGAGGGCTTTCAGAGAGACTGCATGGGTCTACCCCTGTGGATGGCCACTCAGCTCATTGCCTAAGTCTTGGATGACTAAATACAGGCTAGAATTGGCCCTGTTTTCCCTCAGACTTCCTTTCCCTGATTTTGTTGCATGCTGAGGAGGGATTTTGGTTCTGGGCTGACCTAGTGGGCATCTACAAACTGTGACATGGATGTGGGTTATTGAGAGAGTTTGGTATCCGTACAAAATGCTACTTGGTTCTTCCTGGATAGGCAAAGTGGGTGAGTCCAGGTTTTGCAGGCCTGATGTTTATATGATTTGGGGGCCACTGCATAGAAGTCTATAAAGTTACAACACAAAAAGCTGATGATACCTGCTAGGCAGGAGGAGGGATGTGAAGAGTCAGCAGGTGTAAACTTAGAGCCTCACTTTGTCAAATTTAAGAGAAAACATGACGTTTCTCCATTGCCAAATTTCCTTGAATATGTGGGTGGCCTGGGCAAGTGAAGGGTCTTGGGGCTTGTCTTCATTCAAGTCATGGAAGGTCCACATGGTAGCCAATGACATGGTTCTAGAACATTTCAGAAGCACTGATACCATGCTCTGATCATGACATTAATTTTAAAATAATATCATATGTTATAGCACAAAACAATGCTAAAGGAAACTCATGACAGAAAAAAATTCACATAATTCCATCTTTCCGGTATAAAAACTGTTCTCAGTATGAATACATGTTTTGAAATAGCTGTAATAAAAGCAGAAACTAACACACTATTGTAAAGCAATTATACCCCAATAAAAAATTTTTAAAAATAGCTGTAATAATAATCTTGGAGTGGGGAAGGACTTTCGAAGAAAGACATAAAACCTAGAACCATAAATGAAAAGATTGACACATAAAAATAAGTTTATGAGACCAATACACAGCATAAGGCAAATCAAAAAACAAATGAAACACTGGGAAAATATTTGCAACTCAAATTGTAGACGAGAGACTAATTTTCCTCATTTATAAAGAACTCCTACAAATCAATAGCGAAAAGACCAATACCCCCAAAGGAAATGGAGTAAAAAATATTAATAAATAGTTCTCAGACAAGTAATACAAATAGTATTTAAGCACATGAAGTGAAAGCCCACCTCACTCCAAATAAGAGACCTACTGATTAGAGCTATACTGAAATTTTTAAAAAGCAGTTTTTCTTTTTTTGTGTGTGGAAGTTGACAAACTGATTCTAAAATGTAGGAAAGTCAAAGGGCCCAACAAAAGGCCAAGGTGATCTTGAAGAAGAACAAAATGGCAACACTCACCCCACCAGGGAGAAAGACCTATGAGAAAGCTGGAGGGTTAAGACCCTGAGGTGTCTACACAGAGATAGGCAGACCAGGAAACAGAAGAATAGAGTCTATGAACAGACGTGGAAGGTGGCTTGGTGTATGCGAAATGGACACCATGGCATAAAGGGAAACATTTTTTCCCCTATCAGTGGTACGTATTCAAATATATACACACACACACACACACACACACACACACACACACACACATATATACGTATATGAATTTATCTTGACTTTACTGGCTTTATACTCACAGTGAATTGCAGTTCTAAAGGTGAAAGGCAAAAACAATAAAGCTTCAAACAAAAATAAGAGAACATCTTCATGGCCTTTTAGTAGGCAAACATTTCTTAAACAGGACACAAAATGTGCACAGAGGGGAGAAGTTGATACATAGGACTCAATGAAGCATTCCTGTTCCTCCAAAGATAACATTATGAGGGTGAAAGGACAATCCACAGAATGGGAGAAGGTATTTGCAATATGTAGATCTGACAAAAGACTTGTAACCAAAATATATAAAGAGCTCCTACAATTCAATAAGAAAAGACAAAACACTCAACAGAAAAATGGGCACTTCCTCAAATAGGAATCCCAAATGTTGATAAGCACATGAAAAGGTGTTTAGCTTCATTAGTCATCAGAGCAATGCATTGAGAACCACAAAGTGATATGACCACACACAGCCACAAAATTGATAACGTTGGCAAGGCAAAGTGTTGGCAAGGGTGGAGAGCAACTGAACTCCATACATTGCTGGTGGGAGCATGCATTGGTACCACCAGGTGGGAGAGTTGTTTGGCAGTATCTACTAAAGCTGAGCCTACCCTATGCCCCAGGACTGGGTCACCTTGGGCTGGGTGGGGTGTGGGTAGTACCTGGAAAGAAGCAAGTATGTTAGATTCTGTGCATTCACTTTTTTCAGTCTTCAGCATGTGTGTTATGCCTCAATACAAAGTTCAATGAAAGGGTAACATTAAAAATTGAACTACACTGAAGTTCCAGAGATTAAAAAAAAAAAGTGATAACATTGGTGTGGGGAAATATGACGTTCTCATATAGGGCTGGTGGGAGTTTAAATTGGTGCACCATCTGAGAAGTGAAATTGGCATTCTCTATCAAAATAACAAATGCAATTCTACCTCTAGCTACTGCGGAGAGACTTGTGCAAAATGACATCAATGTATGGAAAGCGAAACATTGGAAGTAACTCAAATGTCCCTGTATGGTGACTACCTACTTCATGGTTCATCCTCATGATTGATTGGTATGTACCACATAAACCAGGCAGGATGCTCATGGTGTATGGGCACAAACAGTTGCCAAGGCAACAGGGGAAGCTCTCTGCATATTCCATGTATCCTTGAAAGTCTTTTGCATTTTGAACTACCATGTATCAATGACCTGTTGAAATATAAAGAAAATTAAAATAGAATTTATAATCACAGAATAATATCATTTTGTATTAGTTTCTACTTGCAATATTCTACATGCTCTTCCAAGTTCATGGTCTTCCTGCTTATTTTGAATTGTGGCATCTTACAATTGTTCTTACGTCATTAGATTGATGTACTGTAATTAACCCAACCACTCTCTTACTGTACACTTAGATGATTTTTCACCTTTACTATTCATTTTACCTTTTTGATTTATTTACTGTCTTCTCATTAGTGAACCCCGGGCTGCATGATTAGGCTCTGTTTCCAGGTTCAGGATGGATGGCTCTGTGGCCCCCACCAGGCTCCCTCTTTTGCCAGTGCCTTGGGCAGGACAAGGAGCTCACTGATCCAGCAAACACAGGACAGCAGCTTTCCATGGCTCTGCCCTTTTGGGTTGAGGACAGGACAGGAAAGGCTGAGAAGAGGCTGTGTGGCTGTTGCTGACTTCGTGAGAACTTCATGGGAAGGACAGAGGCAGGGACTGTAGATCTTGTCAGGCTCTCCGGGACTGGGAAAGAGCTCCCTCTGGGAACCCTGCCACCAGCTTTCGTCAGCAGGGGCTTGCAGGCGAGGATTTTTCTGGCAGGTCTTTCTGGATCAGAAGCATTGGTGAGAATTTGCTTCTGGTATAGGCTATGACAATTCCTAACTCATACCATGAACAGTGGTTGAATGTGGCGACTCTGCTCTTGAGAGGGGCAGGCTGGTCCCCTTCATTGCACAATGGACTTTAAAGTTTACGTGAGTTTCAGCTCCCGTTTGCATGGGAGTTGCTGTGTTTGAAGCGGAGAATGGTCCCACTGTGGTCGGGGGGAGCATCTCAGGGCTGCAGCTGCATCCCTTGGTCTACCCTCACCTCCCTGTCTCCTGACCTCCCTGAGTTCTCCACCTGCATGGTCTGCATCTCCCCTTCTTAGGTGCCCTCTCTTCAGAGGACCAACGTGGGAAACCGCAGATTCATTCAATGACTCTTCATTGTATCCCTGCTGGGGCAGAGAACCTGGGCTCAGTGTTTATGCTCTTTAATAGATTTCCAGTAATCTCAAATGTCTTGATTCTCTGGGCTCAGTTTTCTTTAATGTCTACAGTAAACTTGGTGAAATGAAAGTCTACAGCCATTAGCGAATTGAAACCTTATTATGCTAATAATTGTGAAAGTAGGTCAGTTTTGTAAAAGAAAATATGTAAGCCAAACAATTGGGAAAGAAGTATTTGAGAAATTTAGCATGCATGGGTGTATTCTGTAGCTCAAAAGATGTTTCCCTCTTTGCCAAACGAAACAGAATTTTCAGAGAAATATTTTTTTTGAAATTAAAATATCATTCTTGTATAGGTTTTGGTGGCAAGGACGTCCATTGCTTTTTGGCTATTTTTCAAAGACATCTTGGGAGCAACAGAACATTGAATATTGCAGAAGAAGATCTGGAAAACATTCAGCTGACATGCATTTGCTGAATTGTCCCCAGGGAAGATTCTGTGGGAAAGCACTGCCTATAAATCAAGGATGTAGTTGGCTTTTGTGGAAACATTTAGCCCTTATTTCCATATTGGAAACGTGTCTTTGGCATTCCTCTGTAATTTCTAAGTGGACTGTGTTGGGTGAAATGCTCCTTTTCACATGGCAAAACTCCCCAGGGAAGGGTTGACTCGTGAAAGGCAGAATCAGGAGTGACATGGCTTGTTTTGGGGGATGAAGGTGGCCCAGGGTCCAAGTGGGGTCCTGCCTGTGAGGTGGCACCGGCCGTGGGAAATCCACTCTTCCGTTGGACAGCACTAGCTTGTGCACTGGAAGAGGAACATCTCCATCTTCTCATTCTGCCTGGGTCCAGACAAAGGGGACCCTTGTCCCCTCAGACAGTGACGAGCAGGCCGGGGCTCAGCATCTGGGACGAGGTCGGGGCTGTCATCCTGAAGGCAGGAGGGCTGCTTTTTCAGTCTATATCCTGGGGGGCTTCTGGACCAGGGCTTCTAAAATTTAGCTTGAGAGACCCGAATGGGTTGTAACCATTGTTTACATTTTTGTTTTCTCGTGTGTGAATAGCAGAGCAGAGGGAGTCCTCTGCATGGGTTGTCGGTCCCTCGGTGGGGCTCATCTGTCAGTGTGCATGGGCTGTCAGGACACACGCATCTCTCTCCAGTGTCAGAGAGAAGTCTGAAAGCCACTATTCTAGAAACAGGCCTCCGAGCATTTTATTTAAGGAGATAAGTTCCTCTTGAGGGCAAATGTGAGAAACCTCCTCAAGCTACAAGGCTCTGGAGTCAGCCAGGAGCAGTTTTGCAGGTCTGCGGTGAAGTCTCCAGCTGACTGTTCCTGAAATGTTTGTACCTTTCATCATCTGTGGAAGAGCTTCACCGGCGAGTGATTCCATTTCTCTTAAAGAAGCTGGAGCTATATTCTGGGGTGTCACTGTAGGAGCACAATTTCTGTCTTCCCTCCCAGGACGCATTTGTCAAGGATCGGTGAAGGGCACCCAGGGGTGAAGCCACCCAGCCCGCAGGCCTCCGCCCCCAGGCTGTGGCGTTCTGGTGCACACTGCCCCCACCCAGAGGCTGTTTCTGGGAGACGTGGGCTCGGGAGCAGCCAATTCGAGGAATACATGTCAGCCAGGGGAAGAGGCCTGGACACTCCCCCGTCTGGCCCCTACATGTCCATGTTCCTTCCTCACCTCCCTGACGATCCTTTGCACCCCAGACAGCCCAGCTGGAGTGGACGATGCTCTGGTCATGGTCAGGGCCATGCCACTTCCCGCTTCACACATTGCACTTAGGTGCCTTCCCAGTAAACCCCCATCCCGGCCCCTCTGCTCTGTCCACTCTCCACCACAGGGCAGGCCAGGGCCAGGCTCCTGCTACCAGGTCCACACGCTTCCCCCACCCTCTGCGTGCCTAGCTTTCTGTCACTCTCATCCAAGCTCACAATTTGCCTTTTTAGGGCCCTTTCCCTCCTCCCACCAGGTCTGAGTCCTTTTCCCCCTCACTGTCTCTTTCTGCTGTTGGTTGCCTTCTTCACTACCTAGGTTTTGCCTTCACTGCTACCTAAAAATGCACCCACAAGTTTGGTGGCTTAAAACAGCAAATGGTTACGCTCTCCCACGCTGCTGTGGGCCGACTGGCCCAGCAGGCTTGTTTGGAGTTTCTGATGTGATTGTAATCAGATGATGACCAGACCCGGAGTCACCTGAGGGCTCCATGGAGGGGATGTCGGGATGATGCCTTTGTCCACGAGCCTGGGGAAGGTGTTGGCCGTCAGCTGTCAGCTCCCAGGTGCTCTTGGTTGGAGCTCCCACACGTGGCCTCTCCACGTGGCTTTGGCTTCTCACAGCATTGTGGCCGGGTCTCAAGAGCCAGCATCCCAAGTCCTGGGCAGCTGCAAGCCTTCTTATGAACTCGCCTTGGAAGATCCAGAGCTTCTACTGGATGAGCAAGTCACTGAGGCTGATACCAACCAGAGTTCTAGACCTTCCCCAATCAATACAAATTGACTAGAGGCCAGACAAGAAATTCAGGCAAGGCTTTATTGGGGCCCCTGCTGCAGCAGTGGGGAGCCAGAACAAGTTACAGGTTCCCTTGCTCACTTGCTCCCTTGGCGGGGGGAAGTGAGATGGTTCTTTATATGGGGTGAGCATACGGGGTGTCCAGGGGTCGGGCACGACGGCTGGCTTAGGTGGTTTGCCCACCCCTTTGGTGGTGCCGAGTGCTGGGGGCATGCACAGTACTTTGCTTTTGCTCCCAGCTCTTCAGAAGTGGCAGTTGGGTTGTTTTTTGTTTTTTTTTTTTTGGTCTTTTTGTATATTGTTGTCCAGAATTTGCCCCAGCTGAGTATGCACCCACTTATTTTTAGTCCCTTATAGTTTCTTTGTATTTTGTTGCTGGAGGAGATGTTTGTTCAGGTGCAAGCGCTGCAGCAAAGGGTCCCAGGTCCCAGCCTGTCTCAAGGCCAGCCCAGGTGCCAGCGAGGAGGATTAGACCCCCAGCTGGGAACCCACAGGCCATACTGCAGAAAGACGGTGGTGGGTTGTGAGTCATCTTTGGAAAATACAACCTGCCACTGTGGACTCACCTGAAATCACTGTTTTCATTTATTTATTTTCTTGCCCATCCCAGTGGGTTGGAAGCTCCTGGAAAGCAGGGTCCCGGCACCTGGACATTCATGTTAAAATGAAAAATAAAGAAAAATTCCCTGTTGCATTTTTGACAGAAAGATAAAACTCTATCTGATTAATGTCAAAGGAATAACATTTTAACAGAGGTAGTACAAGCATAAGTAACTGGGATTGTTGCTTAATATTTAGGGCCTGGTGCTCCTGTACTCTCATCCATTCATTCTTTGCTTTTTAAATTCAAAAGATATAAAGTGAGATTTCCATGCCAGAAACAGCACTAGGTTCTACGGACTGAAAAACATGTAAAAGCCACACCTCTTGTGCTCTCATTGGTGAATTTCCTTGTGATCTCAAGGTAGTAATGTTGCTTATCTGTTATTGAACCTGTGCTCCATGCCGGGCATTGTGGAATTCTTACAACAACTGTATTGGGGGCAGCAGCAGTCCCACCTTACAAATGTGGACTCAGGTTTAAAGAGGCTAAGTGGCACCCCCAAGTTTCTACAGCTCGTGTTCTTCACGCTGTTTTGTGATTGGGCTCCATCACCCTGCATAATTGTATGATTGGGCCCCATCACCATGTTTGTTTGTATGATGGAACCTCATCACCCTGTATGATTATATGACTGGACCCACATCACCCTGTATGGTTCTATGATTAGGCCCTGATCACCCTGTATGTTTGTATGATGGGGCCCCATCACTCTGTATGGTTGCATGACTGTAAGATGGACCCCCATCACCCTGTATGTTTGTATGATTGGACCCCATCACTCTGTATGGTTGTATGATTGTAAGATGGGCCCCCATCACTCTGTATAATTGTATGATTAGGTCCCATAACCCTGTATGATTGTATGAATGGGCCCCATCACCCTGCATAATTAAACGAGTGTGCCTGGGTTTCATGTCCTAGGATACTGCTCCAGGCCGCCGTGTATGCCAAATCAACAAGGCAGGGAGGAAGGAAGTGAGCAGGGCCCAGAGGGTGGCTGGCAGGGTCCTGTGGGTAGGTGGTCCAAGGCAAGTTCATCTTGTCTCAATAAGAAAGAGTCTGGAAATGAAGTCTGGCCCAGGACTATGAAGCTAGCAGGCTGTCAAGGGATTTGTACACAACTAACCCACATGGTGCCGTGTTTGTTTATTCTTGGCTGAAAATGACTTCTTTTTGCTGAAAAAAGAGGCCTGTGGTGGACATAAAATATTTCTTGCAAACAACTTTGTGCTGAGCTCAGGCCCAGTGACTCAATGTCATGTGGATTATATTTCCTATAAAATGATCCAGAGGTGAAAAATCAAGGGGAAAAGTGTTGGATAGGAGACTTTTGGAAGTGGGTTGTCCCCAGTGTAGACAAGTTATTTCCCCACACTCCTTCCTGTGGAGATAGAGTGCCAGACTGAGAGGGAGCCAGTGTGGGAGGGGTGTGAGGCAATGCCTCCCCACTGTTCTCTGGGGGCCCTGGGCCAATGCACAAACGTGAGGGCTTAGCTGCTGCTTCTTGAAGCATGTTCATTACTTGATGGGAGTGTGAGTGTCCTGCAGCTGCTGTAACAACATACCACACTCTGGGCAGCTTAAACAGGAGAAACGTACTGTCTCAGTTCTGGAGGCTGGAAGTCTGGGTCAAGGTGGCAGCAAGGCTCGTTCCATCCAGGCTGTAAGGGAGAAATCTGTTCCAACTCCGGGGGTTTGTTGATGATCTTCTGTGATCCTTGGCTTGTGGATGCAGCCTCCTGATCTCTTCCTTCACATTCACATGACATCTCCCTTATGGGGGTCTGTCACTGTGTCCAAATGTTCCCTTTTTTCATAAGGACCTGGTCATACTGGATTAGGGCCCACCCTCATGACCTCATCTTCACTTGCTCATCTTCAAAGACCCTATTTCCAGATAAGATCAATTCACAGGTCCTGGGGTTAGAGCTTTAACAAATCATTTTGGGGGAGCACAACATATCACGGCAGTTGTTTAAAGTTTTTCCCCTCGACTGTCCCTTCCCTTTCCTCTAGCCACACTGCTAATAAAAACTTCCTCACCACGTGTATCAGGATACAGGCTGAGCTGCTGTAACAAAAGGAACCCCCACTAGACTAGTACAGCTTTCCTGCCCTCATGTGGGGAAGTGCAGAGGCAGCGACATGGGCCACCAGGGAAGTTTGCTCCTTGGGGTCACCTGGGATCCCAGATTCCTTTGGTCTTTACCTGTCTTCACCTAAGGAAACGTTTCTCAACAGGGAGCCGGCCTCAGTGTCCCCTGGATGGCTTCCTAAAACAGACTGTTGGGCTCCCCTCGAGGTCCACACCATGCAATCACACCCATGTCCCTTTGCAGACAGATGGAACTGACGGCAGGATTCCATCCCTAGGTGACCTGCAGGGCAGGACTGGCAGGCTCGGGACTCTGCAAGCCCAGCTGCCTGCCGCACAGCAAAATCTTGGGTGCGACTGATGCTCCAGAGCTCTGTGAGATGGAGCAGGCTGAGGCTGGAGCTTGGCCTGAACTTGTCCCTGGCTTGGCCTCCTTCCCTCCTGTGCCCCCTGCCTTCCTGCTCCCCTCAGAGCACATCCTTAAGAAATCACATGCGTGTGTGCCCGCACTTCAGCTCTGCTTCAGGAAGCCAGACTTGGGCAGCAATGCAATGCTGGGCATAGAGTAGGCATGGCTGAAAAGCCCATGCATTCAAGAGGGAAGAGGAGCCCCACCTTCTCTGTACACTTGTTCTCTGCTGTACACTGAGGCCAGTCCTCTCCGCCCCACCCCACAGGAGAGCCCAGGGATGTGCCACAGGACCTTCGAAGTGAGCACTGTAGCCCCACATTACAGAAGAGGGACAAGGGACAGATGGAGTTGCGAAGTGACTTCGCCAAGCCATGTGGTCGGGCAGCGGCAGACCAGGGATCCGAATCCAGAAGTGGGTCACCCCCAAACTGCATCCCCGTCCCCATGGCCTTGGGTGAGGAGACTTACCTCCACAGAATACCTCATCCATAAATTGGGAGTCTTGTGTGTAAAGATTCAATGGTCTGATCCACACAGAACACATACTCACGTGTACACTGACATTTATGCACATATATGCACATGTACACATGCATATGTACATTTGTATCTATACACACACACACACACACACACTATGTGCAAAAATGCTTACACATAGGCTCAATTAATACTGGCAAGTGTCCACATTGTTCTTTTAAGGAAATGAACAGTCTTAAGTAAACAGAGTCATGGAGCCCTGGACCTACTCGATCCATCAGAGCTGCCCGTGTGAGCTCACATGTGACAGAGGTCCTGCGGTGCTCAGCTCCTGGGAGGCCACACTGCATGGAGGGCAGACAGGTTGGCCCTTGGGGAACTGCGAGGGCTCCCTGGATGTGCCCCACTACTCCTCTGCCTCTGCTTACGGGGCTCCCCATTTGTGTGTCCCCCATGTGTAGTCATCCATGTCTGCCTGTTGCTTGAGGACTAACCATGCTCTTAGAAAGTTGCTTCAACCACATCTAGGGAACAAAGGGCCTTGGCTCCTGCTGGGGTCATTTCTGGAGGTCTGGAGCGGGTGGAGACCCTTCGGCAGCCTTTCTTCCCACCCCAGATAAATGTTGGTTCCCCAGTGTGTGGGCCTGGTCAGCCCCCAAACCTCAACTCGCCTTTTTTAGGGTGCTGTCTTAATCTGGAAAACACAGCTTTGGCCAAAGTACCGTGATAGCACTTTGCAGGGAGCGCAAGCCAGGAAGCAGGACAAGGGAAGGGGCTGGAGACAACGACGACAGAGAGCAAACATAGGGGCGCCAGCTACACCAGCCACAGCGTCACCACTAGCACCACTGCCTGCTCCCTCTTGAGGACCAAAAACAGGACCTTTCAGAATGGTCTGCAGTCATGGGAGAGGGGAGGGAGAGGATTCTCTGCCTCTTTTCTCTCTAAGGTGCAACTCCCCCCTATCCACCCCTGGCCCAGCATTAGCCTCTACAGTCCTGCTGGGGAGCTAGAGCCACAAGTTCAGTCTGGTCAAGAAGCCAGTGTGTAGGCAGGTGACACTTCACTGCCACGGGGCCCCCAGATCTGTAGTGATGGTGGTGGCAGTTTGGGGGACCCGAAAATACAGGCATGGATCAGAGGTGTCACATTAATGGAACTCCTTAGGAAGCTATGGGGAAATAAGAAGTCATTACCCATACTCTTATTCTCAAGTATGAATATGCATGGGAATTACCTGGGTCCCATCCTGGAAATTCTGGCTGGGTAGGTCTGGGTTGGTCCTTGATCTTCATTTTAAATAAGCCTTCCTAAAACAATATGGAGGTTCCTAAAACAATATGGAGCTTCCTTAAAGATTAAAAATAGATCTTTCATAGGATCCAGCAATTCTGCTTGTGGTTATACACCCAAAGGAAATGAAAACAAGATATTGAATAGATATATGTACTCCCATGTTTATTACAGCATTATTCCCAATAGCCAAGAAGTGGAAACAACCTAAGTGCCCATGAACAGGTGAGTGGATAAAGAAGACGTGTTATATACACACAGTGGAATTTTATTCAGCCATGAGAAAGAAGGAGATCTTTCCATTTGCAGCAACATGGATGGAACTTTAGAACATTATGCTAAGAGAGAGAAGTCAGACAGAGAAAGACAAGTACTATATGATATCACTTATAAGTGGAATCTAAAAAAGCCAAACTCATAAAAATAGAGAGTAAAATGGTGGTTACCTGGGGATGGGGGTGGGGGTAATAGGACAGATTCTGTTTAAGGGTACAAATTTGCAAAGAGTAGTAAATAAGCTCTAGAGAGCTAATGAACTTTATAGTGAATATAGATAATGGTATTGTACCATAATCATCAAACTTGCTAAGAGACTAGAACTCAATGATTCCAGCTACTGAAAAGAAAGGATAATTATGTGGTGTGGTAGAGGTGCTAATTATTGCTACAGCAATCACATCTCAATCTATAAATGTATCAACGTGTTCTGCACCTTAAATTTACACAATGTTATATGTCAAGTATATTTCAGTAATTAAAAAAAAAAAGCCTTTGTAGTGATGCTGATTCCTGAGGGCCACAGGTGACATTGGTCCATGGTTTTCCCTCACACCCAATATTTCCCTGTTCCCTGACAAGGAAGATATCATAATCACCTATTACTGCTTAACTAATTACCCCGAATGCAGTGGTTTGTAGCAGCAACATTTATTACTGCATGGTTTCTGTAGGTCAAGGATCTAGCACAAATGATGGTGGGGAAGATGTAGCTGAGCCCCTGCTTCGGAGACTCTTAAGGTGTTGGCTGAACTGTAGTCATTGTAAAGCTTAAAGTTGGGAAGATCTTTGTCTTTGCAGGCAGGATTCAATTCATTTTGATGTTAGTCAGAGGCTTGGTTTCCTGCCATGAGGATTTCTCCAACACAGCAGCTTGCTTCATTAAACCAAGTAAGCCAAGGGGAGTGAGTTCAAGCAAGATAGAAGTCACAGTCTTTTATGACCCAGTCTTGGAGGTGGCATCCTGTTTTCTGTTCACTGGAAGCAACTCACCCGGTCCAGTCCGCACACATTGGGAGAGGATTATTCAAGAGTGTGAATACCAGGATGTGGGGACCACCAAGGAACCATTTCAGAAGCTGCCTACTCCAACCTGCCCTCTGGCCCACAATGGTTCATGCTTCTCCTCCAAGGTCCTCAAAAGTTTCATCACATAGCTCAAAGTCAAGAACCTCATCATCAAAGTGAGGTTCAGGGGTGGGTGAGGTTCCTCCAGTCTGGTTGTTTAAGTCCAGCTCCTCTGGATCTGCAGACCCATGAACTAAAGAGGCAAGTTATCTGCCCCTACACACCCTGCTCACATTGGACGGACAGGCATAGGGTAAATGATATAGACATTTCTGTTCCAAAAGGGGGAAATGGGAGGCACGTGTCTATAGCAATTCTGAAATCCATCTGGGCGAAGGTTAGAAGTTCCTTGATTAGGTCTCAAGGTCTGGGGAAAAATTCTCTGTGCTCTTGGCAGCACTCTCTTTGCTCTTGGTTCTGTCCTCTTAGTCATTCTTATTTGTTCATCAAAGATGAAGGGTGTTTGCCTCTGAGCATCTCTCAGCCTGCTTCCTACCAGTATAATGGGGGTTGGGGGGGCCCCAAATCCTCTTTTCATTTTGTACCGTCTCTGTCCCTTTTACTTCAAGCTGAAAGTGTTTTTGCTGATGTAATTTTCTCAAACACTTTTTGGGTCTTCTGTGAATCTCATTGGGGCAATCTCCATTAGACAAAAGCCACCACCAAATCTCTTTAAGATAAGCCCTTCTCTGCCTTGGGCTTCTGCTGAAACAGATGAGGGACAATGCTTCCAACTTTCTAGAGACTCTATTGTTCAGTTGAGAGGAAATGTGAGATACACACTTAGTCTCTTGAAAGGGTCGTTTGTGAGTCTCAGTAGTACTCTGATGCTTTGATCATTCTGAGGTCTTAACAAAAAGATTGTACAGTCTCACTATTGACTTTATTTCCTGGTCACTTCTGAAGATTGCTCAGAAAGCTTTTCTTAATTTTAGCATCTTTTACCACCAGAAGAAACTGAGAATTTTCAAAATCATCAAGTCTTGGTTCCTTTTGGTTTAATAATTTTTCTCCCAATTTATCTCTCTCCTCTCATATTTTACTATAAGAAGCAAGAAGAAACCAGGAAATATGTTTAACATTTTGCTTGGAAATCTCCTGAGCTAGACCACACAGTTCATTAGGTACAAGTTCCACCTTCCATATAACTGCAGGTGACAGTGTTGCTAAGCTTTCTGTTGCTGCTTAGCAAGGATTCCCTGTTCCCCACAATTTCCTATAGTGTGTCCTTGTCCTTTTGAGCTCTCACTGGAAGTGTCTTCAAAGCCCAGATATGTGTTAACAGTCTGTTCAAAGCAGTTTAGGCTTTCTCCATCATTCTTCTCAAAAGCCCTCCAGCTTTCACCCACTGCCCAGTTTCTGAACCCACTTCCACATTTTTAGGTGTTGGTTGCAGCAGCACAATACTGGTACTAAAATCTGTCTTGATTATCTATTGCCATATAATACATTAATCCAAAACTTGGTGTCTTAAAACAATAACAGTTACTATCTCAGTTTCTGTTGGTCAGGAATCTAGACACAGCTTACTTGGGGCCCTGCTTCAGGGTCTCACAGGCTACAACACAGGTGTTGCTGGGGCTCTGGTCATCCCAAGTCTTAACTAGGGAAGGACCGCCCTCCAAGATCACCCACATGGATGTTGGCAGGATCTGGTTCCTCAGTTCCTGGCCACATGGGGCCTCTCATCTGTGACAGCTTGCTTCATCAAAGCAGTAAACTGGGAGGGCCAGAGGGGGTGAGAGCAAGGCTGAAGTCAAAGGCCTTGGTAGGTTAAACTTGGAAATGGCGTCCTGTCATATTTGTCATATTCCATTCATTAGAAGTAGAGTACTAGGTCCAGCTGGCACACATACCCCCATGTACACACACACACACACAAACACACACATGGCAACACACACACAATCACACATGTGCAAACACACATGCATACCCCCACACACATTTAAAAACACATATGCACACACATACATGTAATGATCAACTCCCCACATACTTGCACACTCACACACATGTACATGCACATATATTCAAAACCCACAATACATACCTGCACACACACTAAGACATACACACACACATATATACTTCCAAGGAAACACACACTCAAAACCCGCACACACAATACACAGGCATACTTGCATACAGATACACATATACATATGTACACACACACGGGGAGGGGGTAGGAATCCTAGGGGGTAGGAATCACTGGGGGCCATTCCAGAAGCTGCCTAACATAGAGACCAAGCCATGAGGAGGTCCGTCTGGACCTTCCCCTGGAGTTTCTGGGGCAGGAAACCTCTGCTCCTTTGGCCTCTGTTTTCTCGGAAAATGGAGCTTTCCCTGGTTCTCCAGCAGCAGCTGGGGGGCTTCAGCTCCAAGATGGCACACCCATAGCCAGCAAGTTGGTGCTGGTCTGAACCAGGCACTTGGCCATCATCATGGCCCAGGAATCCCTTCCACATCCCTCTGTGTGTCCTGTGCTTCCTCACAGCAAGGCCGCTGGCTTTGCAGAGCAAGCATCTGAAAGCGAGCCAGGAGGAAGCCTCAGAAAGCACACACAGCCCTGTTTGCTGAACTCTATGGCTGGAGGCCATCCTGGAGGTCTGCCCAGGTCTGGGGGCTGGATGCGGGCTCCCCGCTGGATGGGTGGGTCGTGAGATCACTGTAAGAAGAGCATCTGGGATGGGACAGTGTAATGACCCTCTGTGCAAATACACTCTTCCCCACTAGCCAATCAGATGGTTTAAACCCATCCCAAAAGGGAGCTGTTAATTTATTCTTGTCCCTCCCAGAGAGAACACGCACAGCCTGCGAGGTGGTCTGGAGACTTGGACTCACGAGGCCTCCAAGGGCAGGAGACCCTGCCCAGGGAAATGCCATGGGAATGCTTTTGGGGACATCTGAGACTTTTCACACAGCCAAGTCAGAAGGACTTGGTCACCCTCTGGCCAGGCTTGCTCCACTTCGGTGCAAGTGGCTGGCTCCCCTCCAAGACCGGCCTTCAGCCATGGTGACTGGGCGGTGGCTGACAAGAGCAGAGGTGCCCTCAGGGGACACCAGGACATGGAGGATGAGTCACTGGGTGGTGCCACCACCAGGCAATCCCGGCCTCCCAGGTCCTCCTCTGTATCCAGAGGTGGCAAAGCTGCACCGCTTTGGAAGGTGGACCCCTGGGAGCACAGGGCAGAAATTCCCCATCTGGTGTGTCTGGAACATGGTTCTGTACTGTCTCTAGGTGTTTTTCCAGGGCCTTGCTGCAAGTTTCCAGATTCTAGCAGGTGGGAAGCCTGCTCTGTCCGGGTGGTCCCCAGAAAAGCTCTCCCACTGGCCTGTGAGAAGGAACGACGGGCATTGTGAGACAAGAACAGGCGGACAGAGCCGGTGGGGCCTGAGCTGAAGTGCCCAGACCAGATGCTGCTTCTGTCCTAGATTCCTGGTCTGTAAATTGAGGGCTGTATCTCACCGTCTGGCCCTCCCCAAATTCTCATGGGCATTGGGGCCATTGTCTGGTGTGCAAATCATTAACAAAACATGCTGGGTTGCAAAATGTTGTTGATTCCTGAGCACTTTCATTAGCTCCATCTGCATTTCCCAATACCTTCCAGCTGACTTCCTCCCTCCCTCGACTCTGGCGTCAGGACCCTCTCTCTCTAGCTCGCAGCGATCCTCCTGCAACTCTTTTCTGGGATTCCTCTTGGCAATAGTTCTCTCAACAGAAACAACAAAAGCCTTTGTCTGCCTTCAGAGGAGTCAAGGAGACTCCTTAAACTGGGTTAAGGGGCGATTTTCTAGTTTTATGCTTTTCCCTAATTAGCTTAATGTACTTAAGGACTCTGCATTTTGCAAAATGATAGTGTTATTTAACCAACCCCTTTGTCTGTGGAGTTGCATGATTGATAATAAACATCCACTGATGGAAAAGCATTGTGCTAGGAGATTCACCTACACTGACTGTATAATCCTCACAACAGGTAAACTAAGGCACAGGCAGACTAGACTACAGTCAGCAATGAGTAGTTCTCCAAGAGTAGTGGCCAGTTCTGGGACACTCTTGCAATCCAGAGGTGGATTCAAGCTCATTATTCTGCGGGTGGGCTGTATTCAGTGGTGGAAAGGAAGGTGTGTGGCTTTAAGGCTAGATCAGAAAAGGCAATGCAGCTTCTTCATGACTCTCTCTCAGGATCCCTATTCTTGGATCCCAGCTGCCACAGGAAAGGCCACAATTCCAGAGGTCCCAGCTTCGTGAGAGCCAGCATCCACTGCCCACTGTTAAGTGAGTGGTCCTTCAGATGCTTGCAGCCTCTAGGCCACACCAAGCTCTTCCTGCTGAATGCTGCCCAAGTTGCAGATTTGCAGGCAAAATAAATGCGGTGGTTGTTTAAGACACTGCATTTTGGGGTGGTTTGTTGTCCAGCAATAGATAACCAAAGGCCAGGGCTAAGATTCAAACCCAGGTCTCTGTGTCTCTAGGGACCCTCCCAAGACGCAAAATACAAAGAGGAAGCTGACTATGCCCCTTGGTCTAGGTCTGCTGCCAGTTTTTATCTGGTCACCCTCATAACGCCAGAGCCACAACAGCCATTGGTGATGAGGTCTGCCCTGCTAACACTGCTATTCCTCATGCTTTCTATGCAGTCACTGTGGCTCTGGTTCCCTGGCAGACCCCTGCCAGCCACTGGAGCTGTTTGCTTAGAGGAAAGGAGGTAACCAAGGGCGCTCACCACCTCTCAGGGCCACTAGGGTGAATGCCTGAACCTGAAAGACAGTGTTGTCTACCCCGATTTTAGTGCCCCTCATCAGAAGCCTCGAGCTTCTTACAAGTATTTTCATCATCATGTGTCCATGAGAGACGGGGCTGAGTTGCAGCTGGTGATTCACTGTTCCAGCTCCATCGCTTGGGGGGACACCTGCACTGAAAGCCTCAACCTCACAGCCCATCAGGGGCGAAGTCCACACCCGAACCCCGTGGCCAGCACTGTGGGACCACCACCAACTGGAAGTTTAAGGACAGACACTTTGACACAGCAGCTGAGGTGTGTTTGGGGTGCTGAATTCCACACTGTACCTGTTTTTACGAAGATGAGGTTTTTGGAATATGCAGTTTTCATTCCAAGACCCAGGGAACCCCAAGCACTGTTGAAGACAAATCTTACATACGCAATGAATTTGTAATGCATTTTTCCTTTTTTAAACGATTTTTTTTGATGTGGACCATTTTTTAAAGTCTTTATCGAATCTGTTACAATATTACTTTTGTTTTACGTTTTTGCTTTTTGGCCACGAGGCATGTGGGATCTTAGCTCCCCGACCAGGGATCGAACCTGCACCCCCTGCGTTGGAAGGTGAAGTCTTAACCACTGGATTGCGAGGGAAGTCCCCTGCATTTTTCCTTTTAAAAAAAAAAAATTGTAGGGACTTCCCTGGTGATCCAGTGGTAAAGAATCCACCTTCCAACGCAGGGGACTCGGGTTCGATCCCTGGTCAGGGAACTAAGATCCCACATGCCGCAGGGAGACTAATCCCGTGCGCCACAGCTACTGAGCTCACACGCCTCAACTAGAGAGGAGAAAAACCCGCACGCCACAACTAGAGAGAAGCCCGAGTGCTGCAACGAAAAGATCCTGTGTGCCTCAATGAAGATGCTGTGTGCCTGCAACGAAGACCTCACACAGCCAAAATAAATAAAAAAAATAAATTAAAAAAATTGTAGTAAAAATCATAACATAAATTTTACCATCTTAGCCATCTTTAAGTGCATGGTTCAGTAGTGTCCAGTACATTCACATTGTAGTGAAGCAGATCTCCAGAACTTTTTCATCTTCCCAAACTGAAACTGCCCCTATTAAACACCCACTCCCCATTATACCCTCTCCCCAGGCCCTGGCACCCCATTCTACTTTTCCATGACGTTGACTCTTCTAGGGACCTCATATAAGTGGAATCACATAGTATTTGTGATAGAATCACTTAACAGAATGTCCTGAAGTTTCATCCATGTTGGAGCATGTGTCAGATTTTCCTTCCTTTTTAAAAGTCTGATTAGTATTCCACTCTCTATATATACCATGTTTCGTCTACCCACATCCATTGGTGGACACTGGGGTTGCTTCCACCTCTTGGCTGTCGTGAACAATGTTGCTATGAACACGGGTGTGCAAATGCGATGCATTTCTCTGTGTGCCTTGGTTAGCGGCCCTTTCCTCCTGCACAGACTCAGGGCACCTTGGACCTCCAGCAGTTGGCTGTTCACGAGGTCCAGGTTTTGGCCTGCTCTGCCAGCTTCCTGACAGGGTAGGGGAGTGTGGGGTCTGGCCTTCCTCGAAGGGTGTGCTGCAGCAACCTGGGCAAAAACTGGCTCTAGCAGCTGCCAGATGTCCTTACATTTAAGAGGTCCAGGTGCCACCAGACACAGCCCATGAATTACCCATAACTAGTTTCCTGACAGCTATGGTTGTCCTCCCACCTGTTGCAACAAAGGAGTCTCAAGTTTCTTTGGCCAGGTTGGCTTAAGCGTTTCCAGCACCAGTGTTTGCAAATACAGTTGTAGGGCCTATGGCTCTGGGCCTCCCGTTAGACGGTCTGCTGAATCTGTAGGCAGACCCAGGCGGTTTGAGAAATCCTGATGGAGCAACACAAGAGAACACTTAAAGAAGCCAAATTTATTGCAAATAGATATGAAGCTGTGGCCTTCTAGTCTGGCTGTAGAGCTGTGTCAAACCGTCCAGCAAAGTGAGCCAATAGATACTAAGCAGAGTGAAAACCTGGCTGTAAAATTTGATAGGCTGCTGGGGCTTGCGAGACGGATGGGGTGGGGTGGGTGAGGGAACTGGGCCCAAAGTTTATGCTCTGGCTGGCTCTCAGACCTACAGGGTAGTCTGGGCATTAAGACATACGATAGCCACCCAGGATCTCTTTCGCAGAGCAAAAGTAAAGACTGCAGGCCGACTGCTATGATAAACGAGAGAGATGAAGGAGAAAGGGTCATAAATTGTGGAGTTTAGGAGGTGTTAGAATGCAAAGAGCAGTGGGGAAGTGAGACGAGTCTGATTGCATTGCCCATAGAGTATGGTTGGGCTCCTAAATCAATCTCACATTGTATGCGTTTGTAGTACATTTCGGAATACCAGAGTATGGGCAGTGTTCTGTAAACGATCAGCGGCCCTAAACAACACCAAACAGCTCAGAGATGACAACAGTGATGCTATCAGGACCAGAGGGCATTCCCTGGGGCCAGAAAACCAGCTGCAGTTCCCCTTCAGCTCTTGCCAGCCCTCAGAGAGGAGAGACTGAGCAAGCAGGGGGCAGCTGCCCCCATAGCCAGCTCTCACACCTCCTGCTCTACCTGCATGGCTCTGGTTGGGGCTTTAACTTGCTTGCCCCCATGACAGCCTGACAGATGCCCATCCGACTATACACTGAGGGCTGGGAGCTGCTGCAAGGACTGCTGGGCTCTGCCCCGTGTGTCTCAGAGCTGGGTGAACACCCTGGACAATGGCCAAGCTCTGGTCCCATCCTGAAGGCTGTTTGTGGTCATGATTTCGTCTTCTGTGAGTATCAGTTTGGATTGAAACTTATCTAAGCAAGAGAAGGATGACCACAGGAGCTACAGTCCTGGCTTAGTTATCCCCCAGAGAGTTGGATTTGTACAGCAGAGGAAAGCAAAGCTAAATTTAGTGTATGTAGACGTGAACAGAAAGGGGAGAACCATAGAGCAGAGTCAGAGTGGCACTTGGAGGGAAATTTAGAAACTACAATCATGGGATAAGAAACGTATGATTGAAAGAAGTTTAACCCAGTACTAACCCATGAATCTAGAAAAAGGCCAGCAATGCAAACCTAAACAAAAGGAAAGAAGGAAGAAAAATAAATGCCGTCATATTTGAAACAGTAAATAAGTGAGAAACACACCCAGTAGGTAAGATCCATGAAATCTGAGACCTGTTTGTTCTCCCCAACACTTACACAGACACAGAAAGTTCTTGCAAATCTGATTAGGGAGGAAAGAGAGCTGACATAGCACTAGAGGTAGAGAGAGCTCAAATATGAGAGGCTAAAATATCAATTTTATATCAATAAATTTGGAAATCCAGATAGGATTGATGACTTTTTCAGAAAACAAATTCCATCAAACTGAATCAGAGGAATTCTGAATGTACCAAAAATGATAAAATAAATGGAAAATATAGTCAAAAGTTCTACCTCTATGAAAGGCACTGTCCTTTCACAGATTTTAAGACTCATGCAACCTTAAAGGGAAGGACGATTCCCAAATTATTTAACATATTTTTTCATGGGATTAAAAAAGGGATTAAAAAAGTTTTGTATGCTATTCTACAAAGGTGGAAACACACTTGAGAGACAAGTTGAACAGAATAAAAATGTATGTAAAGTAGACATATATTTAATGATGAAGTCTCATAAATTTAATGATATAAGATTTAATGATGATGTTTTGGAAGCATTTCCATTATTGTCAGAAAAAATACTTGTATGGCTACCACAAATACAGATATTCAACACTGTTTATAAGATCTCAGCAAAAACAGGGAAAGATAAGTAGAAATATTTAAAAGGGAGAGACACAATTGTAATTATTTGCATATAAAAAATCCAAGATAGTAAATTACACTAATTTGAACTCATATAGTTTAATTGAGTAGCTGGACCCAAGATAATTTTACAAAACTTAATTCATTTTCCAAAAGCCAGCAAAAGGATAATGTAATTTTTAAGGAAATGTTCTATTCATATCATTATTGAAAACTGACAATATCGTGTAATATACATAAAAAGATACCCATTGTTATGAATTGAATTGTGGTCCCGTCCCCAAATCCAGATGTTGAAGTCCTAACCCCCAATACCTCAGAATGTGACCTTATTTGGGAGTATAGTTACTATAGTTGTAATTATGTTGGAGTAGGGAGACCCCTACTCCAACACGACTGGTAACCATATAAAAAAAGGAAATTTGGAGACAGACACACACATGGAGGACGCCATGTGCAGATGAAGACCGAGATCAGGGTGATGCTTCTACAAGCCAAAGAACACCAAAGGTCGCCAGCAAACCACCAGAACCTGGGAGACAGACCCGGAACAGATTCCCCCCACTCATGGCCTCAGACGGAACAAAGCCTGCTGACACCTTGATTTTGGACTCTGGTCTCCAGAACTGGGAGACAATACATTTCTGTCAGTTAAGCCACCTAAGCTGTGGTACTTTGTTGTGACAGCCCTGGCACACTACTACACCTATATGTAGAATGCTAAGAACATTTACTGAAAGGTCTAAAAGAAGACTTGGACAAGGTGAGAAGTGTGCCCTATTTGTGGGTGGAAGAAGCTGCCTCCGGGAGGGTGCCTTGTAGCTGTGGAGTTCCTCTCAGAGGAAAGCTGTAGTTTCCTTCCAGAACAGCAGGAGGGTGCACCTGCTGGCAGTGCTCTGGGGAAGCTGGACACGTTGCCACCCCACCCCAACCCCAGCTCCTGGACCAGGGCAGAGATGGCTGCTGCTTGTCTCCTTGGGTCCCCCTCCACACCCCACTCTCACCTGCAGACGAGGGGAGCCCCTGCGGTCCCACAGCTCAGGCAACTACCAGCTCATTCCCCAGAGGGGAGAATTGGTCCATCCTCCTGAGACACACGTGTGATGAATAAACCTTTTGAGGGGTCAGGTGGAGGGAGAGTCTTGTCTTGGGGAGTTTTCATTACATCACCCACACTATCAGCCTCTCCCTTGACTTGGGTTTTGTCCTGTGAGAAGGGGTCAGTGCAGGGCCTGGTGGGGCTGCCCAGGGCCATCCCAAGGCCTGCAGAGCCTTCTCTGGTGCTCAATGTGTTGTGTGTGTAAGTGTTGTGTGTGTATATATGTGGTATATATATGTGTGTGGTGTGTATGTGTGGTGTGCATATAAGTGTGGTGTGTGTATGTGTGTGTGTGTGTGATATGTGTGTGTGTGTCTATGTATGTAGTGTGTGTGTATGTGTCTATGTGTGTGGTGTGTATGTGGTGTATGGTGTGTCTGTATGTGTGTGATGTGTGTGTGTGAGATATGTTTGTGTATGTGTGTATGTATACAGTGTGTATGTGATATGTGTATGTATGTGTGAATGTATATGGTGGGTCTATATGTGTATGTGTGTGATGTATGTATGTATGTGGTGAGTATGTGTATCTGTGTATATGTATGTTGTATGTCTGCATGTGTGGTGTGTGTATGAATGTGGTGTGTGTATGTTTATGTGTGTATGTGCGTATGTGCGTATGTATGTGGCATGTGTGTTTATGTGTGTGGTGTGTGTATGCATGTGATATGTGTGTGTGCGTGCATGGTATGTGTATATGTACGTGTGTATGTGTGTATGTATGTGATGTGTATATATGTGTGTGTGGTGTGTGTATGTATGTGGAGTGTGTATGTGATATGTGAGTGTGTGTGTATGTATGTAGCGTGTGTATATGGTGTGTGTATGGTGTGTGTGTATGTGTGTGGTGTCTGTGTATATGTGTGTGTACGTGTGTATGTGATATGTGTGTGTATGTATGTGGTGTGTGTATGTACATGAAATGTGTGTGTATATCTGTGG
Source organism: Mesoplodon bidens (assembly GCF_964165515.1). Classification (NCBI taxonomy): domain Eukaryota; kingdom Metazoa; phylum Chordata; class Mammalia; order Artiodactyla; family Ziphiidae; genus Mesoplodon; species Mesoplodon bidens. The sequence continues at coordinate 99,278,776 of NC_138162.1, read as the reverse complement.
TGTGTGTATGTGTGTGTATGAGATATGTATGTGTATGTGGTGTGTGTATGTGTGTGGTGTCTGTGTATATATGTGTGCATGTGTGCATGTGATATGTGTGCATGCATGTGGTGTGTGTGTGGTGTGTGGATATATGTGTATGTATGTATAAGTGTGTATGTGATATATGTGTGTATGTGGTGTGTATGTGATATATGTGGGTATATGTATATGTATGTGGTGTGTGTATGTGTGTGGTGTCTGTATATGTGTGTATGTGATATGTGTGTATGGTGTGTGTGTATGTATGTGTGTATGTGTGTTTATGTGATGTGTGTGTAAGTGATGTGTATGTGGTGTGTGTATGTGTGTGTATGTGTGTATGTGTGTGGTGTGTGTCTATGTGATATGTGTGTATATGTGTGTGTCTGTTTGTGTGTCTGTGTGTGGTGTGTGTATATGTGTGTGTGTGATATGCGTGTGTATGTGGTGTGTGTGATATGTATGTGTGTATGTATGTGGTGTGTGTATGTGTGTATGCATGTGTTGTGTGCGTATGTGGTGTGTGTGTGATATGTGTGTATGTGGTGTGTGTATGTGTGTGTATGTATGTGTTGTGTGTGTATGTGATATGTGTGTATGTGGTGTGTGTGTATGTGATATGTGTGTGTGTGTGTATGTATGTGTTGTGTGTATATGTGATATGTGTGTGTGGTGTGTGTGTATGTGATATGTGTGTATGTGGTGTGTGTATGTGTGTGTATGTATGTGTTGTGTGTGTATGTGATATGTGTGTGTGTGGTGTGTGTGTATGTGATATGTGTGTATGTGGTGTGTTTGTGTGTGTGTTTGTGTATGTGTGTGTGTGTGTGTGTAGTGGGACGAGGCAGGAATCTTCATTTGTTACAGAGGTCCCACTACAGAAGTTCTGGAAAACATACTGCCTGAAACCCCAGGTCAGGGCTAAGCCACGTCACTTTGCATTCACAGATTATATGCTGACTACGGTTGAACAGGTGGGAAACAACAGCAGTCTGGATAGTCTTGTAGAGAAGCAAACCCCACGCCCAGTGGGATGTGCTGGATCTTGGAAAACTCGGGCCTCCCCTTCATGCTGTCTCGTGAGAAGGCTGGGGCAGTGCGGCCTCCAGCTCGAGTCTGTTTGTCCAGGGAGCAGTTTGTCAAGCAGCGGGGGCTGGTGGTCACACCCTCCCTCTGTGGTCAGAGGCCCCGTGAGTGTCAGCGGGCAGGACACTGTTTAGACAGAAAGGACCTGCCTTTCTCTCAACCCTGGAGCATTTGTCTCCTGCCGGCTCCTGGAGCAACACTGGAGCATTTGTCTCCTGTCTGGGAGCTGTTTACAGGAAGCCTTCGGAGCTCCCGGTGCAGCGAACATTCTCAGGGCAGGTGCCCTGGACAGCTGCCAGGCTCAGCACCTGATGCAGCTCTGTTCTCTGGCTTTGCCAAAAAGTCCAAGTTGATGGTTCGAAGAATATTGTTAGTTATCTATAAAACAACATATTAATAGCTGCATTCTTTTGCCTGAGAAAGTTCCAGTATTGGTACTTTAAAAACTTTTGTCCTTGGAAATTTATTTAATCTTTATTGTGCAAATATCTGAGTCTGTTGCATTTGGGTCCTAGTTCAAGAGTTTCCTATGAGAGATGCTCTTTTCTTATGGTATATGATATATGACTTGATACCTATCTATGATATATGTCCATACCTATATCTGTACCTCTGTCCATCTATGTATTGTATATACTGTTACTTAACTGGATATAAATGGAACGACCTACTTCCTCTCCGCATCTGCTCTCCCAGTTCATCTTCCTAAGACCATGTTGTCGTAATTTCAAATGTGAAGTGCTTCTCAATTGTCCCTCAACCTAGTGATTCAGACTCCCAGCTCCCGGCTCCCATTTCATAGTCTGTGGTTGTCTGTCTGATACTGCTCTTGCCTTTTGGTGCCCACTCAGCCTTGCTCCCTGTGCACATCCAGTCCGCCAGGGTCCCCAAGAGAGGTGTCCCCTGGGGCAGCTGCCTGGCCCTGCCCTCGGCAGGTTTCCTCCTCGCTCTCCTCAGCCGCCTTCCAGGTGGCGGCTTTGCTGGCTGCCCAGCACCCTAACGGCCGTCTCCCTCCTCTTGCTTCCTTTCTGGGCTGTCTCTCTCTCTCTCTAGAATGAGATCACAACTCTTTAAAGAAGGAACTGGAAGGTCTTCCTTGTCTCCTTCCTCCTCTATGTCCCACCCAGATGTTGATAGCTGCCTGTGGGCAGGCAGGGCTGAAGACCGCTCACTGCCACGTCTTCAGCATATAGAAGGGGAGAGAAGAGTGTGTTTATATGAGAGCTCGGGGGAGCCTCCTTGACCCTATAATCCTGTGACTTTCAACCCCTGTGTATCAGCAGAGGTATCTCTTTAAACGCCCAATGTGCACAGCAGATGAGGGCAGAGCCCGCTCAGCTGCCGTGGTGGGCTCTGGTAAGTTCTCACAACCCACATAGCACCCCAGGAAGGCTTGAGAAACCTGAGGCCTTGGGGACAGCAGGGTGTGGAGTCTGAGCACTTTGTCCCTAATAATTATACAAAAGGGCTCCAGAATTTTTTTTTTTCCTTCTGGGGCTTAAGGAAGCAACATTTGGATAACTTTATTTTTGGAGAGCAAAGAATCCTTCAGTTAAAACATCTTTTGTGTTCCCCCTTTCCTCTTCTTTGTGTTTTCAGGGAAAGTTGGAAAGGAAGAATTGATTCTGCTGTTTTGATGAGCAGATTTTACCATGCAGGTGGAGGAAGGCCTCGGCCCAGGAAACAGGCAAGTGTACAAACAAAGCATCTGCTCTATAAATAGTCCTCCCCCAGGCATGACTCAGGGGACCTGGGCCAGCGGCTCCAACCGTTCAAGCTGACAAATCCCGTGTTGCTTATGGAAACATGGCAAAAGCAGTTTGTAATTCTTTATTCTCCATTCCTGTTTAGCCTTTGGAGAGAGAGTGGGCTGACTTCCCTTCCATGGCAGATCATAACCCACATCACTGCTGATCTCAAAAATCATTGTGTCTGTCCTTCTCGGAAGATAGATGTGGAGGGAATGGAGCTCTGAGTCCTGCAGCTCCAAGGTCCTGTATAAGCAGCATTCCGGGCTCCAATATCAAGAAAATAATGCACAGGTGCCCTGTACTGGCAAATGCACAGCTTGCCTGGTTGGTTGTCAGATGTGCTCACAGCAACAGGAAAATGATCTTCTCTTTGGAAAACAGCGATTATTTACCGGGAAAGTATACGTTACATGGCTGTTCTGTGTGCCTGTCTAGAAAGTTCAGGTTGAAGGCAGAATCACAGGAAAAGCCCCGCCCCCCCCCCCCACTGAATCCTTTCATGGGAATTGGTTTTCAGACAATTCTGCTGTCCTTGGGGCTTTTGGAACAAGGAGAGTGATATATCTGGCTCTGGGCCACGTTCGGTCCATGTTTTCTTTCTCTGGTTCCATGTAGATGGGGTGCTGGGAGGTAGATTCACAGAGGGACCCAGGATTTTAATTGTCATGAGCTGGCAGCCTTGAGGAGAGACTGTCAGAGACTTGGGACAGGATATCGGTCCTTGTTTTATGACCTAGGTTGAGATGGGAGCTTGGTCAATTTTCCCTCTGACACTACTGTGATGCCTGGGTCCGTCAAAAAGACTTGTCACACGGCCTGGCCGTTGAAAAGGTCACACTGGGATTTCTTAATCCTGGGTCCACAGACCTTTAGGCAGCTGATGGATGACATTTAGGGGGTTGTGAAAATGGATGAGGAAACACTGTGTCTTTAGTTTCACTAGGCTCTCACTTCAGCATTTCTGTCCACTGTATTGACAGGACCTCTGACCCCCCACTGGCAGAATCCCAGCTCACGTCCTTTTGGGACAATTGTCATAGACACCTTAACATTCCCTTTATGCTTATCAATACCTCCAGGTTGTAGTTTCTAGACCAAGCACTAATTCGTTATTTAGTGTCTTCATGAAGAACAATTCAAATTAAAAAAATTTTTTTTATAATTCTACTTCACTCTAATTGGCTTCCTTTGTAAGCCTGTGCATTTTATTCATTTAAAAACATTATTCCATGAAGGGGGTCCATAGACCTTGCCAGACTGCCCTAAGAATCCACGCATGGAAGTCGTTGGGACCCCTGTGGGAAGCTGCACTCTTGGACAGGAGGAGAGTTGAGTCTGTGTAGGCCCTGGCAGAAGAGCCTTCTGGAGCCTTCCCAGCCAGCGTTTGTAGTGAGGGGGGTGGCCCTTGTTTACTATTAGTACACATTATATGCCTATTCATTCATGTACAGAATAATGACACAATTACATGTGTGGACTGTACATGGAATTTTAACTTAGATGAAATTGTCTTTTTTTTTTTTTTTTTTTTTTTTTGCAGTACGCGGCCCTCTCACTGTCGTGGCCTTTCCCGTTGCAGAGCACAGGCTCTGGACGCGCAGGCTCAGCGGCCATGGCTCACGGGCCCAGCCGCTCCGCGGCATGTGGGATCTTCCCGGACCGGGGCACGAACCCGTGTCCCCGGCATCGGCAGTTGGACTCTCAACCACTGCGCCACCAGGGAAGCCCGAAATTGCCTTTTGAAGCAGTTTTCTTATCGCCTAAAACTGGAAAGGTGAATTTCTTACATCAGTAAGGATAAGTTAATGTAGATGGATAGAAAGACAAACCCTAGTACAAAATATGCCTTAAAAGTTCTTTTTGGGGGGCCTGGTTTTTTGAGGTGGTGAAGTGCTTAGTAATTCCTGATATGGCCCCTTTTGGGGTGATGTTCAATTGATAACCTTGGTAGAGAATTCTAACGTTCCTTTCATGTGCACAAGTACAGATACATGAGGCACTTTTGTTCACAGTAGAATTCCCCACGAGCAGTTTCCTATGATGCACCGAGGGAGAGGAACCGCAGTGTGTGGACCCCGAGGATAAATGCACATGTGGTTGCTATGGCGGCTGCTGACTGCTGGGTGAGTGCAGAAGACCAGCCTAGGAGGGTCCCCAGGGACTTCAGCACCCCATGTGGATCCTGTTCTTTCAACACCTCCAACTTCAGTTTCCATGAAGAGAACACTTCTAATCTTAGTTTAGAAATAGATGATCATACTTAACTTTCATAATCAGAATACGAAGTACCAGAACACCAGAAACGTTCATGGAATCAGCAAGCGCAGAAGCAGTCCTATCTACCAGTTAATTTCACGGGCTGAAGCAAAGTTACTTTAAAAGAAAATTAACACCGATTTCATTTCTTGTCAGTCTCCTATTTTCTCTTTAGTCCCTTTTTGTGATTTTGTGAGCCAGACAGTTTCTTAGGAGGCATAACAAACAGGGAAGGATTCCATAGAGTGTGTGCCTGATGGGCACCCCACCACTAGTGAGTGTTGAGAACTGCTGTGTTTCACCTGTTCCGTCTGGGCTGGGGAGACATGTATGCAGGCTCAGAGTCGTCTGTCTTTTGCTACTGGAGATGGTCCTGTCATTGGTGATCTACTCGGACAACCTAGGACAATGATCAGGCCCACGTTCCCTGGCCAAGATTCCACGAGTGAGCTCAGCATTCGTGGGTTGTCAGTACTTTCAAGGTGAGAAATTGAAAGTACCAACATCTTATTTTGTTTGTGTTCAGAAAAAAACCACCAACTCCTATGTGGTTTAGCGGATATCCTGCCTTACTTTGTGTGAGTGAGACATGTGTGACTATGATGAAGGGGACATGAAGACCCATGAGACCAGGCAGTTCCTTCCTCACCCAAAGCAGAGAGGTGTTCTGCCCCCAGAACCCTGGCCACACTCTCAGATGTGGTGGCAACATGCAGATAGGCCAGGGGGATGCAGGAATATCAGTGCTGATTCTCTACTTCCTAGGGCATGGCGAGGCTGGGGACCACCCAGGTGACTGTGGAGCAGTCAAATGGCAGGGCTGGCCAAGGGTGGGCTGGGCAGGTTGTGTCCAGGGCATCTCCTGAGTCCCTGCACCTTCCAGAGGGAGTGCTGGTCTGCCGGTCTCTGCTGGGACCCAAGGCTTTCCAGAGTTGCAAGGACAGAAGGGCCCAGGTATGGTGCTGGATTTGGGTCAACCTAGCGAGGCTGGAACTGCACTGACCACCATGCCCTCATGCATCGCTTTCTATTCCCACATAGCACATGATTGCAGAAACCAACACCCATTTATTACCTCACAGTCTCTGAGGGTCAGAGGTCCAGGAAGGACTTATCTGGGTCTTCTGCTCAGGGTTTCAAGGTGTTGGCTGGGCTGCAGTCTCATCTGGGGGCTGGACTGGAGAGGAGTCTGCTCCTGACTCATTCAGGTTGGTGGCAGAGCTCATTCCGTGTGACCACAGGATGGAGGTGCCCATGTTCTTGCTGGCGCCCAGGAGGGGCTGCTCTCAGCTCCCGACGGTGCTCCCAGGCCCTTGCCCTGTGGCCCTTCCATAGCCCCCTTGCACAGCAGGCCAGCTCCCTTCTCCAAAGCCAGCACGGAGAGAGGGCCTCTCACTTCAGGGGGGGTGGGGGTGGGGTCCTAGCCCTTCTCTCAAGGGCTTTCATTAGATTAAGTCAGGTCCCCCTGAAGCATCTCTTTTGGGATAACTAACTTTTTAAAAAATTTGAGTCTTTAATAGCATCTGAAAGCTTGCTTCAGCTTTGCCGTCTCCTACGGGTAATTGGGCGGCAGCAGCGAAGTTGGGGCCACTGGCACCTGAGGTTGGTGTGGGGTACAGCTCACCTTCAGCTCCCGAGGGTCCCTGATGGCTTCTCTGAGCTCCAGCCTAGGTGCCTGTGCAGGCTCATGGTGAAAGATGCCAGCTCCCTGTGCCTTGGGGTTGGAGGAGATGAGGAGGACATGGATACCCATCTCCCGCTTGTCTCTAGGGGGCCTGCTCTCCCCCACCTCATGTCTGTTGGCTGAGCTACAGTGAAGCCAGGCCCTCCACCAGATGCAGGACTCTTCTTTCTATCAGCCCCGTCCTTGTGGAAGGCCTGATCCTTCTGTGTCTTGTACCCCTTATTCTCTGCCAGGCTTAGTGGCTCAGCCTCTGATGGAATAACAAGTGGCCCCTGGGGTCAGCGTGCTATGGCCAGAGTTCAAGGTGGCCAGGCTAGGGACGGTGTCCTCATGAGACCACCCCCATTGTGGACATCCTCATTGGTCTCCACCTGTTTCAGGAGCTGTTTCTTGGTTTCACTGTTTGCAGTGAGGGCCCCACCCCCGGGACTCCATTCCACACACGGAAAAGCTTGAGAGTAGAAAGATGAGGTTCCTTCCCCAGGTCACATGGGGAATGATTGGGGATTTGAAATCCATGGGCTGGCTTCATCACCCTCTGATGACCGTTGGTTGTGGCCTCAAAATGCAAAGCCTCAGGGAGGTTACACTCCAGGCTTCCTTTTGTGTCACCATGGCACCATAATTCCTCCTCCATCAGTGCTGGAAGGGACCTTTTAGGCCATGAGCACGATGTTTTGCTAAATAGCCCAAGGACCCACTCCTTTGCAAAGGTTTCTACCCACTGATCTTCCCACAGACATGCATCTCCTTTGCTCTGTGATCCTTGGTGCTTTGCATAGATGTTGCACAAAATTCCATTATGGTCCCCTATAGGCTTTATTATAATTGCTGGCTTGTAGGCCCATCTCCTGGCTGACCACTGAGCTTTTGGAGACAGGCAACCTTTTCATCTGTGCAACCCCAGTACATTGTTCATGATGGCACTTGGTAAATGTTGACCGAATGAAGAAGATGAAGACACAGAGTTGTGAGTGACAGAGACAGAATTACATCTGGGTCTCACTGTTTACCAGTCAAGTAAAAACTTCGGCATTTGTGACTCTTGGTCACCTGTGAAAGAGAGAGATTTTGTCAGCACCAAACGATGAGACAACCACTTCCCGAGATTCCTTCTGGACCTTACAGTTCTTTTAAAGATTCACTCTAGGTTTTTGTCAAAGATACAAGTGGTCGTTTGATCCAAAGACGTAGACTGTGGATTTAGCAGAGCTGAGTCTAAATCCTGTTTTTGTCACTAATGAACCAGATGTTGGGCCCTGGCAAAGTGACCTGAGCTCCCTGGGCCCCAGCTTACTCCTCCATAAACGTGGAGACGATAATAAGAGCCGGAGTTCAGGGTGGCTGTGAAGTTCACCTCCCAGGGGACTTACTGATGCTGTGCTGTCATTCATTCACTTGCTCAGCAAACATCCATTTGTGCCTTACTCCAGGCCAGGGGCCTCGGATTCTGAGGATGAAGACCTGTGAGAGCTCAGTTGTGTGGGGGAAGCCAGACATCAAAACAGAAGGTTGGGACCCAGGTGATAATACTGTCGGTCACATGGGTGGGGGACCCATCCTGGGATTTAAGTGAGGGAAAATTAAGGAAGGCTTAAATAAAAATAACAAAGGGCTTCAGCTGAGTCTTTAAGATGGGGTCAGAGGTAGGTGTTCAATATACACTAGGTTTTCTCTACTCACTGTCATTATTTTATCTATAATCAAGTACAGCCAATCCCACACTTATGCAACTGCTCCTTTCCAAAAGGTCTTTCTCAACTTGAACTTTGCATGAGAAGAAAAAGAAACAAACTTTGCAGCTTCCTTTCTTTTTCTTTTTTTTTAAAGATTGCTTTGGATTTAAAGATACAGAACCCTCTATATATGCACACAACTTCATATCTGTTTACTTGTTCCAAAATACTTCAACGTATTGAACCTATGTGCAGGCGGAGAGAGGTTTGGCCATGTTCATACTTCAATCTGCTCACTTTTTCCTCTTGTCTGTGAGCAGGTCCTGACCTTCCCGGCCGGGTCCTTCTAGGCACGGCCAGCATGCAGCCTGGTGTTTGCGGGTGCCAGTGCTGGGGACGGAGGGGTGGGCCAGCTCCTGGGGGAGGGCTCCCCTGCAGGCTCTGCCCTTCCGTCTCTGGGGGGCTCATCCCTGAGGCTGTTTTGTGCTATGCTGGGGACCTGGCTTCTCCAGGACCATGCTCCTCGACTCTGCCCTGCACTGTGCCCTGGAGGCTGATGTGTACGGAACTGTCAGACTGCTCTCCTACCTTTGCCTTCATTTTAGGGTTCAGCCAGTGGGGACTCCCAGCAGGACACAGGTCCCTGTAGGTGTCTGCGACCCTGGACCCTTGGCCCCTCTCCTGTGGGCGGTGTCCCCCCAGCACACTTGCTCTTCCCTTGGCCCAGCAAGCTCTCCCCACACCTGGCCCCTTTCCTGGTTCAGGATCCTGCTTAGGACTACCCTGGGAGCTCCTGTATGCCCACGTGGATGGTACCCCTCAGGAAAGTGCTGCTGACATCACATGGTGCCCCTGGTTCCCCTCTCCCACGTCCCTTCTCCTTTATTATTTTTCAAAGCATGCATCCCTCCCTGAAATCCATCATGCAGCCGTGCTCCTGTTTCCAGGTAGGTGAGCTCTAGGAGAGAAGAGACATTTTCTATCTTAGTCACCAGTGCATCTTTACCACCTGGATCAGGGTTTAGCCCATAGTAGGTGCTCAATAAATATTTGCTGAGCAGATGGACGGATCAAGGTTGTTTTGCTCTGCAATGTCAGTATTAGGCGATTGACACCAAGGAGCTAGAAATATACTTGAGAGCGGTACCAAGACCCGAGTCCCTCAGATGGGTCCAATTTCTCTGAATAGGCGCGTTCTCTCTTCCTCTGCTTTCTGTGCTTGGTGGCAAGCCCTGGGAAAGGAGAAAAAGGGGCATTTCAATGGACTACTGGAGGGATGTAGAGATGCCAGAGAGAAGAGAAAGCCATCTGGCTCCGGGGACCCCGAAGTGCCAGACCACGCGGGATGGCGAGTTCTCGTCCAGCGCCCACTCAGGAGATCCTTTTTTCCGGCCTTGAGGAAACAGCCTGAATGCTTAATTGTCATTCAGTTTGTTTTCGTCTCTAATCTCCAAAGCAGTGACCACATCCTTTCTCTTTCTCATTTTATCTGAGTCTCCCGAGAAGTTCACACGAGTCACAATTAGTGGTCTGAGGAGCAGGGTGGGAGGAAGGGCTTCCTGCTGGCCTCTGCCCTGAACTGCTAGTGATTTGCTTGTGTCAGTTGGCGTGCAGATTCTGAGTCAGATGGGGCTTTCCTCTTCAGCTTAGCAGACAGTCATCATATGCACAGTTGTGAGTGTCGGCTCTTTTTTTTTTTTTTTTTTTTTTAACCTGAGAGTGCAATGTAAAATCTGAAAAACTGATCATAAAAGTTATTCAGATGGCGTTTTCTTTTCTTGGAAAGCTGGTGGCTGTTTATGTCCTTGGGACTCTAGCTTCTGATGATGCAGCAACATGAATGGATCTTTGAGCCCGGGGAAGGTCACTGGGATGCTGGCAATCACCTTAGAGAAAGGAAAGCTGGGTGCTGGTGTTCGTGGGGCAGTGATGCAGGAGTACAGACAGGGGGGTCTGCCACAGGGTGCTAAACAGACCTGAGCTTTTAGATGTGCCCCTAGCCCACAGACCCCTCACCAAATCCCAGGGCCCAGCTACTCAAGTGGGGTCCATGGACTGCAGCACTGGCATCGCCTGTTAGCAATGCAGAGTCTTAGGCCACACTCCAACCCCCACTCCAGGATCTACATTTTGGCCAGATGCCAGGGGGATGCGTGACTGTCAGCATGGAAGCACCGCTCACCCGCTTCAGGCTCCTGCAAGGTTCATGGCACCAACCAGAGTCTCTGAGGGCCTTTGATGGGGAAGTGGGCCAGGTCTGAGCAGAGCAGAATGGGCGAGTGGATGTGTCCCACAAGCCCCTCCTGTCAGTGTGACCTCTGAATAAGGTGGGCACTGGGCTCAATGTACTTTGGGCTGGAGGTGCTGCCTAGCCCAGGGAATGCTTGATGCCTAAGAGGATTTGGGCGAGGGAGGTGTGGGATGGTGTGCCACAGAATGCCCTTCCAGAGGGCCCTGGTGGTGGCAGCGGTGGGGATCCCTGTCATCTGGTCCCTTTCCCTGCTGCTCCCCACTGTGGCTTTCTGGGCTGTCCCTAGCTGGCCTCCTTGGCATGGGGAGGCATAAAGGGACCAGAGGCCACGATGCCTGTCCTTATGATTTAGGGCACTGTGTCTGTCCAGCATTTGCTGCCTGAAACAGGAGGTTGTCCCTGTGGCCCAGGGGATTCTCGCTCCCGTGGCATTGCTAAAAGGTCAGACCACACTCCTGTGATTTCTCCTATTGTTTACTTCAAGCACCAAGTTAATCTCACCAAGTACCTTGAGAGCTCCTTATCTCTTTGAGCACCTCCCCTGTGCACGCAGTGTATTTCCACAGTTCTGGTTCTCCACGACCAGGGTCCAGAGGCCTCCCTCCAGCCCCTCCTCCTGCCCCCAGAGGATGAGGCCTGAGAAATGAGCTTGTGGGGCCACAGATGCATCACAGCGCATCCTGTGCTCTCCCTCATTGTACTTTTGCATGAAATATGCCCCTAGCTCTGCTGTGACCACTGTCGCTCGCCATTTAACAAGCACCCGGGCATTAGCAAGTTTTGTGCTTTCTTCCCTTTTTGGTTGTGTGTGGCTTAAAGGTTCTGTCTTCACATGGCTCAAGAAATAATCTGTGTCCAAGTGACTCCTCTCAGAAACCCTGGAGGTGTTTTATATGGCAACATGGTCCCCGGTTGCCTACACTGTCATTGGTTGGTTAAATTCTTTGTGACCTAGATTTTTAAATTCAACAATATTTGCAGAACCTGTGACACATGCCATTGAAGCTTGTCTCCCCTATTCCATGTTAAGGCCAGGAAAGTCTCTGGCTTTAAACACCTGTTTTCACAAGTGGTCAGGGCTAGTGCATCCTTCCAAGTTCAAAAGACACAGGCAGGGAGCATGCCCAGCCCCAGGCCTGGCAAACAATGAACTCACAGTAAATGTTCTACACGATTATTTCTGGGTGTTCATTGTAATGATCTTAACATGCCCCCAAATAGGAAGATGCATTTTATAACAAATCTGGAGCTTTCCGCAGTCCGGCTGGACACTCTGAGCAGTACAACCTCCCAGACCCCAGCTCACAATGTCCAGGAATCTGTATTCTAACCAGACCTTATTCAGTCAGGGGGGTGACGCTTGGGAACAGGGGTCCCGAGTGAGAACCACAGTGGATTTTGCCCCAGTATGTTCAGAACAAGTTAAACAACGTGTTGCTGAATTGCTTAAAGGGATGGCTGTTAACCTGAACTGTCTGACGTCAGCAGATGACTGATGCTGTGTGTCCCTAGGCCCTCTTTGTGTCACTGTCTGTCCTCAGAACACAAATGATGGACAAGTCAGGCGAGAATAGCAAAGGGCTTTCTTCTGGCTGGGGAAACCCTTTCTCAGCTTCCCAAATCTACAGGGGCGTAGAGTTGCAGAAGGCCCCGAAGTGTGGGCTGAGGCAGAGGGCAGAGAGTCTCATGTTGGCCCCACCACTCTGACTCCCCCTTCCCTTTGGCGTCTGACACTGTCTTTACAGGGGGCGGGGAGGGGGGCAGGTGAATGCCTAGTGGTGTCTTGAAGAGACGTGGCCTTAAAAGGGACACTGGTGTCTGGGATTGTTCCCACGAAGCTGCGAAGGTAAGATGGCGGGCTTTGTGACCTAAGGCCAATTAGGTACTCTTCTTGCAGCGTGAAGAAAAGACTCACCGTGGATGTGAGCGAGGGCTTTCCCATGATGTTTCCAATCCATGGCATGTCCAATCTGATCTGCAGCCATGAGTGTGACCCAGGCACCCATCCAGGACTCTGAGGCCACAGATTCTCAATGTTTTGGGTTTTTGAATAATTGTATGTGTTGGCAAAGGGCTCTGGGGCCCTTACCTGACCACTGGTTGGAACCGTGCCACTGGACTTGGGTCATTTTCTGCTGCAGGGAAGAGAAGACAGTTGGCAGGTGACTACCATGCTAGAAAAAAATGTTCATACTTCTCTTGGCCGGAGATGCTGAAGAAATGGGCTGGGGTGAGGACTTAGCACTAAACATATTCATCTAGTTGAGATTGTTTTGTGTTCCAACTCCTGAGTTTGGTGCTACCTTCCTCCTCATTTCTGAAAAAAAATTTTAGGTTCCAACTGCACTTTAAAAATACCTAGACTGCCTGGAACTCAAATAGACACTTGTTTGCTAATGCTCATAGCAGCTTTATTCACAATAGCTAAAAGGTGGAAACAACCCAGTGTCCATTGGTGGATGAATGGACAAACAAAATGGGGTAAATACATATGTATTAATCATGTTTTTCATTGTTTGTAATGCTTATGCTTTGACATCTTGCTGACCCTGGAGGGACTGTCCCTCCCAGGGCCAGCCAGTGCCTAGAGATAGTCACTGACTTCCTTGTGAGCACACCTTTCACATGCAAACCAACCCATCCAGAGCCCACCCCCCACCCCCCTCCTCTATCTGGCTCTCTTACTCAGGTTATTTTCCACCTGCCCTAATAACCCCAGGTCCAGATTGCAGGTAACTAAGGACAGCCTCGATGCACCAGAGTCTGCTGAAATTATTCAAAGTAGCCAATGCTAAGCCTGTTCACTCTACTTCACCTGTTTCTTCCCACAGAAACCACATGTCCTCCTCGGCCTCCTCCCTGACCCTGGTGCTTCCCTGTGTGGCCCTGCATGGCGTGCCCTGGCTCCTGTTTCTAGGGATCTGTGAGTATAAAAACTTCTTCCTTCAGGACAATCATTTCCATGGCTGTGTGTCTTACCACGCCTGAGTAGGTACATTTAAAACAGCACACAATGAAATAGTATTCAACCATCATAAGGAAGGAAATTCTGACAAGGCTACAACATGGCTAAACCTTGAGGACATTCTGCTTAGGGAGATAAGCCAGTCACAAAAGGACACATATTGTGCCAGTCCATGTATATGAGACTAGTCAGATTTACAGAAACAGAAAGTAGAATGGTGGTTGCCAAGGGCTGAAGGGAGGGGAGAATGGGGAGTTAGTGCTTAACGGGGATGGAGCTTCGGTTTGAGAAGATGAAAGAGTTCTGGAGATAGATGACGGTGTTGGTTGCACAACAATGTGAATATACATAGTGCCACTGAACTGTATAGCAGATAATGGTTAAAATGGTAAATTTTATGTTATACATGTTTTATCACAATTTAAAAAGGCATCTAGGCTGCTGGCAGAGGTGTCCTTTAGCCCCCATGGGTCATGGCTCCCTGAGGGCAAGATGAGGTCATTGTCACATCTCCCCAGCACCTGGCAGGTACCTGGCCTCAGGTGCCCACAGTGTGGGTATCAAATCAGGGCTCACCCACCCACAGAGCTCTGCTTCGTCCTCACATTTTGTCAGCTTCAGGAGGCTGGTCGTCTGCTGGCCCAGGGGCTTTGCCATGATCCCAGTGGCTGCTGAGATGCTTCCCTCTTAGCAAATCAGGGCAGAAAGGCAGCTTCCTGGCAAATAACGCAGGAGAAGCAGCTGGTCGCATGAGTGTGGGGCTTCTCTGGCCTGGAGGGGCAGCTGCTACCTGAGAAATGGTATTGAGGTGGGATCCCAGGCCCTGCTTGTTTAGGGAGGCCAGGATCGCTGGGGGCTATTCTACTCCTGGCTTTCTGCCTCATTTTGCATTTTCATTCATTTGGAGGCATCCTTGCCTCACCTGAAATGCCCAGGAGGTTGCACACGCCAGGACATCTGGGGGCGAGAAGATTCAAGGTGGTAGGCGGCTCCACCCGCTGTGATTTGATGCAGCCCAAGAGCACCTGCCCCTTTAGTTTTGATAATTAGATTTGGGGTAGGCTTCAAGTGAAACCACAACCCAACCCTAAAGGAAACACCCCAGCACTGTGCCAACACAAAGCTTAACTTTTCTGAGGACCCCCGACTCCCACATCACAGGCCAGGGAACATGTGGTCTCTAGAGCTGGGGAGACTGTAGACATTTGTCTGCTTCCTTTCAAGGCTTGAGGCTGCTTTGCCTCCCCTCCCAGTCTTGCAGGTTCTTTTGAAAACCCCCGACTCCCGCTTTCAACTCTTTCCTCTGGTCTCTGATAAAAGGCAAATTAAGAATCACTTCTAACAGTCTCCTTGAGAGCTGAGAGGGCTTGTCTGCAGAGACAGGACATCAAAGAACAGAACTCAGGTGCACCCTTGGCCTGAGACGGTGGGAGGAGGGAGTGTCTGCAGCCCCTGGGTCCCCTGCCCCAGGCTGCATGGCCACAGTGCTGCCTGGCCTCCTGACAGGCCTCCAAAATCTGCCTGGGCACAAAGCCCAGAGCAAACCCTGCAAAGAGCCGAGCTGCCTGAAGACGACATTGTGATTTCCCCATGAAGAACAGATTGGCCACCGTCCTTTTTTCTGGGTGGCACGGTTTGAGCTTCACAGAGATTCTCCCCTGCTTTACAATGTTTACAGCAGCTCCGGGAGTGACTGTGCTCTGGTTCTAGAATCCAGGGCACCCCCATTTGCAGACTGCCCCCTGCTGCCTTGGGCCTGCCTCCAGTTCCTGGCTGGGCATCTCTGTCCCCATCTCAGCAGTGTCAGGGCACCCACCACGGGCCTGGGCCTGGGATTTGGGCTGGTGATCTTACTAACTGGCCCAAGGCCTCACCTGGCTGCCGAGGTTCCCAGAGCTCTGCTCTGGCTGCGGGCTGCAGGAGTATGGAAATGAGCGTTCATCTCTCCCTGCACTCAGGGCTGGGGGTCTGGTGAGTGACAGGTTATTTGTAGGTTTTTTTTTTTTTCCATCTTCTTGACTGCGGCCTCCTTGAGGGGAGGGTTGCAGATTCATGATTCTGGCTTTTCTTTATGTACCAAGCACTCAGGCGTGGCTGTGGAGAGCATGGAGTGGTACGTGATGCACCACGCACCATGGAACGTCTGCTGGAGGCCAGACACTCACAGGTCCAGCGACCCAATGCTGAATCACCATCTACCCAACGCTTAGCGGCACCAAACAAGCTCCACTTCACTTCGTCCATGGATTCGGAGGTCAGGATTTCAGGCTGGGCCTATGGGAAGACTCACTCCATGGGGGTGACTGGGCAGCTGGGGCTTGGGTCACCTGGATGTGCTTCTCCCACAGATCCATGTGCTGAGTGCAGCCCCTCTGTGTGGATTGGGCTTCCTTCCAGCATGGCGGCCTCAGGACAGCCAAGTGTCTCCTGAGGTGACCTGCAGCTTCGGAGCCAGAGTCCGTGAACAAGGCGGATGCTGCAAGGCTGTTGGCGTGCAGCCTTGGAAGGCACCACACACCCGGGGAAGGAGCAGCAGAGACTCCAGGGGAGGCACAAGGACCCACCCTCAGTGGGGAGGGGCAGACACCACACTGACTTGTGTGCTTTTCTCAGGAGGAAGACGTTTCCACGTGGAAAGAATTGCATCCTGGTGTCAGACGTGCAGGGACTTGAGTGAATGAGGTGCTTCAGGCCGCAATCACTCTGGGCCTCGGGCTTCCCATCTGGGCAGCCAGGGTACGTGACAGTCACTTTATGAGGGTGGAATGCATGCTCCACCCCAGGCCCCTTCCCCGTGGTCCTCGGGGCTGCTGGGCACTGCGCTGTAGTCGACCCCCTCACCCCCACCCCACGCTCCTGTCTGCAGCAGAGACTGGTTTTGATTTGGGTGTGAGGAATTCGCCCAGGCCTGGGTGGAGCCGGGAGGCTGCCGTGGAAAGCAGCTGCAGAGAGAGTCGGCCCTGGACCACTTCCAACTATGACAAGAATGTTAGCCTGTGCCTCTTTCAGCTGGGATGGGCGAAGCAGCCATTTTTAGCAGCCGTGGGGTCCCCAGCCCAGCCTCTGCCAAGCTGATGGGCTGGGAAGCTCTGGAATCTGCCTGATCTGAATTGCATTACATGGGGAGGCAGGTGAGGGGCAGTTAGGCTCTGCACATCTCTCAGAAGCATTGGCTGGGTCACAGAAAGGAGAGGCACGTGGGCAGGAACACGCCCCTAAAGCATGGACTCCTTTCGTGGGAAAACTCCAATCTTGTGCCGTCCAGCAGGGTGGCGGTGCTTCCCTGCAGGCACGCCAGTCACCTTAAATGACTCCCAGGGCCTATTCAGAGAGTCTTCGAGCTGCAGGGTGTGGGGCGATGTTTTCCTATGGCCTATGGAGGGCTTGCGGCCATGCCTACCTCAGCCACCACCATCACCTGTCCGGCCAGCCTGAACGATGCGGCATCTGCAAAGACACGCACGGAAGGGTGTTAAATGTGTGATCAGATGTCTGGCTCCACTTCCAAAGCCAACATGATTTTGTTGTTTTCCCAGCCATTTTGTAAGGGAATGGATTGCGGGGATCCAGGGTGCTGGAAGAGGCAGCTCAGGGACAGGGCAGGGTGGGCCGTTGGCTCAGTCCTCAGCCGGCACCTGCTGGTCACCTTGTAGCTGACCCTCAGAGTCCTCACCTTTGAATGAGGAGGGGAAATCACAGCCACCGCTGCAGGCTGGAACCCCCAGAAGGGCAGGGCTGTGTGTTTAAATGTCACCTGCCAGCCAGCCCCCAGCAAAGAGAGGACAGCAAGGGCTGACTGCAGTGGCGCTTTCCTGCTACAGGATGAAGCAGAGGGCCAGCTGGCCGCTCACTCACAGCTTGCAAGGGCTTGTGTGGTCCAGAGCCCCCTCCTGCATCACACGGGGGGACCCCCCACCCCTTGCCTTTTGTACCTACCTGCCTTTGCCATGTGCTGGCCTCCTGAAATACCCCTCCCTCCCTCTCCTCCTATTACCCGACTGTTTTTCCTCCAAAATGCCTCAGTAATCTCTCTCCCTGAAGGTCCCCAGAGAGGCCCCCAGGAAGGGCTCCTTGCAGGAGCAGACATCACAGGGCCTGCGCACACACCGTGGGTCTTGCCCATCTGCTGCGTCCAGCCCTTTCAGCTGCCTGCGTTGGTATCTCTACGCCCAGGGCCTTTTTATAGAACTGCCACAGCTTGCTCATTTCGAGCTCATGGCAGGCTGAAGTGTCCAAGTGGAACAGCCCCAGGAATTCAGCACTTGGACTGATCCAGCCTCTCAGCGTGAAGAGGAATACCCGACTCCTTCATCCTCGGGGCAGGCTGGGGGGCGTGGTTCACACTAGGGAGCTACAAAGCCTGGTTTGTGGATGGATGCAGCGCTGTGAACGGTTACTGCTCCACGAAGAGGTAAACACAGAACTCAACAGTAAGTACAAACTTTTACAGCGATGAGATGTAGGGGCCGCGGTGAAGCCCTTGGTCATTGTTCTAGCAATGCATCTCACAAAAGCGCCAATCTGCAATGCGCTGGAATTAAAGAACAGAAAACACCGGTCCTTCACCACCCTGGGTAGTTTGAGAACATCGTTTCCCACCGTGTCCAGACGTTCACTGCAGGAGTAAGTGCCAGCCCACTGGCTGTCCTCTTGGGCCCCCGTGCATTTGCTGTCCTTGTCATGCCACTTTCCATGGGGTCTGTGAGGGCTTTCTGTTCAGAGTGGAGTCCTTTGGGGCCGGAACCATGCCTCACTGGCACCTGGTCTCATCAGCACCCCTCGGTGGCAAGTAACGGAAAGTTGGCCACTCCATCAAGTCTCACGGAATGGTCCTGAAAATACCATGAACAACTTGGTACCCAGCCCCTTTCTGGGCTGTATGTTGGGGCCTGAAGCAGCTGGCCCATTCCTGCTGGACCCCTTAGCCTTCAGGGGCTCGGCTGAACCAGGACAGAAGGCCCCAAAGGGACGAGAAAGGGTGGGGAAGGCTAACTTGGAGGGGAAGGAGGTGGACATTGTCATTCTTCTTAGGGAACAGGCCGCCCATTTCCCATGGAAAAGCACAAAAAATGAAAGGATGGCTCCAGAGACAGTGATAATCAGCCACATAAGCACTCAGCAATAACAGGGCGGCCTGTGTAAGGTCAGGGCCCCTTTGAGAATCTGCTGAGAACCGTGGACTCTGTTACGAGGAGATGCACACACACGTGCACACATGCACGTGATGCACCTCGTGTGTGCAATTTCCAAAGGGCGTCGACACAGAAGCACGTCCATGGTTTCCAGGGTTAAGGAGTCCTGTTTTGAAAGGAAAGAGGACAAAGAAAAGCTGCAAAAAGAAAAAAGCAGAATGCAGGAAGGAAACAAAAATTCCTCAAAGACCTTGTATGATGAAAATAGGGAAAGCCCATTTCACATGCTCATGTGCAAACTTGAATTGCTGATAAAAGGCCGTTTCCTCTACGAATGGAGCAGATTAGCCTACCACCTCCTCTGTTGGCTGGGAATTTATGCAGGAAAGCCAGAGGGCACACCCCAAACTTCAGGGCGATGGGCCTCCACTCTTCTTCCCAAAAAGTGGGCCCCCAAGAAAACCCACACAGACGCACCACCCTGGGCTGGCACTGCCCTTCTGGAGAGACCCAGTCCTCAGAGAGACAGACACAGGCCATGGGACCCAGGCTTGTGATTTGTGGCTGGGACTGACCACGCCTGCAGGGAAAGAGGCTAAGTGTATCACACCATCAGCTCCGTCAGGCGTCATGGACGGGAGTGCCTAAGAGCCCGGGGTGCTGTGAGGTGTGTCTAGGCACCTGCTCTGTGCTGGCAGCTTCTCAGGCACCATCCCGTCCAGGCAGGCAATGTATAGTCACAGAATGGCTGAGCTGGGATGCGAAGGCTTCCAGAAGGTTCTGGAGTCAGAACCAGGTCTCTGGGCTCCCAGGCCACTGCAGCTACCTCACAGCCCCTCCTGCAGCTTGAGGAGGTCAGGAGAAACCGGGAAAATGCCTTCATGTCAGGGGTCATCGGAGGTCCCTGTCCGACTAGGTAGCTGGGGGCCCTCCTGTGGGTGGGTGGCAGGAGCCTGGCCGGGTGGAGCACCAGTCAGCGGCCTGGGAGACACCTGTCTCTGGGAAGACTGCACTCAGCATCCTTGCCGGGGCAGGGCAGGCCTCGTGCTACCCATTGCTGCCTCTCCCAGAAACCTTGACTGGAGACCCATTCTGCGTCAGGCACGGATGGCAGGTCCGCATGAACTGTCACCTTTAACCTTACAGGGGCTGTGGTGCTGGAGCAGCTCCGTGGCACAGATGGGCATCTTGCCTGCCTTTTACGGAGAAGTGAGGCTTCATGAGGTTACATTTCCTAGGTCACAATGTGAGTGGGGATGTCTGGATTCGGACCAGGTGGTCAGGTTCCAAGGCCTGCACCCCCATCGCCCTACCCACCTCCCCGACCTTCCCTGAGGACCAGCCAGCGCCTGAGTGCTGAGGCTCGATGGGTGTGGGCTGAGCTAAACTATTGGGTACTGGGTGACTCAGGCAGCTCACGGTCATCTGAGTTCCCACAGGATTTGCTGTGGGATCCAGAGGCCATGGGCTGCAGCTTTGGGATGGGCTCTGGGAGAGGACGCCTGTCCTCCCGCTGTCTACTCAGTGAAGTTGGCTGGGCCCCAGTTGCAGGCAGGTCTGTCGAGGGAGGTGCCTGGAAGCAGGATGAGCACCAGATGTGCCTTATGGAGTCACCATTACTGCCAATGGCCCTGAAACAGCTGCTCCTGGCCTGGCAGCCTGGTGGGCCAGAGCAGGGAGAGGGCTGCAGGCAGCAGAGGGTCATTAAAGGAATTGGACCGGCTCTGGGAGGGAGGGCCATGCTGACGCTGGGGGCCGGGGACCAGAGACCAGCCTCCCCCCAGGGAGCGGTGTCTGTCGGCTGGCTGCCCGGCCTCTCTTTTTTTTTTTTTTTTTTTGCGGTACGCGGGCCTCTCACTGTTGTGGCCTCTCCCGTCGTGGAGCACAGACTCCGGACGCACAGGCCCAGCGGCCATGGCCCACGGGCCCAGCCGCTCCGTGGCATGCGGGATCCTCCCACACCGGGGCACGAACCCGTGTCCCCTGCACTGGCAGGCGGACCCTCAACCACTGCGCCACCAGGGAGGCCCCTGCCCGGTCTCTCTTGGTCTTCGTCTTCCTCTGTGTGGAGAGAGTTGTACTTCACTGTTAGTCTGGTTGTGAGCCCTGAGGCGGGCAGAACAGTCCCCTCACATTGTAGCACTCAAGAGCTACGAGAACTGCCTGAATTTCGCCTGATTTTCCACGTGGTGTTCACAGTGTTGCTGGCCAACAGGGCATGCTGGGGGCGTGGGGCAGTGGTGGTGCTGGTGTCAGACCAGTTGATGTCACAAAGGGGTCTTTTCAAGCTTGAGAACACTGCCTCTCTGCTACCTCCCCTGTATGAGCAAGAGCTGTTGGTAATTGGGGTGGTGATGAACTACCTAAAAATTTAGTGGTGAAAACCAACCACTGGTTATGCCCATGGGTTCTGTGAGTCAGGAAATTGGAGACAGCACAGTGGGAACAGCTTATCTCTGCTTCACCTGGGAGACTTGAAGGCTGGAGGCTGGATGATCTGAGTGGTCATTCACTCGTAAGTCTGACAATTGGTGTGGGCTCAGTTCTCGCCATGTCAGCTAGTTGGGCTTCCTCACTGCATGGTGGCCGAGTGAGTCCTCAGAGAGGATGGAGGAAGCCATGTGCTGCTTATGACCTCACCTTAAGAATCACGCAGCCTCCCTTCCACCATGCTCTCCACACATGTACCGCCCTGGTTCAAGGGTAGAGGACAAAGATCTCCCCGCAGTGGGAGGGGGGCATGTGGGATGGATATGCACCTATTCAGACATATGCATACTTGGGGTGGCATCTCTGAACAACAAAATCTGTAAATCTGTCACAGTGTTCCTGTGATGGTTTCCATAAAGAGGCCACAGCTTTGTCCGGACTCTCCATCCTGCACACTTTTGCAGGGTGTGAGAATATTAAGGAGTAGGACCTCTGGGAAAGGGGGTCTCCCCGAACCTGGCCTCCAGATCTGACAATCAAGTTAAGGGAAGACCCTGTAAGTGTACACAAACATGACAAAACATTTACACAACATTCTGAGACAATGAAAGAGCCACGTTAACATAACATGTGCTTAATTATGAAATCGTGCGGCATCCAGACCTTGACCAGATGTGGCACATATATACAATGGAATATTACTCAGCCATAAAAAGAAACAAAACTGAGCTATTTGTAATGAGGTGGATAGACCTAGAGTCTGTCATACAGAGTGAAGTAAGTGAGAAAGAGAAAGACAAATACCGTATGCTAACACATATATATGGAATTTAAGAAAAAAGTCATCAAGAACCTAGGGGTAAAATAGGAATAAAGACACAGATCTACTTGAGAATGGACTTGAGGACATGGGGAGGGGGAAGGGTAAGCTGTGACAAAGCAAAAGAGAGGCATGGACATATATACACTACCAAACGTAAGGTAGATAGCTAGTGGGAAGCAGCTGCATAGCACAGGGAGATCGGCTCAGTGCTTTGTGACTGCCTGGAGGGGTGGGATAGGGAGGGTGAGAGGGAGGGATATGGAAACAGATATATATGTATAACTGATTGACTTTGTTATAAAGCAGAAACTAATACACCATTGTGAAGCAATTATACTCCAATAAAGTTGTTAAAAAATAAAAAAAGATCCAAGAGAGAAGTTTCAGGCTCACTGTCTGCAAGGCTATTTCTCAGGAGTCGCTTAGATTAATGTTACCATTAAAATATTAAAAAATATCCACTGTGTGTAGAATTTAAAATAATGATTTATGTCTTCTTTAATTTGAAAAATAAAGGAAAAACCTGACTCCCTGTTCAAAAAAACACCCCTCTTTTTTTCTTTCCTTTCCTTTTTTTTTTTTAAATTGAAGAAGTCAACATTCCTCCCTTATCTTTCCTGGTCAGACCCCGGTGGCAGCCACAGTTAATAGATTGATGTGTATTGTTTGTTTATTAAAAAAAATAACTAGATTTTAATCGCTTTATCTATTTCACGAAGCTTGCTCCAGCAAGGGGGGCGCTGCAGCCACATGGGATGGATGATGACCAGGGCTGAGGGACATGTGCGTTTGATGCCCCCCCATCCCGCTGTGCCAGGTGTCCCCCTCTTTGACTGAGTGGTGGTGAGGGGGGAAAGCAGTGTGTGTCCAGAGGAAGGGCTGGGGACCAGTGTTACCGACCAGAGTTCTTGGCCTCCTTCATCAGTAGAAATTGATCAAAGTCCAGACAAGAAATTCAGGCAAGGCTTTACTGAGGCTCCTGATGCAGCAGGGGGGAGCCAGAACTAACAACAGGTTCCCTTGCTTGCTCGCTCCCTGAGGTGGAGGGCGGGGGGCGGGAGAGCTTGTTCCTTATATAGGGTGAGGGTAGGGGTGGCTCCAGGGGTTGGGCAGGAAGAAGGGTGGCTTAGGTGGTCTGCCCACCCCTCAGGTGGTGTTGTGTGCAGGGGGCATGCGCAGTACCCTGCTTTTGCTCCAGGCTCTTCAAAAGTGGCAGTTGGGTTTTCTGGTCTCTTTGTAGCTTTTGTCCAGAATTTGCTCTGACTGCTAATGCACACAGTTATTTTTTTGTCCCATATAGTTTCCTTGTATTTTGTTGCTGGAGGAGAGGTGTGTCCAGGTGCAAGAATTGCAGCACGACAGGGAAGGGTCCCAGGTCCCAGCCTGTCTCACGAGGCCACGGAAAACTGGGGGCCGGAACAGAGTGTGTAAGTCGTTAACAACTCACGTCACAGTTCCAGCACCAGCCTGCTGATTATACTGTTCTTATTTTTACTTTTATTTTTTTGCGGTACGTGGGCCTCTCACTGTTGTGGGCTCTCCCGCTGCGGAGCACAGGTTCCGGACGCGCAGGCTCAGCGGCCACGGCTCACGGGCCCAGCCGCTCCGCGGCATGTGGGATCTTCCCGGACCAGAGCACGAACCTGCGTCCCCTGCATTGTCAGGCGGGCTCCCAACCACTGCGCCACCAGGGAAGCCCTGATTATACTATTCTTAATTGTTTGCAACATGCTGGTTTCACTCTCTGATCTTTCCCAGGTTAGAACGTATGGGTCATTGCATTTTGGGGAACTCTTTATTGAAATGTAATGTCCATACAGAAAAGGGCACACTTTGTTTGTATGGTGATGGCAAACTTTCATCAGGTGACCTACGGGTGTAATCAGCTCAAGAAACAATGTTACCAGCCCCAGATGCCCCCTGTGCCCCTCCAGTGACCACAGTCACAGGCAGTCACCATCCTGACCTCTGACACCACCACTTGCTTGCTTTCATCTGTCCTGGAACTTTGTAAGATTGGGTCTGGCTTCTTTAGCTCAACCTCATGTTTGTGAAATTCAAACATTGCATTCTTTTCAACACCTTCTCCAAAGTCCCCTTGGTTGTGTAGCATTTGCTTATGTATAGAAGCTATTAATATTGTAATCAGTTTTTTTTTTTCTGCCAAGGAGGACCTCAGCGGCTTCAGGACTTCCTTCAAGGGCAGCAGACTGGGGCAGTGGTTAGGACTCTGCATTCTCACTGCTGAGGGCCCAGGTTCAATCCCTGGTCAGGGAACTAAAATCCCACAAGCCCTGTGCAGCGTGGCCAAAAAGAAGAGGCAAGTAGAGCAGGGAGTGGGTGGAAATAGCACAGGCCGTTATGAAGCCTGAAATGTCCTGGGCTTGGAGAGTCCCAAAGACTTGACTCTGGCTGGTTCCTTTGGGCTTTGTGATTTCCTGACTGTTCCTTATGGTGAGAGCTTGCGTGAGCAGGGCTGTGCAATACACCTTATTAGTACAATGTCCACTGAGCCCTCACCATAACCCGGAGAGGCCATATCATTGCCACCACACATATGAGTTAACTGAGGCAGGCACATAGAGCTGGCAAGGGGGTGCAGCAGAATCTGGACGCCCTCTTCGATGTCAGAGGCCAGGCGCCCAAGCTCTAGGCTGGATTGCTTCCTTGGAGGAGAATGGGAATATCCGTGGGCCGCTGAGCCATGGCCATCTTCCCACAGAGCCCACGGGCCTTCTATAGGGCCCTGGGGGAGGCCACTGCTCCTCTCCTTTTAAAGGCGAGTGTTTCCTAAATCCTGTCCATATCCAGTCCCCAGGTTCAGGTTGTTGTGTGGACTGGCCTGATGGCTCCTTCCAGCACATTCTCTTCAGTTATCCAGGCCTGGGGCTGCAGGGTGGGTCACTTGGGACAGCCCATGTTCAGGAGGCAATTCACCACAATACCCTTGGGGCATCGCTGTGGTCACAGGAACGGGTGCCTTCTGCATGGAGATCCAGAAAAACACTTCTCTTTAAAGAAGTGAAGCACCACTTTGGACAATCATACCAGCCTGCAGGCTTTTAAGCACCGGTATCTTCTAAGTGAGTTTGTTCTACCCACATGTACTTCTTTGGGGATTCTTGTTTACATTTTAGAGTTGATTCACACAGTTTCCCTGTGCCAGTGAATGCGAGACATCACACGAGAAGCCCAGAACATCCAAAACTGCACCCAGTATCCTGGGAACACCTTTGATCTGCAAATGATGGGGTGATTTTTCCTTTCCTCTTTCACCCACTGCACTGGGCTTGGAAGCCTGTACATCCGGGGGCAGGCGGCCAGGTTCTCCTGTTGGCGTGAACAGGGCCTGGTAGGGTGTGCTGACACCTCTGAAATAGCCTGAGTCCAGCTGGGACAGATAGCATTGCGCCCACATGGGCTCCCTGCCCGCAGAAAAGGGAGTCAGACAGTGGGAAAAGGCCCTGCAGGGGGTCTCAGCTGAAGCTGGTCTCAGGGGAAGTGGGGGCTGCTGGCGGAGGCAGGAGGGGTTCCTGGCTGGGAGGTCTCCCGTCTGCAGGCTAAGACCCCTGTACCTCTCCCCAGCTCTGTCTCCTTGGGCCAGTCCAGGTCTTGCTACTGAGTCTAAGCACTTCCTGCTCGCTGCATGACAGACCAATGAATTGAGAGACCGGTTATTGGGGCAAGGAATAGCGACTTCATTTGGAAAGCCAGCAGACCAGGAAGATGGTGGACTAGTGTCCCAAAGAACCACCTTTCCCTCAGTTAGAATTCCGGCTTCTTTTATACTAAAAAGAGAGTGGGTAAAGTCAAATATTTCCTGGTTCTGGCCAGACTCCAGAGGAAATGTGTTAATTTCTTCCTTCCTGCAGCCATTCATAGGTGGACCTGGTCAGGATGTTCCCTGTAAGCTAAACAAAGGTATTTTAGTATAACACTCATTACATGGGAAGCAAGGCTCCCAAAGATGGTCCATTATGTATAATTTAAGCTTCTAGGCAACATCCCTTTAGTGATTAACTTGTAGCAAAAAATAGAATACAAAGGTTAAAGTGAAAGAAACAGATCCAATATGGTGTCAGATTTGTTCTTCCCTATTACCGTATTGCAGGGAAAAGACATCTGCTGGGCTCTCAGCCTTTGGTATCCTAAGTTCTTGCATGTACCTCCCCCTTGTCTTCTAGGGGACAGCCACTAACAAAGAGGGGAGGATGCAGGGGCAGGGCACCTGTCCTGTAGACACCCAGAGCTCTCCCATCCACAGCTCAGAAGCTTCGTCCATATCCACCAGTAACCAGGAAGCAGATGTCACCCTGATCCTTGCCCCCCCATCTCCTGGGGCACTCACCCCCAGGCCCTGGCACCCCTGCATTCTGTGTGTCTCTTGAAGTCACACGTGTCCTCCTCGGCTCAAGGCATGCCTGGACTATGGCAACAGTTGTGCTCTCACCACTTTGCATGATGCCAGTCTGGTTCTTTGTTAACCTTTCTCAACATCAGTGTGATCAAGTCTCTCCACCTTAGAACATTCAGTACTCTCGTCACTGTGGGCCAGGTCCTGCTCCCAACATGGCACTGTAGTCCCTTTCCTGCCTAACATTTTATTATGAAAACTTTCAAACATGCAGAAAAGTTGATTCAATGGTACAGTGAACACCCATCTTCCCACATCTTGATTCCAGGGTTCACCTTTTGCTGCATTAGCTTCATCACCCATCTCTCCTTCTCTCTGTCCCATTGTCACTCACCCATCCATTTCATATTTTTCATGCATTGCACAGGAAATTTCTGATATCAGTAAACACTTCACACACATCATTAACTAGAGTTCAATCTTTGTTCACTTTTTTTCTTGGAGGGGTAAGAGACATTCAGTGAAACGTACAGATCTTAATACAATTTGATCACCCCCCTGTGTAATCCAAACCCTATCAACCTTCATACATCACTAGTGGAAATGTACAATGGTGCAGCTGTTTTGCAACACAGTTTGGCTGTTCCTCAAAATGTTAAACATAGAATTGACATATGGTCTAGAAATTCAACTCCTAGGTATAAACCTAAGAATAATGAAGACAAACTTTCAAAAAAAAAACTTGTACATGAATATTTATAGCAACATTTTTCATAATAATCAAAAAGTGAAAACAATTCAAATGTCCACCGGCTCATGAATGGTTAAATAAAATCAGGCATGTCCATGAAAAAAAAAAAAAGATATGGAACATTCCCATTACCCTAGGAAGTTCTCTCATGACTTTCAGTGAATCCCTGCCCCTCATCCCAGTGGCAGCCACTGTCTGGCTTTTATCCCCCTAGTTTAGTATTGCCTCTTCTAGAGCTTCATAGAATGGAATCTATGGAGTGTATATACTTCTGTGCAAAGCTTCTTTTGTTTGGGGTGTTTTCGAGATTTCTTTGGATGTATCAGTAGTTGGTTCCCTATTATTGCTGAGCTGTATTCCGTTGTGCAGTCACTCCACAGTTCTCCTGCTGGCAGACACCTAGGTTCCTTCCAGTTGGGGCCATAAGTAATGACAATGCAAAGTTGCCATGCCCCTTCTTGTACACGTCTTTGTGGGTAGACATGTTACCAGTGTCTTGGGACAATCCCTTTGCCTACTTCTCTCACCTTACAGCCTGGCTGTGGAGAAGGGCTGAGCCAGTTCTCAAGGCTGGGATGTTATTCACATGAGGGGATCATGCGCAGGGGACACATGCCACATCTGACATTCTCTGGCTCTTTTCTTGGGCTTTACCTGATGGACAATTTGGGTTCCTGAGGCCAGGACCGAGTGTGGGGTTTCCTTTTGGAGGTTGTTTCTGGAGATACTGGCAGTGGTGGGGAGGGAGTTGTCACCACTGTGGACATCTGGGGCTCAGTCCTGGGGACCTCAGGCCAGTGTCCCCTCTGGGAGGCGAGGGAGCTAGGGAGTGGGGTGTTTACCCTTTGACCTCCCCTCTGCCCCCACCACTGACTGAGGTCTGCTCCCCAGGCAGGCAGGCAGTCAACTTGCAAGCTCTCTGGCTCATCCCAGCAATGGGCTGAGCCCGCCTTGGAGAGCCTCAGGTAGGTGCCAGTGGTCTGTACCAGGACACGGAGGTCCAGTGCGAGGTGGGCAGGACACCAAGGGCATTCGACAGGCCTTGTCAGGGAGCCTCCCTTTCACCTGCAGGCAGACTTAAGTGTGCTCTTTTCTCTATGCTCTGATCGCACAGGTGCACACGCCTAATAGCGCTTGGTCACATTGTGTCCCAGTGGTCTGTTTATGAGCTTCCCCTCTCAGCTAAAAGATGACCTCTAAGACCCCCAAGAGCCCATATGCATGGACACTTAACCACTCCCTCCAATGGCTCAGTTCAGTCTAGATGCTACCAGTCTATCCCTGGAATCGCTTCCTATAATGCCGGTCACAAGGGATCCGCTGGGATTCCTGGTTCTCTGCCCCTCCTCCCCACCAAGCTGGGCCTGCATGCTGTGTGTGTAACCTCTCCCTAAGTTTGCCATCTAAAGGTTAGGCTGGCTGGACTGGAGGTGAGGTGAGGACAGCGTGTGTTAGCAGTTGGTGGAGTTTTGCCAGCTAGGGCAAGCTGAGGTCCACACCTTGGCTGAGCAAGGCTTCATCAAAAGGCCCTGCCTGAACTTGGAGCTGCCTTGGAGGACCTTGGAGGCTGACCTTCATCAGACAACAGGTGCATCTGTGTCCTCATTAGCACATCTCTTCTTGACGGTCTGGGGGAGCGAGCCCAGAACTGGGCACCTTCCATACCGTTCAAGTCCTTTTTGCTTAAGGCTAAGCATCTCCAGATCTCTGTTATAGGGATCAGTGGAAGCCAGTCCTACTGGCACTGCCACTGGGTCCCTTGATGGCCAAGGAAATGGGCTTGATATTTGTAACTCTTAATTTATGTGATTTTCTCATATGGACCCATATGTGTGGCACAGAGCCATTCAGTTCTCAACTCTCTTGGTGACTTCATTCATTCATTCAACATGGGTCTTTTGAGGCCCTCTCAAACACAAGGCAGAAGGCATGGTGTATCAGTCAGTGTGGTCAACGTTCACCCCAAACCCAATGGTGTTCTGCAGTAAAGGGGAAGTTCTTCCTCACGTCCCCTGAGGGGTGGCTGAGGACTGAGGCAGGGGTGCTGTGCCCAACAGTCATGCACCTTCTATCAGGTGGCTCTGACACCTTTGAGGGCTTTGGAATTCTCCGTAAAAATCTCTGAATCCAGGAAGCAAGCGAGAGCGAAGTAGTATAGAGGTTCCCGTGGGAGGTTTCAGCTTGAAGGTGATGCAGTGATTTCTGCCCACATTCCATTTGCTGGAAGCATCCCATGGCCCATCTAACTGCTAAAGAGGCTGGACGTTAGAGTCAAGTAGTGTGCGGGGCGAAAGGGTTAGATGGACACCCAGCGTTATCTTTGCCTCACACGGGAAGAGAGAGATGGTTAGAAAAGCATGTCAGCCACAGGGGGCTTATGACGGAGTAAGGAAGATCTACCACGCCCGTAATGATAACACCACCTCCAAAGGGTTGTATGCCTTCAACACAATACCTCAGTTTCCCAGTCCTAAGTCAGGACACATATTTGGACCGATATTTTTTCAACATAAAAATTCCCATAAAATTCTAAAATTAAATCCCATTTGGTTTTATATGTAAAAGATTTCCCCCCAAGTGCTATCCCACAGTCCATAATCATACCTAGAGAGCTTCCTGGGGACTTCATGGCAGAGCTACTGTGTGGGTGAATCAGTTTGGGACGCTTAGAGTGGACCAGGGCTCTGGGCCATGTCCTGTGTGATTCTACGGGAAGGATTGTAAGAAGCTGTGTTTTCAAGTTTAGGGGACAATGAGACAGTCTAAAAATGGAGCTCTTATGTGCAAATGTTCCCCAGGACAGCTTGCAAAAAATATGGTTAAAATTCATCTTTAAGAAAAAAAATGAAATTGCATCAATTAACCTATCATTGGAAATCTGAGACTTGAGTTTTCTGTCTCTGCAAGAGGCGGACAGACAAGAGGCACGGGGAGGGAGAGGTAGGGCCACCTCATGGGACAGTGACATCCATTCTGGTGAGGGGGTGACTGGGCTAGGGTGGGAGAGAGCATGGCAGGCAGAGGTAGCATGTCACAGGGCTGCTGAGGGCAGGAGCAAGTTCTAATTAAATCCTGGGGGTCAAGGGCAGAGACCAAGACGTGCTCCTGTCTTCACCATGTCTTTCCTTTTTTTGAGGAAGAGTTCAGCCTCTTTTATACTTGAAGTATTTACTACCATAAGATTCCTCCAGGCTTTATTGAGGATCTAGGGGAGGTCTTATTAATTGAAAATTAGTAATTCATCCAGCACAGCAAATAAAAAAAGTGAGCAGAATGAGGGATAGCAGCAACAGTAAAGCATTTGTGTGTGTGTGTGTGTGTGTGTGTGTGTGTGTGAATAAAACACCAACAATTGCAGGCTGAACTACTTTGTTTCACAATGAAAGCTATTACAGGGAAATCTTAGAAATACTTATTTACTAACAGCTCTAGCTATAGACTAATCTCTTGGAGAACTGATTTCACTTGGAAGACATCCTCAGCCTTTACCTAGACGTGCAGAGGACCCCTTGGGATGCTTTCTGGCCTCAAGATCCTTTCTGGAACTCATTTGCCTTGAAATCTGGCTTAAGATCGTGCATGATTTTTGCAAGATCCTGGTCAGCTTCCATTTGAGGCTGATGCCTGTGTTTAGTCAAAAATCAAATTCTTGACTCGCTCGCACTTGGGTTTCCAGCTTTTAGAGCAGCCAGCATGGGGGGCTTTGTTTGGGTGACAATTGCAGTTGTTTTCCCATCAATTATTTCCACCAATCCTCGATGTGTCCAAGTAACCAAAGACAGTTCAGTGGTGAAACAGCAAAATTCTGAGCCAAGCCAGATGAAATATTGTCATGGTTTCATAGAAGCGCTGTAATGATTATCTATCTTTCCTGTACTCAAAGGCTAGGATGACATCTGAGAAGAGACCGCAAGCCGGGTCTCCTATTTCTGTTTCTTCATGAGCTAGTCACTCGACAAACAGATAGGACTGAAATTGTAGCAAAGCAACAGGGAACCATCACTGACATAGAACCATAAGTATTTCTATTGTCATGGAGCCCCTCAGGAAACAAGATCTTGTTTACACCTAAACATACTCCGTTTTATAGACATACAATAATTTTATGTCAACCACAAGTATTGAGAATCTAAAGGACCAAATACTTCTGGAGACATGGGCTCAAGGCTGGAGATGGTTGGGCAGGTCTGGGAGAGCAGAGGCATCTGAGGTATAGTAAGCTGCCTACTGGGCCTGCCCTGGGCTCAGGAGCAGGGAGAGGGGCCTGGGTGCTGAGCTGCAGGCTGAGGGGTCATGTTATGGACTGGGTAACAGTGACCTCTTTTTATTGCTCTATGTTATCATTGAGGCAATGACACAAGCCTGACAGGCTGACATGTCATCTGGAATCGGGTAGTGTTGTAGCATGTATTGATCTTGGATTGGCTCAGATCCAGGTTAATAAATGTTTTCTTTCCCAAAGCAGCTTTCTTTACGCTTACGAAATAAAAATAACATGCAACTCCTGTATCTGCAGGCCCATCAGATGTTGGCTCAACAGAGGTCACCATGACACTAATTCCAGAATTCTATGGGCCTCCCAGGGCCCTTCTCCCTGCCCTGCTCTACGTAGTTCTCTGTCGAATGAAGACCTCTGAGCTGCTGTGAAGTGTCCCCTCACTAGTGTTTCCAGTCCCTTGTGCTCCAAGGTGCAGCCCCAGCTGCTGACTCCGGGTGTCCCTAAGCAAACTATTCGGGTCCAGGGTTTCCTGCACACCTCGGCCCATCATGGAGAAGTTCTGGATGGCACCGGGTGGGGTAGGGGTTACTTTATCCACCACACTTGTCCCTTTGTCATGTGGGATTTCATATAGCAGGTATTTGGACCCTTCAACAGAAAGAAATGTTTTACAGATTCATGCCTTAAAAAGCATGCACACCACAAACAACTAATACAATGAGTGCAGTAGCTCTTTGACTCTCTGTATTTAGAAGTAATATGGTTAATGTTTACTCCAGTAAACCAGTAATGTTTAATAGTCATGGTTAGTGTTTCAGGAGACTGAAATGACAATATTGATAAGTCCCACAGGTCCTTGTCACGAAATCCCTTTTCCTCCTTATCTGGCAATAAACCAGATCATGCGTACTGAAACCTGTCCGCCATCTGATGAAGGCATCGCCAGAGTGCAAATCTCACTTTGGTCTCAGCTGAGACCCTGTTTCAAATATACACACACAGCTCTTTCTAATGGCGACTTTCACCTAGTTATCTGATCTTGTCATCACGATAAGTGGAGGAAGATGGTTTTGTTTTTGTTCCAAGAGCTCCACCAGAGCTGAGAATGTGGAGGCTTGGAGAAAGTTCATGCCCGAGATCACACATCCATGGACTTGTGAAGCAGACACATTTCATGGACCTGTTTTTCCTTTCCAGTTTTTAATAAGTGACCACAAAGAGCTCTTTAAGTAAAAGTCTTATGTAAGGAAAACATCTATTTCATGTAAGAGGAAGTCTTAGGTAAAGAGAATACCTACTTCATGGATGCCTTTTCACCTAGTCCCCTTTGATACAGCACTTCATCTTTGTCCTGTAGAGATGAGTCCCTGAGCCTTCAGTGTTTGAGCAAGTTGTCAGCTACTTTGACTGAAGCACATGCTTGTATTTGTGAAAAGTCTTCAGCACTTCTTGGAAGTGTTAAATTTGTAATTTTTGAAAATAGCAGACAGCGGCTGGCTTGCCTTTTGGCCCTTTCTCTGTCTTTGACCTTGAATTCCAGATGTAGAACTGAGGCTGTCGAAATATTTGCATGTGGGATGTATCTCTTTTCACTGCTGCTCCCTGAAGATTAGGTGGCAACCCTCCATTTCTTAAAGCCTTATTATGCCTTGCCGGTATGACAAGAGTCAATGCCAAGGCCCTTACCTGGTGTCTAACCAGGGACCCCGATGTTTCATAGTTTTTATCCACCCTCAACATGCACCAATAAGGTCTCATGCCCATGTGTTCATTCAGCAAATGCTGAGTGCCTACTGAATGCCAGGAACCAGGCAAACACTGGGCCTACAGTTGTCACTTGCATACACACACTGGTGCCCTCCATGGTGGACCACAGATTATGTGGAGAAGATACTTTAGAATAAACAATAGCACCATAAAAAACGATTGTAATTTAACAAGCATTGAGAAGGAACTGATCCAAGGGCTGAGAAAATCATGATGGGGGATGGAGGCGGGGACTTTATTATTGCTGTAGGGGTCAGGGCAGCCTGTCTGAGGAGGCCCACTGACACTGAGATGACAGGTCTTGTGAGAAGTGGGTGGGACATTCCTAGCAGGAGGATCAGCCAGGGTGGAAGGAGAGACACGAGGGGAGGGGTCAGTGGTACAGGTGAGGTGGGAGGGCCAGGAGTGACCCCATGATGTGGGAATGTAGAGGCTATGACAAAGAACTTGGGTTTTTTTTTTCTTTTTTTTTTTTTTGGCCGCACTGTATGGCTCGCAAGATCTTAGTTCCTGACTAGGGATCAAACCCATGCCCCCTGCAGTGGAAACACAGAGTCCTAACCACTGGATGGCCACGGGGTTCCCCTGGGTTTTCTTTAAGTCCAAGAAAAGCCACTGGAGGATTTCAAGTAGGGAGGACCCCATCTGATTTAAATGTTGAGAAAATCATTAGCTGTTGCGTGGAGAATTGATTGGGCAAAGGAAAGAGAAGTAAGGGGAGACCAATTAAGAAACCCTGCCCTATTGCAGGGGAGGTGATGGCCACCTGGGCCAGGCAGTGGCAGTGCAGACGTGTTTCAGGGGGTCTATCTGTGTGGGCGCAGAGATGGAGGATGTAAGAGAGGGAGGAATCTAGGTTTGAGGTGAGATCAGCTGGGAGGACCTCAGTTTCATTGACTGGGGTGAGGATGAGGGCTTTGGACCAGGTTTGGAGAGGAAAATCAGGAGACCTGTGGGTATCTTTTGGGTTATTTATTGCTGCATTAAAAATACCCCAAACCTATCAATGTAAAAGAGCAACAATTCTGTGGACTGACTGGGCCAACCTGGATGGTTCCTTGGTGGTGGTTCTTACTGGGGTCTCTCATGTGGCTATAGTCTGCTGGCAGCTAGGGCTGGGACATCCAAGATGGCTTTAGTCACATATCTGGTGCCTTTGAAGGGACAGTTGGAGGCTGAGCTCAGCTGAGACACTGGGTGGCTGGACCTCTCTCTTTTTCCATGACATCTCAGGGACACTACACATGGCCTCTCCAGGAGGGTCGACTTCTTACGTGGTAGCTCAGGGGTCCCCAAAATGCCAAGGCAAGTGCTGCCAATTTCCTTCCTATACATCCTGTTGGTCAAAGTCACTCCCTTGTCCAGCCCAGAGTCAGTGACAGAGGGCACGGCACAGGGCCAGTTTGGGTGGCTGGCAATTAAGCACCTGGGTGCAGATTTCCAGTTGGCATTTGAGTGTATGAGTCCGAGCTTGGGGCGAAGTCTGGATGGAAGATGTGAATTTGAGTTTGTCAGTATGTAGATGGTATTTCAAGTCATAGGGATATGAATTAATGTGATCCCAAAAAGAGCATGTGTAAAGGGAAAATTTCCCCAGGGAACAACACCATTTAGGGGCTGTGAACAGCTCAACCAGTTCAAAGGAGTTAGACAAATATCCTGAGTACTGAAGAGGAAAGACCCCTAGGAGGAGGAAAACTCAGGGAGTGTAGTTAAAATCCAAGAGAGGAAAGTCTTCAAGGTGTGTGTGGTTGACCTTATGTAATGCAGGCAAGGGTGAGTAAGATGAGACCCATAAGATTGGGTCTGTCAACACGGAGCCCTGGGCAGGAGCGTTCTTGGAGGGAAGGTGGGCGTACGCACTGGATGATGGGGAAGACAGGAGTGCTGGACCGGGGGAGACAGCAGATAAGACAATTCTTCCTGAAAGTTCGGCTGCTGGAGAGCCCAGAGATAGCATGTCCTTGGATGTCCTTTTTGGAGGCAGGATGTCATGGAGCCTCTCAGCTGCTCCCACTTCTCTCACTCTCTTTCCATATGTTCTTTACATTCACTTGACACTTGACAGATGATACCTTTCACTGTTATTTCTCTGGTCAGAGACTGGCCCGAGTCCTCAGTATCACCTTAGTGACTGCTTGACCAAGTGTACTTATGCTGGCAGCTTTCTCCAGGGGGAGGTCAGGAGATGGTCTTGAGTTCTTCCCTGCTCTGAGATGTTGGCTGCTTGGTCACGGTGGATGGAGGGGAGGGCACAGTGACCTGCCTTCTACACATCACACTTCCCCAGTTGGGGTGTAAATGTTTTATAATAGTAGTTTTTCTATTTTAAGGACCAGACCATTTCTTCAAACAAAATACCACGTCGAAGCCCAATAATACAACAGATACAAGCCGGCTGCCCTGCTGGATTGCTGTTTGGGGATGCTGGTCCTGGGAGGACCACCTGGAGCCTTTTTGGGATTCTTACCTATTCTGTCACTCCCCCCCCCACCCCCATCAACTGACACCCCCAGGGCTCTGGGGGAGACCTGGTATATGTGCAGAGAAGTTTTTAAACACCATTGCCTTGAAAAAGAGGTGCATTTATCCTGCTCTTCCTTTATTCCTTTGAAAGTGAAACACCTCATGGTGAAATGACTTTCATTCCTTTCATGAATTTGGAACTTCTGTAATCAGGAAGGGCTTCTCCCCTCAGTCCAGACGTGGAAGTGGAGACTTCTCAGAAGGCACCTTCCGCCACATGTCCTTGCTTTTACTTCACTCCAAGTTTCCAAAGCTAACCACTTTTATGGCCTGCTATGATACTGTTTACATCATAACTGCCTGCCGACGGGTAATATCCATCAATAATTGGAGCAGAAATGCATGTTTCAAATACCCCAAAAGAATTAGGCATCTTGCAAAGTTAAAGACTCTTATAAACTTGAATAATAAAAACAGAACGAGTCCTATTACAAGGAGTAGGGAGGAATTAGTTTTTATTTCTTTGGACATCCTTTAGTGGCCTGATTAGAATCAACTCTGACAGTCCTGGCAAGGAGAGAAATTCATCGACTTTTATCTTAATGAATGAATCTATCATTTCTCATTATCTAACAGCTGGAGAATAGAACTTCATGCACAGAGGGAAATGTTAATTCTAGGTGGAATTTACTTACGGCACCTTGGGTAACAATTTCTTCAACTTTGATTTTACAAAAGGCATAGAAATACTTAATCTTAAAAAATGCATCTTAAAAATGAATGAGTTGTATACAGTCACCCCATAGAAGCCGAGGGAATACTATTACCTATTATTTGGATGAATTCATTTCTTGGGGTACCATGATAATTTGGCAATAAGACCCAGGTATATTTCTCTCAGAAAATAGAATCTAATGTAAGGACAGTTGACATGTCCTGTGGACTGCCTATGAGATATCTTGAGACATCTTTTACCAGCACGAGTTCACAGCACTCAAGCTTGAACTCTCAGAGGAAAGCCTGAGATTCTGGTATTCAGGCTGGATGATTAGTGGGGGACACACGGCATTGGACAGCAGACAGACAGGCAGCAGAGTGCACATTCTTTGGTCTAATTTAAAAGTCTGCCTTGTACTCTCACCCTGAGAGACAAAGTATTCATTGACTGTGTCTCTGTTGATATGTACTTTTTAACATAAAAGTTTTAAGAACAGATTTATTGAGGTATAATTTACATACGAGAAAGTGTACAATTCAATTTACAGAGTTGTGCAAACATCATCACCACCCAGTTTTAGAGCATCCTGTCACCTCATGCCCTTTTGCAGGTAATTTCTGCTTTTCCCCTTCTCCAGCCCCAGGCAACCACTCATCTGCTTTCTGTCTCTAGGGATTTGCCTTTTATGGACATTTCAAATAACCAGAATCATATAATACCTGGCTTTTTGTGTCTGGCTTTTTTTGCTTAGCATAATGTTTTTAAGGTTCATCCATATTGCAGCATTTGTAAGGGCTTTTTTTTTTCTTTTAAAGTAATTGCTTTTTATTGCAGTATTCATTGTACGGATATACCCCATTTTGCTTGCCCATTCAACTGTTGATGGACACTTGGGTTCTTTCCATTTTTGGGCTATTGTGAGTCATGCTGCTGAGTTGGGTTGGTATTTATGATTTCTACCTCATGGTTCATTTATTTATCTCTGGCTGCATTCCTCATTGTGGGCTGTTAGAAAATCCAAGTGCTGGTGGCTATACTGGAAATTCCAGAACTCAGTCTCATACTCACTCTTTTGATCCTGGGGCTAATTACTGCCATTCTCCCTGAAGATGTTTCATGTGTGGGCAAATCTTGCAAAAAGAAAGCAGCATTTAGTACCTTCAGCCAGTAAATTACAGCTGATGTGTTGGTTATAATGGATTTTTTTTCCTTACCTGGAGAAATATTTTTTTAATTGTGGTAAAATACACATAACATAAAATGTGCCATCTTAGCCGTTTTTAAGTGAACAGTTCAGTGGCATTAAGGACATGTCCTTGTACAACCATTCTCCAGAACTTTTTCATCTTGCAAAACTGAAACTGTCCCTATCAAGCACTAACTCCCCATTCCCCCTCTTAGTAACCACCATTCTTTCTGTCTATATCACTTTGCCTACTTATTCTAGGTACCTCATATAAGTAAAACCGTACAGTATTTGTCTTTTTGTGTCTGGCTTTTTTCACTTAGCAGAATGGCCTCGAGCTTCATCCATGCTGTGGCATGTGTCAGAATTTCCTCCCTTTTTAAGGCTTGATGATATCCCACTGTGTGGGTAGACCACATTTTGTTTATCCCTTCATCCGGTCAAGGGACACTTGGGTAGTTTCCATCTCTTGGCTGTTGTGAATGCTGTGAACATGAATGCCCAAATATCTCTTTGAGACCCTGTTTTCAGTTTGTTTGTGTATATACCCAAACGTGGAATTGCTGGGTCATATGGGAATTCCATTTTTAACTTTTTGAAGAATCTGGTTAGGATGGATTTTAAGTGAGCCTTCATTTTTGATTGCATTTTTCTTCTTTCTGTGTTTCCCTCCTATAGAGTATGTTCATTTAGTAAAAATATTCACATACAATATTTAGAGGGGCAAGAAATAGTTTGACTATGGTTCTTCGTACTGAATAGGAATTTTGGCAGAAATGACTGGTGTGATACTAACTCAGGGTGCCTGACATTCTTTATTTCACAACAGGAATGCATTAAGAAATTTCCATCTCTTGGGATTAAGAAAACATGAGATTCTCATAGGTTGCTCACTGATGTCTGCCCCATGGGCACACCCAAGGGAACAGCCACAGGTGGGCACTGACCTCAGTGGCTCTCAGAACGTTTTGCGTCCTCAGGCTCAGAAAGCAGGGAGTACACTGGATACCTCAGGACAGGTTTCCCCGCTACCTGAAAGTAGAGCGTTCCTAACAGAGCTTTTGTAAGCCAAAATGGCATCATAAAGCAAAGAAGTAATTACCTTAGGACACATTTGCTATTGGATGAAAAAAATCAATTTGAGATAAAGCACAGATGCTCACAGATACAGTTGAAAGCTGTGGAGGCTTCATGCTGAGAAACTGAGTGTGGTTTCTGGGGAAGGAGTTTGGCTGTGCCCTGTAACAGTTTCTGCAAACGAACACTGAACGCTATTTCTTATTTTCATTTTTTTCATAAAAGTGAAAATCCTCTCCAGATTTTTTTCCTTTCTTGAAAGCAGGTACTAACATAGGTCTTCTGTAAAAGCAAAGTGGCGCAAAATGCACTGTCGACCACCAGGAGATACCTGTACTTGATTATGGAGATCGCAACGATAGGGCTTGGGTTTATTGTCTGAAACGTTTTCTGGAGGTAGAAATTTGGTAGAATACTGAGGCACACATCCTCCGAAACTGAGACCAGGGTCGGGGCAGGGGGGCAGCTACTAGACGAGTCCACTACATCTCAGGCAGTCGCATGAACTGATGGGAAGGATTTCTTGAAATGTTCCTAGAAAGTAGGCAGCAGCAGCTGGTAGCATCCTTTTCTGCTTTGGTAGTGGAGTGGGGCCCAAGAAGGCACTCCCTGGGGAAGGACAGGAGCTGCTGAAGATGGGGTGACCAGCTGCCCATGGCCCCTGCTGCACGTGCAGAGGTGGACACCGTGCAGTGTGGCCAGAACGTGGCCATGGCACATGGCCTCCATTTGGGCTATTAGTGTCCAGGGCTCCAAAGGGGCGAAGGCTGCCTGTGCTGTTCAAGGAGCAGGCAGGAGTCGCATGCAGTTGACAAGCCCCCTTCTGGGTTGCTGTGAGAATTAAGTGAGGGGAGGTGTGTAAAATACTTGTCAAGGTGCCGGGGACACAGAATCCTTTCCAGAAATGGAACAGGCGTGACTAAGCTCTGCACGAGAAAGTGCCCAGGCATCTGAGCGTGGTGGTGGGAGCAGCAGGGGGGCTGGCTGACCTTCCCAGGGACCACATGACCTCTCTCCACTGGTGCTGGGCAATTTGGACTCCTTTAGCTGGTCCAATAGCACCAGCACTGTCGGGGAAAGGCAGGAGCAAGGGCTGTTTTGAGCAAGCCCCATCTCTCTGTGGCTGGCTGCTGGGACGGAGGGCAGCCAGGTTCAAGTGCCTGTGCCTCTACCTGTCATGCATGTATTTCCCCATGCCGTACCTGTGTGTGAATGGATATGTGTGCCTGTGTGTACAGGGTGTGCACCCATGTGCATCTGTGTATGTATGTGTACATGTGAGTGTGTCTCCATCAGGGCTGGTTGGGGTGAAGGGTTAAACAGAGGCCACACACTCACCAGACCCTTGGACAGAGCAGGTCATAGTCCTCTCTGTGGGGCCTCGACAAAGATGGTGAGCTCCTGGGGTTGCCGCTACGCAGAGGGAAGGGAGCAGGGCCCCACGTGGAGTAGAGACTGCCTTGTGCCAGGTCCCGAGCTGCAACTCCGTGAGCCCAGAAGCTATGTTTGTGGTGTCCTGTTGCACAGCAGTAGACAAAGAAACAGCAGCACTGAGAATCCCTACTCAAGCACCAGTAGCCTGATCCTGAAGCTCAGGTCATAAATATAAGCTGCCCATCAGACAATAGGCAGGAGACAGCTGAATGGGCCCCAGCTAAAGGAGGCATCTAGTTCTTCTAGTGCTAACCTCAGCTAACAGAATTAGTGTCTATCTCCACTCTTTGAAGTAATCAAAGACAAGTTCTTACAAGTGAAACACCTCAAAAATACTTTGTTCACTGTTGATTGCATTCTGTTTAGTCCAAGTTGGAGGTAAAAACAGTCAGGAGCTGTTCTGGGCATATCCCTGCAACAACCACTGAAAGTAATTACAGTTCTTCCCATTTGACACGTGAGAAAACTGAGACTTAGGTCAACTAAATTGTTCTTTTTTTTTTTTACATCTTTATTGGAGTATAATTGCTTTACAATGGTGTGTTAGTTTCTGCTTTATAACAAAGTGAATCAGTTATACATATACATATGTTCCCATATCTCTTCCCTCTTGTGTCTCCCTCCCTCCCATCCTCCCTATCCCGCCCTCCAGGCAGTCACAAAACACCGAGCTGATCTCCCTGGGCTATGCGGCTGCTTCCCACTAGCTATCTATTTAACGTTTGGTAGTGTATATATGTCCATGTCACTCTCTCACTTTGTCACAGCTTACCCTTCCCCCTCCCCATATCCTCAAGTCCATTCTCTAGTAGGTCTGTGTCTTTATTCCGTCTTACCTCTAGGTTCTTCATGACCTTTTTTTTTTTTCTTAGATTCCATATATATGTGTTAGCATACGGTATTTGTTTTTCTCTTTCTGACTTACTTCACTCTGTATGACAGACTCTAGGTCCATCCACCTCACTACAAATACATCAATTTTGTTTCTTTTTATGGCTGAGTAATATTCCATTGTATATATGTGCCACATCTTCTTTATCCATTCATCCGATGATGGACACTTAGGTTGTTTCCATCTCCGGGCTATTGTAAATAGAGCTGCAATGAACATTTTGGTACATGACTCTTTTTGAATTATATTTTTTTCAGGGTATATGTCCAGTAGTGGGATTGCTGGGTCACATGGTAGTTCTATTTGTAGTTTTTTAATAAACCTCCATACTATTCTCCATAGTGTCTGTACCAATTCACATTCCCACCAGCAGTGCACACCCTTTTCTCTTTTCTCCACACCCTCTCCAGCATTTATTGTTTCTGGATTTTTTGATGATGGCCATTCTGACTGGTGTGAGATGATATCTCATTGTAGTTTTGATTTGCATTTCTTTATTGATTAATGATGTTGAGCATTCTTTCATGTGTTTGTTGGCAATCTGTATATCTTCTTTGGAGAAATGTCTATTTAGGTCTTCTGTCCATTTTTGGATTGGGTTGTTTGTTTTTTTGTTATTGAGCTGCATGAGCTGCTTATAAATTTGGAGATTAATCCTTTGTCAGTTGCTTCATTTGCAAATATTTTCTCCCTTTCTGAGGGTTGTCATTTGGTCTTGTTTACAGTAATCAAGACAGTATGGTACTGGCACAAAAACAGAGATAGATCAATGGAACAGGATAGAAAGCCCAGAGATAAACCCACGCACATATGGTCACCTTATCTTTGATAAAGGAGGCAGGAATGTACAGTGGAGAAAGGACAGCCTCTTCAATAAGTGGTGCTGGGAAAACTGGACAGCTACATGTAAAAGTATGAGATTAGATCACTCCCTAGCACCATACACAAAAGTAAGCTCAAAATGGATTAAGGACCTAAATGTAAGGCCAGAAACTATCAAACTCTTAGAGGAAAACATAGGCAGAACACTCTATGACATAAATCACAGCAAGATCCTTTTTGACCCACCTCCTAGAGAAATGGAAATAAAAACAAAAATAAACAAATGGGACCTAATGAAACTTCAAAGCTTTTGCACAACTAAGTTGTTCTTAAGGTTATACCTCAAGTCAGGAAGAGTCGTAGTAGGGAACTGAACTCAAATTTCTAACTCTTGGTCTACAGCATGCAGATTACCTCTCCTACATCACAGACTTTCCCAGTCAATTTGCAAATAGTCCTATTTCAAAGAACTGTTTAATCTACTGACCTAAATTGTTCTAGAAACTTACCTAGATGTTAGTGAGTTTCTCCTTGACTGAAGCCTGTGAGGCTAAGGAGGTCTCCTTTAATAGGAGTAGGTTTTTCTCTTGGTTTGCTTGAAGGATTTCCATGCCAAGGAGACTCTCTCAGCTTTGGACAGCAGAGATTCATTCCATGGAATCACTGTTATGTATTAAAGGAGTGTCACTAACAGGGCCAGTGTTATAGCCAATGTAGTTAGGTCTTAGTTCTGGGGGCCCACACAGGATTTTCAAAGGGAAGAAAGGCTGGGTTTATTGGAGAAAACATCTTTTTCAACTGACTGTGAGCTGGGGGGCACACACAGAGCTGAAAGAGGAAGGGCCTCATGCCTGGCTACCTCATGAAGCTGAGCCAACCCTATAGCTCAATCTGGAAATTACTTCAAAGCCCATTCCCAGTTGGCATGACCCAGATGTTGGCCCCGACGCCTCTTAGGTTACACTCCCAGCACTCATCTCCATCCTGTTATGCCAACACGGATGACTCTGGTTATTTGGAGAGCTTTCATTCTGATTTCTCCTTCAATTTTCCAGTTAAAAAAGATACCCATGGTGGGACTTCCCTGGTGGTCCAGTGGTAAAGAATCTGCTTTACAATGCGGGGATGCAGGTTCGATC
Organism: Mesoplodon bidens; assembly: GCF_964165515.1. Classification (NCBI taxonomy): domain Eukaryota; kingdom Metazoa; phylum Chordata; class Mammalia; order Artiodactyla; family Ziphiidae; genus Mesoplodon; species Mesoplodon bidens. The sequence goes on along the minus strand of NC_138162.1, from coordinate 99,235,876 downwards.
CCTGGTCAGGAAATTTGGATTCCCACATGCCGTGGGGCAACTGAGCCCATGTGCCACAACTACTGAGCTCGCGCACCTCAGCTAGAGCCCACATACCGCAAGCTACAGAGCCCATGTGCCCTGGAGCCTGTGTGCCACAACTAGAGAGAGAAAATCTCCATGCCACAACTAGAGAGAAACCTGCACACCACAACAAAGAGCCCGTGTGCTGCAACGAAAGACCCCTCGTGCTGCAACTAAGACCTGGTGCAGCCAAAAAAATGAATAAAATAAATAAATAATAAATAAATGTTAAAAAAAATAAAAAAGACACAGATGGGTAGACCAGATGGTTCATTTATCTCAGCTGGGCTCCTCTTCTGATGTTATGGAAGTCAGACTGCCCGATTTGAGCAGGTGTAGGTGTAACAAAATTGAAATTTGTGCTTAAACTTTTATTGGGTGAAAAAATGTAGCCATGCAGGGCTCCATCCAGTCAGGCATGGGAGTCACAGAAAAGACTGGACAGTTACCACTTCTGTGGCAGCCCGACCTGGGAGGCCAAGAAGCGGAGTGAACATGGATGCAGCCCAGGCTGGGGCTTTATGACCAAGGGAAATAAGGTTTCAAGATCCCATTTCTGAAATCAGTGGTTCAGTTTGCTCGTGATTTGAATCCTATTGGCTGGCTTGTTATTTGCCAGAGGTATGAATGACTCTGGGGAAAGGACTTCTAAGGGTAGCTGGAGTCCTCAGGTGCACGGCCGGAGGAAGATTCCACACCCGCAACGTGGAGCATGGTATCTGTGGGTCACTCCATCAGAACCAAGGAACAAAGGCTGAGCCACATTCACTCTGAAAGGAAATCGGTTGCTGTGAAGATACACGTAGTTTCCTTCCCGTCTTCTTCAGGGGATTCTGGAGTCCAGGTCCTGGAACCCTGCTCTTGAGTTCCCTCTGTCTCTCAGAGATCAGATCGGCCCTTCATTTCCACCATCCACACTGCCTGGGTCTGAGCTCTCCACCTGACATCCCCACACTGCCCCCTCGGCTGGCTCTCTGCTCCCATGGGGAACCCACCTGGATGTGGGACCTGCCTCTGCTCCAAGGCCCCACAGCTGCACAGCACCCCAAAGAGAGAGCATCCAGGTCTTAGGGGGACCTCCTTCAGTGTCTGAATTCCAACAAACAACACCCATCCAGTCTGAGCTGCTTTCTGAGGGCAATGGAGCTGCCCAACAAGGGCAGCCCTGAGATGGTTCAGGGAGGGGTTTGAGAGCCTGGGCTCTGGGTTCAAATCCTAGCTCTTCTTAACCTTTTACACTAATAGTGCCTACTCATGGGTACTCAAAGGTAAAGCATACTTCCTCGGGGCTGGCACTGAAGAAGTTCCTGTGCTGAGGAGGATGGGGGAGTTGTTATGCTCATGATCTGGTCCACAAAGTAGGGTATTTTTCAGGGCAAAAGTGTCAGGTTCCCCTTCTCCTTCCGTCTCCTTCTTATCCATCACATAGATAGGAGAGCCCACTTAGAGCACTCTCCTTGACACTCACCTAATTATAGTTCATTTCTGTCACCATTGTTTGTCTGGGGCTTGTGGTTTCATGGAATCTCAGCAGCTCATGAGGTGCTCCTCAGCAAGACATGAGGCCACATGGTCCGCTTTCCCATTCCTCTCGAGGTCTGTGTGCTCAAGGTCTCCACAGCTCCGAGAGCTGACCCTGAACCCGGGGAGAGCAGTCCATGACTGTGGCCTGCGTGGGACCCATACTCCTTGCCAGGCCACAAGGCACCCTCTCTCATCTTCCTTACAGCTTCTTGGACATGTTCAGATGCCATCCCCTGCTTGCTACAGCTTTCCCTGGTTTCTGAAGCTGATCCAACCATAAGCTGTGAACAGAAGAAGCAGAGAGAGTTGCAGGTCTCTCCAAGCCCTTCGAGGGCACGTGGTCTGCCTCTACCTGGGGACCACTCCGTCCCTGGACCATTCACAGAGATCAGGTTCTTCCTCTGTCCCAGGAGTGCAAGCCCCTCCTGCAGTGTGTATGTGCCCAGCTGACACCCTCCCAGAGCTCAGCTCCGGGCTGGAGAGGGTGGGCTGGCAACATCCCCAGGACACAGGTTATTCCTGAGCCCTGGCTGGCTCTGACTCTCTCAAGAAGCTGCTCAGTCTAAAGCTGGCTTCTCCATCAGTAAGCCAGCTCCACGTGGAGAACCAAGAACTTGTGGCCAAGCCAATCAGCCATACTGTGGGCAAAACGGGTGGACGTCTGGACCCTGCACTCACTCCCACCATCCCCCAGAACTTACCTGGAACCTCACCCGCATGCAGAGGCCATTTCTGTGGAATGTCCTGAGCCAGTTCGAGCTCCAGAGCCCCAGAGTTCCTCCCACTCTTCTTCAGGCTCTATGAAAGTGAATTAGACCACCAGAAAAGATAGGAGAAATAAAAAATGTAAGGTGTGGTCTTGGGCAACCGATATACTAGACGTGGATTTGACAAGTAGAACTTGCAGAGACAGATTCCAGCCCCTTGGCCTGGCCGTGCTCAGTATACAGACAGTCATCATCTTGTTAGTTGCCTTTCTGTTTTCAAGATTAGAATCCACCCATGGATGACATGTGGAAGACTTCCCTTGGTTTCCTGCAGAACAGTCATCCATCGTGACAACAGGAGAGGGGACAAGGCAGGGCAGAGGGCCCGGGAAGCAGGTCAGGGCTAGCTCCTCATTTCACGGGGTGAGGGAAGAAAGACCAAGGTAGAGAAATTTAAGCATAATATTTGATTTTAAAAGAATGAAGCCCCTCCCCCAAAATAATAATAATGAGGCCCCTTAATATTTAAGAATAAAGGTCATGAGCTAAATGATCGTTCTTCAGAGAGTCACATCCTAACTGATCATGTATATCAGTTTTTGTAGCTATGCTGTACTCAGTGAATAATTAATACATATACTCAATGGGTAAATAACTAAGGTAATAATACTATCAATAATAACAGAGAGTGCATGCATGCTGCCCTGTGCGGACAGGTGCTCAGTGATTTTGCAATTCATCCCTTCCTGCTGGTCTTTCTGGATACGTCCTTGGCTCTAGGTGTCGGCTGCACCTGGAATCCTCCTCTCCTCATGTTTGCATGGCTGACTCCTTCCTGCCGTTCAGCTCTCAGCCTCCTCTCAACTACTCTCTTTGTTTAAAATTTCTGCTCAACGCCTATGGCAAGCTGAACGAGTTTCTTGTCAGTCACTCCGCTGCCTGCTCTCACACCCCCTGGGACTAGGCTGTTCTATGAACGTAGGGATCTACCTGGCGCTTCACTTCTGTAGCTTAGAGACTGGGACGGTGCCTGGCACCTCATGGATACACTCCACAATCTTTCCTATGGTTCCATTCTTGTCATTCTCTGTTCCCCTCCCAGGCTGAGTTTGGTGCTGAACTAGTTCACGGTCCCCGACCCTCCCATCCTGGCTCCTCTCCAAGCCCGCCAGCCTGGGGTGGTCTCACCTGGCCTGCTTTCCCCCTTACCTAATTAGCTCTTCATCAGCCTGGTGGTTTCAGCACAGACACCACTGCTTCTGATCCAGGCAGGGTTGGTCGCATCCTGGAATGTCACACCCAGTGCTCGGGGACACAAATGTAGATGCATGGGTACCTTCCTTCCTGCTCCTGGGCACAGCAGTGCCTGGGTGGGTGGTTACAGGACACACTGGATGTGCTCTCAGGACAGCCCACCAGCCCTGTTGCTCTCTGTCTTATAGGGCAAGTGAGAGCAGCTTTGCCAGGAAAGCAAAAAGAGCCCGAGTTTCCACACCCGGTAGTCTGAGCGTAGGTGCTGTTTCCCTGGAGGAGGTTTGGGGGGCTGAGGGGAGGGGGAGCCAGAGGCTCATCTCCAGGGAACCTGGAGAGGGTTCCTGGTGTAATTCATCCGGCAACCTGATACCTTCTTTAAGCAGTCATCATAGTACATGAAAATTGGGTGTTTACTTGTCTTTCCAACTAGTTTGAAAGATTTTTAAGGCGAGGACTCTGTCTTATTGACCATCATAGCTCCAACATCCAATGGGGCTTCAGGTACTTTACAGCCTCTGAATGAATCCATGACTGAGTGACATGCCTTCTGAAGTGACACAGGGAAGGAGCTGCCCATCCAGGTTTCTGAACCCTCTGATCTACATGTGTTGACTGTCTGAATGCCCTGATGGTCTGGAAACCTCACTAAGACCCGAAGGAGAAAACCTCCAAGTGGAATACAGGAAGTCAGGGTGAAGAATCACATTCCTTTCCCCTCTTAATTCCCATGCATGTGTGAGTGTATGTGTGTGTGCGCACTCGCTCGAGAGTGTGATTCTACACTGGCTTTGGTCAAGATCACAGACAATAGTTGCATTGGAACTCAGAGTGAAACCAGATCAGGAGGGTGATTAACCCCAAGCATAGTCTCCAAAAGCATCAAGATAATTTAAAACATTGGCTTAGGTAATGCAACTACACCTCCCTCTTGAATGAGTTTAAAAGTTTTTTTTTGACATCCCGCATTTTGGGGGAGCACGTTTCTGCCTTTCGAGATGTTTGGTGGATGAGTGGGAAAGCCATGGCAACGGGGGAGCTGTTTACTTGAGAGCAGCCACACTGCAGCAGGATACTGAACAGTCCCCCTGCTTTTTGTCATAAAATCTCCAGCCAGGCTTTCTTCCTTTCCTGCTGTGCAGAGCAGAACAACACACCCTGAAGGAATAGGGAAGGGTCGCTCTGACCTCATAGTCTCTTTTTTGACCCTGCTGTCAACCTGAGACTCCCTAAGCTGCTAACAGACCACTCAAGACTACTTCTAGTGAATGAAGGAGCACAGGTCAACAGCAGCCTTGGAATCTAAACGGTGAGGGTACCAGGGTGTTTCTCAGCAGGGGCAGGGCACCTGGGAATGTTAAGGACCACTTGCAAGAAAGGGACCCAGCCTACTTCGTCAAGACTCAGGACTTAGAATTGGGTGCTTGATTTTGTTCTCTCTTGAGAAAAAAATGAATATACTTAATATTATGTTTAGTGGGAAAAACACGAAGTTAAAACCAGTGAACTAAACTTGAAGTTTTAAAAAAGTATATAACTGCTTCACAAACTCAACTGCTTTTGAACCAAAAATGTGGTAAAGTTTTTGGAAATGAAATCAGTGTTCTTCAATCTTAGATGAGGCCATTCTCTTGGATCAGTGCTCTCAGCTTCACTAGTCAGAATGGGCTTCCCATGGTAAACTGGCTGACTTCCATGATGTGGATCTAAACACAAACCTACCAGAACCACCTTACACCCATTATTTTTCTTGGGAAAGATACATGCTATTCATTACAGAAATGTGGGTGAGATCACATTGATGACTAATGAATACCCTGTACTTGAAGGACTCCAATTGGATGGTGATGACTCAAACTACTGCTCCATGTGATTTATTACATGTCTAAATATCTAATGTAGAGACACATCCAGAGGATGTCAAGTCAGGTCACCACCAGCCTGTGAGGGTACCTTCCTGGCCACATGCGTGCACACTTCCTATTGGATCAAAGGGGCACAGAGTGGTTTGGCCAGAAAGCTTCTCTTAGTCCAAGATATTTGAAAGGAGAGCTGACCAGGAAAAACTTACTCAACCAAATTGTTAGAGATTAGTCATGCTTCATCCAGGAGTTTGTGAAAAACATCCCACAGGAATACTGGCATAGTATTTAAACAGCACAGGAACCATCTCTCTTGGTACGAGAGTTAGACTACTTGCATTTCCTTTAAATTAGCTCTGGTTGGGGATGGGAATTTGCAGAAAGAAATGACTAAACTCTCAGTGTCACCACTAAAAATGGTAACGATCATCCTTTTTTTTTTTTTTTAAATCTTCTGTACAGAGCTTTTGCCACGTATTCTGAGCCTTCTTTCTATAGCTTGGTCATAAGGAATCAGACTCCAGTCTGGAGTAGGTATACATGTGCTTTGTTTCTTTTTTTGTAGGAGCTATTTATTTATTTTTTAACTTTCTATTTTATATTGGAGCATAGTTGATTAACAATGTTGTGTTAGTTTCAGTTGTACAACAAAGTGATTCAGTTATACATATACATGTATCTATTCTTTTTCAAATTCTTTTCCCAATTAGGTTGTTACATAATATTCAGTAGAGTTCCCTGTGCTATACAGTAGGTCCTTGTTGGTTATACCATAATTCAAAAGGACACATGGTCCCCAGTGTTCATTGCAGCACTATTTACAATAGTCAGAACATGGAAAGAACCTAAATGTCCAATGATAGATGAATGGATAAAGAAGATGTGGTACATATTTACAATGGACTATTACTGACCCATAAAAAGGAATGAAATTGGGTCATTTGTAGAGATGTGGATGGACCTAGAGTCTGTCATACAGAGTGAAGTAAGTCAGAAAGAGAAAAACAAATGTCATATATTAACGCATATATGTGGAACCTAGAAAAATGGGACAGATGAAACTATTTGTAGGGCAGGAATAAAGACGTAGATGTAGAGAATGGACATGTGGACACGGGGTGGGGGGGAAGGGAAGGGTGGGATAAATTGGAAGATTAGGTTTGACCTAAATACACTACCATGTGTAAAATAGATAGCTAGTGGGAACCTGCAGTATAGCACAGGGAGCTCAGCTCTGTGCTCTGTGACGATCTAGATGGGTGGGATGGGGGGTGATAGGAGGGAGGTCCAGGAGGGGATATAGGTATACATATAACTGATTACTTCATTGTACAGCAGAATCTAACACTACATTGTAAAGCAATTTTATTCCAATTGAAAAAAATAGTAAAAAAAAACATATATAGCAGTGTGTATACGGGCTTTTTATTTTTAAAAAGACTCGATCTTCAGTCAGCTAAAGCCACTTTCCCTAATCATGAAAGAATCCTGGAAACCAGCCTTGCACACACCCTTGGGATGTTTCTGGTCCACATCTTCAGTGTCTGGTGGGGAAAGTGACCCTGAGACGTTCGCTTCGGGAGAGGGAAACAAGAAATTGATCATGTTAGGAATGGGTCACTTAAGTGTCACCGTTCTTGGAAAATCCAAGAGCAATTTTATTTACCCTAAAAAGAATTAATTTGTAGATTAACTGTAGATTGTCAAAGCCCCATGGAATCAAGTGGGTGAGTCTGATGGGATTACTTTTTGGGAATCTAGTTGATGACTATGTTTCAGCTGCTTGGGTTCCCCCTTGAAGAGAATGAACATGTAATGTGTCTTCCCCACAAGAGGATGGAGGTGTCTGTGTCCTACACTTGGGTCTTCCTTGCTTGGGGAGCACCTAACAGCTTATTGTGCTTTGGGGCTGAACAGAAAGGGAAGCTGCCAGAAAGCAGGGAAAGGACCCCAAGCAGGATTTGTTTAAGGGAGTGCTGGGAGGCAGGCCAACTCAGACTTGCTTCTCAGGGAAATGGGGTGTGGACTTTCCCCTGTTTTCCTGGACAGCGTTAGCACCGAACAACCCAGGATCAGGAATGGGGCCGCAGACGGGACTGAAGCTGGCCTTCCCATCTGATAACTGCTGGCTTGAAGCCAGATCTGATTCACTTTAGAAAAGATAAATTATGTCTTTCATATCAATAGGCTCAGTGATTTACCTGAGGTTTTCATCCAATGAATGCATTAAAATGCACCCTACAGCCAAACTGGAAATTGTAGCTGACTGGAAATTACCTAAAATCTCTAGATGGAGGGTAGGAGTGGGATGGGGTCCACCCTACATCCATGCTTTCCTCCTTTCTCGAGGACAAAGTCTGGAGTTATTCCACATGACCAGAGGCCCACTAAGGCACATTTCACAGCTGTCCTGTGAGAAGGATTGCTCTATGAAAGGTACACGCTTTAGCTTCTCCTTTCCCTCCATCCTCCTGCTGGGAGAATAGCTTTGTGGCTTGGCACTGCAGCAGCCCCCATGGGATGTGAGGCGAGGATAACAGCCTTGGCTTTCAGGGAAGTGAAGCACAACTCTGGGGCCCTGATATTGGTGGAGTCACCTCACCAGAGGTCTGTGGGAGAGACTGCCTGGGGCTGTCTTTAAACAAGCTCAGCTGAGGTTGGAATGATCCTAGAGATAATGGAACCAAGCCATAACCAGCATGATATGACTGCAAATATATCTGGGTCAAAACAAAATAAATATCCCTTGCCTGGCTCACAGAGAGGCAACTTATTTTGTCAACTCACTGTTTCCCCTGTCATCTGAGCATGGTGGTCCAAGAAAAGAGGAAATCACAGCCTCTGTGATAGTCACAGACAGCAATAGGGCTTTGAAAAACTGTCGAGCCTGGCCCTCCTTGGGAATAAGTAGACACGAGATCCCCCATCCCCCATTTTAAAGGGTGTATCCATGCAGTACAAAGAGATGGGCTTATTTCCATGCCTGTTGTCAGCAGCTTTCCCAGAGCTGGCCTTGCCTTCTGAGAGACGACAGGATGGAGCTCATTAAGACATGCAATTTATAACGATGTATAAAGCATTGTTCTCTATCCCCAAAGGATGTTGCTGTCTTTTCTGCCTTTGCTCTCTCCCTTTTCGCCCTCCTCCCTGTCTTACTCTGCCACCTTCCTCTAAGCTTTCCACAGTCTCACCAGGTTGTGGTCACATCTCACAGTGACCTTGGCACTGTGTCTCCACCTACATGGGGCTCCACTTAGCTGCCTCCCAAGCACGCATTGAAGAGCTGTGGTCATCGGGAGGCCCTGGTCCCTTCTCTCCAGCTCCTTGGCCATGTGCATAAACCATCAGTTTGTATCATTCATCTTGTAACTGAAACTCCTTTTGGTTAACTTCACAGGCAGGCTCTGCGTCTCCCTGAACGGGGCATTCTTCCAGATCCTCTGAAAGAACAGGTGACTCTCCTTGATCTCTAAGTCTTGTATCATTCCAGAACTTCTTTGATCCTCAAAGCTGCTTTCAGACCCACCAGCTGGGGGCTGGAGGGCAGATGCTGGATCCTCTGACACCTTCCCAGGATAGCTGGGCCTCTAAGGGAGAAGGGATGGTTCCAGTGGTTTGAGGAAACTCGGGATGGAAACAGGATGCCCGCCATCAAGCAGTCAGCCACTGCAGCCACCCCCGACAGTGCACCCTGAGGAGACTCAGGGTGAGAAAGCACAGGATACTGGCCCCAGATAGCTGAGGTGCATATTAAAGGAATCTCAGTAAGCCCAGTCTTTTGCATCTTCCCCTACATAGAAAAGTGCTAAATTCCTTAACTCGAGATATCTCGTTTTCTTTAATTAACAGTAATCTTTTGATGTTCCACTACCTGGTTTTGTTGCAAAAACTCCTACATATCCTGGCTCCTCCCTGACCTCTTCTTTTTTTTTTTTTTTTTTTTTGCAGTACGCGGGCTTCTCACTGTTGTGGCCTCTCCCGTTGTGGAGCACAGGCTCCGGACGCGCAAGCTCAGTGACCATGCCTCATGGGCCCAGCCTCTCCACGGCATGTGGAATCTTCCTGGACTGGGGCACAAACCCGTGTCCCCTGCATCGGCAGGCAGACTCTCAACCACTGTGCCACCAGGGAAGCCCCTCCCTGACCTCTTTGGGGCAGAGTCCCTCAGAGCTATCTGAAAGGCTGCCTCCCAGGCTTGAAGTCCTGAGTATTGTCTGCCAAGTAAATATAATTCTCAACTTTTACGTTGGGCATATTTTTCAGTTGACCACACACTTGTAGAAGCCTTGTCCCTTGGGGGTCTTTCCCCCTCTCACTGGCTTTTCAAAGTATTTGTTCTAGAAGACAGGTCTCTGCTGATTAAATGAGGTTATCCTCCCATATTTCACACATCATCTAAGTGAAACAGACAATATATGCTGTCTTGTGTAATTGTCCCAAGAGCCCAGTGAGGTTGATACAGATGAGAATGCTGAGGCTTAGAGAAATTAGCTGTGTCCAATGCTGCACAGATAAACATGGCAGAGCTAGGTTTGAAAGTCACATCTGAGTCCAACAACGTCTTTCACAAATTGATCTCTCAGTTGACACTACTGGCTTCACTCTATTATCTGTGGCCAGAGTACTTTTTGTACTTAGCACCATCTGGCTATGGGTGCTCTTGGGTCTTATCCAAAATTACACCAACTTGGCTTCCTTGGTGGCACAGTGATTGAGAGTCCGCCTGCCGATGCAGGGGACACGGGTTCGTGCCCCGGTCCGGGAAGATCCCACATGCCGCGGAGTGGCTGGGCCCGTGAGCCATGGCTGCTGAGCCTGCACGTCCGGAGCCTATGCTCCGCAACGGGAGAGGCCACGACAGTGAGAGGCCTGCGTACTGCAAAAAAAAAAAAAAAAATTACACCAACTGAAATTAAAAATTACATGTGCCATACATAGAACACGACTTAATATAGGGGTACACCAATAGAATGCTACAGATGAATTAGGATTTTTAGCTAGAAAATTATCTGATTCAATCTGAAAAAAAGTTGAAAATTGCTTTTTTCTTTTCTTCAATATTTTAAAGTTAGTTTTAGAAATGCTTTCACGTGCAGTATTTCAAGTTGATTTTGCATCTCACCACAACACTGTGAGGTAGGTAAGTCTGGTATTACCATTCTTATTTTTGTAGCTGAGGCTCACATATGTTGAGGAACCTGCTTAATGTCCTAACAACTAAGAAATGTAATCAGGACCTCAATCCTCCATTTGTGTACTCCAATTCAAACCTTTTCATGTACTCCTTCATTTTTTTTTTCATTTATCTTACTTTTATATTTTCTACCACTTATAGAGACTGCACCAAGCACCATGAAAACAAAAACTGAGCAAGATCCAGCCTCATCTTTGAAATGGCTGGCATTTTAGAGAAAGGAAAGGCCAGTGACGAGATTGGCATAGCACCTCATGCTGGATGCTCAGATGGCAATTTGGACATCAGGGTAGCATAACCAGTGCTGTGGAGAGAGATTGGAAAGTGTCACTGAGCTTGTGGCATTTCAGTGGGCCAGTGGATGTGTTTGGGCAAAAGAGGTGATGAACGTTTAAATAAAGAGCATCTACAAAGGAACTGGCATTTGGTGGCCAGTGAAAAGGCGGTGTGTTAGGAGCTGAAGAGCACTCCAGAAGGTGAAGGAGATGAGAACAGTCATAGATATACCGTCTGGAGTTGAGATGGATTGCGTGTGCCGCACTTAAGGGTCTAGAATTTATCCTGTAAATCTGTGTTTGAACTTCGCCAAATATTGGAGGGCTGTGGATCTATTCTCAGAAATCCATGAGCACTTTCTGGTTATGATGATATTTAAGCATAAAATATCACAGGTATATGCTGGATCAGATGGAGAGCTACCTTGGATGAACTTGACTCAGATCATACTCACTAGAATTTGTGCCACTGACGTTTTGTGTTGAGAATAGTGTTCATGCCAAGTATGTCACGATGAGGTCATGAAAAGTTTCACAGGAGTTTGAATGGAGAACAGGTATGTGGAGACCAAGTCATTGCAGTGAACATGGGAGTATCACCTTGGTGTCATCAAAAGAATGTGGAATCTGTTTGTCAAAACAATAGTCACATTGTGAAAGATGTCCTTTGCACAGCCTGTCCCGTTACCTACTGTATCGTCACAGTTTATTGGCAGTAAGTGTTGGAGTAACGACTGAAGAATTTTTCCGTTCTCCTTGCAGAATGATTTATATTAGAAATCCAGCACGTATTTAAGTAATGGAACAATGGCTGTTGTACTTTCAAGTGAATAAGACAATGTGACTAATTTATCCAGACATTTGATCAAAAGTGATTTTGAGGATTGCTTACTGGCATTTTTGATTAACTATAAGATTATCCTGAACTAATAAACCACTTATTAAGATGCTTATTACTCTTTAGTATACCATTAACATCAAACAAGAATTCTTGGTGTTGTTATTATTTTAAAAATGCTAAACATTAAATATAGAATTGAACCGAAGGCCATGGTTTCCTCCCCATCATCATCCCCATCATTCAGTTTTAATGAAACAGCACCATTCACATTAAATATATGATTTTAATGTGATGTTGGTTTGTAGTTTTATTTGTATTAATATGAAGTTGGATTTGCTTTTTAGTTAAATAAGAGTATAAGAATATTGTGCTTACACATAAGTTTGTTTTTAAACATACAAAAATAAGAATAACAAGAATGATACAATATAATCTGAGATGACACTAGAGATGCAAGAACATTATTTTGTTCTTTAAAAAGGGATATGATCATTTCTAAGATTTAGACGCAAGTAAGAGTTATAATCAGAGGACTTTTAATATATGACCATACTTTTGTTGCAGATAAAACACTGATGACAGTGTGGATAACACATAGGGAGGGAAGTTGGAAGGTGGGAGACTGGCTAAGAAGATGATACAGCAGTGGGGTGGGGAGAAGAGATGCCATTAATAGGCTTTTCTGCAACAGAATAGAACACATTTGTGACTGGGGTGGTATCAAGGGTGTTGCTGAGATGGACCAGTAAGATACAGATTACACCATACACACACATGCATGCACACACACACACACATACACACCAAGCACATCCTAGCTGAGAAATCAAGGAGAAAAAGAATTGATGAGGGACCAACTGGGTGAAGCTAAGTTCCTTTCAGCTCTAACATTCCATATGTGATTTTGTGGTATAGAAATAATATTACGAGTTTTTTTTCCTTTTCAATCATTTGCATGAAGAACATCATATATTTTCTCTAAGGTCTTTTCTCAAATTTGTACTTTAAAAACTTTCAGTCAAAAGTTAGCTATTGGACAGTTCTGGTTCCAGGTAAGATGGAGAAAACACACTCCACTCCTTTCCTCCCAGTGGAGGAAATCAAAATGCTGAACAGAATGCACAGAGCAGCTATCCGATGATTCTGAAAAGCAAATATTAGCAGGCATATTGGGGGAGGGGAACCAAATGGTTCTAAGTATGATTGATCTGGTGGTGAATTCCTTTTCTTTCTTTCTTTTTTCTTCTGTATCTCCCAGTCTGTACTCCAAGCCAATATGGATCCTGGAATGGTGCTCCAGGCAAGGACAGACAGACCTCCAAGGAAAACTGTCATTCTGGTCTGAGGAGTGGAAAGGAGAGAGAGAGAGAGGGAGAGAGAGAGAGGAAGGAAGGAACCCCATACATCAATGGATCCCAATTCTGTGGCTGCAATCCCATGTCAACTGTGGAGTGGGATCTGGGAAGGCATCTAAAACTCCGAGGGGGGGAACATTTCTCTCTTCAGAGAATGTCTGAAGAGTGTGGGCAAAATCTTCATTATGTTTCTTTCCTCTTTCTGTCCTCCTATAGACAGACACTTGAAGTAAGTGTGTGGCAGACAGGAAAACAAAAACCCTGGCTGTCTAGCCAGAGGGCCAGGAAGTCAGATGCCCGGGAGCCAGAGACCGAGGATGAGAATGAGAGAGGGGAGCTCAAGAAAGTGATGCCCCAGCTTGTATATGAACTCTTGGCCTCACCCCCCCGAGCGTGCATGGAATTGACCCAAAACAACATGCCAAAGTTTTGAGAACTATGGAGTAGACAATCCCCCAGGATTCAAAGTTGCCAGTGAGTTGTGGAGACACAAAATAGACCTGAATATCATTGCAAAGTCTTCAAAAACTGAACTGGCATGAGAATCATAGCTCATAGAAAGCATGTTGGAACATGCATTCTGAAACACCTGCATCGATTACCTGGCAAAGCAAAAAACCAAACCTCAACATCCCCAGAAGATTTAAACATGGCCCATAGCCTCATAACAATATTCAAAATGCCCAGTATGCAACCCCAAATTACTCAACATGTGAAAAACCAGGAAAACCTAACAGAATCTCAATGGAAAAGATTATGAATGTCTGTCAACTCTAAATGACCAGACGTTTAAATCAGAGAATTTAAAGCAGCCATTATAACATGGTCCAAGAAGTAAGAGCAAATGCTCTTGGAACAAATGGAAAGACAGGAAGTCTCAGGAGAGAAATAGAAGTTATTAAAAAAGAGGACAAAATGGAAAGTTTAGACCTGTAAAATAGAATAACAGAAATGAAAATAATTCACTAGATGGGCTCAATAGAAGGATGGAGATGACAGAGGAGTTGACTTAAAGATAGATCAATGGAAATTATGCTTTATAAACAAAAGAAAAATGTTGAAAAAATCATCAGAGCCTCTGTGGAACAAGATCAAAGGTCCACCATTCATGTCAACAGAGTCCTAAATAGAGAGGAGAAAAACTGTTCCATGGAAAAAAAAAAATTGGTGAAACAATGAGCAAAACTTCCAAATTTTGGTGAAAGACATAAACTTACAGATTCAAGAAATTTAGTGAACTCCAGACAGGATAAATTTAAGGAACCCCACTAGACACATTAAAATCAAACTTGAAAAAGTAGAAAAGACAAAAATTTTGAGAGAAACCAGAGAAAAATAAGACATCATATATGGGGGAGAAAACCATTAGAAAGATTAAACTATTTTTATCAGACCAGAAGACAGTGGAAGTATTGTCTTTTTTAAAGTGCTGAAAGGTAAGTACAGTCAGTTCTGATGGTCATAACTAGCAAAGTATCTTTCAGAAATAAAGGCCTAGGAAAGACATTCTCAGATGAAGACAGACTAAGAGAATCTGTTACCAGCTGACTTGCTCTAAGACAAGCATGACCCATTTGAATTTTCAGATTTGAAAATTCTTTGTTGTGGGGGCTGTTTTGTGCATTGTAGGATGTTTGGCAGCATCCCTGGACTCCACATACCAGATGCCAGTAGATACTACCTTCCTCCAGTTCTGACAATAGAATATGCCTCCAGATACTGCCCTTGGGAGGTAAAATAGCACCCAGTTGAGACCCACTGCTCTAAGATGAATGTTCAAGACAAGTTTTTAGTTAAAACTTCGGAAATAAGAGAAGAGCAACAACAAACATAAATATATGAGTCAATGCAATAGATGATCTTTCTCCTCCTAAGGTCTCTAAGATATGTATGATGACTAAAAGCAAAATCTTTAATAATGTCTAATGGGAATTTTCAATGTACATAGATGTAATACATGACAACAGCAAGATAAGGTGAGGAGAATAAAAGAGACATATATGGTGGTAAATTCCCACATTCTACCTGAGGTGGTAAAGTATTAGTTCTAAGTAGACTAAACAATCGGTATGTTTATTGTAATCCCTATAACAACCACCTGAAAGACTATATAAAGAAACATAGTCCAGAACCCAATAGATAACTTAATTAAAATTGAAATCTAAAAAATGTTGAAATACTTCAAAAGACAGTAAGAAAGGGGAAACAGAAAAAACAAAAGGAACAAGCAGAAACCAATAAAATACCCAAACATATCAATAATTACATGAAATATACATGGCTTCCACATACCAATTAACAGGAGGCCTAACTAAGTGTGGATTACAAGAAATCCACTTTAAATATAAAGGTATAGTTAAATTAAGAGTATGGAAACACTAATCAAAAACAATAATATATAACATGCAAACACTAATCAAAAAGAGCTGAAATGGCTATATCCCTATCAGACAAAGTAGAAGTCAGAGTAAGGTAATTAACAGGGATAAAGAGGACATTAGGTAATGATAGAAAGATCAACTTGTTGAGAAGCCGTGACAATTCTGAATATGAAAGCACCCAACAAAACAGCTTTGCAAGAAGCAATACTGATAAAACTGAAGGGAGAAATGAGCAAACTCCAGTTACAGTTGGGACACTACAACACTTCTCTTGGTGATTGACAGAACTTGTTAACAGGAAATCAGCAAGTGTATAAAAGAAGTGAACAACAGCACAATCAACATGAACTAATTGACTTTTATCAAACACTTCACACAACAGCAGCTGAATAGGTGTTCTTTTCAAAGTCACATGGAACAGTCATCAAGAGAGACCATATCCTGAGTTGTAAAACAAAACTGAATAAATAGAAATCGTATAAAGTATGTACTTTAACTGTCATTGAATGAAACTAGAAATTAATAATGGAAAGATATCAAGAAAAATCCCCAAACACTTGGAAATTAAATGACACACTTCTAAATAGCTCTTGAGTCAAAGAAGAAGTTTCAAGGGAACTTGGAAAGTATCTTGAATTGAATGAAAAGATAACATATCAAAATTTGTGGAGCAGCTGAACTAGTGCTTAGAGGAAGTTTATAGCACAAAATGCCTGTAGTAGAAAAGAAGTGGGGTAGGCAGAATAAAGGTGTCCAAAAGAAAACCACATCTTAATACATGAAACTTGTGAATAGGTAATGTTACATGGCAAAGAAGAATTAAAGCATCAGGTGGAATTAAGATTGCTAATTGGCTGACATTTACTTATTTATTGCTGATAAAGCAGTTTTATTTTTTTCTTCCACTTTTATAATTGACACACAGCACTGTATACATTTAAGGTGTACAGCATAATGAATTGGCTTGTATACATCATGAAATGATGAGCACGATAAGTTTAGTGGACATCCATCATCTCATATAGATACAAATCAAAGAAATAAAAAAATTTTTTTCCTTGTCATAAGAATTCTTAGGATCCCTCTCTTAACAACTTTCATATATGATATATAGGCAGTGTTAATTATTTTAATCATGTTTTTCATGACATCCCTAGTATTTATTTATCTTATAACTGGAAGTTTGAACTTTTTGACTGCCTTCATCCAATTCCCCCTCCACTTACTCCTCACCTCTGGTAACCACAAATCTGATCTTTTTCTGAGTTTATTTGTTTGTTTTTGAAGTATAATTGACCTACAAACTCTGTTAGTTCCTGGTATACAACATAGCGACTCAATATCTCTATACGTTTCAAAATGATCACCATGATGCATCTAGTTACCATCTGTCACCACACAAAGATATTACATAATTATTGACTAAGTTCCTTATACTGTACATTTCATACCCATGACTCATTTATTTTGTAACTTAAAGCTCGTACATCTTAACTTCCCTCACTTGTTTCTCTTATTCCCCACCGCTCCCCTGGCAACCACCTATTTATTCTCTGATCTGTTTTGCAGTTTGTTTACTTGTTTTCATTTTTAGATTCCACGTATAAGTGAAATCATACAGTATTTGTCTTTCTCTGACTTATTTCACTTAGTGTAATACCCTCTAGGTCCATCCATGTTGTCACAAATGGCAAGATTTCATTCTTTTTTTATGACTGAGTAATATTTCATTGTATGTGTGTATATATATATATATATATATATATATATATATATATATAATATTTCATTGTATATATACATCTTCTTTATCCATTCATCTATTAACTGGCAGTTAGGCTGCTTCCATATCTTGGCTCTTGTAAATAGCGGTGCAATGAAGATGGGGTGCATATGTCTTTTCAAATTAGTGTTTTCATTTTCTTTGGATAAATACTCAGAAGTGAAATTGCTGGATCATATGATAGTTCTATTTTTAATTTTTTGAGGAATCTCCATACTGTTTTCCACAATGGTTGTACCAATGTACATTCCCACCAACAGTGCATGAGGGTTCCCTTTTCTCCACATCCTCACCAACACTTGTTATTTGTTGTCATTTTGATGACAGCCATTCTGACAGGTATGAGGTGATATCTTGTTGTTTTGATTTGCATTTCCCTGATGATTAGTGATGTTGAATATCTTTTCATGTGCCTGTTAGCCATCTGTATGCCTTCCTTGGAAGAATGTCTATTCAGATCCTCTGCCCATTTTTTTGCTAATTAGCTGACTTTAAAATAGAGAGGTTATTCTGAATTGTCCAGGTGGCCCAATGTAATCACAAGGGTCCTTATAAGTGGAAGAAGACAAAATAGAGAGAACCAGAGAAATGGCAGCATGGGAAAGACGACCTGCCATCACTGGTTTTGAAGATGGAGGAAGAGGGCCATGAGTCAAAGGATGTCAGTGCCCTCTGGAAGCTGGGAAAGGCTGATCATCTCCCAGAGGTTCCAACAGGAAGGCAAGCCTGCCAACACCTTGATTTTAACCCAGTGAGACACATTCCAGACTTCTGGCCTCTAGAACTGTGAGACTGCGATTTGTACTTCTTTAGCCACTAAATATGCAGTTGTTACAGAACCCTAGGAAACTAACATAAGAAAAAAGTGTCAAACTGATGACCTCTGCTTTACCCTGAAGAAACTGGAAAAGGAAGAACAAATGGAATGCAAAAAGGAGTAGAAATAAAGTAATAAATATAAGTGAAGAGATCAATTAAATTGAAGACAGAAAGATAATTGAGAAAATCCATGAAAATAAAATACGTGTTTTATAAAAGGTCAATTACACTGCTATTGAGCCAGTGGACCATTGCTGGATTCTTCCTCCTTATTCATGCCCCTTTGAGTTGTGTGTTCTGTCCCTTGCAGCCAAATACATCTAAATTCAACATGTTATGAAGGTGAGTGCTTTTCTACTGGGGTATGACTGACCAGGGACAAATGCTATTTCTCAGGAGGAGAGTATAGAACGTTAACAAGTTATGCTCTATGTGTAACACACTCAGGGGTACCTTCCCTGGATAAAGCGCTGGGCAACTCTTGTCTCTAATGGGCAAAACAATAGGAGTTCTTAAAATCTTTGCAGCTGAGAATTCACATCTCCTCAAACACCATATTATAAATAGCCATAAAGCATGGTTTAATTATACTCTGGGTATATAATGCATTAAATAAAATTTTGTGGACTAAATTAGAACTCCAATTATCTTGTATTATCCAGTTACTATGAGGTAACGTATTTCAAATTATAAAACACAAGGTTCTTAGCAAATTTTTGAAACACAACTTATTTTCACTATGTATTATTATTTTTTATTTTTTCTTTTATTTTCTTTTCTTTTTTTTTTGCGGTACACGGACCTCTCACTGTTGTGGCCTCTCCCGTTGCGGAGCACAGGCTCTGGACGTGCAGGCTCAGCGGCCATGGCTCACGGGCCCAGCAGCTCCGCAGCACGTGGGATCTTCCCGGATCGGGACACGAACCTGTGTCCCCTGCATTGGCAGGCGGACTCTCAACCACTGCGCCACCAGGGAAGCCCTCACTATGTATTATTCATTGCTCAAGTGAGGAGTACTTTATAGGATTATGACAGGATTTTAGAAAATAGAGACGCATTGAGGATTGATGAAGCTGGGAGGACTCCATGAGGCCAAGAATAAGGGAAAGAAAGAAACTGATTCCTATCCTAACTGGGTTTGTTGGTGGGAGGGATGCTAATGTCACTCATTAACATTGGGAATTCTGGAAATGATTAGATTTTCAAGAGAGTTGATGAGTTGGGTGTCGGACAGGTGTTTGCCATGCTGGCGGTATTTAGTGGAGAGGGGGATAAGCAGGACTGGGGCTGGCGGGAGGTCTGGGTTGAAGATTCACATATAGACTTCATGAGAGTCAGAGGGATTGGCAATACCAACCAGAGAGCACATAGAGGACAAAGGACCAGACAGCTGGGGGAATGTCTCCATTTTATGGAGGAGGCGGAGAAAGATGCCAAGGGGACTAAAAGGAAGGATAAGGAGGATGACTTCATGAAAGCCAAGGGGAAAATAATTTTGAGAAGGAAGCAGTGGTGCCCGTGTTGAATGCCAGGGAATGTGAATTTCCATGGATTCAGATCAAGGTCATTGGATGTGACAACCCCAGGTGAGCACTGGCCATGGAGTTGGACAGCTGGAGTAGGTGTGTGTGAGTGTGTGTTTGTGGGGGGATCAGTGGTTTTTGTGTCCTACTGTTCAGAGTAGAGGTGACTCTGGAACCACAGAGAGCATGTGGCTGGCAAGGGAAAGAAGTGTTTTGTGATAGTGTGCAAATGACTGAGCCTGGGTGGTGTTTGGTGGGACTGGGGGCCGGGTTGGGGCAGGTGACAGAGAGGGTGAGGAGGTAAGGGCATGACAGACTGAAAGCACAGAAAGTGGAAGAGACAAGCAGGTGGTGAGACCCTGGGTGACATGGTAAGGTGGGCAGCAGGGGCGTCTGCATCAAGATTACAGTAGAGGAATTAACCCTGAGCAGGTAAACCACTCTTTCTAAAACGAAGAGTGACTATGGGATATCAGGGATGGCAGCACAGTTGTGGCTTAAGGATGGAGTGAGGGTTCACTGGCACACTTGAGGGGAAGGGAGGTCTAGACAGAGCAGGCTCAGGCTGCAACAAGGAGGGTTTGGTAGCAGTAACACCCTGCACTGCTGAGGTTTGGGAGGAAAGGAGAGGGTAGGCAATGAGGGTGAGGGAGGGGACTGGCAGGACTCCCAAATCCTTGTCTTTGTCACTCCACTTCAAATTCATCATCTTCTATGGCCTCTCCTCAGTGGGCTTCACAGACTGGGGTTCATCTGGCACATATTTCTGTCTTTTTACTACTCACAGTTCTGCTCCTTTGTTACCTCATGGTCCAAGATGGCTTCCAGTGCACCAGCCATTTCACTTGTATTTTAGGCAGCAGGAAGGAGAAAGAGAGGAAAAAGGTGAGCCCCCTCTTTTTTAGGTAGACTTCCTAGAAGTTCCCCAAAACACTTTGGTTTTTATCACATTAGCCATGACTTAGTCAGGGGCCACACCAAGTCGTGAGTGAGGCTGAGAAATACTTGCTGCCCAGAACAGAATCAGAGCTCAATGACCAGGGAAGGGGAGGGCAAGGGGCTTGGGTTAGGCTCCTGCATGCTTTGTCATATTTTCATATCATACTCACAAGTGGGTTCTTTGATGACCTTCTGCCAGTGAGGAGATTTATCACTGGTCAGTGCCTGGGCTGGGTCTCTGGCCCAGGTGGTCTGGCCCTCACACCACACCCGTACCCAAACTGTGAGGGTCCTGCCTGCTGGGCTGGCCCACAGCCAGGTGCAGGGTTACCTGTCTCACTTGGCTCTGGGGGGCCTTGCTCTGGGGCTCTGTGCCTGTCTGTGCCACTCTCTGGGAGGTTACTCTGCAGGCCTTGGACAGCTGAGTTTGTGATACTTGGGTTCCCTTGCTTCCTGGGTCAGCCTGAGGTGGTGTCTGCAGCAGACCACGGGTTCTTTCTTTCAAATTCAGGGTGGGATCAAAATAACTGGCTTTCAGACGCATCTCCCAGAGATGGAGGTTTCCTTCCTGATCCTCAGAGGCCTGTCAGTGGGAGGGGTTCCTTGGGGGCTGGGGCAAGCTGCAGCCAACTCCCTCTCCTCCTGCCCAGCTCTGATCCTGGAATGCTCAGCCATCTGGATTATTCTCTAATGAAAGTCCCCGAGAATCATTCTTGCAGGAGGAATAGTTGGTCTGTTTATTTCTGAAACTTCTATTGTTGTTGTTGTTGTTGTTGTTGTTGTTTTTCGGTACGCGGGCCTCTCACTGCTGTGGCCTCTCCCGTTGTGGAGCACAGGCTCCGGACACGCAGGCTCAGCGGCCATAGCTCACGGGCCCAGCCGCTCCGTGGCATGTGGGATCTTCCCAGACCGGGGCACGAACCCGTGTCCCCTGCATCGGCAGGTGGACTCTCAACCATTGCGCCACCAGGGAAGCCCTGAAACTTCTATTTTTACAGTGGTTATGGGGAAAGTGAGGCCCGGTCACATCAAGTGCCATGCATGGGAGCCAGGGCTCAGTCTAAGTCATCGTAGGTGATCCTGACAGCTTGCCAGTGCATTCGAGCTGTGTTTCCCTGCCTCATGCGACCAGGGGATAATTTCTCCCTGATGTGTGCAAGTGTGCGTGTGTGTATGCATGTGTGTGCGTCTGTGTGTATGTCTGTGCACATGTGCATGGGTGTGTGGGATGGCCATCTTTGTCCTTACAAAGGGGCTGGGCCTCTGGTTCCTGTAAAGCCAGCAGAGAGCAGGTGCAGGAGGAAGTGCCTGCCCGGGTCAGGAAGGTGGGCTTGGAGGCCATGTCCCTGGACTTCTGTTGATCTCCTAGGTGAGTAGCCGGGCAGGTGAGCAGCCGGGCAGGTGAGCAGCCAGGCAGGTGAGCATACAGCTTCCACAGGAGCTTTTGCGTTAGTGTGGGGTCACACGCATCCCTACTTTGACCAGAGCCACTTGGGTTGGGGGCAGGTTTGTTTTGACAGGTCTGGACCAGAGCTTCCAGATTTCATGGCCTGGAGGAGAGGAGACCCTGGCAGGTGGGGCAGCTGAGGCATGATGGACTCCTTTCCAGGGTCCCAGTGGGTCTGAACTCAGGGCCACTGGCATCCTGGGAATGCTTTACTCAAGGGGGCATTTGCTCGGCATGTGTGTCAGGGAGATGTGGGTGTTCCCTTTTCTGATGTTTTGTGGGCACAAGACTCCTCACAGAGAACCAAACCTGAATCTTCCTTATTGGAATACTTACTTTTCCTAGATTATATGTGGGTTTATTTCATGCTGGGGGCATGGGGGTGGTGCCCAGCAGACTGGGCACCTGTACCCATTGATACAGGTACACCCTCCAAAACATGCTTCCCTCCCTCCCCCTAAATGCACACATGTAATTTTTTTTTTTTTTTTTTTTTTTTTTTTTGCGGTACACGGGCCTCTCACTGCTGTGGCCTCTCCCATTGCGGAGCACAGGCTCCGGACGTGCAGGCTCAGCGGCCATGGCTCACGGGCCCAGCCGCTCCGCGGCATGTGGGATCCTCCCAGACCGGGGCACGAACCCGTGTCCCCTGCATCAGCAGGCGGACTCTCAACTGCGCCACCAAGGAAGCCCTACACATGTAATTTTTAAGAAGGAAAAGTCATCCAGCCAAAGGGAGGTGGAACAAGGGTTGAGCCAGCAAGAGGTTGTGTGTGTGTGTGTGTGTGTGTGTGTGTGTGTGTATGTCAGGCTCTGAGTCTGTGGGAAAAGGAGGGCTGTCCAAGTTGGGAACCTGACATCCGTCTGGGAGGGGCTGTAGGAGCTCCTTCCAGCCCAGACCCCACCCCCTGCCCCACTCTCCTTCCTATCTGCTCCACGCAGGCTAAGAGCAGGGTGGCGGCTGGCAGGAAACCCCAGAACTCCTATTCTTTGCTACCCTGAACAGTTACTTGAGCGACTGGCAGCCCTTCCTTGGACAGCTGAAAAGTAGCTGGTGATGCCAGTAGGTTAGACCAGGGCTCCTCTAAGGGTGGGCCCTGGAACAGCCACATTGGCCCTTGGGAGCTGTTTAGAACTTCAGGACCTCAGGCTCCACCATCATCTATCTGCTGGGTGGAAACTGCAGCCGTGGGGCGTGCTTTAATAAGCCCTCGGCAATCTTGAGTCAGCTGAAGTTTGAACATCACCTTAGGGGTTGGGGTTTGGGCTGGGGTCCCCTCCCCTGACCTACAAGCCGAATAGTGCAGAAGACCTCAGTCCCCCAGTGATTCCTCGCCTGGCCCGCCTCTCCTCCAGCCCAGTGTCTGCTGGCAGGGCTGTGGGCCGTGGGCAGACCTGAGGCTGCCCCGCCAGACACTCCAACAGCAAGAACACATGTCTCTCCTCTTCCAGGCCTCAGACTGTCCACCAAAGTAGACACAAATTACAGTCTTTGGGGTCTGGGGCAAACTCCCAAGAGGCCAGCCACAAACAGAAACCTTTTCTCTTTTTTTAAAAAGTTTTGTTCATCTTCAATTGCGGGCACATTTCCAATGCTTAGTCCAAAATACAGGCCTGTATGTTTGGTATGTAAGTAACCCTTGCCTTGATTTGCCACACAACAGCTCTGGGATGACACTTGGTTGATGTGCTCCTCTCCTGGCATAGGGGTGGCTTTGGGAGGGGTGGCATCTTCTAGGCCAAGCTGACTTTTCTTCCCTGGCCTCCAAGGGATTTTTCTTCTGCCTTGGGGGTATCAGCCCCAACTGTTCCCACCATGCTGTCTACTGAGCACCTATGAAGAGTAGAGTCCTTCTCAAGCCTCATTTGATTTAGTTCTCATGCTTGGAGTATAGACTGGAGCCCAGCACCATGGGGGCCAAGCGGAGGGGCCTCTGGCTGCCCTTGATTGGTGGTTCTCAGAATGCAGTCCTAGGAGAAGCGGCAGCAACACTGGGGAATGTGCTAGAAATCCAAACCCCCAGCCCCCCTCCTCCTAACTGAGTAAGGAATTCCAGAGTGGGCCCACTAGGGGATTCTGTCGCACACTCAAGTCTGAGAACCACTGGCTGACACCAAACTGTCGATGTTTGCTTTTGCCCAGTGTCAACCATGCAGCCACATGGCCCCTTCCCCTCCGCCCTGCAGGATTACAGATGGGTCTTCCGATGGAAGATCATCACTCAGAAGGGGTCCCTCCCCATCCAGGCCTGCCTTTTTGAGAAATTGGGAAAGAAATACGGGAAAGAAATAAGTGGAGGGGATGGAGGAGGAGAAAACACAATTCCCGGAGCAATAAAACCTCGAAAACTGTTGTGGGAAAGTTTCCCAGTCATGGTGGATTAAAAATATGTGTCCAGATGAGCCTTCCTAAGTAGCAAAGAGTGTCTGAAAGCGAGGCGGAACACTAGGAACTTCGGCTGTGGTTGGGCTCTGAGAAGGTTTCCTAACACATCTGTCAGTGCTCTCTGAACTGACGCGGGCTGCTTCCAACCTGCTAACTGCGTGTGCATGCCACACACACACACACACAGACACACATGTGCACACAGACATAGGAACAAACACACACACCGATGTAGATACACACATACACACTCAGATATGCACAAGCACACAGGCACTATATACATGCACACACAGAGACACATGCACAAACACATCTATAGACACACATATGCACAGCCACACATATACACACACACATGCACACTCAGATACACACAGACACCCGCACAGACTCACACACAGTGGCCAAAGACTGGATCCGGGGCTCCCTTTCTAGCTCAGCTGAATTGCCTTTTATCAAAACAAATGCTGTGTCTCTCACCCTTCAGTCTCTGCCCGGGCTCTTCAACACACCAGGGCCACAAGGGGTTGGGGCATACCAGGAAAAGTCGAAACAGATGTTGTGTCCAGTGTCACCCACAGGATCAGTGGCACTGATTTCCAGGAGGCATGGTGACAGAGACTGGCTGCCACTGGGACTCGGAAAGTGGCAGGAAAGGTACCTGGTGTGGGATGAAGCCTGGATTCCGTCCTGGGGAATGAGAAATCCCACGTGGGAAGCTCTCAGCCTCCAGTGGATTCCGGGTGGGAAAGAAGCCAGACGCTTGGCCTGGTCTCGGCAGAACCCGGTGGGGGCGGGCAGCTGCGCCTGGGTCTGGGAACACGGCATGCTCGCACTTCCTGCAGTGCTGTAGGAAGCACTGTAGAGCAGAGGTGGCGACATTTGGAGCCTCCAGAAAAGAGCCTGCGTTTGTCCAGGCAGCCAGTGCTGACTGCGGTGGGAGTGGATGTTCCTTACAGGAGGTGTGGCAGGCTGCTGAGGCCTGAGTCCTGGCCCAGGTCGTTTACATCTTCTGGTCTCTGCAGTTCTGCATACTAGATTTTAGATTGGTTTGAGTTGCTAAAACAAACAGGTTTAATATTAAATGGAGAAACTTAAAATCCCCTAAAGGTTTAGGTGGAGTGTGACTGTTAGTAGCAAGTCTGTGATTTCGGGTCCTGTATGTAGGGAACATTCCTTCACTTCTGAGGGTTCTGCTTCTCACACCTTGAGGGAGCTCCTTGCAAGGGGAGGGCACCTCCTGGGCATTATCTAGGCTCTGAGGCTGGTCCCCCTTGCACAAGGGCTTGGTGAGCCAGGTATGGTGGCTGAAGGGTGGGGCGTGCAGACAGGCCAGGATCTTGAGGCCATGGGGTTTTGCTTTCTACTCAGTTGGTGCTGAGACTTTGGAGAAGGTTCCAGAATGATCCATAGGTTCTTTGCATCTCTTTCAGCCCGAGTGTCCTGTGATAGCCATTACGCCCCTGAAGACAGTGGAAGAGAATAGCCGTTCAGTTGGGGTGGTCTTGGTTCTCAGAAACCTGGGGTCTCAGCCTGGCTGTGGCCATGGTGCTCCATCTCTAGGACAAAGTCTCCAGCTTCTCCTAGTTCTAGAATGTGTACTTCTACAAATGCCAGGGCTCCATGGAGTCCCACCGCCTCAGCACTTTCTGAACCCCAAGCTCCTTTGTGTGGAATCTCCAGTATTGGACGTACAGTAACTGCCCTGGGTGGAGTTCTGGACCCAGACCTCAGTTTTGGTCTTATTCTGAAACTTCTTTTCATAAGGCTGTGAGGGGTCAGGAGTAAAAATGGTGACCCTGGAGGGTCACAGAGTACCCTGAATCTAGTGTTTTCATCCACTCGAGGTGATGTCTTCCTGTCTCACTTTGCTGTTGGGGACATGATGCTGGATGGTATAAACCTGACTTCTTTAGCTGGGGTCCTCCAGGCTCACACGTGGTGGGTGGCTGACTTCAGAGCAGGGGCAGTCATTCTTCAAGATGGGGGTGATGCTCGGCAGCTGACAACTCATCCAGGTAGGCGACTCATCAGGAGGGAAGGAAGAACCCCAGGCCTGCAGGGCAGCCTCTTCACAGGATGGAGGTCCATGTCGGGTGGTAGGTCTGTTCTAGTAACTCAGAACTCTCTGCAGCCTCTCTCAAAGTCTAAGGCAGAATTTGGTGTCCCTGAACTGTGCTGAGGTGGGCCTTCCAGAGGCTGCAGGTCTTGGTGATAGGTGGGCTGAATGTGGTCGTCACTTAGTGGGCTTCAGGGACGAGTGAGAGTCTGATGGAAACCCTAGGGGTGGGTGTTCCCAGGCAGGGGTCTGGGAAGTGAGAGGTTTGTGCTGCCTTCCTCTTGGGAGCAGGTTTTCCTGTTTCTACCAAGCTGGGAAGGTGGGCCAAGCTGGGAAGGTGGGTATGTTGGGCCATCATAACAGAGCACCACAGACGGGGTGGCTTAAATAACAGAAATGTATTTTCTCACAGTCCTGAAGTCTGGAAGAACAAGATCAATGTGTGAGCAGAGCTGGTTTCTCCTGAGGGCTCTCTCGTTGGCTTGCAGACGGCCGTCTCCCCCTGTGTCTTCACAAGGTCTTCCCTCTGTGCGTGTCTGCGTCCTAATCTCTTGCTCTCTTAAGGACACGAGATGTGTTGGAATAGGGCCCATCCTAACGACCTCATTTTACACTAACCACCTCTGTAAAGGCCCTGTCTCCATATAGAGTCACATTCTGAGATACCGGGAGTTAGGACTTCAACATATGGATTTTGGGGGACACCCTTCAGCCCATAACGGTGAGTGGGCCTGTTTGAGAGGGTACCTGCCCCCTACCTCCTCCAGCACTCAGTCCTGCTCTCAGAAAGTGCCTGATCTACAGCTCCCCAGAAAGAGACAGAGAGACAGAGACAGAGAGGTACCATCTCTCCACCCCATGCTGTGTGCTCATGCACGGAGCCTGTTTAAAGGGAAGCAGATACTCCCTGCACTCTCGGTCTCACACAGAGTCTGTTTAATATGATTGACCTTGACCATGCACACCTGCCCTGAGCCCACCCAGTTGTGAGTCACCCAACTGTGGTTGAGGCTTCCACCACTCTGAGCAGTTTCTCAGAGGGTCCCCAGCAGGATGCAGCCCCATCGTCCAGGGCTTTCCCATCTGCTTCACGGCCTCTGGCCTTTCGGTCTCTCCTTCCCCACTTCCCCACTTTCCTCAGCATCCAGACTGGTGTCTCAGAGGGCTTTGGGGGAACCCAAATAAGACACTGGACTACAGATGACATGCATCCCCCACCTCGGCTTTGAACTGTGGGGAAGCATTTGCTCATGTCCTTCACCGATAGCATCTTTTGGCCTCTGGTTGGCATTGACAGGTAACTGCCATGTTAAGTTTGCCTCTGCATCCTTTTGTTGAGGGTGACAATAAGAGTGGGACTTTATGGTACTAACTGAAGTTTCAACCTAAACACGACTCACATGGAAAATGGCCAGAGGGGCCCAATTATAGCAGATGAGTCAGAATGTGCTTTCTCTTTTTTTCCTTCTAATCCAGTTTTTTTTTAAACTTTAAAAAATGTGATAAAATATACATATCATAAAATTTACCATCTTATGTATACAGTTCAGTGGTACTAAATACATTCACATTATTGTGCAATAGTGATGACCACTATTCATCTCTGGAACTCTTTTCATCTTGGAAAACAAAAATGTGTCGCAGTTAAACACTAAATCCTGATGTACTATATAGCACAGGGAATGGTACTCAGTAATTTGTAATAATCTATAAGGGAAAATAATTTGAAAAAGAATATATATATATATACACACACACACACACACATATATATGCATGTATATATATATGTAAATATAGCAGAATCACTGTGCTGTACACCTGAAACTAGCATGACATTGTAAATTAATTGTTATTCTTCAATTAAATCAAAAACAAAACCCACAAAATCCTCCTTCTCTCCTCTCCCCAGCCCCTGGCACCCACCATTCAACTTTTTGTCTCTATAAATTTGACTACTCTCGGTCTCTTATATAAGCAGAATTTGTCCTGTTTCTGGTTTCTTTCCTTAGCATAATGTCCCCAAGCTTCATCCATGTTGGAGTAGGTCAGATTTCCTGCCTTTTTAAAGCTGAATAATATTCCATTGTATGGATATATCACATTTTGTTTATCTGTTTGTCTTTCAATGGATATTTGGGTTGTTTCCACCTTTTGGCTACTGTGAATAATGCTGCTATGTACATTGGGTGTACAGATAGCTCTTTGAGACGCTGCTTTCAATTTTTTGGATAAACACCCAGAAATAGAATTACTGGATCATATGTTAGAAAAATGTGCTTTTAATAATTTTTAAAGCTTATAAATATCAACAGTATCTGTTGGTCTTCGTGAAGACATCTTTAAACAAAGGATCTGTGGACATCAGCATGAGAAAAGCCACTTGTCCTGGTTTAGTTTCCCACAGAAGCATACCCAAGATGGTGACTTGGGTGCAGAAGGTTGCTTGGGATGTGATCCTGAAAAGGACTGTGCGGGTGGAAGGGAAGACCCAGGGACAAAGTGGGTGCCTACCACCTGGTTACACTACTGCCCTGTGCTTGGGTGAGCTGGGGCTATGGCCCACTAAGGGGAGGTGCTTCCCCTAGGCAAGGAAGACTCTCAGTGTCTCAGGGAATCCAACTGTCTGTGGGCTGTTTATTATCACCATGCACTAGGATTCAAAACAGTGTGGTGATTAGACACTGCTCCCCAGAAAAAACATGCTTGTTCCAAACAATGGCTCTGTTTGCTGTTGAGTTGTAAAAATATCTATGTCAAATTGACATGCAATACTACTTATGCTTTAGTCAAGATCATCTTCTACATGGAAGTTAATTTGGAGGACTCTGGTGACACGGTTGACCCAACACACGTTTCTTTTAAGAGGAAGCTCATAATGGCTCAGAATCATTTCCATTCCCTTTGCATGAGATGTGTGACTCCCACGGTCATACATGACCTTGTGTTTAAACAGTCATTTGAAATAGGCAATGATAACTCGGTGGTAAAAAAAAAAAAAAAAGAAATAGAACTAGAGTTATTGCAACTCTGTCCTAAGGGCATTTGCAATGACAGTGAAATCTCAGGACTAAGTGCAGATTTTAGTGGATTTGTTCCATGTCATGATTATTTCTGATATTTTTTTTTTCATAGAGAACAGAGCTGTAAACACATTCTCACATCCCTGACCCATGTTCTTGCTGTGAAATGGGTCCTGGTCCCAGGGCGGAGGTGTATGGTGTCTGGTGTTTGGTGTGTAGGATGAACCCAGAGCCGCAGCAGAGGGAGGCCCAGCTGTTATTATTATTACCTTAGCGGGGAATGAAGCCCTCCTGCCTCGTAAGGGCATTTTTCTCTGCCTGTGAAGGAAGATAAGGGGACTGTCCCCTTGGAAGGAGACCAAGGGAGCAAGTCAGGGCCCTGACACCCCTGAACTGTCCACCCTGGGGTGGTGTTTTGTGGATGACCTAACCTAGAAATTTTGTTTTTATGTGAATATATCTGTTCCTTCCACAAGCATTAACTGAGCTTCAGCTGTGAGCAGGTATTGTCTGGTGCTCATACCTGAAATAAATGTCACTTCTGTGCCAAACAAACTGTGATGAAGATGTGGCTTATATGCTCTCCAATGCCCATTTAAAGGTTCTTCCAGAGCAGGGAGCCTCCCCTCCAGGAGGAAAGTGTCTCTGTCCCCTCCCCCCACCTGCATCCTCTTAGGTCATAAACGGTCCTCAGTCACTTTTGTCCACAAGAACAACTGATCTGGATGTTAAAAACTGAGTAGGTGTGGCCTAAGATTGTTGGACTGTGAACTTCTTTTTTTCAGTCTATTGATATATATTCTTTTCTTCTTTTTTTTTTTTTACATCTTTATTGGAGTATAATTACTTCACAATGGTGTGTTAGTTTCTGCTTTATAACAAAGTAAATCAGTTATACATATACATCTGTTCCCATATCTCTTCCCTCTTGCGTCTCCCTCCCTCCCACCCTCCCTATCCCACCCCTCTTGGTGGTCACAAAGCACAGAGCTGATCTTGTTGTGCTATGCGGCTGCTTCCCACTAGCTATCTACCTTACGTTTGGTAGTGTATATATGTCCATGCCACTCTCTAGCTTTGTCACAGCTTACCCTTCCCCCTCCCCATATACCCAAGTCCATTCTCTAGTAGGTCTGTGTCTTTATTCCTGTCTTACCCCTAGGTTCTTCATGACAAATTTCATTTTTTTTCTTAAATTCCATATATATGTGTTAGCATACGGTATTTGTCTTTCTCTTTCTGACTTACTTCACTCTGTATGACAGACTCTAGGTCCATCTACCTCATAACAAATAGCTCAATTTTGTTACTTTTTATGGCTGAGTAATAGTCCATTGTATCATCGGATGAATGGATAAAGAAGATGTGGCACATATATACAATGGACTGTAAACTTGATGTAGCATCTCATCTGATCCTGGCCAGGCTGTGTCAGTGTGGAGTGGCAGTGGGCGCCTTCCACACCCTCCCGAGCCCCCGAGCTCGCTAGAGAGTTCCTGAATCTCCAGGGTAAGTGTGGCTAGAGAGAGGACGGAAACAAGGGTCTTCCTGTGAGGTGGCCACCCCTTGCTGGGGTTTGGGGCTCTCTGCAATCCCATCTCTGGGCCTCCTGGATGAGCTTTGGTGGATGCAGCTCTATGCAGGCTGGTTTCAGATGACTCCTACAGTCCCTGTGGTGCGGCTAACCTATGGGATTGCAGGCCCCTGTGACCCTCCCCTTCCACCAGCATGGAGGATGGCCCCTCTATCTCTCACCATGTAAATTTCCTTGGTGGGGGGCACAGACCCAGTCCTGACTGTAGGGAACACTTGTCATGCTCTCACCATGGCCCCTCTGAGCCTAGGATCCAGCAGTGTCACTCTTCCTTCACTCATCAGGCAGGTCAAGGTGTCCCCGATCAGATCTCCCTGTTCTCAGAGTAGGGGAGAAGCTGTGAGGGCCATGATCCAGCTTCATTACTGATTCCCTGACTATTTGGAGAAAGTGGTGGGTATGTCTCTTGGCCCACGTGTTTCACACCTGTTACATCTTGATGAATGGGATGAATACTGAGGCGTTAACATCTCATTCTCAGAGGGACACATGGCTGTATGTTAATGATGCAAAGGAATGAGATCCAGAGTAGACAATGGCTAGTGCTCTGAGGGTATGTGGACAGAGGCGGGAGAATCTTCCAGCTGGCCTTGGATATGGGAGGCCCTGGACTCGCAGTTGCATGAGAAGGGAACGGCAGAGAGAGGCAGGAACTGAGAACCGTGGGGGAGCACACAGACCCAGGCCCCTGAAGCCTAGGCAGGTGGTTGCAGGGGGTGGAAGGGTGGCAGTGACATTAGCTGCCACCAAGTAGGGTAACCGGGAGCAAGGCCTGGCTCCCCTGCACCGGTTCTGAGCCCTGCGTTTCCTAATGGAATGACCACAACTTCCTATCCTTTTAAAGTTCCAAGGTTATTCTGAGCCCCTTGGAGTAAAGAGGTTACATTAATATAACATGTTCTGCTTTTATTACAGGAGTGAAATGGGGTGGACACATTCACGGGTAGACACCCCAAGGCAATCGAATCGACTTCCACAATTTTAGTAGCATGGACCATTTTGGAAAACAAACAAACAAACAAAAAACTTTACCCTTGGGCTTCCCTGGTGGCGCAGTGGTTGAGGGTCCGCCTGCGGATGCAGGGGACACGGGTTCGTGCCCCCGGTCCGGGAGGATCCCACGTGCCGCGGAGCGGCTGGGCCCGTGAGCCATGGCCACTGAGCCTGCGCGTCCGGAGCCTGTGCTCCGCAACGGGAGAGGCCACAACAGTGAGAGGCCCGCGTACCACACACACACAAAAAAAAATGTAAGGGGGAGGGAAGATCAAGGGTAAAGTGTTTTTTTTTTTTTTTCTTTTGCTGTACGCGGGCCCCTCACTGTTGTGGCCTCTCCCATTGCGGAGCGCAGGCTCCGGACGCGCAGGCTCAGCGGCCATGGCTCACGGGCCCAGCTGCTTCGCGGCACGTGGGATCCTCCTGGACCGGGGTACGAACCCGTGTCCCCTGCATCGTCAGGCAGACCCTCAACCACTGCGCCACCAGGGAAGCCTCCCCCCCTTACTTTTTATTCATTTAATTTTTTTTTCCTTTTTAGAAATGTAAGAAAGAGCTTTGAAGTGTCCTAGAGCCTTGAGGTGGGAAGGGGTGGAATTCCTCTGTCTGAGTGCAGCAGGCATCTCTGTCCAGAGCAGATGGATTTGGGCACCGGCAACACTGGCAACAAATGTAGCCGAGTCCTTTCCTTTGATGTGAGAAGATTAAACGTCATGTCAAGTGCGAAGATTAAACATCACGTCAAGGGAGCGCTGGAAGCTTGACTGAAATGTGATAATAGGGAAGCCTGATACCTCAGGGCCAAAGCCTTATAAAGATAAAAATAGGATTATTAATGACAGCTTCCAGTTAAAAAAAAATGTCTGAAGATGTGTTTGATCAGCAGGTTCCATGCAGACACCCCTGCTTGCAAACACATGCAGACCACATGCTTGCATGGGAAGACTCAGTTTGCAAAGCAAAGGCTTTGGGAGCAGACTAGCCCGAGAGCCCCAAGCCCTTATCGTCTGAGCAGGAGGCTTGGCATGAAGCCAGTGCCACTGCCTAATACCCAGACCTCTGGGCTTGCTGCTCTCCGAGGGTGCCCGGCATGTTGTTTCCAGCTGGAGGGGAACCCGCGTGCGGAGATCTGAGTCTGGCTGCCGCCCCTGCCTGGAGACTGTGGGGGGTTAGGGGAAGACTCTGGTGTGAGAAAGAGACACAGGTTTCCAAAGATGCCCTTGTATTTGGACGGGAGGTTGGGGAAAGGGATGCAGATGCTCCAGCCAGCCTATCTGTGGCGGAATGGGGGATTGAGATTTGACAGTCCCTTCAGAGGGGTTTCACTGGCTGCCCTGGACCTGGAGAGCCTGTCCAAGATGCATTCCCCAAGAGGGCATGTTCCTTTCTCCAACTGAGATGGTTTCAGCTGGATGATATACTAGGTACGTAGGGAAAATGTCTCTGGAACTGTGAGTGATGAGGGGCAAGTCCTAGACTGGGTGAGGTTCCAACTGGGCGTGTGAAGTGGGCCTCAGTTTTCTCAGCTGTGGCTGCAGGGTCAACCCATGTGACGATCCTGGTCCTCTGCCATCACTGACATCAGTCACCGACACCTCAGTATAAATAGTCCCTAGAGTCACTTTTGGGGGGTGAAACTCAGTACAGACACTCAGATTAAAGAAAGGGATGAAAAGGGAAGGTTCCAAGTGCAAGAATCTGCCTGGGCTGGAGGCTTCTGGGAAATCCTGGTCAGGTAGCAGGAGGAAGTTATCAGCGGGGCAGGAGAGGAGCTGGGAGCGAAAGTACAGGAGGGAGAGGTGGCCCCAAGTGTCAGGGTCATTACCATCCACTGTGTTTGGGGAGTTTCCCCACTGGAGCATCCCTAGAGTCTCAGGGGACATGCAGGCCCTGTCTCATTTGTCTTGGATGAGTAAGCTGAGGCTTAGGTCGTATATCCTCAGTCAGGATTTGAATCCCAGCCTCTTGAGTCTAAGCTAGGTATCATGACCACAGAGCATTTAATTTATCACTTGGATTAATCCAACTGCAAAGCCCACCCCTGGTGTTGGCCCCTGGATGCCTCTTTCATTCTTGGCGGTGTGCAAAGGCAGCCCGGCCAAGTGAGGGATTTGCAAGGCTCTCGAACAGTCCGTTCACTCAGAGGAGATGGTGTCAGCCCGTAAAGACCCCCTACTGTAACGTCAGGACCATGACACCAGCTGCACAGTAGCTCCAAGGGCAAATGACAGAATGCTGGTGTGGCATCAGCGGACCAGACTTCGAGGCTGCTTCCCAGTGTGCAAGCAGGTCTTCCCTCCCCTGTCCCTCTGCTGGTCAGTGGTCAGGGAGGCGGGGGTGTGCACACTTCCTCTGGAGTCGCTGGGTGGCTCGAGCTAATGTATGATCACCGGGTCTCGACCTGGCACACAGGATACGCTCAAATGGTGGCGGCTGTTGCCCACCCACTGGTTGTATGGCAGTTAGTGTGTGGGCCAGAAAGTACAGAGCAGAGGTATAGATGTTGGATGAAATGCATCCTGAGCACAGAGCAGCCGCTTTGCACCCTGTGGAATTGTTCTCAGGTGGGTCTTTAGTATGAGTCTGAGGTGGATGTGCAGTGGGCGATGGGCACGCCCACACAGGGTCCTCCACAGAGGCAGGCTGGGCAGAGGTGACCTCCAGCCATTGTCCACGCCCATGTATCACAGGAGGACAGGCCAAGCTGTTACGCGCAGGCCCTTGAGGACGTGGGAGGGCACGTGGGGATGGAGAGCCACTTGCTAGGTGATAGTGACTCATCTGAGGAAGAAAAAGGCCGGGGCTTGGAGAGTGGGCAATGTCGGCCATCTGCTTCCTCTGGGTTGGGACATGAGTGATGAGAGTTCAGCCTGCTTATTCACTTACAGCTGTTCTCTTCCCCGTGAAATCTCTGTGCAGGTGAGAAGGGCCGAGCTAGTGCCCCTCCGGGGAACCCTGCTGTCCGCTGGGCTTGAGAATCTCTGCTCCACAAATGTGATATTCCAAGTCATGAAGAAACCCATATTGACCCATTTCTGCCGGTCCCAGTCACACTGCATTCCATCACGCCCCCTCTGCACCTACAGCCCCCGAGGACTTCCATCTGCCCTTGAATGCTGGGCCTTGAGCAGTCCGGTCCTTTTCAGAGGTCTGGGCTCCCTAGGCTGGGGGCTGTGGGCTGCAGGCTGTGGCTCCTGCACTGATGCTCTGCCCGTCCCCTTGCCCTGCTTTCTCAGAAGTGTTGCTATTTCCAGCCCGCAGTGGGATCACACATTCCTACTTAAGCAGATGGATGCAGTGGGTTTCACTTTAAAGTCTGAATCTCACTCTGGATGGGCCAGGCTTTGTTACCGCATTCAGTGTGCGATGCTGTCTTTTGGGAGAGACCTTCATGTATCTCTTTCAAAGGTGAATTAGGAATGTTCCCAAACTCTGTTTGATGCCTATTTATCCAGAAACAAACACTCATCAAGCATGGAGATCCATGACTAGACAACAGCTTCACAAGGTCCTCACTGTCCCTGCGTAACGCGTTCACGAGAGTGGGTGTCACAGCCCAGACCCTGGACCTCCTCACGGGAGAGGGGAGGGGAGGCACCTGTCTCTCTGCTCCACCCACCTCCGGTTTTTCACTTTTGATCTGCAGCTTAGTCTCTTCATGTGTTGAAAAAGGGCTAAAAAACTACAGTCATGTTGTCACACTATGTCGTAGATGTGGGTCATGTCTTGGGACAGATGAGCAGGGCTGCAGTCCAGAGCCGCCTTGTCCACACTGACCCTAGAGCTAGCTGGACCTGGCTGAAGTTTATATGCCAAGACTTGACCTCACCTTCCACACCCAAACCCAGGGTTAGCTGCTAGGTCACCCTCCTCCCATCCAGTCCCTTTCTATCAGTCTACATTTTTGCCTTGGGAAAATTGTGCTTGTGAATTTCCTTCAGTAGCTCCATCTAAAAAAGTGGACTTCCAGGGCTTCTCTAGTGGTGCAGTGGTTGAGAGTCCACCTGCCTATGCAGGAGACACGGGTTCGTGCCCCGGTCCGGGAAGATCCCACGTGCTGCGGAGCGGCTGGGCCCGTGAGCCATGGCCACTGGGCCTGCGCGTCCGGAGCCTGTGCTCCGCAACGGGAGAGGCCACAACAGTGAGAGGCCCGCGTACTGCAAAAAAAAAAAAAAAAGAAAAGAAAAAAAATGGACTTCCAAAATGCAGGTCACGTGGACTCAGATGGTCCAAACATGTGTCTAAGAATGCACAAAACTCCATATTCCTTGGCTGTAAAGTTCCACCCACCAGCCAAGCTACCCCTAGGACATCCTAAAACAAGAAGGTGCTTCTAGGCAGGCTGTGTGCACAGCCCTCTGCACACATTCTGCTCCAGCCTGGGCTTCTCCTTTTCCTTCTCTAGCATGAGCCTGGTGGCTTGGTCGCAGGATCAGTATTGGTCACAAAGTCCCCTTGCTCCTAAGCTGATGTAGCACACTTGCCTCCAGCTGTGAGGTGTCAGGGCAGTAGCACTTTATTTCCACCACCCCCATTTCAGTTTAAAATCTTCTGACATTGACACTTAAGAGGATTAAATATCAGCTTCAGAATGCACGACCAAAGGTAGCCTATCTTACAAAGTAAAAGAGCATCTCATGTATTTCAACATAGTAGCATTTGTTCTGTTAACCCATGTTCCCGGCCAAATACAGAAAGAGGGATGTGCTTTGCCAAAGCTGCTTTGGGCCCCTGAATAATGCAATTCACGTAATGACCCTCAGTAAGAACACGTTCTTTTGTCAGACTCTGTGCCCTTATTTCACATCTGTACAGGCCTTTCATGTCCAAGGCTGCTGGAGCACTTGGCAAGTGTCCTCTTTACTGTGTTCCAAGTGGGAGCTGAGGATGGGCTTCCCAGATGAATGAGAGTCAAGAGAGGGGCAGGCTCGCAGCCAGGGACACTGGACCTGGAGGAGAGGGAAATAAGTGGGACCATGGTGAGAAACCCGGTGCCACCTTGGCTTCCTGCAGGCACCCTCTCCCTCTGCCTGGGCTCCCCGGGTCATCAGGAGGCAGCCTGACTCAGAGAACTAAATTGACACTGGGTGGAATTAGAGATTCACATCCAGGCTTCAGTGCAGAGCGTGGTGTGCAAAGCTTGGGTGGTCACTGGGCATCTCTCCACTGGGCAGTTCCATGTTTCCTTTCACAAACCCATTAGAGACCCCCTCTTTTTGAAAGGCACAGAACTATATCATGTGCCATTTTCAATTTGTCCACAATACTAATCCAAAGAGCCTGTGAATACAAGAGGGCGGGCTCGTGAAACCGGAGGAGTCTCCCAGACCACAATTCTGGGGACAGCGTCTCACTGAGCCTGGTGTGCAGGGGCTGGGCTGGAGCAGACGGTAGGGTACTGTTTTCAATTCTTAGCCTGGCTCTGCATCTGAATGCGGGTGGTGTGAGCCCTATTCCAGGAGGAGTTGAAGGTCAATTTCAGTACTTTGATGTTGGCTTTAAAAAAAAGGGGGGGAAATCAAATGCAGACTCCTGAAATATTAGCAACCCTGGGGTTCTGGAGTTTTGGAAAAGATGATGCAGGATGACCTTGGATTTGACTACCCTTCTCTTTAAGCTGATTAACATCTCCCCTCTTTGCTCCTTCCTGCTTTTCCGCCAGACACCCAGTCAAGTGTCTCTGCTGCGCTGGGACGGGTGGCATCACAGCAGCAGCTACCTGTTGGCCAGAACTGTGTGTGTAACTGAGACTTGGTTCAAGCCCCCCACTCTGCTCCTGCTCTCCTTCTCCCCCCTACCCCACTGGAGCCCCAAGGGAGAGAGTGCTGGGTGCATGCGTGAGTCTTGATGGCTGCAGGCTTCTGTTTATGCTGGTGTCTTAACGCTCCAGGCCCCGCCTTCTCTGCGTGAAAACACTCAACAAGCTTCTGCCTGTTTTCACTCTCATTGTTTGTTCCACCTGCTTGCTTCTTCTTGGGAAGTGAGACACTGTGGCCATATTAACTTGTGCAGAGACCTCTGTGCTGGCTGAGTAGCAAGGGAGCCCTCCTGTGACTGGCATGTGACTCGGTTTCCCATGGGTTGCATCATGTTCTGAGAGCACAAGGTAAGCCTGGGAAGCTGCAAGGGGTCAAGTCCCTGGGAAAGGTTCATGGCAGTGTCTTCTGTGTCAATATTCTTTTAAACTCTTTCCCAGTGTGCATCAGAAAAAAAGGCTGTGCCCTAAGAGGGTGGTCAGTGAACAAACAGAGTGTTACTGACCTGTCTGGAAGGTCGTGACCTCCAAGGCGGTCACAAAGACTGCTGGATCTCAGGGCACAATGGCTAAGAAGGGTGACACCAGTGACCAGCCTCTGGTTGTCTATAGGTTGCCTAATGAACAAGGCAACTGAGAGTCAGAACACAGGAGCGAGGCACAGGAGAGACCCTGGAGCCGGCTACACAGAGGTACATGTCCCCGTATGGGATGGATGGATGGACACCAGGCTCTGACAAGGTGGTGCTCACAGCTGAGTCACCCAATTCCAATGTGAGGGAGGAGGTTCCCCACACAACCAAGCAGCTCTCTGAGACCAGATGGGAGCCCTACAATTCTACTCAATTCTGACACTGTTGACCCAGAGATAGCATCAGATTCCACACGTTAAGGGTTCAGTCCTGCAAGACTGCCCCACCCTTCTCCCCAGACGCCAGTTTCAAGTTCACGTTGTCACTTGGGCTTTTGCACCAACCCAAGACCCATTCTTAGAGTTTGATTAGTTTGCTGGAATGACTAGATTACTAGATTACTGATTTATTATAAAAAGATACAACTCAGGAATGTGTGGGAAAGGGTGTGGAGTTTCCATGCACTCTTGGAGTGCGTCACTCTCCCCAAATCTCCAGGTGTTCAGCAACTGGGAAACTCTTGGAAACTCTCCTTTTGGGTTTTTATGGAGGCTTCATTACACAGGCATGATTGAGCAAATCACTGGCCAATGGTGATTGAGCTCAGCCTCCAACCAGCCCCTCTGCCCTCCCACGTCAGGGTGTGGGACTGAAAGTTCCAATCCTCTAATCACTTGGTTGCCCCTCCTCCCACCCCCTAGACCAGTGGCACCCTTAGGCGACCTAGGGGCTTTCCAAAGTCACCTCGTTAACATAACAACAATACCTTTATTGCTCTCAGAAAAGGGGACCGAGACAAAGACCACGAATATATTTCTAATTATAATCACAGTATCACACTGAGCCTTGCCACATGGCTATGCTCCAGGTGAGAAAGGATTTTTGTAAAGTAAAAACTCAGTTATGGGCTGGCCGACATTTGGACAGTCCAGTCCCGACATCTGGGGGCTCCAGTGGAGGTAGAGCTGAAGGAGAGGGCAGTCCCACTCCTGACTCTTTGGGCAATAAGACCTGAGGATCCCCGCATTGGAGACCAAGCATACTTGTGCCTCATCCACACCTGTACTTTTGACCCGAGAACCCATGTGTTCCCTGGCTCCACTCCCGCCTCATCTATTTCAATGTCTGCTTGGGTAAGTTTGGGGTCAGCTGCCCAAATAATGTGAACAGAGAAGGCCAGTCATTTTGTTGGGGGAAATCAGCATTCAAGGATAAATATTTCCTTTATCAATAGTTATTATTTCCTTATCTTTACTTGGAGTTACAGTTTTTATATGTATCTCCCTTGTTTGCACAACTGACCCATGCAGTAGGCATTCTCATTAAACCCATTTAACTGATCAGGAAATGGAGGCTCAGAGAGGTGGACCTCAGATTCCAGGGCACATTCCACACATCGCAGGCTGAGTGAAAAGCAGAATGAGTTATAACTCAAATTCTGAATATTCTTTCAAATGTGTCCTGTAACTGAAAACAAAGCTCAGATCTTCTTCCTATGCATTCAATACTTTAATTACAGTGATACCTCAGGGTACGGCCTGATTCTTAAATCTCTGCATTGTATTAAAGCAATACAGGGAGTATACAAGTCATCACTAAGAATCAGAGTGAGTTGAGATGACCTGGGATATTCTCATTATTTTTGGAAAGATGTGAAGGGCAAAAAAGAGAATTTCCAGGGATGTCCCAGGCTTGTCACCCACCCCATGCCTTCTGGGACTCTAAGATTACAAAATGGGGATTTGTTATTTCAATGAAAAGGCTCTAGTGCTCCTGCAATGTCCCTGATTGCTACTGGAAATACGTTTAGGCTCAGGACATTCCCTTCTGGCATATTTTAGAGCTGCTTTGGACAATAAGGGATGAAACAGAGGTGTTTCTACATAACTTTCAATTAAAAAAATAATGCATTGCTGGAGTGTGCAATGGTTTGCAATTATAATCAGGTAAGTATCAGTTTCTAG
The DNA here is from genome assembly GCF_964165515.1 of Mesoplodon bidens. NCBI lineage: Eukaryota > Metazoa > Chordata > Mammalia > Artiodactyla > Ziphiidae > Mesoplodon > Mesoplodon bidens. Next base: position 99,195,503 of record NC_138162.1, on the reverse strand, counting down.
AGAACAGCTTTCTGGAGGGAAGTACTGGAAGAAAGTACATATATTTTGAGTGTCACCTTTTCCAGAAAGCATCGTGGCTTTTGTGATCCTGTGCCATTTCCCCACGAGCCTCAACTAGAGTTCCACTGTGTTCGGCCTCGCAGGGCATGTGGAGGTTTTCCCAGGCAGGGTAGTGTCACTAATACCCACATATGATGGGTGCCCTGGAAGCAGAGCGGGCCGTGATGCAAAGATTTGATGGAGAATTTATAAAGCAATATCTCATTTCTGGTTGACAGCAACAAACCTGAGACATTGGCACATCTTTTCTTTTATTTCATGTCAAAGGTTTGTTACCAAATGCAGGTTTGTGTGCCTGAAGCGCAGTGCAGCCAAACACGTGAAACGTCAGAGTTTGGAGCAGAGAAAGGTTTATTATAGGGCCAAGCAAGGAGAACGGGTGGCTCATGCTCAAAATACCCCAAACTCCCTTATGGTTTTCAGGGAGAAGCTTTTATAAGGTAAACTTTGGGGTGTGGGCCACAGGGTGTGTAACTTTCTTCTGATTGGTTGGTGATGAGGTAACAGGAATCTTGTGCTCAGCTTGATGTTACCATCCTCCACCTGGGTTGGGGTCTTAGTTCCTGCAGAAGAACTCAAAGGTATCGACATGTATATTCCTTCAGGAGGAACCAGGACTTTGTCCCATCACTGCCCTATGGTTTCTTGACTGCTCCTGCTTTGTTTCTGCATTTCCTCCTTTCCCTGATTATTAACTGTTTGAATCTGCCCTTTGGAACTCAGGGAAGGTCAAGGAGGCCAAATGAAGCCATTTCCTGCACACAGGAAATGGGGGACATGGAAAAGATTATAGTATTTAGGAGGGTGCCCACAGGGTCCTGCTGGGTTTCAGATTCATGGTACAGAATAGGTTAAAAAGATGTTTTTAGAGGACAAGTTAAGTACAAAAAAATAAAAGCAGCTTAAACATCCAGCAAAATGAATATTGAGTGAACTCAGGCATTCTCTTTACTATGCCTGTCCTTTTATCACAGCCTAGGTAATGAGGCGTGGGGTCACACAGTGGGGTGCTTGGTGCCATTAGAAGAAAGTGCTGAGGGAACTTACAATTATGTCCTAGTTTTGTTTAGTCAGATCCTCTGGTTGTTTTATTAATGCTCTGGAGTTTTGCTCCCTTGTCAGATGGAGATGTTTAACTGTGACATATAGCAGAACCACAGCCAGTTGAGAATGGATTAATCAATACCTTCACAAATGAAGACATGAAAATGACACATAACCCAAACCTTGTGTCAAATCTTAGAGGCAAAAATCAAGCTTTTATTTTATTTTATTTTTGGAGGTGACCATAAATTTGACTACTTTGCATTTACTTTTATGTAGAAATATTAACGGGGTTCCAAAAAGACCAGGAGTTTTCTCAGAAAAAAAGATGAGATTGTCTACAAAGTAAAACTGCAATGAAGAAGAATAGAATCTGACTCCATATTGGATCTGTTTCTTTTACTTTAACCTTTGTTTTTGTTGCTTTTGTTACTGTAACCACTAGAAGGATGCTGTCTATAGCTGTAAGCATACATAATGGCCTGCGTCAGGGAACCCTGCCTACTGCCTGAATGTTAAAGTGCCTTTGTTCAGCTCACAGGGAGACATTCTGACCCTGCTCACCTGTGAATGGCTGCAGAAAAGAAGAAATTAACATATCCCCACCCCTATGCTGGCCTAGCCAGGAGATATTTTGCAAAACTAATGGCTTTTTTACTTTACTTCCTTACCTCCTCCTTCTTTCTGTTCTGTAAAATAAACTGGCATCTGACCCAGATAAGATGGTTTTTTGGGGACAGTAGTCTGCCATCTTCTCAGTCTTCTGGCTTTCCAAATAAAGTTGTTATTCCTTGCCTCAGCACCTCGTCTCCCAATTTACTGGCCTGTCGTGTGGCAAGCAGAGCAAGCTTGGACTCAGTAAGAAAACCAGCCACAATGTACTGAGAGTTACTCACGGGCTCTATCAAGGTGGAAGTTACCTCCCTGGGAACTGAGGCAGCCAGTGTATGAGGAAGTACATTGGGACACACAGTTTTGAGGGCATTAGTCCACTGTGGCCCCCTTTACCTGGCAAAGCAATAAAGCTATTCTTTTCTACTTCACCCAAAGCTCTGCCTCTGAGATTTAATTTGATGTTGGGGTACAGAGTCCAGGTTCAGCATCAGGCTTAGGACTCCTGTGGTGATTCCAGAGTTTGCGTGAGGGCTGCCAAGTACGTGAGGAAGACTCCTGCTTCAGTGGCAGGTGAGAGAGATCCAGAAATTCACCAAGTGGAGAAAAAGCAGATGAGAAAGCCTTGGAGAATGGTGGGACATAGAGGGCCACAGACAACCCTTTTCAGGAAGGAGGGCTGAGGGGGAGGTCAAGTGGTAACTGTGTGAGGGGTTGGGGTCACAGCTGATCATCGGACCCCCAGCGGACTAAAGCAGAGGTGTGAGTCCAAGCTGGTGTTCAGGAAGCAGTAACCTTGACTTGGGGAGAGGGGTGTGTGACAGATGGGCTTGAGGATGGTTGTAGGCGTGGACAGTGAGGGACTGGGAGACATGGGTGACATTACAGACAGAGGTGTTAGGATTGCTGGAACAGCCTCAGAAAAGTGACAGGGGAAATCCAGGTTGGGCTCTTTCTTCTCTATGATCATGGGAGAAAGGATTGCAAGAAAGAAGAGTTTGACTTTATAGCCACTGAGTTTGAAACCTGAAATTTGTTGTATGGCAGATTTGGCTGACCTTTGTCCCGGGTTCCTGGGAAGTACCTGCTAAATCCTTGGAATTTCCACAGTGTCTTTCTTATTTGAGGTGGGCCTCTGACCACACCTGAGATTATGTTAATGAGGTGACTCAGGAGGTGGGTGGTCTCACCTGGAAGACCAACCATAGGATTACAGCACTGGGACTTTAAGCCCCAGGCTAGCAGGCCAACTTCTGGGAACAGAGGTGGATGGAGACTGGTTCAACCTTAGGGTCATTCAATCAATTGTGTCTACATGCTGAGACTACAGTAGAAACTACTCACCTGAAGCTTGGACTTACCTCCATGTTCTGGGAGGGGACAGGTCCTGAGAACACAGAAGCTTCCCATCTGGAAGCTCCATACATCTCTTCCTTTGGCTGGTCTTTATTCACATCCTTTATAATAAAACTGTAATCTTAAGTATAGTGCTTTCCTGAATTCTGCCAGTTGTTCTAGTAAATTATAAAAAGTGAGGGGGTCAAGGGAACTCCTGAATTTGTAACAGGCCTGTCGGGGGCCCTGGGAACCCCTGAATTCTCGGCTGCTGACTGCAGTGAGGGCAGCTGTGTGGAAGACCATGCTTCAGCCTGTAAAGTCTGACCTCATCCCGGGTAGCTAGTGTGTCATGATTGCACTGCAGACCCTTTGGTACCAAAAGTGGTGATATCTTTATGTCATCAAATCAGATCATGTGGGAAAGGATGCCTGAGTAAGGAGATGCGCCCTTGTGCTGACCAAAAACTGCCTCTTAAAATGCTCTTCATCAGGTTATTTCAAGTCTACAGGTTAAATTGCTAGAAACAATAAATATATATACAGTAAGAGAAAACACATTGCTGACAGTAAACTATAAGTTGTTGATGAACCTCGGGTTCTAAGATCAGGGCTGTGGGGTGTTGGCATGGGGACAAGACCACCCCCACTGGATTTTATTGTCTCTCCCCAGAGCTCCTTCAGTACTTGTTCAGTCCTGTGTTGGAAGACACATCACCCTCCTCCTTTCTGGGGCCTTTCCTGCAGAGAGTGGAGGACAGGTCTTGTTTACTTCAGTAACCCCTCAGAAAACAGTGAACTGCACGCAATAGGGTGTTATTCTGCCAACATCCCGCCAACAATGCAGTTTTCCCAGAAAGAAGAAAGAAATCCCACTTTGTAGACACAGTACTGTGTTGTTTACCATCATTATTAGCATGCGCTGTTGGACCCTCAAGCATCTTAGCACTCCACCTCTGGGAGCTCAATGAACCTGAGGCAGATGGGGCCTGGGCTTGGTCTTGTGCCCCTGGATGACTTTTCTCTGCAACCTATGCAGGTCGGTCACTTCCTGACAGAAGAATCACAGGGAATTCTTTGTGGCTCTGGGTCATTGTTCAAAACCCTTTAAAGAATGGAGGGTCTCAAGGGGGAAGGGCAAGATAAGGGTGGGGGATTAAGAGGTACAAACTACTATGTATAAAATAAATAAGTTGCAAGGATATATTATACAACACAGGGAATATAGCCAATATTTTATAATAACTATAAATGGAGTATAAGCTTTAAAATTTGTGAATCACCATGTTGTACACTTGAAACTTACATAACTTTGTATTTCAACCTTACCTCAATAATAAACAAACAAAAAAAGAATGGAGGGTCCCAGCCTCGTCTCTCTCTCGTTCCTGACCTCCTTTTTTCTGCTCCTAGTCAGCATCCTGCAGAAGCTGACAATTCAGGAAGAGAGACGATTAGATAGAAGTGTTTTTCCTGCTAAAGCCTCCTGGGGAACGTTCATGAATATTCTCAGCCAGATGACCTCCCTTCTCTGGCTGTGATCATTTTCCGCTATCAAATGTTCCCCCAGCTGTGGCAGCTGGAGTTCAAAGCTGTCCCCTTGCAACAGAGTGTGTCCTTGGTGGGCTTTCTGGAGAGCAGATTAATGCCTGACAGCATGTGGCCCCTCCATGCAGCAGCCCTGTGTTGGCTTCTTCAAGGCAAATAAGACTCTGCCAGAAAGAATGATAAATTCTCCCTGGCACTGGGCCCTCCGCCTTGGGACTCGCAGACTTGCTTCTGTAGAATGTGGAGCCATAATTTGAGTGTTTGTGCACCCAGAGCCATGCCTCCGTGAAGGGCCCAGAGTGGCCCAAGTGCAGTCTGCCCCATGCAAGACCGAGGCCTCCAACCTCGGCGACTTTAATGAAGACTGTACGTGGCTGGGATCTGTCTGCCTGTGTAGCTGATCCTGTAAACTGACAAGCAGTACAGAAAGACCCCTGCGTTGGAGGTGGAGGGCTCGGTGGAGGTGTCAGAATGGAACTGTGGCCAGATACAGCTAATGGAAAAGTGCAATTAGTGGGTGGACAGAAAAGTCTCATCACTTGGGGCTGGGCTTTTCCAGATCAGCTGGGCATGGCCAGTGTGCACGGAGCATCACAGGAAGTGGGCCTGGGGCCTTGGGTCATGCCAGCCCACCCTCCTGATCCACGCCTGGCAAGGACAGTAAGCAATAATTTTAGCTGATGGGCTGGTGCCGATAGAACAGCTTAGCCCAGAGCCAGCTCCTTCCCTGCTGCAGACGCGGCTCCCCACCGTGGGTCATCACGGGCCTCTCTCAGTGGGTGACAAGCTCTTGATGAGCTATCTCCTCTGAATCAACCTTGAGCTTGGTAAAGCAATATGCCAGCAATCACTCCTGATGGCTCCTGCTGTAAACTGGCAGGAATCCCAACTTACCGGCTGCCATCCTCAGCCAAGAAACTGTCAGAAATGATTGACAGGGGCCACCTTGAAATCCTGGTTATTGTTCTTCCATTTAAAAAATTCTGGATATGAATCTTATAGAAAACACAAAAGCAATCCTAAGAGAGAGGCCAGGTGAAGCATACTTAATTGGGTGAAATCATATAGAGAATTGTTTTCTTGACTCAGAGCTGGGCTTCCTAACTAGACAGGGAAAGAAATGAAGCAAAGCTTGATAGGCTTTGTGGCTTCACAGTGCTGACTGCAGAGGATGGGATCCTCAGTAGCACCTGCCTTCCCATCATCGTGGAAGATATTTTCCAGAGATGCTCATCTCTCTACATCCCATCCTCCACACCCTTCTTACAGTAAGACATGGGCTTCTGCACTGAAGGGAGACCTCTGTGTTCCCTCTCTTTGGACCCTGCAGGCCTTTGTGACTGTTTCCATCAATAGAACATGGTGGAAGTGGTGCCAGGTGTCTTTGGAAACCAGATCGCAAAGGTCCTAACAGTTTCTGCCCTGGTCTCTTGGCTCTCTTGTTCTTAGGACACTTGCTCTAGAAGCCTCACCACCATCTTGGGAGGAAGCTGGGGGCACATGCAGAGGCCACGTTTGGGGGTTCCAGCTGAAAGTCCTACTGGGTCTGCGTGGACCACCAGACCTAGGAGGGAATGGTCTTCAGGTGGTCCCTGCCCCGATTTGAGTCCCCAGCAGAGGCCCCAGACACCACAGGGCAGAGACAAGCCACTTGATGCTCCCTGTTTGAACTCCTGACCCACAGGAACTGGGAGAGGTAATAAAGGATTATTGTTGTTTTAAATCACTAAGTAACTCATTCAACCATCTTATCTAAAGTAGTGGGAGCTGACTAGCCATGGGCCCCAGCATGACCCCTAGCATGACCCCTTCTCATCTTTCTTTAAAGGAGGATGCATGAGAGCCTGGTGTGTGGAAGGAACTCAGTGAACAAGAAGCACACGACTGTCATCAAGGGCAACAGGGCCTCTGTTCCTGGGCACGTTTTCCCTCTGTTAGTTTTAGCTCCACAGTGATTTGTGAAAACTGTTTATAGCAGTAGTCAGGCCTGCCTCTAGAAATAACAAAGAAAAAGCAAACGGTTGGAGGAAGGAGAGCTTTGGGGGAAACACAGATATACGAGTTCCATAGGGATTCAAAGAAATGCAGGGATCCGTAAGAATCCCCACCTCTCAAGCAACTTTTTAGACCCCAAGTGTTTCCTAGTTCATTACCTCCATCACCACATTTCCAGGCATTCTGTATCTCTCCCACCACTGCGCCCCCCATGATAAAGACTGAAAATGCTTCATCTTTCCGAGGGCCTGGATGCTGTGTCTTCTGTGCGGCACGTGGCGTCAGCACGCCAGGGGTTTCCTTGGAGCGTGTCCTGGAAATGTGAGAAAGCATGCGAGGCATCTGACACCCCATTACCTAGAATTGAAGTTTTCATGACATTTTGCCCAGCTGTACCTTTATATAGTCATAGGGTGTGGATATTATGTAGGTTCAAAGAGATTAAGCTTTCTTCCCCACCCAGCTGCTGGAGAATGACGCCTGGCAAATGGAAGATGGATAGAGTTACCCACTCTGAAGTGTGCTTGGAAACCTGTCTTGATTTTATTTTAGTTTTTTAAAAAGTAGGTCAGATCATCGGCCTTGGGACAGGATGGCCAGTGTCTCGAAGCCAAATCCCACGCGTGACGCCGGCTGGGGTGATCTGGGAGGAGCGAGTCTGTCTGTTCAGCCACATTCAGCATCTCCAGTCAGGTGAGGGGCTCCCTGCTCCCCTGAATTAGGGACACATGTTTGAATTCCTGTGGGAGATGTGTTTCTTTGTTGGGGAGTCACAGAGAGGCCTGAACTGAGGCCGGAGCTGCCCTGTGCTCCCTGAGTGTGGGGTCTTGAGCAAATGGCCTCTCCCCTCTGGCTCTGGGTCTCCTCCTCTGGGGTTGCTTAGTGAAGACTGGAACTCAAGTGAGCTTTCCAGATGGATGGACTGCCACTTGAATCATCTCAAGCAGCTCCTGAATTCCAGGGAAGGGCCTGGGATTTGCCCTGGGAGGGGCCTCCTCTCCCAGGGCTGCAGGGCTAAGCTGGGGGGGCAGTTCATGGGCCTGGCCTCTAGGGAAGGAGGGCTCTGTGGGGACGTGGCCTTCCTCTGGGAAAGTGGCCAGAAGCCGGGCCCCAGAGGAACTTGCTGGTTGGCTTGGGGCATGGGGAATAGAAGAACACACATGCGGAAGGGCCAGTTCCAGACTTGGGGGAGTGACAGCTGGGGGAAGCAGGCCTGGCCTTCAAGGGCAGCCACTGGAGGCCACCACAGAGGTTGGGTGGCCCTTTCACCAGGGTCCTTGACTGCAGAGAGCACACAGGGGCAGGTGGCTGAAGAGGAGGCTCCGTAGTGCCATTTTCAGAGCATGAGCGAGGCTGGCCCTGGAGACCGTCAGGAATCCCAAGATGTGGGCACAGCGTGGTCTTTCTTTTCTAGCAGTTTTGCCACTGTGGCTGGCAGGGAACCCAATAGTGTGGGGTGGGGATGTGGGAGAGATGGAATGGGGGAGGGGCGTATGGAGAAGAGGAGATGGGGAATGTGGGGGAAGTGGATGGGAGGGGAAGTTAGGGCAGGTGATAGGGGTGGGATGGGGATGGAGAAGATGGGGTGGGGGAGATGGGACAGGGACGGGGAGGTGGATGGGAGAGGTAGAGTGAGGGAGGAGAGGGGGAAATTGGGGGGAAGTGGGGAAGGTGGGGGAGGAAATGGGGGCGTAGATGGAGGTAGAGGAGGTGGATGAGGGGAGGAAGGAGGACAGGGTGGGGGCATTTCTAAGCCCAGGCAAGACAGCCCTGTCTAAGACAAGCCTGACAATCTCCATTTCCTTTCCACCTGCATGTTCTGTGACTTAAAGGGCAACTGGGAAAGTAGATGCAGAACTCTCAGAACAGCACAGAAGGGAAGCAGATTTCACATTCATTGACAGCTGAGGCGTGGGTGAGGTGGTGGGCCCATGAGGTGGAGGCTCAGGGTTGGGTCCTTTCTCTGCAGAAAGCCCACCTGCCCTGACCCATGGGCCTCTGCTGTGCCCAGACTCAGCGGGTCTCAGGCACAGGCTCTGCAGGTGGCCCAGGTGTCCTGGGGTCTGGCCACAGAGGCCAGTGGTGCTCTTCACAGTACAAGGGCTGCAGGTGGTCATGGCCCAGCTTTGTGGTGCTGCTCTGACCTCACGCCCTGCTGGAGGACAGGCCTCCTTCTCCCGAGCAGGTGGGTCGGTGTCCCTCCTGACTGACAGGAAGCAGCTTGGCCCCCCTGGGAGGAAAGTGGACCCTCGGTGTCCTTCTCAACGAGTTCATCTCCACTTGGGAGGAAACATTCCAGGTTTGGGAAAGCCATGCTGCCTCTTGAATTATGACTGTCTCCTTTGCAGGGTAAATTTCACTCCTTTGCTGGATGTGGGGTGGAGCCTCAAAGAAATCTGGGGATGTGACATCCTCATTCGTCCAGACAACATACATGGCGGGCCCTGAGAGGTCTGTGCTAGGAGATGACTGGGAGGAAGGGATCGGACCTGAAAGGCTCCAAATTCTGTAAGAGGTTGAGCACCTTCAGGCAGAGTGGCAGAGAGCATCCCCCAACTCTGATGTTTCCAGGGCCAGAGATGGGCACAGGGGAGTAAATGAATGGGTGTGGTCAGGGTCTGATGGAGCTGAGTTCTGGCTCCAAGCTGAGCCACGGCCCCTGGGATCTGAGTGCTGACGTGGTGTGCAGTCACTTTCAGGGGGAAGCACAGCTCAGAGGAGCACCTGGTAGTGCAAGAACTCCTGGCCTGTCTCCAGTGAACAGGCTGGGACATCTGTGTAAATGTAGCTGGGCCTGGTGAGGTGGCCATGGGTTTGTGGCTGCAGCTCCATGGGCACTGTCTGGGGCCATGTGCTTTTGGCCTTTTGCTCCCTTACCAGAATCTGCAGCAGTGAATACACCAGCTGCCCTCAGATGTCCAGCTGCCTGCACAGCTCTGCCCAGGGCATTGCACAAGGAAGCCTCTTGTGATCTTTCACATACAGTTAATTTTATGTGTTAATTTAACTGGGCCAGGGTGTGCCCATATACTCGGTCAAACATGGTTCCGGGTGTTTCTGGGAGGGTATTTCTGGATAAGATTAACATTTGAATCTAGGCTGAGAAAAGCAGATTGCCCTCCCCAGTATGGGTGGGCCTCATCTAATCAGCTGAAGGCCTGATAGAACAAAAAGGCAAAGTAAGAGAGAATTTCTCTGGCCTGATTATTGGGCTGGAACATTAGTCTTTTTTTTTTTTTTTTGCCTTTGGACTCGGACTGAAACATTGGCTCTTCTTGGGTCTTGAGCCTGTCAACATTCAGACTGGAACTTCCACCATCACTTTTCCTGGGACTCAGACCAGAACTATAGCATCAGCTCTCCTGGGTCTCCAGCTAGCTGTCTGCAGATCTTGGGTCTTGTCAGCCTCCATGATCATATGAGCCAATTCCTTATAATAAAACTTTTTCTGTATGTGCGCCTATACCCTATTGGTTCTGTTTCTCTGAAGATCCCTGGCTAATGAACTCAGTATTCTCCATCACTGAGATTCATGGCCCTCGTGCCTGCTCCCTGCTGGGACTTGGGACAAAGATACAAAGTTGCCCTTTATGCTCAGGCATTAGGATGGGACAGTGGACAGGCCTGGTCACCCCATAACAAGGCACGGCTTTATGTGGGAGGTCACTGCAGGCCCAGTCGTGGCAAGAGCAATACTTAGCTGACACCCCTGCATGTTTAAGGGCTTATAGAGCCTTTTAAATCCTAGCAAAGACATTTGCACTAACTGATGACCTAAGGTTAATTTGGATTTCTTGGGAGAAGCCTAAAATAGGATAGCTTAGCAGAGGTGTTTAGATGTATTTTGGATGGAGAGCTGAGAGTCCTTTTACTCCTGCACAATTTGAGTCTCAGATGGTGTTAGTCAGGTTATTTCCTGGGTATGGAGGGGTGGAAAGGAAAGGGAATGATTGGGGTTGACAAAAATTTTTATTTTAAAGAGGTGCTAATGCACCACGTGAGTTTGAGACAAGATCTGTCTAAAAGCAAAGGAAACAAAAAATGTATATTTGAACCTGAAAGTTGGGGTTGTGGGGGTGGCAGGCCCAGCAGCCTTCACATTTAGAAAGAATATTCTTGGAAATCCTTTCAGGAGGAGCTGTGTACGACATTAACACACACACATGTGCACATGCACACACACACACGCACACAAACACATACGCACACACGCTTATGCGCACACACACAAATGCCCACACATGCATATGCACACACACACGCATGCACACACACAAATGTGCATGCACACAAACGTGCATGCACACATATGCACACACACCAACACGTGCACACACATGAACACAAACACACAAACACGCACACACACATGCATGCTCTCTCTCACACACACATGCACGCACACCCACGCACACATGCATGCACACATACATAGCCCACCTATACTATTTATGCGTCGATATTGCACTTCTAAAAGCATTTGAAATTTGCAGGCACACGGTGATGTGAGTCTGGGAACTTGTGACGATCTCCATGTAAAACCTGTATTTGGGTAACAGACCCTTCTACGAGAGCAGTTTATGACACTGCAGACAACAGGGTGAGCGACAGGAGACTTTGGGGGCTCTGGTGACACCACGGCTATCAGAGAAATGTGAGCCTGAGAACTTCCACCATGAATGCAAAAGTCAAAGGGAGAGCCGAGGGTTGGCTCCATCTTCAGTCAGATCAGAATGGAAAGCTCTGGGCATTTCTGTGCCCAGGCCTGTGACTTTGTGGCCATCCTCAGAGCACCCTCCTGCCCTCCCTCAGGGCATTTAGTTCACTCTCACTGACCCAGAGCTAAAATACCTCCTTCCCTGAAATATAACAAGAGGGAAGCCTGACTTTGGCCTTGGTTGTGCCCTTCTCGTCACTTCCTCCAGCCACCAGCAAAGCTCCTGTTTTGTGAGGCTGTTGGTTCCTGCTGTGCACTGATTCCCACTAAATAGTTTATGAGAAATGGCTATTTTTATGTGAGGAGAAAAGGCCAGTTCCTGGAAACCTGGGGCAACCGTAATGTCAGGTGGATGAAACAATCACTCCAGGAGCCGCTGCCCCCAGGGACAGTCCTCACTGCACTGAAGCCACTGCCCAGCCACCTGTAGAAGTGACACAGGGCGGGGGCTTCTGTCGGGAGAAGATGACTTATCTCCAGTCCACATTCACTGCTGTTCACCTTTTGACATTTAAGAAGGAAATCCTAAACTGGAGAGGAGACCGGAGAGGGGCATTTGATGTGGCGTGGCAAACTGATTCTCATAGTGGGTCCGTGGGAGGGAACGGGTCAGAAATGCATGTTCTCGGACCCACCCACCTGCTGAGTGGGAACCTCAGGGGTGGGGCTGGGACCTTTGCATGGCCAGCCCTTCCTCAGCTCAGAACACCCCTGCCCCACAACCAAGCCCTTCCCTGAAGAGGCCTAGCTGGCTCCCTATCTGTTAGCTTTCCTCTATTGTACTGGTTCACCACATTCTTTATTTCTTTAATGGGACTGATCACAATTTGTATTCATTTCCTATGGTAACTGCATTGATTCTCACCTATAAGCTCATCAGCTTAAAGGGCGTCGGGGCTGTCTCTAAGTCGTCAATGTTTATCTGGCACCTCACCCCCTGCCAGGCACAGATGGCGGGCTCATATTTTCTGACTATGAATGCATATGTGAATTTTCTTAGTTTCTCATTCACAATTTGGAGGTAGACTCTGCTTCAGAGAGCCGTGGCTAGGATGATGGCAGGCAGTGCCTGTAACTCATCTAGCCAATGTCCCTTCTATTGGAGACCTCTAATAAATGCTAGGGACCTTCCTTTCCATCACACAAGGCAGGGAAAGAAAACAGTGGTATAAAAGGCAGACCAAAGCTCTCAGGGTAGTAGTTCTGGGTCAGTGAGAGTGAACTAAATGCCCTGAGGGAGGGCAGGAGGGTGCTCTGAGGATGGCCGCAAAGTCACAGGCCTTGGGCATGGAAATGCCCCAACCTTTCCATTCTGATCTGACTGAAGATGGAGCCAACCCTCGGCTCTCCCTTTGACTTTTGCATTCATGGTGGAAGTTCTCAGGCTCACTTTTCTCTGATAGCCGTGGTGTCACCAGAACCCCCAAATTCTCCTGTCACTCACCCTGTCGTCTGCAGTGTCATAAACTGCTCTCGTAGAAAGGTCTGTTGCCCAAATACGGGTTTTACATGGAGATCGTCAAGTAAGCAAGCTTGGGCCACAGCTTACATCCTGTTCAATTCTGTATCCCCGTCCTGAGTCAGGGCCTTTCTTTTTCTTTTTTTAACGTCTTTATTGGAGTATGACTGCTTTATAATTGTGTGTTAGTTTCTGCTTTATAACAAAGTGAATCAGCTATACATATACATATATCCCCATATCTCCGCCCTCTTGTGTCTCCCGCCCACCCTCCCTATCACACCCCTCTAGGTGGTCACAAAGCACCGAGCTGATCTCCCTGTGCTATGCGGCTGCTTCCCACTAGCCATCTATTTTACATTTGGTAGTGTGTATATGTCCACGCCACTCTCTCACTTCATCCCAGCTTACCCTTCTCCCTCCCTGTGTCCTCAAGTCCATTCTCTGCATCTGCATCTTTATTCCTGTCCTGCCCCTAGTTTCTTCAGAACCGTTTTTTTTTAGATTCCATATATATGTGTTAGCATATGGTATTTGTCTTTCTCTTTCTGACTTACATCGTTCTGTATGACAGACTCTAGGTCCATCCACCTCACTACAAATAACTCAATTTCGTTTCTTTTTATGGCTGAGTAATATTCCATTGTATATATGGGCCACATCTTCTTTATCCATTCATCTGTTGATGGACACTTAGGTTGCTTCCATGTCCTGGCTTTTGTAAATAGTGCTGCAGTGAACATTGTGGTACATGCCTCTTTTTGAATTATGGTTTTCTCAGGGTATATGCCCAGTAGTGGGATTGCTGGATCATATGGTAGTTCTATTTTTAGTTTTTTAAGGAACCTCCATACTGTTTTCCATAGTGACTGTATCAACTTACATTCCCACCAACAGTGCAAGAGTGTTCCCTTTTCTCCACACCCTCTCCAGCATTTATTGTTTGTAGATTTTTTGATGATGGCCATTCTGACCGGTGTGAGGTGATACCTCACTGTAGTTTTGATTTGCATTTCTCTAATGATTAGTGATGTTGAGCATCCTTTAATTTTCATGTACAAACACATGAGCGGCACACTTAGTATTTCTCTTTGCAAATAAAAATGCCACCTTGGGGCTGTTCCTCAGGGACAAAAAAAAAATGTCTCCCTCCCTTGTTTGTGACATGTAAGAAAATCTTATGTCAAAGGCACAATGCATGCTATTACTAAAGGAACGTTGACTCCAAATCATGTGCTACAGAATGAAACTGGATCAGGATTCCAGAAATGGAAAGACCTATAGGCTGACATCCAAGCTATAGCCCTTGAAGACCAAGGAAGGTTTGCATAACGGGGACAGTGAAGAGGAAAAAACATGCAAAATTGACAGAAGGAGCGGCCTGCACCAAGCCAGAATTTGGGCGAAAGTTTGCCATGGGCTGATTGGGCTATAGGGGCACCAATCTTTCTGGAGGACAGGGTATGTGTCAGGGGAGTTGGGAAGACAGGGATTTCAGAAGGACACTGGGGCCATACTTAGTGCTTTACTTAAAGGATACCCACAGCGGAGTTCTCAGAAGTTAGTGAGGTGGGCCCTCTGCAGATGGGACAGGCATGCCAGGGAGAGCTCTGGGGGGTTCAGTCTGGCAGACATGGTCTTGGTGAAGCAGTGGGAATACTGAGGAAGGGTCATGGGAAAGGACTTTCAGGAAAATAAAGGACAGACCTTAGCATCTGTGGAAATAGGAGCAGGACGGGCAGCTTCAGGATGACCAGGGCTTCCCAGAAGGAAGACCCCAGAGGGTGACCTCAGGCCCACAGGGTGACAGTGGAGCTGCATCTGATGGTGGGGGCCGTGGGAACTTGTGTCGAGGTCAGGTGGGCTGTGCCAGTGTGGGCTGCCTGCAGACCATGGGGAATTTGGAGATGACTTACAAGAAGAAATCAGGGCTCATGATGGAGAATTCTGGAATCTCTTGCATTGAATCCACATTTCAGTTTGGGGAGAGTCATCACAGTAACAGTGTTGAATCTTCTGTCCTCAAAATCTGGTATATCTCTCATTTATTTAACTTTTCTTCAATTTCTTTCAGTATTATTTTGTAGCTTTCAGTCTTCTTTTCCAAATACTACATGCATGTTTTAACTCGATAAAATAAAAAATTTAAATAAATAGTTTTTGGATGAAATTAATTTGCTGGAAAAGCTCAGCAGGTCCTGTAAGAGAAGATACCCCCAATCTTTAGCTCTGATCATAAGAAATGCATCCTCTTCATGGGACCGTCCCTTTTCGGATCCCCCCAGACCAGAGCATGCTGACCCCTTTGTTAGACACCCTGCCGCACTGAGCATATTGCCGTGACCAGGCCCAGGTGTGGGTGATGTAATTCAGACAGTTAGAGAGTTGTGACGGGTCAGGGCAGGCCCCCTGGAGAGGTGACCTCTGAGCAGGTCCGTAAGGGCATGTGCACTCCCGGCAAGGGCACAGTTGGGGAGCGATGGAGCCTGGGCCCCACCTTATCTCAGCTGTGCCAACAGGGCCAGCGTTGTGGATTAGAGTCGGCGAGAAGGAGGGTGGCTCAAGGAGGTGGGAGCGGTGGGCAGAGTCCCCAGGCATCACCACAGGAGCAGGTGGATGACATCAAAACAAGACACTTCTTATAGATCCAGGGCTGAGGGCTCCCAGCCTCCTGCAGTGAATGAGTGGATGGCACCCCCGGGACCTTCTCAGCCATGTCAGCATCTGAATCTTGTTCTAAATGGATTTTAATGGGAGAGGGACGTGCTCTGATTCAAGACATTTATGGTCTCTCTTGTTGAGAATGGAGTGTGAGAGTTGAAGCAGGGGCCACGGGGATGTCGAACTGGACTCACCCATCTCCCTGAGGAGCGAACATTGAGCAGGTGAGGATGCTCAGGTAGAGACCTCTGCATGTCTGACTCCCAAACTTTTTGGGCTCATTCTTAAAAACCATGAAGAACCCTGAGACTTTTGTTTGTGTGGGTGTATCTAACAATATTTACTACATGAGCTATCAAAACTAAAACAATCTTAAAACACGAGAATTCACTTACACGCACTTGCTTGCTGGAGTGATGGACTTGTTAATGCATCCTGTGGCCTCTGGAAATGTCCACTGCCCACCTATGCACACTCATGTGAGAATGAAAGGAGCATATCACGTACTATTATTATGAAAACAGTCTTGACTTTATCCAGCCCTGAGAAGGTCTCGGGGAGCCCCCAGGGACTCCCAGGCCACACTTGAAAACTGCAGACTTAGGCCCGTGCTTCCTGTCCCTCAGGAAGTGTCTCGGGGGTTGGAACAAGGGCCTCTTCCTCTGTGGCCAGGGTGCACCTCTCGGCCAGCTCAGTAGGGCCATGGGTCCTGACTCTTTTAGGAGGTCGTGAAAGTGAAGTGTCAGGTGCCCAAGGGGCTCACCCTCCTCTCTATCCAGGTTCTGAAATTGAGGAATCACAGACGCTGCTGATGGGAACCTCACTGCAATCTTCCTCCTGACAAAGTCTACGTTAGGGGTGAGGCTTGAGGTGACAAGCCTGTGAGCCTTCTAATGGGCCCCAGCATTGGGCAGAACTGCTGGGCTCCTGTTGGGCTGGGCCAGGCCTCACTGTGAAGTGAGCAGGCCCTGCTTGGAGCAGGGAGAGTTGCAGAGGGCCTGGCCTGCACGTGCCCCCGTGTTCTCCCCCCTCTCCCCACCACCCCGGGCCAAGAGCAGAGAAGCTGGGACGTCTGTTTTGCTCTCTGTGTCCCTTGTGTCAATTCACAGTCTGGCTGCCCTCTCAGGCACCGGATTCATTTTCTTCCCAGTTTGAGTCCAGGGCTGCATCCTGCCTGTGATGCAGCCAAGAAAGTGCCTTTGCTGTTGTTGACGTTGGGGGCAGCCGGTGGTCCCCTGTGTCCCAGCAGCTGCTGCGTCCTGCCTGTGCTCTGGTGTGGGGCTTCCCCAGCTCCTGACATTCTGACCCCAATGGCTTTTACCTCTGGAGAATTTCTCACAACTCAAGTCCACCTGGAGGACCCGTTGTGTGTTTTACAAGGGTGTGTATATGTGTGTGCGATCTCACAAATGCCCATTTTACCATCTTGGTGTAGTTTCTGAGTTGAGTTTTTGTTGTTGTTGTTGTTTTGTTTTGTTTTTTTGTGGTACACGGGCCTCTCACTGCTGTGGCCTCTCCCACTGTGGAGCACAGGCTCCGGACGCGCAGGCTCAGCGGCCACGGCTCACGGGCCCAGCCGCTCCACGGCATGTGGGATCTTCCCGGACCGGGGCATGAACCCGCATCCCCTGCATCGGCAGGCGGACTCTCAACCACTGCGCCACCAGGGAAGACCCTCTGAGTTGAGTTTTTTTTAAGTAAAATATATGTCCTGGAGGAGTTGATTCTCTCATTTTCACAAGGCTGTGAATGACTCTAATGGACCAGCTGGTCGTTTCTCCTGAGAGCGGCTTCACCCAGGAGCACATGGGATGCGACAGGAGGAGAGCGGATGGACTTGGGAGCCTGAGTTGTGGGGACCTGCAGAGGGGCGTGACATCCTGTAAGAAGCAAGAGCTCTCCCCTTGGCAGGCACCGGGAAGGCCAGCTCTGGGCCATCCCCTATCCTTGAAGCTTTTCCCTGTGAGTGAAATGACTTTGAAATGACTTTTCTTATTGACCTTACTATTCAATCCTTCTGACGGAAACAGCTGTCCTGGAAAGGGAAACCCAAGTCTCCCCAAGAAACTGGTCATTTCTCATCAGGACCACAAATCTGAAGACTCTTCCTGCTGAGACTCTGAACGGCCCCTCCTGAGCTCAGCACACAGTCTGTGGCAGTGTGGTCTCTCATCACTGAGAAGTCACGCCTTTCAGGACATGGCTGCCTGTGTCTCTATCTATCAGGTTTAAAAAGGTAAATAAAGGAATTTCATGCTCCTTATAAGCCCAGAAACAGCAGTGATTCCTATGAAGGGTATATAAGCGTCTGGCCATGGCCAAAGGGAGTCACTTACTAGCTCAGTGTATAGCACTTAGGGGATGTCTCGGTGTGTATGTACTTTTGCACAGATGGAAGCCATAGGTGGGTACTGTTTTGAGCTCTGCCCTTTTTTTTTTACATCACAGTATGTGCTGGACACGGTTCCACATCAGCACATGTTGATTCATCTGGTTTCTTAAGAGACAACAGTGTATTCTATAGTATGGATTGTGATTTATTTATCCAGTCTTCCCTGGATGGATGTCTGTCTACTTGTCTCCAGCAGAAATGTGATACATTTGACAGTAAGATCACAAAATTGTTCTGAAGTAAAGAAATGCCACCAGATGGTAACTCAGATCCACAGGAACAAATGCAGAATCATGACATGGGGAGTAAAGGGTTAATAGAACCATTCCATTACTGTATACGTGATCTCTCTTCTTCTTATAAAGACATTAAACAACCCAATTAAAATATGAGGAAAGGATCTGACTAAATGTTTCTCCAGTGAAGATATAAAAGTGATCAAGAAACACATGAAACGATGCTCAATGTCATTAGCTAACAGGGAAATGCAAGTCAAAATCACAATGAGCTAACACTTCACACCCGCAAGGATGACTGTCATCACAAAGACAGATAATAACAAATGTTGGTGAGGACACAGAGAAAGTGGATCAGCCTTCCCTGCTAGTGGGAATACACAGTGGTACAGCTGCTCTGGAAAACAGTCTGGCGGTTTCTCAAAAGGTTGAACATAGAGTTAACATGTGACCAGTCAATTTCACTTCTGAGGCTACATGCAAGAGAAAGGAAACACATGTCCACACAAAAATGTGTACACCCCTGTTAGTAGCAGGATTATTCAGAATAGACAAAGAGGGGAAGTGACTCAACTGATGGATGGATAAGTAACATGTGGCATGCTCATATGATGGTGTATTATTCAGAAATAAAAATTAATGAAGCACTGCTACACGCTACAGCATGGATGAATCTTTTCTTTTTTTTTCCCCTAGTGCATGTATTTATTATTTATTTATTAATTATTATTTTTTAACATCTTTATTGGAGTATAATTGCTTTACAACAGTGTGTTAGTTTCTGCTTTATAACAAAGTGAATCAGTTACACATATACATATGTTCCCATATCTCTTCCTTCTTGCATCTCCTTCCTCCCACCCTCCCTAGCCCACCCCTCTAGGTGGTCAAAAACCACCCAGCTGATCTCCCTGTGCTATGCGGCGGCTTCCCACTAGCTATCTATTTTACGTTTGGTAGTGTATATATGTCCATGCCACTCTCTCACTTTGTCACAGCTTACCCTTCCCCCTTCCCCCTTCCCATATCCTCAAGTCCATTCTCTACTAGGTCTGTGTCTTTATTCCCATCTTGCCCCTAGGTTCTTCATCACCTTTTTTTTTTTCCCCTTAGATTCCATATATATGTGTTAGCATACGGTATTTCTTTTCCTCTTTCTGACTTACTTCACTCTGTATGACAGACTCTAGGTCCATCCACCTCACTACAAATAACTCAATTTCGTTTCTTTTTATGGCTGAGTAATATTCCACTGTATATATGTGCCATATCTTCTTTAGCCATTCATCTGATGTTGGACACTTAGGTTGCTTCCAGGTCCTGGCTATTGTAAATAGAGATGCAATGGACATTTTGGTACATGACTCTTTTTGAATTATGGTTTTCTCAGGGTATATGCCCAGTAGTGGGATTGATGGGTCATATGGCAGTTCTATTTTTAGTTTTTTAAGGAACCTCCATACTGTTCTCCATAGTGGCTGTATCAATTTACATTCCCACCAACAGTGCAAGAGGGTTCCTTTTTTCCACACCCTCTCCAGCATTAATAATTTCTAGATTTTTTGATGATGGCCATTCTGACCATTGTGAGATGATATCTCACTGTAGTTTTGATTTGCATTTCTCTAATGATTAATGATGTTGAGCATTCTTTCATGTGTTTGTTGGCAATCTATATATCTACTTTAGAGAAATGTCTATTTAGGTCTTCTGCCCATTTGTGGATTGGGTTGTTTCTTTTTTTGATATTGAGCTGCATGAGCTGCTTGTAAATTTTGGAGATTAATCCTTTGTCAGTTGCTTCACTTGCAAATCTTTTCTCCCATTCTGAAGGGTGTCTTTTGGTCTTGGTTACAGTTTCCTTTGCTGTGCAAAAGCTTTGAAATTTCATTAGGTCCCATTTGTTTATTTTTGTTTTGATTTCCATTTCTGTAGGAGGTAGGTCAAAAAGGATCTTGCTGTGATTTATGCCATAGAGTGTTTTGCCTATGTTTTCCTTTAAGAGTATTATAGTGTCTGGCCTTACATTTAGGTCTTTAATCCATTTTGAGTTTAATTTGTGTATGGTGTTAGGGAGTGTTCTAATTTCATACTTTTACATGTCCCTGTCCAGTTTTCCCAGCACCACTTATTGAAGAGGTTATCATTTCTCCACTGTATATTCTTGCTTCCTTTATCAAAGATAAGGTGACCATATGTGCGTGGGTTTATCTCTGGGCTTTCTATCCTCTTACATTGATCTATATTTCTGTTTTTGTGCCAGTACCATACTGTCTTGATTACTGTAGCTTTGTAGTATAGTCTGAAGTCAGGGAGCCTGATTCCTCCAGCTCCATTTTTCGTTCTCAAGATTGCTTTGGCTATTCAGAGTCTTTTGTGTTTCCATGCAAATTGTGAAATTTTTTGTTCTAGTTCTGTGAAAAATGCCAGTGGTAGTTTGATAGGGATTGCATTGAATCTGTAGATTGCTTTAGGTAGTCATTTTCACAATGTTGATTCTTCCAATCCAATAACATGGTATATCTCTCCATCTATTTGTATCATCTTTAATTTCTTTCATCTGTGTCTTATAATTTTCTTCATACAGGTCTCCTTAGGTAGGTTTATTCCTAGATATTTTATTCTTTTTGTTGCAATGGCAAATGGGAGTGTTTTCTTAATTTCACTTTCAGATTTTTCATCATTAGTGTATAGGAATGCCAGAGATTACTGTGCATTAATTTTGTATCCTGCTACTTTACCAAATTCATTGATTAGCTCTACTAGTTTTCTGGTAGCATCTTTAGGATTCTCTATGTAAAGTATCATGTCATCTGCAAACAGTGACAGCTTTACTTCTTCTTTTCCAATTTGGATTCCTTTTATTTCTTTTTCTTCTCTGATTGCTGTTGTGAGAACTTCCAAAACTATGTTGAATAAGAGTGGTGAGAGTGGGCAACCTTGTCTTGTTCCTGATCTTAGTGGAAATGGTTTCAATTTTTCACCATTGAGGAAGATGTTGGTTGTCGGTTTGTCATATATGGCCTTTATTATGTTGAGGAAAGTTCCCTCTATGCCTACTTTCTGCAGGGTTTTTATCATAAATGGGTGTTGAATTTTGTCGAAAGCTTTCTCTGTGTCTATTGAGATGATCATATGGTTTTTCTCCTTCAATTTGTTAATGTGGTGTATCACATTGATTGATTTGCATATATTGAAGAATCCTTTCATTCCTGGAATAAACCCCACTTGATCCTGGTGTATGATCCTTTTAATGTGCTGTTGGTTTCTGTTTGCTAGTATTTTGTTGAGGATTTTTGCATCTATGTTCATCAGTGATATTGGCCTGTAGTTTTCTTTCTTTGTGACATCTTTGTCCGGTTTTGGTATCAGGGTGATGGTGGCTTCGTAGAATGAGTTTGGGAGTTTTCCTTCCTCTGCTATATTTTGGAAGAGTTTGAGAAGGATAGGTGTTATCTCTTCTCTAAATGTTTGATAGAATTCACCTGTGAAGCCATCTGGTCCTGGGCTTTCGTTTGTTGGAAGACTTTTAATCACAGGTTCAATTTCAGTGCTTGTGATTGGTCTGTTCATATTTTCTATTTCTTCCTGGTTCAGTCTCGGCAGGTTGTGCATTTCTAAGAATTTGTCCATTTCTTCCAGTTGTCCATTTTATTGGCATAGAATTGCTTATAGTAATCTCTCACAATCTTTTGTATTTCTGCAGTGTCAGTCGTTACTTCTCCTTTTTCATTTCTAATTCTATTGATTTGAGTCTTCTTCCTTTTTTTCTTGATGAGTCTGGATAATGGTTTATCAATTTTGTTTATCTATTCAAAGAACCAGCTTTTAGTTTTATTGATCTTTGTTATTGTTTCCTTCATTTCTTTTTATATATTTCTGATCTGGTCTTTATGATTTCTTTTCTTGTGCTAACTTGGGTTTTTTTTATCTTATTTCTCTAATTGCTTTGGGTGCAAGGTTAGGTTGTTTATTTGAGATGTTTCCTGTTTCTTAAGGTAGGATTGTATTGCTATAAACTTCCCCCTTAGAACTGCTTTTGCTGCATCCCATAGGTTTTGGGTCGTTGTTTCTCCATTGTCATTTGTTTCTAGGTATTTTTTGATTTCCTCTTTGATTTCTTCAGTGATCACTTGGTTATTAAGTAGTGTACTGTTTAGCCTCCATGTGTTTGCATTTTTTACAGATTTTTTTCTGTAATTGATATCTAGTCTCATAGCGTTGTGGTCAGAAAAGATACTTGATATGATTTCAATTTTCTTAAATTTACCAAGGCTTGATCTGTGACCCAAGATATGATCTATCCTGGAGAATGTTCCATGAGCACTTGAGAAGAATGTGCATTCTGTTGCTTTTGGATGGAATGTCCTATAAATATCAATTAAGTCCATCATGTTTAATGTATCATTTAAAGCTTGTGTTTCCTTATTTATTTTCATTTTGGATGATCTGTCCATTGGTGAAAATGGAGTGTTAAAGTCCACTACTATGATTGTGTTACTGTCAATTTCCCCTTTTATGGCTGTTAGTATTTGCCTATGTATTGAGGTGCTCCTATGTTGGGTGCATAAATATTTACAATTGTTATCTCTTCTTCTTGGATCGATCCCTTGATCGTTATGTAGTGTCCTTCTTTGTCTCTTGTAATAGTCTTTATTTTAAAGTCTATTTTGCCTGATATGAGAATTGCTACTCAAGCTTTCTTTTGATTTCCATTTGTATCAAATATCTTTTTCCATCCCCTCACTTTCAGTCTGTATGTTTCTCTAGGTCTGAAGTGGGTCTCTTGTAGACAGCATATATATGGGTCTTGTTTTTTTATCCATTCAGCCTGTCTATATCTTTGGTTGGAGCATTTAATCCACTTACATTTAAGGTAATTATCGATATGTATGTTCTTATTCCCATTTTCTTAATTGTTTTGGGTTTGTTATTGTAGGTCTTTTCCTTCTGTTGTGTTTCCTGCCTTGAAAAGTTCCTTCAGCATTTGTTTTAAAGCTAGTTTGGTGGTGCTGAATTCTCTTAGCTTTTGTTTGTCTGTAAAGGTTTTAGTTTCTCCATCATATCTGAATGGGATCCTTGCTGGGTAGAGTAATCTTGGTTGTAGGTTTTTCTCCTTCATCACTTTAAATATGTCCTGCCACTCCCTTCTGGCTTGCAGAGTGTCTGCTGAAAGATCAGCTGTTAACCTTATGGGGATTCCCTTGTGTGTTATTTTTCCCTTGCTGATTTTAATATTTTTTCTTTGTATTTAATTTTTGATAGTTTGATCAATATATGTTGTGGCGTGTTTCTCCTTGGATTTGTCCTGTATGGGACTCTCTGTGCTTCCTGGACTTGATTAACTATTTCCTTTCCCATATTAGGGAAGTTTTCAACTATAATCTCTTCAAATATTTTCTTACTCCCTCTCTTTTTCTCTTCTTCTTCTGGGACCCCTGTAATTTGAATGTTGGTGTGTTAATGTTGTCCCAGAGGTCTCTGAGACTGTCCTCAGTTCTTTTCATTCTTTTGTCTTTATTCTGCTCTGCAGTAGTTATTTCCACTATTCTATCTTCCAGGTCACTTATCTGTTCTTCTGCCTCAGTTATTCTGCTATTGATCCCTTCTAAATAATTTTTAATTTCATTTATTGTGTTGTTCATCTTTGTTTGTTTGCTCTTTAGTTCTTCTAGGTCCTTGTTAAACGTTTCTTGTATTTTCTCTATTCTATTTCCAAGATTTTGGATCATCTTTACTATCATTATTCTGAATTCTTTTTCAGGTAGACTGCCTATTTCCTCTTCATTTCTTAGGTCTGGTGGGTTTTTATCTTGTTCCTTCATCTGGTGTTTTTTTTTTTTTCTGTCTTCTCATTTTGCTTAACTTACTGTGTTTGGGGTCTCCTTTTCACAGGCTACAGTTTCGTAGTTCCCGTTGTTTTGGTGTCTGTCCCCAGTGGCAAAGGTTGGTTCAGTGGGTTGTGTAAGCTTCCTGGTGGAGGGGACTAGTGCCTGTGTTCTGGTGGATGAGGCTGGATATTGTCTTTCTGGTGTGCATGTCCACATCTGGTGGTGTG
Organism: Mesoplodon bidens; assembly: GCF_964165515.1. NCBI lineage: Eukaryota > Metazoa > Chordata > Mammalia > Artiodactyla > Ziphiidae > Mesoplodon > Mesoplodon bidens. Next base: position 99,171,386 of record NC_138162.1, on the reverse strand, counting down.
TTTTGGGGTGTCTGTGGCCTTATTATGATTTTAGGCAGCCTCTCTCATAATGGATGGGGCTGTGTTCCTGTCTTCCTAGTTGTTTAGCATAGGGTGTCCAGCACTGTAGCTTGCTGGTTGTTGAGTGAAGCTGGGTCTTGGCATTGAGATGGAGATCTCTGGGAGATTTTTGCCATTTGATATTACGTGGAGCTGGGAGGTCTCTTGTGGACCAGTGTCCTGAAGTTGGCTCTCCCACCTCATAGGCACAGCACTGACTCCTGGCTGCAGCACCAAGAGCCTTTCATCCACACAGCTCAGGATAAAAGGGAGATAAAATAGAAAGAAAGAAAGAAAGAAAGAAAGAGGATAAAAGAAAAGAAAAGAAAAGAAAGTAAATAAAATAAAGTTATTAAATTAAAAAATAAAAAATAATTATTAAGAAAAAAAAAATTTTAAGTAAAAAAAAAAAAAGAAAAGAAAACCAGACGGACAGAACCCTAGGACAGATGGTGAAAGCAAAGCTATACAGACAAAATCACACACAGAAGCATACACATACACACAAAAAGAGAAAAAAAAAAGGGGGAAAAATAATATATCTTTGCTCCCAAAGTCCACCTCCTCAATTTGGGATGATTTGTTGTCTATTCAGGTATTCCACAGATGCAGGGTACATCAAGTTGATTGTGGAGCTTTAATCCACTGCTTCTGAGGCTGCTGGGAGAAATTTCCCTTTCTCTTGTTTGTTCTCTCAGCTCCTGAGGTTCAGCTTTGGATTTGGACCCGCCTCTGAGTGTAGGTCGCCTGAGGGCGTCTGTTCTTCGCTCAGACAGGACGGGGTTAAAGGAGCGGCTGATATGGCGGCTCTGGCTCACTCAGGCCGGGGGGAGGGAGGGGTACAGAGGCGGGGCGAGCCGGTGTGACCTTGCACCAGCTTGAGGCGCGCCATGCACTTTCCCGGGGAAGCTGTCCCTGGATCACGGGACCCTGGCAGTGGCGGGCTGCACAGGCTCCCCAGAAGGGAGGTGTGGATAATGACCTGCGCTCACACACAGGCTTCTTGGTGGCGGCAGCAGCAGCCTTAGCGGCTCATGCCCGTCTCTGGGGTCCGCGCTTTTAGCTGCAGCTCGCGCCCGTCTCTGGAGCTCCTTTAAGCGGCTCGCTTAATCCCCTCTCCTCGCACACCAGGAAACAAAGAGGGAAGAAAAAGTCTCTTGCCTCTTCGGCAGATCCAGAGTTTTCCCCGGACTCCCTCCCAGCTAGCTGCGGTGCACTAAACCCCTGCAGGGTGTGTTCACACCGCCAACCCCAGTCCTCTCCCTGCGCTCCGACCGAAGCCCAAGCCTCAGCTCCCAGCCCCGCCCGCCCCGGCGGCTGAGCAGACAAGCCTCTCGGGCTGGTGAGTGCCGGTTGGCACCGATCCTCTGTGCGGGAATCTCTCCGCTTTGCCCTCCGCACCCCTGTTGCTGAGCTCTCCTCCGCGGCTCTGAAGCTTCCCCCTCCGCCACCCGCAGTCTCTGCCTGCGAAGGGGTCCCTAGTGTGTGGAAACTTTTCCTCCTTCACGGCTCCCTCCCTCTGGTGCAGGTCCTTTCCCTATTCTTTTGTCTCTGTTTTTTCTCTTTTGCTCTACCCAGGTACGTGGGGGGAGTTTCTTGCCTTTTGGGAGGTCTGAGGTCTTCTGCCAGCCTTCAGTAGGTGTTCTGTAGGAGTTGTTCCATGTGTCGATGTATTTCTGATGTATCTGTGGGGAGGCAGGTGATCTCCACATCTTACTCTTCCGCCATCTTGAAGCTCTCTCTCAGCATAGATGAATCTTGAAGAGATTATGCTAAGTGAAAGAAGTTAGTCCAGAAAGACCACATATTGGATAGTCAATTTACATGAAACATCCAGAATGGGTGAGTCTAAAGAGTCAGAAAATAGAATAATGGTTGTCTAGGGCTGGGATGGGAGCGTTTAGGGCAAAATGTTTAGGGACTGCTGATGGATATGGGATTTCTTTTGGGGATAATGAAAATGTTCTAAAAGTGATTGTGATAATGTTTGCACAAGCCTGTGAATATACTAAAAACCACTGAACTGTTCTGTTAAAATGAGTGAATTATATGGTATGTGAATTATATCTCAACAAGTTGCTATACATTATAATTCATAATAAACTGACCTAACATCTATCTATTTCTGTCTATCAATCTGTCGTCTATCTATCCATCTTGTGTCAACACTGGCCTCATGACCAGTTGCTGAACTTAGGACTGTTTCCCATACATGTTTTCTCATTGGATGGTTTATATTTATGTATGTTTACCAGCTTTCCTCTGCTTTTTTCCCCCTACTGTTTTATTTAGGCTGTGCTACTGGTGTTAACGCTATAATTTAGCCCTTAGATTATTACAGGATACTGAGTCTGGGTTTTTATGGAGCTAGACGAGGAGAGAACATCTCTCAGCCATGATGCAGTGACAGATGGGACCGGGATCTTCACTTCAAGGGAGAGGCGGGTGTCTTCCTTTGATGTGGGGAGGGTCGCATTTCAAAGGAGAGGCAGATCAGTGCCGTTGTTTGGAGTGTGACTGCTGTGGGAATGGCACAGAAGGATGTTGAGAAGCCACAGGGTGGCTGGGTGCATATGATGACTCCACTCTCCCTTCCTAGACTGTCTTCCTGCACAGCAGAGACGAAAGCTCAAATGCATGATGCTGAGATCCCTTTCGAGGTGGGCTTCTCTGTTCCACTTAAGTTTAAATGTCAGACGCTTTGGCCTTAGATTTGCAACACAGAGGGCTGTGAAGGCTGCACTTCTGCTGCATCTGCTGTTTCTGCTGAGAATCATGGCAGTGGAGACGTTGCCTTGCTGGCGGCGGGATGAGCAGGGCAGGGTCCAGTCTCTGGGATTGTGAAGACTGACTGGCAGGATACAGGGCACCCATTCGACAGGTCACAGCAGGGCGGTGTGACCCTGCAGGTGGCAGCTGTCTTCCCAGTCAGACCACGTCCTGATCCTAGTGGCTTTCCAATGGAGGCAGCTTCTTGGTTGTGGCCTTCTCCATCTTGGCGGTGGCAGGGTGGTGCTTTCTGATTGTGGAGGGGGCAGCAGCCCCTCCCTGACCCAGTCAGCTATGCTGCTTTGTTCCCAAAGTTGTTGGCAGTTGGGTGTTGTTCCCAAAACTCATCCTGGTGTCTGTTTCTCCAGTCCTGCCTGGGCTTCTGTAAGCCACTCAACAGCCCATGATGAATCTTTTTCTGTACTAAACCAACTAGAGAGGATTCTAGTTTTTGTAACTGAACCCTGACCGATACAGTGAATTACATAAGTGGATTTCCTAACACTGAACCATTTTTGCATTACTGGAATGAACTCAACTTGGGTAGAGTGTGTTCTCCTTCTAAAATACTACTGAATTATATTTGCTAAGATGTTGACATTGCTTTCTTATGTAAGCCTGGTCTATTTCTGTTTCATATTAGTCAAACTTAAGTATTAGTATCTTGATGACCTTGAAAAAAAGAATCTGGAAGATTTCTTTCTTTGTTGTATTCCAGAAAAGATTAAGTGTTAGTGAAATTATTTATTCCTTGAAAATTTTCAAGATTTCCCACATAAAACTATCTAAATAAGGCATTTTGGGGTCCAGGTAGGTTTTAGCTAGCTTCTGCAATTTCTTCCATGGTTATTGACTTATTAGGTTTCCAATTTCTTTTGAGGTCACCTTGGCAAATATATGTTTAACTAAATGATAGTCTATTCTACAGTAGACTAATTGATGCATCTCATAAAATTATTACTTCTGTTTAGTAATATAAATATGAATGGCTTACAAATTTTTCTCTGAATATTATTTTGTATGTTTTTTTTGTAACGTATAGTTGGGTTTTCCTAATTAACACATTCTGAACTTCTTTTTATTTTAAACAAATAAGTTTATCTCACGTTTATGAACATATCAAATCAATTTGGTCTTAATTTTATCTCATATCTACTGTTTACTTTAAAAAGTTTCTTTTGCTTTCTGTCTTTTGTTCCATAGTCTTCTTTGTCTTTTCGTTTACTTTGGTAATTTAGAATACATTTTTCTTATTTTGGTTGTCTTTAAATGATGTCAAAATGTCTATATTTTGAGTTACCATTGTTAGAAGCAGCAACAAGAACAAAAGTATTTATTGAAACCTCACTAAAAAGCATTAGCAAATTAGCTCACCTTTACCCCTTCTCATCTTTCATTCCTCCATCACCATGTGTAGACTTTTGTCCCTGTCCAGTATGGATATGTACAATGTGGATATAGTTTGAAAACATGAATGAGATTTAAAAATTTCTAGTAATTAATATTAGTAAAACTAATAATTCTTATCAATCATGTTGTAACCCTTACACATTAATTTTAAGCTATAAGCCTTTTTCACTGGGAAAGGAGAGAATTGTTTCAAGAGAGGGCATGGCATAGAGAAGTTTCCAGTTGCCTGAAAGAAGAATCAGATAGACCTGATTTCAGGAAAATGGCCTGAGGGAAAAGGAAGAACAGTTGTTCAGCTATGTGTTTTCTGGCTTTGTTCTCTCCAGATAAAAATGATGCAGGTTAGGGGCTCTCAGAAGAGTGGATTCCAATTCCTTTTAGGTCTTTTGGGTCTTTTGGAGGATACCATCCAAGGAGGGCCTTGCATAAAACTGGGAAAGCTTCAGTAGAGGGGAAATGTCAGTTTTGCATGTTTAGGCTGTGAGAGATGATGTGGGCAATACCACATCCCACCCACCCCTCTCCTGCCCACTGTACCCTTGGTCCCATCACCATGAGTGAGTTGTAGAAGTTTCCCATTCATCTCGCTGGGAACAGAGAGAGGAGCTTAGAATTGAAAGTCAGCAAGCCTATGGTGGGTTGACATGGCAAAAGGCAAAATGACCTGGTGATACACATATTTTTTTTTTGAAATATGCTTTAAAATTTTTAGATATAAGGCATATTTTCAGTTATTTTATTGGCATTGATTTCTGATTTTGTCATCTGATTGACAGAGAATGTGGTCTACATGATATTGATTTTGGAGTGTGTGTTGAGATTTCTTTTGTGGTCCAGTGGGTGGTCTCTTTTAGAAAACATTTCATGCATACTTGAAATGCATGTTGCATTTTCCATTTGTTGGATGCAGGGTCCTGCATATGTCTCCTAGATTGGTATACTCAGCAGGATTCAAAACGAAATCCTAACTTTTTTTTTGGTCTGCTTCATTTTCTAAGAGAGTAATACAATCTCTTAGTATGATTGTATACTTTTCACTTTCTTCTGGAAATTACGTTAGTGTTTTTTTTTTTTAATTCTTTTGAGGCTATGCTGTTAGCTCTTCCCAAGGATAGTAGTATTATAAATTCTTGGGAAGTTATTCTTTTTATAATTAAGTTAAGACTTTGTATTACTCTTTTGCTTTACTGTCTATAGTGTCTGAGCTACCCAGACTGTGGTATTCTGTTATTCTTCAGTCTGTGGTATTCTGTTATGGGAGCCCCAGCAGGCTCATGTAACTATGATTAGCTTTATAAGAAACTGTTAAACTGTCTTCCAAAGTGGCTGTGCCATTTTGCATTCCCACCAACAATGAATGAGAGTTTCTGTTGTTCCACATCCTCACCACCATTTGGATTTTAGCTATTTTAATAGGTGTGTAGTCTTATTGTTATTTTAATTTGTAATTCTATGATGACAAATTATGTTGATCATCTTTTCATATGCTTATTTGCCATCTGTATATCTTCCTTCGTGAGATGTCTGTAGTCATTTTTAAACAAGTAGTTTGTTTTATTAATACTGAATTTTAAGAGAATTTTTGGGTATACAAGCATACCTCATTTTATTGTGCTTTACTTTATTGAGCTTTGCAGATATTGCATTTTTTACGAATTGAAGGTTTGTGGCAACTGGGCTCCGAGCAAGTATATTGGTGCCATGTTTCCAACATCATTTGCTCACTTCATGTGTCTGTGTGACAATTTGGTAATTCTTGCAACATTTCAAACTTTTTCATCATTATTATATTTGTTACAGTGATCTGTGATCGGAGATCTTTGATGTCACTATTGCAAAAGGATTGGCTCACTAATGCTCAAATGATAACATTTTTAGCAAGAAAGTATTTTTAATTAAAGTATGTATATTCTCTATTTAGACATAATACTGTTACACACTTAATAGACTACATAACTTTTATGTGCACTGGGAAACCAAAAAATTCTTGTGACTGACTTTATTGCTATATTTGCTTTATTGGGATGGTCTGGAATGGAACTTGTAATATTTCAAAGGTATGCCTGTGTTTGGAGTTTGAGTCCTTTACCAGACATGTGTTTTGCAAACGGTTTATCTGTTACTCTCTTACCAATGTCTTTTGCAGAGCAGAAGTTTTAAATTTTAATATAGTGTAAGTTTTTTTTTTCATAGGTTATGCTTTTTGGTCTATCTAAAAACTCATTACCAAACCCCATATCACCTAGAATTTTTTTTATCTTTTCTTCTAGAAATTTTATAGTCTTACATTTTAGGTCTTTGATCTTTGTGTTAATTTTTGTGAAAGGCGTAAGGTATGTGTTAGTTTCATCATTTTTTGTGCATGTTAGATTTCATTAATGAACATCCAGTTGTTTCAGCATCATTTGTTAAAAAAGACTATCATTTCTCCACTAAATCCCTTTGGTAATTTATTAAAGACCAGTTGACTATATTTGTGTCAGCTATTTCTAGGCTCTCTATTCTGTTCCATTGATTTTGTCTATTCTTTCAGCAGTACCATGCTGTCTTGATTACAGTAGCTCTATAGTAAGTATTTAAATCAAGTATTATCAGTCCTTCAACTTTGTTCTTCTTCTGCCGCTCCTCGTCCTCTACTTCCTCTTCCTCCTCTTTCGTGTTAAATACTGTTTTGGCTATTTTAGATCTTTTGCTATTCCCTATAAACTTTAGACTCAGACACTATAGTTTGCTGACATTTTATTGCTAGTTCATCAAATCTATAATCAAGATGTGAAGAACTGACCTCTTAACAATATCGAGTCTTCCAACCAGGATCTTTTATTTTTTCCCTAATAGTTTGTCGTTTTCTGCATATAGATCCTATACATTTTTGTTAGATTTATTTCTAAATCCATTTGTATTGCTATTGTAAATGACACTGTGTTTTTAATTTCAACTTCTAATTGTTCATTGCTGGTATAGGAAAGTGATTGACTTTTATATTAGCCTTGTATCCTGAAACTTTGCTCTGCTCAATTATTACCTCCAAGAGGTGTGTTTTTCCATTGTTGTTGTTTATTCTTAGGGATTTTCTGCATAGACAATTATGTTACCTGTGAGCAAATTACTTTTATTTCTTTCTTCCTAATTCATGTATCTTTTATTTCCTTTTCTTCTCCTATTGCACTAGTTAGCACTTCCAGCACAATATTGAGTAGGAGTGGTAAGAGGAGACATCTTTGCCTTATCTCACATCTTAGGGAGAAAGCATCTAGTTTCTCACCATTAACTATGATATTAGCTATAGTGGCTTTTTGTTTTGTTTGTGTGTGTGTGTGTGTGTGTGTTTGGTACATGTTCTTTATCAAGGTGAGGAAGTTCTACTTTACTCCTACGATGCTGAAATTTTTTTTTTTTATCATGGATGGATGTGTTTTTTTTTAATGCTTTTTCTGCATCAATTGATATGTTCATATATTTTTTCTTCTTTTTCCTGTTGATGTGGTAGATTATATTAATTGATTTTCTAATATTGAATCAGTCTTGTGTACCTCACAATCTCACTTGGCCATGTTCTATAATTAAAATTTTTATCAATTATTTGAATGACTATTCAAATAATGTTCTTACGTTGGAAAATATCTCTATGCCTTGTAACTCTCTTTTAATCTATAGCTTCCCTCTTTATCTTTCTTGCTTATTTTCTCAAATTTAGTTATTTGCCTTATAGAATTCCCAACAGTTAGGATCTTGTTGCTTTCTTCCCCATATTTTTATTTACCTTGTTCTTCTGTCTTTGGTATTTCCTATATATTGGTAGTTGAATTCAGAGGCTTATTTTACCTTTAGATTGAATTGATTGATTTGTTTGGGGGAGAGGCTATTTCACAGATGGTGTGTGCTTCCATCAGACAGTACATGATATCTACTTGTCTCTCTTTGTGATATCAAAAGCCACTGAAGTTCATTTCCCCAATACATAACCTCATTAATGGTACAAAATTTGATTTCTATTTCCAGCATTCTTTCATCATTCATTAGCTGGAATATTTCTATAAAGAGGAAATTTTCTCTCATTAGCTACTTGATACCCAGTGAAAAGTTTATATAGGGAAGGCAGGATAAATCTTTGATGCTTTCCCTTTATTTACCAGTTTTCAAGATAATGAGTTAATTCCTGTAATAACTTTTGAAAAAAAATACCATTATGTATTCAAGGATTTAAATACCTTGTTGTGTTTTAATCTACAGCCCTTATGATCTTTGTTGTTGCTCTCACTGTCCCTTCTATGGCCATGAGATCCCATTCTCAATGGCTCCTGATTCTTTTTTGCACAACCCTCCTAGTTTTATTAGCATTCTTGCTTTCAGATAAGAACAATTGTTCCTGTCCCATCTTGTACAATTGCTGCCCCAGGTGTGGAGTCAGCCATTCCTCAAGGAGCCTTGGTCCTTTTTAGTGGGTAATTCAGAGATTGCAATCTGCATGCTTAGCAGAGTTTTAACAAGAAAATGGAAGTGGCATGTGGAGACCAAGCCTGAGCAGACCGGGAGCCCAGATCACACGTGGGAGGCCTGAGTCACGTGTATCCTGGGTTGTGAAAATATTCCCACAGAATGGCTTTGTTTTTCTTCTGCTGGGGGGCCCCAGGTTTCACCCATCCAGGGCAAGTTTTTACATTCATTTCTTGGCTTAAGATCCCCTGAACCATAGGAACAGTGCAAATTTGGAATCCTTACAGGCATGTGGTACAGCTTGAGGGTTTGATTTCTCATGGGAAACCTTTTTCTTCCCATTCAGAGCCCCAGGCAGATGGCAATCCTGCATGACACATCCCAGGACTGGCAGCTGGAATTCCTCTAACCTCCTCTTTTCATAGAGAGGGATGGTCATTTATGGATAGCCCTTCCGTTCTCACAGCTAGATGCTGGGATCTTGGTCGCCTGGGTGGGTCCACATCCTACCTCCCACCCAGAATATCACTGGGCCTGTTTCCAGGTTGTGGGGCATGGAGGAGCATAGGTTTTTGCTCCTGTTCGAGTCTCTCTGCTTCATTTCTGGTACCTAAGGACTGACTCTTTTCTCTTCTGAGCTGGGCTAGAGGTTTTTTTTTTTTTTTTTTGCTGTTCACGGGCCTCTCACTGTTGTGGGCTCTCCCGTTGTGGAGCACAGGCTCTGGATGTGCAGGCTCAGTGGCCATGGCTCATGGGCCCAGCCACTCCGCGGCATGTGGGATCTTCCCACACTGGGGCACGAACCCGTGTCCCCTGCATCGGCAGGCGGACTCTCAACCACTGCGCCACCAGGGAAGCCCCTGGGCTAGAGGTTTTTGAGACAGTCATATGCAGCATTTAAAAATCCGTTCCCCCTTCCACCTTCTTATTAACAAGGGCACCATAAAATTCTACGGTCTCTAGCTTTTTGTATCTCTAATGGGGTCGCATTTTATCCATGAGAGAGGGGCGTGAGGAGCAGGTGTTTCTCCTGGGGTGCTGGCTCCCAGCTGATTCCCTGTGTGGGAGAAAGACACCTCCGTGACATTTCACACATCATGTACAGTGACCTGCATGGACCTTCTTAACTCCAAGAGGCTGGGTGGGCCACCTGTGTCCATTCTTTAAACACCTGCCTCAGCGTGATGTGGGCTCCTGGTGTGTGGCTTTGCCCTCATGGAGGGAGAGTTGTGTCTCCTTCCGAGCACTTGCCAGGTGTCTTGGCTGGAGTCTTCTCTTCCATCTTCCCATTCTTTATCAGGTCACTTTTTAAAAAAGACCTTTTTAAGAACATTACTAATAAATAACTCACTCTTCCTTATCATCAAACTCTATTGTCCTCTGAAGGAACCGCAGACTCTTGCCTTCAGAGATATCCGTGCCAAGCAGTGCCTGGGGGTCATTTGGGATAACACTTGACCCACTGGTGAGCCCGGGTGGATGGAGCAATGAAGGTCTCTGGGACTCTTCCCAGACATGAACACAAAGGCCTGTATTCTTTTCTTTTCAGTGTGTGCTGTTTCCTCTGACATGTTTTAGTACTGATTAGGGGCTGATGGGTCCCTCTGTTCTTAATTACAAGTGGTTGTATGTAAATGTTCCACGTTTCTATTTTGTTTTTCCCCAAACTTAAAAAGGCAGAGGGCCTAGCAGACAGACTCAAAATCTCTTACTTCTTCCTGGGAACAAGGGCCACTTTAGTGGGACTTTGGCAGATCACATTTCCCTCTCATTTTAATAGTACAAAGGTCTTCTCAAATGTAGGTGTCAAGTAGCAATGGACTATGCATATCCATAGCGGATGCTGATGTGTCCCGTGGCCTCACCCAGCATATGGTTTCTAAGGAGCCAGCTGGTGATGTGCTCATCACAGCTCTGTATAAATGGTGCATTTGCAAGAAAAAAACCCCGAGAGATTTTCTGACCTAGTAACTGTTGCTTAGAGACTTCACAAAATTTAGAATTCAGGAAAGGGCGTTGGTGAAAGGGAACAAACACTAGACCTGGATACGAAAGATGTAGGTGAAAGTCCCAGGCCCAGTACTGAGGTGTGATCCTGGTACATTTGTTTGAATTTATTACAACCTTGCTTCCTCAGCAGGCCAGCTCAGGATCCAGGGATGCCTACTTTGTGGGAATGCGCTGTGGGTCAAAGGATACCACCAGGAGGAGAGGTGGGAATGTGCTCAGCATCCGGCACCTGAGGCTAGACAATGAACTTGACAGCAGGTCAGACCTCCTAGAATGGCTGTTTAAGACACGCTTTGTGGTTCCAAGCAGCACAGTTCTTGGATCACCAGCTCTCCTCTGTGCCGGGCTCTTTCAGACTCACCTCCATTTCCCCTCCATCCTATGCAGCACCTGCTAGGTTCTCAGTAACGGCTTGTTCATGGGCGAGCAGGGGTCCGATGCAAAATATGACCGTGACCAGCCTGACTTTGTCCCTTTTTGTTCAGTACAAGAATCACACTGCGTTGAAGCTGATGATATGTCAATCGATGCAGGCAAGCAAAGCGGACCTCTTTGTGCATGGAAAGTTCTATTCTTTCTTCCTCAGCATTCACACCTATGCCTTCCACTCAACATGGGCAGATCTGTCCCTCAGGGGCTAACGATATTTGGTTCCTGCTTCGATACTGAAGTTTGGATGGTGAAGGATACCCTGTCCTGACCACTAACTACTTGCTGGACTACTTTTCTGCTGCTGGAAATGGAGACACAAAAGAAAGGTCTGAAGTCTCCTCGGGCCGGAGCTTGAAACTTCTAAGAATACTCCATGGATACTGCAGAAATATGGGTCAGTGGTCTCCTTTGGAAAGAGATGGACACAAATGAATTTATTTTGCTTAAAGCTTGTTTTTAGATCATGGTGGAAAGATTGTTGGATTTGAACTAAAAGTGACCAAACGGCAAATTTGTGTTTGCCTAGCCCAAACAAGCTCCTTGCACCTCCTGAGACTCAGTTTCTTCATCTGTAAATAGGGGATGGGAATCTTTCCTTGACAAAGTTGATTGCTGGGTCTGTGAAATGATGATAATTGGTGAGCATTGCTCATCCCTTCCACACAACTGGGTTGACACCAGATGGATTTATTCCACCACTGTTGTCCAGCTTCCCTGAAATGCCTTTTCCTGTGGAATAGAAAGCCTGGGTCATCTTACATATTTTCCTCTGCAGTTAGGTCCCAGTACACTGAAAGTAATTTTATTCAGCTCCCATTTCACGGACTCCAAGTTTTACATGAATGGAAACTTCATGTATTTGTTATATCTGACTAGAAAACTTCCAAATCCCAATAAAGGACTTCTAGTGAAAACTGTCAAGAGATTTTAGCTTCAAATCCAGAAACAGTTAAATCAACCAACGCCATCGAGCAGCACTTTATCCCAGAAAGTTGAATGTCACAGGCTTCAGAGTTTGTCTGCAAGTGACATGTAATTTGGTTAGCAGAAGAGTAAAAATGCTGGTTAATTGCTTGAATCTTTTTCTCCTTCCTTCTTCTAAATGCATTTCGATTGGCTTTTACCAGGAATTTTTTTCTCCTCAGGAACACTGGCTGTCTCATAGGTTACCATGGGGCACCCTGTGTTTGGGGGTCTGCAGGGGTTACTGGGGGCACCCTGTGTTTGAGGGTGTGCAGGGGTTACTGGGGGCACTCTGTGTTTGGGGGTGTGCAGAAGTCACTGGGGGCACCCTGTATTTGGGGGTCTGCAGGGGTTACTGGGGGCACCCTGCGTCTGAGTGTCTGCAGAGGTTACTGGGGGCACCCTGTGTTTGGGGGTGTGCAGAGATCACTGGGGGCACCCTGTGTTTGGGAGTCTGCAGGGGTTACTGGGCACCCTGCGTCGGAGTGTCTGAAGAGGTTACTGGGGGCACCCTGTGTTTGGGGGTGTGCAGGAGTTACTGGAGGCACCCTGCGTTTCGGGGTGTGCAGGGGTTACTGGGGGCACTCTGCGTCTGGGGGTCTGCAGGGGTTACTGGGGGCACCCTGTGTTTCGGGGTGTGCAGAGGTTACTGGGGGCACCCTGTGTTTGGGGGTGTGCAGAGGTTCTTGGGGGGACACCCTGTGTTTGTGCAGAGCTGTGGGAACTCACAAGCTCCAGCTTCCTGTTACCAGGACAGTATTGCTTTTCCTGAAAAAGGGATTGATATTTGCGTGGGTTTAACTGCCAACAAATACAAGTAATTTGTGCCTTAAGCCTTCCCTGGAAATGTGTCATTCCTGGTATGGTTGTGGAGCTCTTGTGTATGTTTACAGCTCCCTCTCCTTCACTGGTTCCTTGGAAATCACCAGGGTCACTCTGGCATCTGCCAGACAGGGCTACAGGAAGACTTGTCTTGATGTTGCTTTATAAATAAAGGGAGGTCTGAATTGAAAGCCCAGTTACATGCTTACCGGCATGAGTTCGCTGTGTTAAATATCAGTCCATAGCATAAATTCCTTGTAATGTCTTAAATTTCTAGATGAGGCAGGCTCACTCACTGAACATGTGCCTGCTGGTTACCTCCCCCGACATCCATTCTCTATTCCTCCTTAGTAACAAGAGCTCAAAGTTTTATCTGGGCTCATTACGGCAGTCAGTGAAAGACCATGTTTCTCAGCTTCTTTATGGCTACGTGTGACCCTGTTCCTACATCCTCCTCCATGAGATGTGGCCCCAAGCATTGTGTGGACTCTGGAGGAGCCCCTGGCTCAGCCCAGCTTCCCTGGGGAACAGCCTGCAAAGCATACATACAGAGGCTTTATTGGGACGTGTCAGCCCAGGGCAGTGGGATTCAGGAAAATGGACTCTGCAGCAGGAGAGACAGATGGCAAACACGGGAGATGCCTTACTGAGCTGTCCACAGCTTCCCAGAGAAGCGTGGCAATTTCCTTGGTCATATGGAACTCCTCTCCAACAGAACCGTCCATCTAAGGGAGGGAGGGAGACCAGTGTATCTGCCAGCATCCTGTCTCAAACCTCTTATTTTTCAAATTTTGACCCATGGGATACAACCCCCTACTTCCTGTCCTGTTTGTATCACTGCTGAGGTAGCCTTGGGGAAGGCCAGGTTCCACCACTGATGGTGTGAGGCTTCCTCTGAGCCCAGAAGTGAGGAGAAGTGTCAGAGGCTTTTTGGGTACCAGAGTCGCTATCATCCTCTGTGGTGGAAACAACAGAAGCTGTGATGCAGCCTGCCTGTACCTCAGAGACAGTTGAGACAGCCAGTCTAGGAGAGGAAGTGATAGACCAGCAGCCAAGCCCTAGCAAATCTAGGGAAGGACAAAAGCTGGGTTTAACACATCTCCTTAAAAGGAGTGAGCGTGCCCTGGAATGCAGATGTGATGGCTGGAGCTCTGGTAGCTATTTGGAAGCCCAAGGAAGAGGGCAAAATGTTAACAATGGCTCTGTAATCTAGAACAAAGCTCGTGTTCCTGATAGCATTTTGAAATTACACTACTAGTTAACTGAACTGGTGACCTCAACACTTCTTTTACTAGTTTTGCTGTCTTTTACACAAAAGAGAAACTTTTATTTCTTTTAAGCTAATGTTATATGTCTTTGTATTTAAAGCCCAAACTAATTTAAACTACTGTAGAACATGGTAATTATCTGTTGGATGAATGAATAAATACCCTGGTTCATTAACACTTATCATATATCCAAAATCATAGATTTATTGCAGTATATTTGACACTAGTGTTTGTCCTCTGCACCTGTGCAAATCCTGCCTGTCGCTAAGGCTGGGAAAGGTCCTGACCCAGCACAGGTTGATTATGCCAGTCCCTGCATTATAGCACTTTTGTTTCTTCCTGTTTCCGTGTTTCCCCACATTTTCTTTGCTCAAAGCTGCACCCCACCCCTCCACCTGCATCCACCCAGCAAATTCTTCTTCTTTGTCTAAAATTCCCTGTAAATGTTACTTCCTCGTGAAGCCCTCCAGCATCCTCGTGGGCAGGGAGCCCTTATCTGTGTTCCTCCGGCACTCACAGCACACACAGTCCCCTCTGCTTCCCTGCCTGGCTCCCTGAAGTTCTCTCTCCTCACACCTTCCACCCTTCCTTTCCCTTCCCACTCTCTACTGAAGATATGACATATCTTCCATAGAGAAAACACAAGCCTCCAGATATGAGCCTTCACAAGCTCCCTGCCACATTGGCCAGCCTCTGTGTGTAGCCCGGGGTGCCGTCCTCTCTCCTGGGTGATGCTTCAGCCTCCCACGGGGTGAGGACAGCCTTCATCACTGGGGTGAGTCATCAGTGCTCCTACAGAAGGACAGAGTCTCCATCATCTTCCATACTAATTTGCTCTCCTTAACTTTGCGGTAGCCATTTCCCCTTTACTCTTGCACCATCAATTTTCCTATCTGCGGAATCATTCCCATTAGCGTATAAACATGCCATGATAAATCTCCTAACCACTCTTTCCAGCTGCTACCTCATTTCTCTGCTCCTCTTTACAGCAAAACTTCTTGAATGATTCTCTGTTTTCACTTCTCTTCCCATTCTCCCTTGAGTCCATTCCAGTCTGATTTTTTTCCCCTTCAAAGTCACCTTTGACCTTGACGTAGCTAAATCCAGTGGTCAGTCCTGGCTCCAGCTATCTATTGCTGCATGACAAGGTGCCCCCAATTTAAACAACAATATATTGCTATGAATCATTATGATTTTGTTGGTTGACTGGGCCCAGCTGGATGGTTCTAGATGGGCTTTTTGTGTGGTTGCAGTCAGATGGCCCCCGAAGGCGAGATTGGGCTGTGCATCCAAGATGGCACACTCACCCAGCTAGCAGTCGGTGTTGCCTGTGGGCTGGGAGCTCAGCGTGACCCTTGACCATAGCACCTGCACGTGGCCTCTCCATGTGGCTTGGGCTTCTCATTGAGTGGCGTGGTTTCCACGAGAGAGTATTCCAAAAGTGAGCATTCAGGAGACAAAAAGCAGAAACTGCCAGGTCACGTATGGGCTCCACCTAAGCAGGTGCGGGCTCCTTTTGCTGGGTTTTGATGGTCAAAGTGTCACTGGAACCATTCGGATTCAAGAGGGAGGTTGAAAAATGAACTTTGCCTCTGAAAGGGTGACAAGGTCACATTGTAGAAGAGTGTTTGGCACGGTGAGTCCCTCCCTCCCCTTTGAAACACAGTCTTCAGTGCCTTCCTGGATGCACTCTCTGCATCTCCCATCTCACTAGCTGCTTGTTCTCAGCAACTTTCCTGGATCCTTCCACACGCCCAGTGTCTACACATTGTCACTTCCCAGGGCACGATCCTTGGCTCTTTTCTGTCCACAGCTTCTTCTAGATCATCTAATCTAGTACTGTGGCTTAGAGTGGCACACAGATATCAAGGCCTGGGGCAGGTCGGGTGGGGTCATAGTTGCCATGAGGCAATGCTATCCTGGATGCACCTATAGGTAACTGTTCTGTGGTTCAGAAGGATGGGGCTTCTTCCCCAAAGGATTTAAGAGGGGTCTGTACACCAGGGTGGTCTCTCTAAAGTTAAAGAGAAATGCAATGGTCCCATGGCAGATATCACTGCTTTTCCCAAACGTGGAGATCCACATTGTACCTGCCTGAGAGAGTGGTACCTCCTGGACTCTTGGATTTACTGTGATCAAGTGAAACATGAGTGGAAATGACGTGTCCCTTCCAGGCCTGGAGATATTTATTTACCAGTGCTTGCCTCTCTTCCTTCCCCTGCCTCCCTGATCCAGGAAGCATGTATTGATATGGAGACACCGTTGGTGGCTCAGAATGCCAGTCCCACAGGCAGAGAAATACCTGGTCCCCTGGCAGGCTTGAGATGACTGCAAAATGAATGCTGGCTGTGCTAAGCCACTGAGATGTGAGCTGGGTTGTTACCACAGCATAATCGGCCTGTCATGACGTATGTAACACCTAAGAGAGCTTTTCAGAAAAATAGGGCATATTTGGGTTTTTTTCCCTCTATCTAAGCAGATAGGAACCTTTCCACACTCCCAGACCTCCAGCTCCCCAAGTATAGAACAAGAGAAAATGAAGATCCTGAGTTCCTAAACATTCTGGATGTGACTTCTAAAGCACTAAAGATTCACTAACATTTGATCTCTGTATGCAAGTGTCCATCACGTATCCGACACATGTCTTACCTACGAGGCTGATTACAGAGGTCCAAGGCAGAGTCCAGTCCTGTCTCTAGCTGAGATAAGATGAACACACCCAAAGCCATCACATATGCAATTAGAGAAGAGCTGCAGGCAATCAAGTCGAAGCATTTATTGAGCATGTGAATATAAATGAATATAAATGAGACCATGCCTGCTTTCTAGGAGTTCCTGATACGATGGGGCCTGTGATATGGTCATTCATTCACTCAGCAAGTATTTATTGAGTGTCTGCTATGCACAGGCTACGTTCCGGGCACCTGGGATACAGCAGGCAACAGAATCGATTGAAGGAAGCCTCTGTTCTGAAGCCTTCACTTCCTGGGTGGGATACAGGACAGTCAACAGTACATGGCATATCTACATGGCATATGGTGCTAAGATCTATGAGGAAGAGTATCAAAGTATGGTCAGAGATGCCTCATGAAAGGAGGTATTTAAGCAGAGACCATAAGTAACATGAGTGAGACAGCCATGTGGGTTTCTGGGGAGAGAGTGTTCCAGGCGGGGATATGCGACTGCAAAGAGCATGAGGCGGGAACTCGCTTGGAATGTTGGAGGAACAGCAGAGATTCTCAGGGACTCTGGAGCATGGTCAATGGGGTGGAAGGAAGCAGGAAGAGTCTGGGGACCACCGTATGGACTTAGGTTAACAGCCCAACCTGTGAACATGGCACCATGGATGCCCTACCAGAGGTGACTCTTATGAGATGATGAGCACCCTGATACCAGCCTGATCCTGTATCCTCAGGAGGCCGACTGTAGCTCTCACTCTGATGGAAAAGGATTGAACAGTTCTTTAAAAACGTTTGTAGTACAAACATCAACAGAACACCGAGTAAAACTGGAGAAAAAGCCTCATCTCTTTGTAAATGTCTTAAAAGCCACATAGCTTTATTTCATATCCTTAAATATTTAGACAGAGTTTAGAGATTCAAATGCACTTTTTTGTCTTCTTAAAGCATCCAGGATCTCCTAGTTCCTGCTCTGCACGGGTTGAGCTGTTCTCTTGAAATGTTTTTTTCATCTCTGACTTCCTGGAATGGGTTTGCTTAAGGAAATCGTCTTGGAGTTTGGCTTTAACCCTGGCACGCTCGTGGGAACCTTACTATGGAAGCAGCATATCCTATGAGCACCTGCACTGCAGGGCTATTTTCCTGACCCCAAGACTGCTGGCCCGTTCGCTTGACCCCTGGCTGGAGGAACACCACCGCTTCTATTTGTGGGACAGGCATCCATGGCTGCACTCTGGTCCCTTGGGAGGACAGAGGCAGGGATCCAAAGTTTCAGGGCAAAATAATAATCTGAAAAATATACATTCATCGGAGGTCAGTTCCCAATTCCTGAGGATATGGTTATTGCTCTCCATGTTAAATTGGATTTTTCTTTGAGGATGTGGTATTTAAGAACACATCATTATCCGTGTAGGTTTCTATGGAAGCTCCCTGGATCCTTGTGGTGAAATTAGACCAGACAAAGAAATGAAGGGAGGAGCAGATGGGCCCATTTTCCAATCTAGGTTCAAGTCGGTCTCAAGGAGAAATACAAGGACAATTAAAAAGGATCTAAAATGTCATCTTCGCAGTATGCTCTGATTGGTTTCCATGTAAAATGTCGTCTTCGGAGTATGCTCTGATTGGTTTCCATGGAAAGAGCTGTCTTTCCTTTGTTATCACATTCCTGTGGTGAAATGGACCTACTCGTGGGCTGTACTTCACTTGATTTGGGTTGAGGAAAGGTAGTGAGGGCATCTCATGTGATGTTATGAACCAAACTGTGTCCCCCCAGATTCATCTGGTGAAGCCCTAACCCCCAATGTGACTGTATTTAGATATAGCCTTTAAGGATATAGTTAGGGTTAAGTGAGGTCATAAGGGTGGAGCCCTAATCCAACAGGATTGGTGGGCCTATGAGAAGAGACCCAGTCAGCCTGCTCTCTTTCTCTGTGCCTATGCAAGAGGCAAGACCATGTGAGGACAGCAGGAAGGTGGCCATAGGCAAACCAGAATCAGGGCTCTCACTGGATCTGCTGGCATCTTGATCTCAGACCTCCAGCATCAAGCACTGTGAGATGTAAATGTTTGTTGATGAAGCCACCTTACCCTGTGGCATTTTGTTATGGCAGCCGGCATTGACTAAGACACATGGGATCAAATAGTATCACAGGACCAAGTCAATAAAGAGGTGAGGGGCAGTGAGGACATTCATCAGCTCCCACTGACCACTCACACCAGGCTCTCATCCACAGGAAGCAGGCCCACAGCCAGATGCTTCTGACCTGGCTGAGCCAGCCAGGACCCCATGGGACTGCCACCCACTTTAGCAGGTGCAGGATTCCTCCCTGGGGGCACAATCGGTGAAAAACTAAAGCAACCCGCTCCAGAGGGCAGCAGGCCTCCCAACCCACCCCACGCTTCTGTGTAAGCTCTGAATGTTCTCTCTGCCTTCAAGGCTGTTGTCCTGCTCAAGAAGCTTTTCTACCCATCACTTCTCACCCACTCACTCGCTCAGGAATCCTTTCAAACCCTCACTGCATTTGTTCAATGCCGACTTGTTGATCACCACAAGGAACAAAGACCTGCGGTGGGCATGTGCTGAGCCCTCAGCCAAGGCTTGGTTGGTTGTTGTTTTGGCATGAGGAGTGGGTAATAAAAAACACTTTAGGGGATCCTATCTCCACTACACTATTTGACAACTAAGACAAAGAGTCACGCGTATGATAGTTAGAATATTGGCCTTGAAAGTGACAAGTCTAAGTTATATGTGAGGCAAGAGATGCTGGTCCTGGACACCCAGGAGATGGACTCACTCACCTGTGACCAGGCACCAGTTGTACCCTCAATGCTTGTGAAAGGGGCACAGAGCAGATCGCGGGCCCTCTGTCAACAGGGTGGGCTCCTGACATGAAGCATTCCTAATTTCTCTCCCAGAAAAAGTCCCTCATTCTCCCTTTGAAGGGGTGAGTCAGGAGACATGGAGGGTCACCAAGAGTGTCACTCCTGGTGCAGCTCCTTGCACGTGGGCACAAGCTTCAGGAAGAGGAAGCAGCACACCCTTCCCTATAGAGTCTAATTAGGGGCACAGAAGTGAAACAAGTGAAAGAGCGAATCAATCAATTGGTTGATCACAGTTGCAGGTTGTGATAAGCAGCGTGAAGGAAACAAGCAGTGCACAAGGGAGGAGGAGAGTTGTTGGAGAGCCCTTGCTTCACCCGGGGTAGTTAAGGAGATATTTAGGTTAATGGACCGGGAGCTGTCATTGCTGAGAGTGAAGGGAAAGGTGTTGAGGTGCAGGGAACAGCGTGTGCAGGGCTTTGCAGTGTGAGAGAGGGTGGTGGCATGTGCTGGGAAACATAAAGAAAGCCAGGATCACAGCAGAGTGAATGAAAGGGAGGATGGAGTAGAGGCTGGAGAACTGGGGCTGGGTCACCCCAGATGGAGCTGGTGGAGAAGAGGCCAGGAGGGAGGAAGCTGGGGGAGGCCAGTTAGGGTGCTGTCACGTGGTCCAGGCAAGGGCAGTGCAGTTTGCACTGGCCCATTGGCAATGGGCATGGAGAGCTTGGGGCAGGTTTGAGACGTGGTTCGGAGGTGGAGTTGGCAGGCTTTGTGATGGACTTTGCATGTGGAAAAGGAAATGCTGAGAACCAGGGAAGACTCTGCATTGGAGTCACGCACATTTGCCTCTGGGTGGCCACTGTTGTGAACAATGGCCAGAACATCTCAAAGATAACAACCGATGTGCAGAAAAGTCACTTAAATAAAGATTGCAGGGGTCTCCTTGGAGTTTTGGAGAGCTCAAAACCTAGAGATTTTAAAATTCACTGGAATGGAGGCTGGTGGGGAGGTGTGGGAAGAGGTTCAACTTGAAGGGAAAAAGATGCCACATGGTATTAATTCATCTTTCTGACGTCTCCTCTTGTTCCCATGGATCCAGGCAGTGATCCATGTCTTAGGGCCATTATAAAAGTTTAATAGATACACACTTTTTTTCCATTTTACTTTTCTGGAAATATCTATTTTAAGGAGGGCTTGAGAGGCTTCCAAGTCCAAAGAAATCTAGTCATTCCTTAATCCACTGAGCAGGTGCCTCACAAGCAGCTGCAGAGAAAGAGTGTTTCCACGGTGCCCGCCAGCCGGCTCAGCTGTCGTCCAGGAGCTGAGCGCTCTGTGGACCTACTGGAGCCTTTTTCCAATTGCTTCTTGCTCCTAACTCCCCATGTGGAAATCAAATTGCCAGGAGATTAAAGTGCTCATTTTACCTCCAGCAGGAGTCCCTGAAGAGTTTTAAGGAAAATAGTGATTCTCCAAGGAATGCGCAGATTGATCTAAACCACGCTTTTATTTGGAATTTATTTAGTATGGTTGGCTGGATAATGGCCCCCCAAAGATGTTCACATCCTCACACCTAGAGCCTGCAGATGTGTTACATTACATAGCAAAAGTTTCTCTGAAGATGGAATTAACTTGAAAATCCTGACATGGAGAGATTGTCCTGGAATATCTGGGTGAGCCCAATGTTATCACCAGGTTTCTTATCAGAGAGGGGGCAGGAGAATCGGAGGTGGAGCTGGAGAGCAAAGATGCAAGGATGGAAGCAGAGTCTGGGGCAATGTGTTCTGATGATGGAAGAAGGGGCCATGAGCCAAGAAAAGGGAGAGACTCTGAAGCTGGAAAAGGCAAGGAGACAGGTGCTTCCCTGGAGTCTTCAGAAGGAAGGCAGGCCTACTGGCACCTTCAGTCTAGCCCAGTGAAATGAACTTAGGGCTTTGGACCTCCAGAATTATAATCCATTCATGTTGTTTTAAGCCACACAGTTTACAGTAATTTGTTACAGCAGCAAGAGGTACATAAGACCCCTAGCAGCTCACTTCCGCAATGATCTAACTGCATGGAATGAACATTTAACCATGAGTTCTCATAGAATTCACTGGTCTATGTCATCCTGTCCTCCTGTCCTTAGTTCATCTAGGCTGATTTTGATACTTGGTCAGATTAAGTATTTCTGTCCTTTCCTCAACAGAAGGAGAGGATCTTAGCTGATTTCCATTGTTTGGAATGGGTGTGAAATTAGAATCTAAAGTCACCTTGTTACTTGGATATCTGCAGGGTGGTCGTAAAGTCTGGAAATAAAGATAATGTTATTTTATTTAGAAACTAACATGGATGAACCATTGCGCATACATTCACCTATGTTCCCAGAGCTGGTGACTGCCTTATGGAACCTCCTGTTACTGCTGTCAGAGGGATTGCTCTACTGCAGACTATGTACACAGGGCTAAAGACTGCTGATGGATTTTTACTACTTTGCTGAGTCGGTAAATTATATTTATTGGTTATAGGCATTGATTAGACATTAGTGGCTTCTCTTGCTCTTATTAGCTGATTTGATACCCTTATATGAAATTCATTTATTCCTTCCACATATTTTTGGTGAATACCTAGTATGTGCCAAACACGTGATAAGGGGATGCCGTGGGTACCAGTATTGTCTGCTGTGTGAAGAGTTTGGGGGTTGGGTCCTGGCTGGTGGGCCACGTGTAATTTGAGGGGATCCTCCTGGCCAGAGTAGAAATGGCTAGAGCAGCTCCATGTGGAAGCAGCCCTGGCGAGCTTGCTCTGCATTGGGGAGGTCCAGGTCGGAGAGATGGGCATATGTAAGGGACTTTGAGGAGGTCGAATCTCCACAACCTCATGACGGGTTGGCTCCCCTCCCCACCTACGTGGCTGCCATCCTGGGCCAAGCCACTGCCATGTCCTGCATGGATCAGTGCAACAGCGTCCCCATGGGCTCCCTGAGGCTACCCTTGCTCCCTTACCTTCAGTTCTTCACACAGCACTCAGAGAGAGTTTCTGGAAACCAAAGACAGGTCATGTTACCTCTCGGCCCCAAACACTCCAATGCTCCCCATTTCCCTCCGAGCAAAGCTATGTGCTTATAGTTGTTCTCAAGACCTGACCGGGTTTTCAAGTCCTGACTGTTTTCTTCCTGACCTCACCTGACCCCTGTGATTGCCCTGCTCCAGCCACTCTGACCTCATAGCTCTTCCTTCATTATGTCAAGCTGAGCCTCCAGCCCTTTTCACTTGCTGCTCCCTCCGTCTGGAGCACATGTCTTGGTTTGTTCCCACCTCTTCAGATCATGTGTCGAATCTCGTCTTCTCAGATCACATGATTGAAAACTGTGATCTGCCACAACCCTCCATTCTCTATCTTCCTCTCTTACACTTTTCCACAGTGGTTGTCACCGTATGCAGCACTGTGTGTGTGTGTGTGCGTGTAGTTTTTGTGAGTGTATGTATCTGGGTAAGTATGTGTGTCTATGGTTGTATGAGTGTGTGTGAGTGTGAGTTAGTGCATGCGAATGTGAGTGTGTGTATTTTAAATGTACTGGTTGGCTGTCAGTTTCACCCTAAGAGTATTCCTTCCATCAAAGCTTAGATCTCTTGTCTCTTGGCCACAGTTGGTCCTCAACCCCTGGTCCCTGGCTCAGGACAATGACTTCAGGACTAAATATTGTGGGATGGATGACCCGGTGGACAGGAGGGAAGCCTCTGCCCAGAGGTCAGTGTGAACGGTTTGCTGTCTCTGTTTTTCAGGCTGTTTTGACACCTTTTCATTGGAAGCCTTCCCTCCTTGCATCTGGCACTCATGAGGCTCCCCCAGTGGCCCTGGAGGGTCACCTCTGGGCTATGCACCTGCCCCAAGCCACTCCTTCAGGTCTCATCTTCAGGAGGTCGCTCGACCTGGCCTGGGTCTGTGCCTTTCCTGACCCCTGCCCCTGCCCGCAGTGCTTTCACAGATGACACTTGCCTTCCTGGAGGACAGGCCGCTGTACTGTGACATCATAAGTCATTACCATCTAAGCAATTAGGCTTTCCATAAGACCACATGCATCTTGAGGTTGGAGACAATGTGTGTCTCATTTGCTTCTGCATACTTAAGAGTGCAGCCCAATTTCTTGCTGCCCTTATATCCTGACCATCAATAAATACCAGTTGAGTGAATACAGTATTACAGATGCTGAGAAATACAACTTTTTTCTACGCAAAGTTTTTTAAGTAGAGGGTCCATCAATAGAGGAAAAGGGTGTGCATATTTGTACATGTACATGTGCATAGGTATTGATACACTGAATAAGCAGTGATATATTGAATAGGCAAACAGACAATGGCTAGACCACATATGGCAGCAGAATTCTGACCTGGGATCTCCATAGCAACCGGCCCAGGATGGTTGAAACTTGGTTGATGACCACTGGCTTCCCTTTTTCTTGTCCTGTTTCTGGCAGCAGAATTCTGACCTGGGATCTCCATAGCAACCAGCCCAGGATGGTTGAAACTTGGTTGATGACCACTGGCTTCCCTTTTTCTTGTCCTGTTTCTAACACTGGACCAACCAGAGAAAGTCAAATGTGCTCCCTAACCAATTGCACGGGATGTCCCTTCTTGTTAGCCCTCCCCCAGCTTCCCCAGACCCATTGTCTCCGCTCAGTGCATGTGACACTTTCCCTTCTTGTTCTGTGCGGATTTGAGTCTCTGTCAAAGGCAGCAATGGTGGCTGACTCCCTTGCCAAAGCAAGCTTTGAATAAATAACATTTGGTCCTTCTCATTTGGGTGGACTTCATTTATTTTACACACACACACACACACACACACACACACACATACTCATTTTGAGCTTTGGGTTTGATAAAAACTTTCAAAGGTTAATAGAATCATATCAAGAATGACCCGGCTGTCCATCATACAGACATGAACCATGACTTCTATACCTGCATCTGAATGTGGACTTATGTCATTACTCCACTAAATGAAGACCGAAAGGCCAGGAAAGTGAATAGCTGACAAGAATTTAGTAAAGAGAGTGGTAGTGGGGGAATGAACTCTGCACACGGCACATGCTGATGTGGGCATGCCCAAAACAGAGTCTGCTGCTTGAGGGCTGATGCCGGGTCCACTTCCTTGTCTCTGGCACGTAACCAAGGTAGAGAAAGCTTGAGAAGAGTGGGGCTGGGTCCCTGAGCCACTGCCTGGAGGAGATCTACCTGCCCATCAGAACAATTATTTTTAATTTCATATGTGTTCAAAGTAAACTTTAATTATAGCTGTATAAGCCAGGAGATTTGGGGGGCTTATTTGTTACAGTAGTTTGCATTAGCTAAATAAATACCTCCCCCAAATCACAAAGAAATGAAGATGCACAATAGCAGAGAACCCCAAGTTCTACGTAGACCTCGGGGAGCTGGAGAGTGACTGGCTGGCCATGTGGGTGTTTCTGTCACCTCTCCCAGGAGGCAGCCTGAAGCTGACATAAGCCTTCCGGGCAGAGACACGGGCTGGCACAAGAGCCTGAGGTTTGAGGTGTCTGGAGTGTTTGAGAAGCAGAAAGAGGCCAAGGCTGTGCTGTTATCAGCCGAGGTGGGTAGAGCAGTAGCTAAAGACGATGGAGAAGTGGGCAGGGGTCAGAACAGGGGTCTTGGGTAAAACAAAGAGGAGAGTGGATTTTATTCCAAGTGCACACTGGGACTCCTACAGGGTGCCAGAGGGCAGGGTTCTGTTTACACGTGTGAAGGATGGCTTAGGTGTAGGTGGACAGTGGGTGGTGACCAGCAGCCGTGGGACGCAGGAGGCTGGCGAGCAGACAGGGCCTTAGTGCAGCAGGGCATGACAGAGGAGAGACACGGAGATGCTGGGGCATATTTTGGAAAGAGAGCTGACAGGACTTGCCCAGCATTAAGTGAGGGCAGAGAAGAACCATAGGTGCTGCCTAGATCGTTGACTGAAGACCTAAGACAGAAGTGTTTCCAGAGAGGATGCGCCTGGGCTTGAAGGGACAAGCCATCCTGAGCCAGCAAATGAGGCCTTGGAATTATTAATATCTTCAGAACAGCATCGTTATGGGACAGACATCCCCTGTATTTTTTTTTAATTGAAATTATAATCCAGAAACATCATCTCTAAAACAAGCCCAGAGGTGACAGCTTCCTGCTCTAAACCCAATACTGGCAAATTAGTTTCTGCCAAATGACATCACCTGTCACATTAAATTAATGTGGTCTATTTGTATTTTATGAGGTCTGCAGTTTTATGGTCCTTGATTTGAAAATTATTATAGTTATATAAAAGCTGAAAAGCACACGAAATTTATACGTAATTTCATGTTGTTACATATTTAAGTCACATTACAATGAGAATAATTAAGTCAAGACAGGAGATCCATGATGAGTTTTTTTTTCTTTTAAAGGGAATGTTGTTTTTGTTCAGGTTTGGCAAACACTGCTTGGGTTATCTGCTGAAAAGTGCTGTGTGAGTCTGCGGTGGGTTCACAAAGATG
This sequence comes from Mesoplodon bidens, assembly GCF_964165515.1. Classification (NCBI taxonomy): domain Eukaryota; kingdom Metazoa; phylum Chordata; class Mammalia; order Artiodactyla; family Ziphiidae; genus Mesoplodon; species Mesoplodon bidens. The sequence continues at coordinate 99,145,239 of NC_138162.1, read as the reverse complement.
TTCCAGCTGGTCTCTGTGCGTGGAAGGACGGAATTCTGCTAAATGATGTGTGTTCCCTGCCCTGTCCCTGTGGGGACCCACTGCACACGCTTGTGGGATGGTGGTCATCCCTGGGAAAGAGCTGTCGCTCCTGCTCTGGCTACACGTGACTGTCCATCATTGGGGGAGTTTACAGAATGCCAAAGTCTAGATGCTAAACCTACAGATACACATTTAATTCATTGGAGTGAGTCCTGGGCATTGGAGGATTAGAAACTTACCCAGGTGATAGGAATGTGCAACCAGGTTAAAACGCATGACAACCTGGGTCTGTGATCGAGCTGGTGATCCCGTCTCATCAATGTTAGTCCGTGGCTTTGGGAGAGATGGACGGATAATGTAAAAGTCAGCAGGAGACCACCTCCTCTGAGGGGTGCTGGACACCTCTTGGAAATAACCTCATAAAATGAAGACCTCAGTCTCTCCACAGCATGTGTTTTGACTGAGGAATAAGAAAGGGAAAATGCAATATAAAACATGTAAAAACAGACAAGAAATAAGAAATTCACCTTCTTCGCTTTGAACAAATATATTTTTTATTAAATCCCTAGATCTAGCAGGCACCTCAGAATGAAGTGTATTTCTGAGAAGACAGCAAAGCAAACAGGCAGACACTATCCCTCTATGCCTGGAGCCAGACTGCCCGTGGCAGGAAGTGATGGGGTAGGTCTGAGCTGTTGCTGGGGCTGCTCCAGGTGTCTTTGTGACCAGCATTCCAAGCATCTTCATGTGTCTGGTCCAGGCTGGAATTCATATTGCCCAGAGTGTCTCTTTGATTTCCCCTCTTCGTGGAAACAAATGTTTATTTCCCATTCCTGTGTCTTGCTCACACCTTTCCCATTGTGCTTCTAGTGCTTTTCTGAACATGTTTACTTACATTCTCCCTCCCTTGTAGATGGGGTGGGGGTCAGGGTCCTCAGAACATCAGACTCCTCTCTGGTCCCTTAACCCTTACCTCTGTGTTTGTATATAGTAGGTACCTAGCAAATGTCAGTGAGTCATGTACCAAACCAATTCAGGATCATTTTTTCCTAGAGAGCTTCTGCTTTTGTTTCCATTCTTCCATGTTAAAGTTGTTAGTATGGGTGGTGGTTGGCCCTCCTTGAGGATAGTCATGACCACTGGCCATTGCTGGAGGCCATTAGGAAGCCGGAAGATGTGTAGAGCTCAGGTGGGACTTGTCCAGCACAAGAAGACTCTGAACTTTCTGGAACTGGCCACAGCAGTGTCAGCTGAAATTGAAGGTGGGTGACCAGAAGTGACTCAGAGATTTTAGGAAGATTTCTTAACATCTTATACCTTCTACCTCAGCATCTATCACAAGGGTGGCTTGGAGCAGACAATCCTCAGAATGGGGCTATCAAAGGGAGGTGGGAGAACCAGCAGTTGATGGTCCCATAGGACCTACTGAATCAGAACCCTGCTTTTTAACAAGCTTTCCAGGGGATTTTGATGCATGCTAAATTTTGAGAACTATTGGCCTAGAATTTCTTCCATTTTTCTCATTCTATCCTCTGCATTTAATTCTTGAATGCATGTTTATTGAGCTTCCACCATGAGAGCAGCATTATGCTGGGCTCTAGAGAGACAAAGATAAGAGACAAAATCCTTGACTTTGAAAGTTTGACAGTCTTGGGAGGGTGGCAAACACTCCAACTCTTGTTGTGCAGAGTCAGGGCTGTGAACGTGGAGTGCCGGTACAGGTAGAGCAGAGACAAAAGAAGCATACATCTCCTGGAGCATTGTCCTGGGGATGTACAGCCATCTTCCTTTCATAAAATTCCAGCAGCTCTGCAAAGTGGCCCCTATTGTCCCTGTTTCACAACTCACCATTTTGATGTAGGGGCCATGAAGCCACCTCTAGAGGAGGGGGCATCTGATCAGAGCTTTGGAGATGAAAAGAAGTTATCCCGGAGATCTGGAGCAGGGCTGGGGTGAGGGGCATGGGAGGTGGGGTCAGGACCACTGGCACTTTGTTGAGACACGGCCCCATGGCAAGAAACATCCATAGGAGACTGTGTGAATGTGAAATGAAGTTTTGTTGTGTCCAGACACTGCAAGTTGTGTGTTTGGTAGAAAATTAGCCTGATTGATTATAAGTACTTATGGAACAGACTGGCTCTCAGAGCCTTAAGAACTCAGGCAGGTCTGGTTGGGCACCTGGCTCTATAATGTAGTGGAGAGCTGAGAAGAAAGCAGCTCTGTGGGGTGGATGACGAGCTCAGTTTTGTGTGCACTGAGTTGGGTGAGCCAGAGAGCTATCTAAAGGGAAATAGCATGTAGATAAATGGCCCAGTAATTGGGTATTGCATGAAGACCTAGGACTGGGAATTGTAAGCATATTGATAGTGAGGATGCCCAGGAGAAGAGGGTTTGAAAACAAGCTCCAAGGTGTTCCATCATTTAATGGGTGAAAAGCACCCACAAAAACAGAGCAATAAGAGAAGCCAGAGGACACAGAGTCTGAACATGAGAGTTCTCTGGAAAAGCCTGTGGCCAACAGTGTCAAATGCTACACAAGGATAAAGAAGGAATTAAAACTGACTTTTGGGGCTTCCCTGGTGGCGCAGTAGTTGAGAGTCCGCCTGCCGATGCAGGGGACATGGGTTCGTGCCCCGGTCCAGGAGGATCCCACATGCCGCGGAGCGGCTGGGCCCGTGAGACATGGCTGCTGGGCCTGTGCATCCGGAGCCTGTGCTCTGCAACGGGAAAGGCCACAGCAGTGAGAGGCCCGCGTACCGCAAAAAGAAAAAAAAAAAAAAAAAAGAACAAAAACTGACTTTTGGTTTACATGCAGGAAAGTCCTGTGGGAGCATTTTGGGAAACCGTCAAGGATAAAGCTAAAAGATGGAGTTGAGGCATGTCTGAAGTTCAGGTGGCTAATGCCAGTTGGCAAGTCATGTTGTCTGTGAGGAGATTTCCTCAAGTAATAAAACACTGAAAACATACATAATAAGAGTGACAGCTGCCTGGGCACCTGCACAAAGAGTGAAGAGCCATATGACCTGTACTCAAATCAGGCTCCACAACTAACCATATGTGTGACCTTGGAAAATGGCTCATATTTTCCATATCTCAGTTTCCTCATCTGTAAAATGGAGTGATAATAATAAGAACAATCTCATAGGTAATTGAAAGATGAAATTAGTTAATATATATCTAGTGTACAGAACAGTGTCTGGCCTGCAGTAAGTGGGAAAAAATGTTAGATATTACTATTTTATCTAGTAGCATTTCATTAAGTGTGGGAAATACTAACACTGAAAATTTTAGTGGCAGCTCCCATATCGATGACAGCATGTACTACGTTATTTTTCAAAGTTATCTGGTTAAGCATCACCTAGGGCACTTGTTAAAGATAGAAATTCCTGGGGTCCACCTGAAATGTTCTGACGCAGATTCACAAGGAGATGATCCTGGGAATCAGTTTCCAGCAAGTCCACAGGGATTCTCATACTCAGATGAGGAAGAGAAATTATTCTCATACAAAACAAGGCATGTGTTATGAAAAAGATGTTTTCACAGGGCTCTAGGAATGAGATGGTGCAGGTTAAATCCCAGGGGGTGAAACAGGGCAATATTTGATTTAGTAAAAATCAAGGGCTATGTGGAAGCAATGTCAGCAAGATGACAAACTAGTTCCAGGTCCTCACTCTTCTACAGAAACATCAAGTAAATAACAACATGCAGACCAAAGTGACCTTGTGGGAACTCTAGAAACCAGTTAAAGACTCACTTTAGATTTAAGGACATGCACAGCTTGGAAGTGAAAGGTTGGGAAAAGATATTCTATGTAAATAGTACTCAAATGAGAGCAGGGGTGGCTATACTAATACCAGGCTAAATTATACTTAAAAACTGTTACAGGAGACAAAGAAAGATATTATATAAAAATAAAAGGGTCAATTCACCACAAAGATATAACACGTATAAATATATATATATATACCACACATCAGATTTCCTAAATATATGAAGCAGCCATTGACAGAATTGAATGGAGAAACAGACAGCTCTAGAATAATAGTAGAAAGAGTCACATAAGAAAGAGCCATAATAATAGAAGACTTCAATATAGCACTTTCAATACTGGATAGAAGAATCAGACAGAAGATCGATAAGGAAAAGAAGACAACACTATAAAACAATTGGACCTCACAGACATATGCAAAATACTTCACCAACAGTAGCAGAATTTATGTATCTTTTTCTCAAGTGCATATGGAACCTTCTGTAGAATAGACCATATTTTAGATCACAAAATAAGTCTTGATACATTTAAAAGGAATAAAATCTTACAAACTATCTTTTCCAATTACAATAGAGTGAAACCTAGACATCAATAGCAGAAGGAAACTAGAAAATCACAAACATATGGAAATTAAGCAATACATTCTGAAAGAACAAATTAATAAAAGAAGAAATCATAGTGGAAATTAGAAAATATCGTGAGACAAGTAAAAATGAAAGAACAGCATACCAAAACTTATGGGATGCAGCAAAAACAGTGAAAAGAAGAAAACTTATACCTGTAAAAGTTCACATTTTAGAAGAAGAAAGACCTCAAACCAACAATCTAAATTTACTACTTAAGGAACTAGAAAAAGAAGGACAAACTAAATCTAAAGCTAACAGAGGAAGGAAATATGAAGATTAGCACAGAGATTAAAATAAAAACTCAGAAAACAATAGAGAAATCAATGAAACCAAGAGTCAGTTCTTCAAAAAGATCAACAAAGTTGACAATGGAAAAAAGAGAGAAGACTCAAATAACTAAAAATGGAAATAAAAGCAAAGACATTACAATTAATTTTATAGAAATAGAAAGGATTATGAGAGAAAATTGTGAAAAATTGTATGCCAACAATCTGGATAACTTTGATGAAATGCAAAAATTTCTAGAAACACAAACCTACTAAGATTGAGTCATAAAGAAATAGAAAATATGAACAGAACTATAGCCAGTGAGGAGATTGAATCAGTAATCACAAATCTTCCAACAAAGTAAAACCCAGGACAAGATGGCTTTACTGGTTAAGTCTACCAAACATTTGAGGAAGAATTAACATCAATCCTCCTCAAACTCTTCCAAAATATTCAAGAGGAAGGAACATTTCCAAACTCATTCTATGAGGCCAGAATTACCCTGATATCAAAGCCAGACAAAATCACTACAAGAAAAGAAAACTACAGGTCAATGTTCTTTATGGATATTGGTGCAAAAATCCTCGAAAAAATACTAGCAAACCAAGTTCAAAAGCACATTCAAATGATTATACATCATGGCAATGTGGAATTTATTCCTGAAATGCAGGATGATTTAACATATAAAAATCAGTCAATGTAAAACACTTCATTAACAGAATGAAGGAAAAAATACGATCACCTCAACTGATGTAGAAATATCATTTGATAAAATTCAGTACCCTTTCATAATAATAATTTTAAAAACACCTAACAAACTAGGAATAGACAAAAACTACCTCAAGATAATAAAGGCCATATATAAAAAGCCCTCACATAACATGTTACTAATGATGTAAGGCTGAAATACTTTCCTCTATGATTAGGAAAAAGACAAGGATGACTGCTTTCACTGATTCTACTCAGCATAGTATTAGAAGTCCTAGCCAGAGCAATTAGACAAGAAAAAGAAATAAAAATCATCCAAATTGAAAAGGAAGAAGGAAAACTATTTGTTCTCAGATGACTTATATGTAGAAAACCTTGCACTTATATGTAGAAAATCTTAAAACGTCTACAAAACACTTAGAACTAATAAATAAATTCAGCAAAGTTTATAAATGTAAAATCAGCACACAAAAATCAGTTGCATCTTTTTATGGCTGAGTAATATTCCATTGTATATATGTGCCACATCTTCTTTATCCATTCATCTGTTGATGGACACTTAGGTTGCTTCCATATCCTGGCTATTGTAAATAGAGCTGCAATGAACATATTGGTACATGACTCTTTTTGAATTATGGTTTTCTCAGGGTATATGCCCAGTAGTGGGATTACTGGGTCATATGGTTGTTCTATTTGTAGATTTTTAAGGAACCTCCATACTGTTCTCCATAGTGGCTGTATCAATTTACATTCCCACCAACAGTGCAAGAGTGTTCCCTTTTCTCCACACCCTCTCCAGCATTTATTGTTTCTAGATTTTTTGATGATGACCATTCTGACTGGTGTGAGATGATATCATTGTAGTTTTGATTTGCATTTCTCTAATGATTAATGATGTTGAGCATTCTTTCATGTGTTTGTTGGCAATCTGTATATCTTCTTTGGAGAAATGTCGATTTAGGTCTTCTGCCCATTTTTGGATTGGGTTGTTTGTTTTTTGTTATTGAGCTGCATGAGCTGCTTGTAAATTTTGGAGATTAATCCTTTGTCAGTTGCTTTTGGTCTTGTTTATGGTTTCCTTTGCTGTGCAGAAGCTTTTAAGTTTCATTAGGTCCCATTTGTTTATTTTTGGTTTTATTTCCATTTCTCTAGGATCTTGCTGTGATTTATGTCATAGAGTGTTCTGCCTATGTTTTCCTCTAAGAGTTTGATAGTTATTTGTTGTGAGGTGGATGGACCTAGAGTCTGTCATACAGAGTGAAGTCAGAAAGAGAAAAACAAATACCGTATGCTAACATATATATATATGGAATCTAAGGAAAAAAAAGGTCATGAAGAACCTAGGTATAAGACAGGAATAAAGACACAGACCTACTAGAGAATGGACTTGAAGATATGGGGAGGGGGAAGGGTAAGCTGTGCAAAAGTGAGAGAGTGGCATGGACATATATACAGTACCAAACGTAAAATAGATAGCTAGTGGGAAGCAGCCGCATAGCATAGGGAGATCAGCTCGGTGGTTTGTGACCACCTAGAGCAGTGGGATAGGGAGGGTGGGAGGGAGGGAGATGCAAGAGGGAAGAGATATGGGAACATACGTATATGTATAACTGATTCACTTTGTTATAAAGCAGAAACTAACACACAATTGTAAAGCAATTATACTCCAATAAAGATGTTAAAAAGAAAATCAGTTGCATTTCCATATATTAGCATTGGACAATCCAAAAAAGAAATTAAGAAAACCATCCCTTTTACAATAGCATTAAAAAGAATAAACAACTTGGGGATAAACTTAACCAAGGAAGTGAAAGTCTTGTATATTAAACCCCACAATACTATTGAATAAAACTAAAGAAGACACCAATCAATAAAAAGATATTCTTTGTTCATGGATTGGAAGATGTAATCTTGTTAAGATGTTAACACTACTCAAAGTTATCTACAGATATAGTGCAATCCATATTAAAATCCCAATGGCTTTTTTTTTTTTTGCATAAGTAGAAAAATCCATCCCCAAATTCGTATGGAATGAATCTCAATCAATCAAACCAAAAGAATTTTGAAAAAAGGAGAGCAAATTTGGAGGTCTGATAGTTCATGATTTCAAAACTTATTACAGAAACACAGTAATCAGAACAGTGAGGTATTGGCATAAAGGCCGACACATAGACAAATGGAATTTAATAGAGACCCCAGTAATAAGCCCCCGCATTTATGGGCAAGTGATTTTTGACAAGAGTACCAAGATCATTCAATGATGAAAGAACAGTCTTGAACAAATGTTGGGAAATTTGAATATCCACATGCAAAAGAAAGAAGTTCAACCTTACCTAACACCATACACAAAAGCTAACTCAAAAAAGATCAAAGACCTAGATGTGAGGCTTAAAACTATAAAAGTGTTAGAGGAAAACATAGGGGGAAAACTTCACAACATTGAATTTACCAATGATTTTTCGACTATGACACCAAAAGCACAGGCAGTAAAAGAAAAAACAAATAAATTGGAGTACTTCAAAATAAAAACTTCTGTGTACCAAAGGACATAACAGAATGAAAAGGCAACCTGCAGAATGGAAGAAAATGCTTGCAAATCATATATCTGAAAAGGGATTAATATCTAGAATATATGAAGAACACTACAACCCAAAGACATAAAAACAAACAACTTGATTTAAAAAACGGGCAAAGGGCTTGAATAGACATTTCTTCAAGGAAGGTATATAATGCAAAATGATGCTCAGCATCTTTAATCATTATAGAAATGCAAATCAAAACCATAATGAGGGCTTCCCTGGTGGCGCAGTGGTTGAGAGTCCGCCTGCCGATGCAGGGGACACGGGTTTGTGCCCTGGTCCGGGACGATCCCACATGCCGCAGAGCGGCTGGGCCCGTGAGCCATGGCCGCTGGGCCTGCGCGTCCAGAGCCTGTGCTCCGCAACGGGAGAGGGCACAACAGTGAGAGGCCCGCGTGAGCCATGGCCGCTGGGCCTGTGCGTCCAGAGCCTATGCTCCACAACGGGAGAGGCCACAACAGTGACAGGTCCGCATACCGCAAAAAAAAGCAAAAAACAAAAAACAAAAAACAAACAAACAAAAAAACCCCAAAATCAAAAAACCAAAAAACGAACAAACAAAAAAACCTTAATGAGATACTACTTCACACCAACTAGATTGGCTACTATTTAGTATAGACAATAAGTTTTGGCAAGAATGTGGAAACAGTGGAGCACTTGTGCATTGCTGGTGGGAAGGTAAAGTGGTACAATTCCAGTGGAAAATAATATTTTCCATTTTAGGAAAATAAATTTCCTAAAAAATTAAAAGAGAATTACCATATGATCCAGCAATTGTGCTTTTGGGTACCTAACTAAAAAATTGAAAGCAGTTTCTCAAAGTGATATTCATACATCCATGTTCATACCAACACTACTCACAGTGGCCAAAATGTGGAAAACAACCCAAGTGTCCATCATTGACTGAATGGATAAACACAATGTGGTAAATACATAGGATGTAATATTATGCAACCTCAGAAAGAAAGTAAATCTGACACATGCTATAACTTGGATGAACCTGAAGACATTATGCTAAGTGAAAAGAGCCAGCCACAATAGACATGCACCATATGATTCCGCTCATATGAAGGGCTTAGAGTAGTCAAATTTATAGAGATAGAAAGTAGCATGGCGGTTGCCAGAGGCTGAGGGGAGAGGAGAATGGAGAATTGTTAAATGTGTACAGACTTTCAGTTTTCCAAGGTGAAAAGAGTTCTAGAGATGGAAGATGGCTAGGCTTACACAGCAATGTGAATGTACTTAATACTACTGAACCTCACACTTAAAAATGGTAAGGAAGGTAATTCTTTTATGTGTATTTTACCACAATTAAAAAAACGTGAAGGATTGCTATATTTAAAATAGATAACTGACAAGGACCTACTGTATAGCATGGGGAACTCTGCTCAACACTCTATAATAACCTAAATGTGAAAATAATTTGGAAAAGAATAGATATATGTATATGTATAACTGAATCACTTTGCTTTATACCTGAAACTAACACAACATTGTTAATCAACTATACTCCAATGTAAAATAAAAATTTAAAAAAAAGTGAAGGACCCACAAAACCATGGGAATGAGGGAATTTATCAAGGAGGCAATGGAAAGGCCTCCAGAATCCAAGTGAGGGAATGACTTGGCCTCTGAGGCTTGATAGTGGTAATTCTTTGTATGTAGAAAGCATGGGTTAAAGGAAGGACTCTCTGGGGGCAGGGGCTCAGGAGTTAGCCTAGAGATCATGGTTCTCAAAGGTCCAGGGGCATTGGAATAGCTAGAGAGCTTATTTAGGGTGTAAGTGTAGGCTGTCACCACCCACTCACATTCAGTGGGTCTAGGAAGAACCTGAGAATGTGCATTCCTAATAAGCTCACAGGTGATGCCAATGCTGCTGGTCCAGGACCCCACTTTGAGCACCACTGTTCCAGGGAAAAGGCAGGGGGCTATCAATAGGTACTGGAAGCAAAGTGATCAGCTAGCCTGTGGCCGGCAGGGTGATGTCTGTGTCCATTGTGGGGTCTGGACACCTGGTCTGGTCTGTTTACACTTGTGCTGCAAGGTTTACAAGAAGCCACCTGAGGTAGATTTAGTACCCACTCATAAGACTAGCATCATTGCATAAACAACCCCAAGCGATCCATTTCCTGGATGTTCCCTCCCTGCCTGCCCCAGGCTCAGCAGAACTGAAAACACCTGCCTCTCTGAGAGAGGCTTCCTTATACTTTAATTACCCGCTTTTATGGGCTCTGTGATATGGGTTCTGACCTTGATGATGGTGTTCTTGTCTATCACGTGACCTGGCAAGATAGCAGTCTGTACACTGTGAGCTCCATGCTCTGACGATTTTTAGGGCTGAATGCAAGCGGCTGCTTTTCATAACACAGAGTTAATAATTCTCCAAGTTGGAAGCTGGGACTTGCACCCCGGGGAGGGTTGACTTTGTGTTGGGAAGTCTGCTTCAACATCTGGCCCTTGGCAGGGTTTCCAGGAGATGCAGGCAGCTGCTGCTTCCTTCTTTCCCATCCGGGAAAAATGTTATTGCTACGACCTCCACAGCAGCTGGGAAGATAGCAGAGTGTGTTCTGGGGTCTTCTACACTCAGAGCATACTCTGGACAAGATATTGGGGTTGGCGTTCTAGGGCTAGTCTATTTTGGCCTTCAATCTGGTACCATGGATCCATCCGTCCCTTTCTCTGGGCATCTATCAAGTTGGGGGTATGGGGTATTCTGGCTCACGAGTGTGTGTGTAAGAGTTCCCTCTGGTCCTCAGCACTGGGGAGCTTGCAGATACAATCCATCTCCTCAAATAAGGCCGTCTTGTCAGCAGCTGATCATGGACCCATGGGCATCCAGAGAGCAGTGCAAAGTACCTTTTGAATCTGCCTCTCACCAGCAGGTGACTCCTGGTCTCTGTGGCATTGGCCTTGAGCTTCTGGGGGCCCAAGGGTCCCTCCTCCCTGGTTTCCTTCTTGTTCTCCCATTGTGCCACTTCCCCTTGTGCCGAAGCTGTGGGGATGTCTTCCTATTCCTAATGGCACTATCTTTGCCTGATGGCTGTGTCTCCCCATGGTTCTCTGCAGGGTGTGGGCTCCAGCAAGGCAGGAGAGCGGATGTTGAGCCTGAGAGATCTGGGTGAGGCAGCATGTGAGTGGACCCCACCTCCAGGAAGCATCTTGGTTACATGACTCTCTTCCTCTGGACAGCATCTCCCCTCTAGGGAGTGATGTGTCGTCACAGAAGAACACCCAGTGCCTGACATATTGTAAGTGCTCAAAAAATATCTATTATTATCACTTTCATGACACCATGGCCTGGGGAGCTCGCTGGTCCTTCCCCAGACTCCCCTGAGCTCTTTGCGGGGCTAAAAGGTGCATCCGTGACTTTGAGGAGCTCATTGGGAGATATAATCACCTGTTTTCTCTTCAGAGAACCCGAGACACTCTTCCTGTTGGATGATTACGGAATAAGGTTAGGACTGAGGAGGGGAGGAGTGTGACTTTGCTTCCCGGGGGCAGTTTCCCACTCCCTGATGGCACCAGGAAGACAGTATTAATACTTGTTGGCCCAAAACAAATAACTTGTAGCCCTGGGAAAGCTGACTTGGAGAGAGTGCACCTGCTTCAGCTATTGCTATTTGAAAAGACCAGGCTTTCTCAGCCAACACTGAATCAAAGGTGATGAACTACAATGCCTCTGACACGGTCTCCCTGTGGAAATGGCGCTGCTTCTGGGGAGATGGACACTGGATGACAAAGCTGTGGAAAGAGGACTAAGGTGTCCCAAATTCTGGATTCTGCCTCTAAACATGCAAGTCTCCACATGGAAAAGGAGGTGCCTGGGTGGTTCATGGCCTCAGGTGCTGTGACGGATGGCTCTTGACTGCCAAGTGTCTCTGGGCATGGTGTCATGTCTCTGGACGGACCTGCCTAGGCTAGAGATGGTGCACTCAGGGCAAGGCTATCTCTGGTGGGGAGGATGGAGCCAAGGGCCCTGCAAGAGCTGCCACCATGACGGGGTGGGATTTTCTTCAGGTCAGGTGAGCAGCATGCCCTCTGCCCCTCTCTTTCCACTGCACAGTGGACTGGTGTGTGTGTGGGGGGGGCCATATAAGGCCCTGTAAAGTGGTATAAAGTGCAGAGTGAGGGGGAGGTGCTGAAGGTTGAACGTGGCAAATTCAGTCTTCTGTCTTCATTAGCATGGAAACTACTCAAATGTATACTTGAAGTATAAAAGAGTATACATGTGAATCTCAGTTTTGTATTTACGAAAAGCAAAGAAATTGAATACCTGGGGATGATGCTTCAATGCACAAATGTGTAAATATTCGAATATGCGTGGAAATGCATTTTCAGTAATCTTATACCTTGGAATTGCTCTATATCTAAATCCTGAATACACGAAATAAATGTACTTTTGTCTCAGGGGAATCTAATCAATATTGTAAATGAAGCTGTGAAAAAATCCTTTGACAACTTTAGGTTACTGATCAAGGCACCATTTTTATTTGAGATTTCACAGTTTATGTTGGATCATTTTAAGTATCACTTTGTAAGTAAAATTTGGATTTTGAAATTGGCTATGTATTTATTTCTGGAGTAGTAACTCACCTTCAGATGAAAGCAGAGGGCGTGAGTTTAAATATCTCTGTCCAGAAAACCTGTATGTAGAAAACTATGGCACCCTATCATGCTGTGATATCACAGTTCACAAAATTCCTCCTTCAGTAGCATCCCTGAGTCAGGGATCAAGTTCTGTGCAGTCAATGGCAGCAAGAGAAATTAAGATAAAAAAAGACTGAGAGGAAATAGCCCTGGAGTTGGGCAGGAAGCAGCCAGTCTGGCTATTAAGAGCTTTGTGACACTGATGTGCCAAGATGGCTGCAGAGGAGATTGTGACAAAAGTTCGGGTGGCTTTCCTTCATGGGAACACCAGCAAGGCCAATGCTGGAGTGGACTGGCCTGTGGGTGCCCCTGCTGTGACTGGCCACCCATGTCGTCCTTTAGGAATGTGGCTTAGGTGTCATTTCCCTGACCCTCTAGATAAAGTAGGGGGCCTGGTTCACACTCCCTTAGTCTCTTCCATGACACCCCCCTCAGCTATGCTCGGCAGAGGGTACCGGAACTTCTTGTTGAAGCCCCTGCATGTACAAGCCCGTCCCCTGTGTGTTCATTTCTTCTGGCTCTGAGCTGGATGACTCCTGTAGCCCCTCCCGGTCACGCATTTTACAAATACTAAAGGGGTGAGTGGTCCTTCCTCCAGCTGGACTTGGCTGTGGCTACTTTGCTTGGGGCACTGAGTTTCAGATGAAGAAGTACTGGATGCAAAGATATTCCTAAGTTTTTATTTCCACCATCAAGAGGCAAGTAAAGTGCATCATGGTGGTTAGGTGGGGCAGACGTCCTGGGCTTTGTCCCCACGGCTACAGAGGCCACTGTACCCGACATGAGGAGTAGAGATGGAGCCGCCATCTTGGACCTGAGGCCAGTTCTGGGACGGGTGGGTGTGCCCTGCAGGGCAGCTACTCACCTAGACTTGCCATCCATCCATCCATCTCTCCATCCACTTGTGTCTACAGGCCCTTCCATCTCCAACATGACTCCTCTCACCAGGAGTCCCCACTCTCCCCACCACTGGGTCTTTCTCACTGCTTTTAAATATAATCAAGAGTCTCCTTTTAAACAAACACCTCCTTTCCCCCAGCCTGCCCCACATATACTCCCCATCTCTTCTCTCTCATTCTCATGAGATTCGTGAGAGAACGGACTTTCTCAGCACCTTCCCCTCCCCAGTCCACTCCCATCCAGCTCCTCCCACCCCCAAGAGAGAACACACTCAGCTCCTACTCAGGCCACCTGGGACTTCATGCATCTACATCCAAGTAGGCACCTTCAGGGCGTCCCCATGGCCCCCATTTCTTCATGATGCACCTTCTCTTAGGATCCCTTCCGGCTATCACCCTGGCTTGAGAGATGTAGTTGTTACATATTCGCTGAACAATTGAATTACTCTGAAGGCCAACAGGTTGTTCTCTTTTTTTTGTGGCAGGGAGAATGCATTTCTCACAACTTTTATCTACTCAGGTTGAGTTGGAGGATTTTTATTGCCACTACAAATTTAAATGGCCGGAGATGGGCCTTCTCTGCCTTTCGCCTTCTGACGAGGAGTAGTACCCACGGGATGTGCTGGGAGAGCCTCACCTAAGCTGGAGTGACCTCCCTGGAAGCAGGATTGCCTGGGGGCTGGTGGCAGGTGCGCAGAGGCCTGGGCGTGCTGGCACCTGGGCTGGGGCCCTGGGTTCTGGACGCTCCTCTCCCTGCATCTGTGTCCTCACTCCCAGCTCAAAGGTGCAGGTGGAAGGAGAGAGGCCTCAGTGGGTGAGTGTACATCACCTCCTGGTCCTGGCTGTGACCCAGGGGAAGGCGGTCACTGGGAATCTCTCTCCCTCCAGGACCACATGCAAAGGGGAAATCTGTAATAGTCAGGTGATCCAAACAGGGCAGATGTTTCCCAAGGTGGCATCTGCAGGAATAAATTGAGTGACATATGGCCTGCTGGGGTTGCAAGTTCTAGTGCAGTGGGGATTGTTTCTTTCTGGCCACGTCAGAACACTCGAGGGCACAGGTTCTGGACCCGGGGCCATTTTGTCCCCAGGGAACATTAGGTGATGCTGGAGGTACATCTGGTTGTCACAACTGGTAGGAGGCCAGGAAGCTGCCAAATGTCCTCCAGGGCAAAGGGCAGCCCCATGACATCACCCGACCCCAAAGGTCCATGGTGCCGAGGTCGAGAAACTGTTCTGAGTGGCCGTCTGGAGGGCTGGTTCTACTTAGTGGACTGAGAGAGTTTCCATGTGGCCGGGCCTCATGCTGAGGCTCTAAGGAGGAGAGGAGAGCTCTGGGTGTCCTGCCAAGGCTCCGAGGTTGGCTCATTGGCCACAGCTGCTGCCTTTCCTCCTTGTGTAGCTCCCTATGTCCCCAAAGACTGGACCCCAAGCACCAGAGAGCTCCAGGCACACTAGGTGTGTGGGTGTGCCCCAGGGGCTGTAATGGGGACCCTGTTCTGCTCTAAAGCGGTGAAGGGGGACCTCATGGTCAGTCCAGCGGGGGCTGGAAATAGTGTGAGGAAGACACCATGGTTGCTTGTGCTCTGGCTGGTTATCTGCTGCATGACATCTCCTCAGAACTCAGCGACTGGAGACAACTTGTTAGATCTTATGGCTACCTTGGGCCAGGGATTCTGTCAGGGCATGGCTGGGTGACTTTTCAGCTCCAGGTAGCATGGGCTGAGCTAACTTGGTGGTCATCTACTGGCCAAGAGGTGTCTGGGCATCCGAGCTCTTTGTTCCCATACCTGACACATTGGCGGAGGTGGTTGTAGGCTACACCTGGCTAGGGCAATGGCTCAGAGGGCTTCAGCAGAGCACCTGAGGGTGGCAGGCTGCCTAATGGTGCTTCAGGGTTCTTCCGGAGGGTCCCATGAGATGGGAAGAGAATGTAGTTATTTCATAATGCCTGAGCCCAGAACCTGGTATCATGTCCTGTCATGTCAGCCATATTTTATTGGTCAAAGGGGGCCCAGAGCCACCCAGATTCACTGGGGAGGGACACAGACAACCACCTGTCTATGGGTGTGTGTGTGTGTGTCAAAGAAATGGGAACTATCTTTAATCCCCCCCCACTCCAGCTTCATCCCAGAGTGAATGGGAGGCATGTTAGGGGTAATGAGGTCCAGACACTGAGCCAGATGTGCTTCCCTCTTCTTCTGGAATGGCCAAGTTCTGAGGAAGGCAGTGCCAGGATGTCAGTAGTGCAGGAGTGACCTGGTGATGAAGATCATGGCACGGGTAAGTGGCCCAGCTCTGCGGCAGTCCCTTTTCCATGTGGTGGCCTCACCATTCCTTTCTTCCTTGTGGCCACCCTGTGCCCCTCACTGCACATTAATGCACGGGTTTCCTGATTACAGAACAGCTGGCAAAGCAGGATCTGGTCCCCATAGTCCACAGTGGCATGGCTCCCTGGCCCAGACTGTGCTTACCAAGTGTCAGTTTGGTAAGAATGGTTCTGCCTGAGCCCCCGATGGAGAGTGTGGAGGGAGGTAGAATGTTCTAGAACAAGCCAGCTCTGCACCTACAGCTCCTGCTTCCTCACAAGGGGTCCTCAGCATTTCATGACCAACAGGACTGTTGAGAAGACTCATGGGGACTTAGGAATAGGCCAAATGGGGAAGCCAGGAATTGTAAGCGGGAAGGCCCACGGCTCCTGTTTAACCCCTCGTGTTAAAGGTATGCGGCGGTTTGAAGTGTGTTGACATCAGATTCCCCTTCAAGGAGAAGTCTGTGGCCCTCCTGTTTCTCCCACACATGAGGGGTCCTTAGGACCCTGCTTCAGTCTCTGCCCTGGAGCTCCTCTCCCTTTGCTCTTCCTCCTTGAGCCTGATTTGTTAAGGCTTCCAGATAAACTGCACTCTCCCTACAGATCCATCTTGGGAGTAAAGCCATTTCTGGTCATTTAATTCACTTTCGACATGGCCAATGACTGTCTGCTGGAGGGGAGATTACAAGCAAAGACGTAGCACAAAGATGTAAAGACGCCTGCAGAGCTAGTCATAGCTCCCAGAGTTATTCCCAGAGTTATTCACAGACATTTAGCTGGGATGCTGAGGGTGGCTGGAAGAAAAGCATCCTTCCAGATGTTATTTCAAACGTGATGCTGGTAAGGCAATTAAGGAGCTTCACACAGAGAAAATATTTGATGAATTTTAGCTATTTTTTAAAAAGTACTTTATATTTCCTTTGATAATTGCATTTTAGAATAATTTTCTCTATCAGTAATTTAACTTTCCATCCTATCGGTCTTATCGGTGACATATGGTTCAGACTTCTGCATTGCACACATAACCTGTTAAGAAAAGCCCCCTTCCCCAGGAAGTAGGTGACTGGTATGAAAATGTCTGTGGCTGAAGGTACTCAGTAAATGTGAGATGGTGTTGAGGGGGCATCTCTCTAGTTTTGAAACAAACCTTGAATGATCCGTTAGACAATTAGAAAGTAATTCATAAACTGATTTATTTTCCTTTTGATTTTGCTTCATCTTGGAAGGCAAGGATCCAGGGCCATGAAACCCTGAACATCAAATTCCCTGCTGTGCGTCATTCAGATGCTCAGGAAATGTTGGTTGAACACCTTTTCTCAACACAGATCCCAGCTGCTTCTTGGGAAGAATGAACTGGTGATGTCAGCCTGGAATTGTCCACCTCAATTCAACCCTTTGCCTCTCTGTAGGGGACAAATTAGCCCCCAGAGACTCTATTGTACTTGTGTTCTGTTTTCTTGGTGTGTAGGCATGGTCGTACATGCATGAAAACATAAAAGAAGGAGGAGAAAACAGCTCTCTAAATGACCTTAAAAACCAACCCAAGTCCTGTTGATTTTTCATGCAGGCCACAGCCCCTGGGATTGTTCAGCTTGGGAAGCTTTCTGGGTATCAGTGATAAATGACTGTGACTTGGCCGGATGTCCCTGTCTTCCTCCTGTCTTGTGGCAGGTGCTGTATTTACTTAGCTATTTTCTCCCCCAGTGGAAAGTACTTAGAGGCTGATGATTTATTTACTTAAGGACTACCAAAGAAATCATGCAGAAAACACCTTGTATTGTATTAGATCTTGTGTGTCTGTTTCCTCGGAATATATGTTCTACTGAAAAGGAAACCCAAGAATTGGACCCTCAGGGAATACGAGGAATTAGAAGAGCATGTGCATTCCCAAACTGGCACAATGAGAGAGACGCTCTGGTCAGGAAGGACCTGCTCGGTGCCCCCTTACTTGAGCAGACAGGTGCCAGCTGCCATGGCCCAGATGCAGCACTGCACTCATTGTGTGGCTGTGCAGGAGGCATTTCCATCACCTGCCTTGGAGCCGCACCAGAAAGCAACACACAACCAGGGAAGTGCAACAGGACGTGAGAGAATCTGGCCAGGCCTCACAGGGCCACTTTGAATCACCTTTTCCCTGTGAACGGTCTCCTGCTGCGAGGCCCTGTGGTGCAAGGGCAGTAACCCAGGAGAGGGCCCTGTAGTGGGCCAGGGAGGTGGGCCTCTGGCTGAGGGTGAGGAATTACGTGCCAACTCTTCAAGGAGATTGGTGATGGCTCTTTCGTCACCCTACTTACGGTGGAGGGACCAGCTGTCTGTTGAAGGCATTAATGCACGGATGCTTGCAGGATACAGCCAGCAGGCTGGAGCAAGGTGGGGAGTCTGGTGAGTCCAAGCCCTGACCACACATTCAACTCAATCCTGACCTCTGAGCTGGGGCCTGGGTGCTGCTTTGTTCAAATTTTCAGGGTGATTCCCAAGATCCTCAAGGGGTCCCGAAAGGGACAGGGCTTCAGAGAATAATGGTTTCATGGGGCTCAGGAGGTGGAGGACAGGCTCCCAGCCTGGGCCCGTGGCTGTCCCCATGTAGGCTTGGATAATGGAGCATGATGTCCACATTGACCATGAAGGCCAATCAGCCCTCACAGGACCCACCCCTAACCTTCCCCATTGCTTAGGACCCCAGAACTGTGCACTCCTCGGGGCAAAGCTGTTTGGTAGTGTCTAGTAAGGGCTAACCAAACACCTGCTGCAAACACTCCATGACCTAGCCATCTAGCTCCTTGATACGTACTCTAGATACGTACATACTCTGTATCCAAAAAAAAGATGAACTCAAGTGTCTGTAGCACAAATTGTGGTCATTCCACACTATGTAATAGACTCTGGCTGTAAAAAGAGTGAACTGCTGACACACTACCACATGCATGAACCTGGACAGCACGATGCTCAATGAAAGAAGCTGACATAAAAGTCACATATTCTATGATTCCACTGATGTGAACCATCTAGAATGGGTAAATTCACAGAGGCAGAATGCAGACTGGTGGTGGCCAGAGGCTTCAGGTGGGGCTGGTAGTGAGGGAGAGTGGGGAGAAACTACTTGATGGGTCAGGGCTTTCATTTTGGAGTGATGGAAATGTTTTGGAACTAAATAGAAGTTAGTGATTGCAAAACATTGTGAATGTACTAAATGTCACTGAATTGTTCACTTTAAAATAATGCGTTTTATGTTATGTGAATTTCACTTCAATAAATTAAAAAAATAAATGAAAAAAACTGCCCATCAGCTTTATTAATAGTAGTTCTGAACTGGAAATGACAAAAATGTCCACCAGTCTCTGAATAAAGTGTATTTTATCCACATGCTGACATCCTACACAGCAAGGACAATGTATGTAAATTCAAACATGGGTGCATCTCACAGACCTTGTGCTGGGACACAGCATGCTCACAGCATGTGCGTCTGTTCATATGAAAGTCAAGAACATGAAAGAACAACCACTGGTGGTGGAAGCAGAACAGTGGCCATCTCTGGAGAGAATTTCTGGAGTGGCAAAATATTCCATGCATTGATGTGGGGGCCATGACACAAGCGTATATTCTTGTCGAGACTAAACTGCACCCTTAAGATTAGTGCCCTGTTCTGTATGTAAATGTACTTTAACAAACTAATAATTCTTTCTCTTTCTGACTTACTTCACTCTGTATGACAGACTCTAGGTCCATCTACCTCATTACAAATAGCTCAATTTCATTTCTTTTTATGGCTGAGTAATAGTCCATTGTATATATGTGCCACATCTTCTTTATCCATTCATCCGATGATGGACACTTAGGTTGTTTCCATCGGACATATATACACTACCAAACGTAAAATAGATAGCTAGTGGGAAGCAGCTGCATAGCACAGGGAGATCAGCTCGGTGCTGTGTGACCACCTAGAGGGGTGGCATAGGGAGGGTGGGAGGGAGGGAGACGCAAGAGGGAAGAGATATGGGAACCTATGTATATGTATAACTGATTTACTTTGTTATAAAGCAGAAACTAACACACCATTGTAAAGCAATTATACTCCAATAAAGATGTAAAAACAAACAAACAAACAAACAAAAACGAGTAATTCCAAGAAAGGAGAAAGATCTATTTAGAGAAATAGAAACATTAACCCTTGTATACGGACTCACCAACTCCAGGCTGGCCAGATGTCCACCCGGGACCAGTCACCTGGCTGGTCCTTCTCTGTGCACTGGCAACACCTGGGTCCAGCTTCGCCCCTCTGCTTCCACCTTACTCTGTCATTTCCTACTTTGTGTATCTGTCCCCAGCAGGTCTGCAAGTCTTAGAGGGCAGGACCAATTCTCACTCCCTGTGGGGACCCTGGCCTGGAGCATAGTAGGAGCTTTATGAAGTGTAGTGGAGGGACCCATGGAACTGGACTTTTTCTGGGTGGACAGGGAGGCAGGAGGAGACCCCATGGTCACAGTGACCTCAGGTGTCCCAGCAGTGATGGCAGGCATCCACAGCCCTGCTTGGCACCTGCCCACATGTGGACAGGAGCCCTGAGGAGGTGTCTGGACCAGATTCTCAGTGTGCTCTGTCCAGGCAGAGTGACTCCTGGGCCTCACTCAGCCAACAGCCTTCACACCTGCCCTCCTCTGTGGCTGCAGGGAGCCGTCTTACCTATAGCAGCCCCGTGTGCTGAGACCTTGACCCTAGGAAGACTCCCACAGAACGCTCAGTCCTGACCTGGCATATAAGGCAGGCCTCCAGGAACTTGGACCAGAGCTTCTCAGCCTTCCCTGGACCCCGAGACGCCCAGGGACATGGAAACATGCAGATTATTACTCAGAGGGTCTGGGGGTGGTGAAGCTGATGTTCTGGTCTGGAAGATCTGGCAGGAAATGAATCTGGTAAAAAATGTGAACATGTATGTTTACATACATATTAGCTAGCTCATACACACAGGAGCATACCCAAACCTATATGTAGAATTTAAAGGACCATCAATCAACGAACGCTGAGGTAACATAAATGAGGCAGGCTCAGCCCCCCAAGCCCCAAGCCCTTTCCCCATCACAACACTCCTCACACACCACCCAGATGTTTTGCATTTCTCTCTGTCTGGTGGCCTGCTGGGGGTCAGACACAGCTTTCTCCTCTGGCATGGAGGCTGTGTGGGAACTACCCTGCCCAGCCTCACCAGGAACTTTCCCGCTGCACTTCCTGTTTCCACAGAGGTACTTTTAGAATCCTATTTTTAACCTGTTTGAAGTTCACATTGACTTCACCGCCTAATTGAAAAGGTCACCTCCCTGGAATTGTCTGTCCTACACTCCACCCTGTGGACAGTACAGAGCAGAGATGATCAGATATCCCTAGCTGGGGCCACGAGCCAGTGTCCTTCCCCTCCAGGGTCCAGGCAAGGTGATGGTAGAGTCCAGCCCCCAGGCCAGGTCAGATGCAGGTCAGTTCTCAGCTCTCCCTTTCACCTCCCACCCGTGCTGACCCATCAGGCACGCACACCCTGAGGCGGACACAGACCCTGCCCCGTTCTCTCTGCGGCCCAAGGTAAGGCTGAGGGAGGGGTCTGTGTGGGCCCTGCACAGGCTGTGCCTTTCCTTTTTAGGAATGTTCTGCCCCAGCCGCATGGACTGTTCCTCCAGGGCACCTGCCTCTCTCACCTGGAGGAGTGTCACAGCCCTTGGAGGGCTTGCGACCACACAGACCACTGGGCCCACCCCAGAGTCGCAGATTGAGTAGATTTGGGTTGCAGCCTGGGGTTTACATGTCTCACCTGATGCTGCAGTTCTGGAGACTGGGCTCTGAGAACCACAGGCCTGTGCCAAAGAGTGTCAGGGTCTGTTGGGGAAATGCCAGGTCTCCCACCCGGCTGCTACAGGCCACGTTCGTGTCTTCTGGGAGGGCAGAGTGCAGACTGTGGTCCCCAAGCCTCCTGGGCTCCAGTCTCCTAAACATCCTTTTCTGGGTGATGAGAGCAGTTCATTTAATTCCATTACACCTTCGTTTCCCAGTCGGTCAACATTTCTTATCTCATAGGACTGTAGCCTTGTAGGGATCAGCAGGCCGCCCAGTGTGTTCTCTGGAGCTCCGTCTTGATCCCAGGGTGGGCTGAGAGTGGCTCCTTGGGGTAGAGCCATCATGGGCTCTGGCTGTGAGCCCTTTGGCTGTGTGCCCCTGAGCTTTGCCTGGACCACTCTGAGCTGGGTTTCTGTCTGTGATATGGGAGAATACCCCTCCTCAGTGCTTATCGTGCTGCTCAGAGGCACCTTGATGTAGTAAATTGGGTGAATGCCCAGCTGGGCATGGATTGTTCTCTGGGACCTCGTGGCTTTAATCCTGTGAGGGCTCACGAGTTCTGATGCCCCCATCCTGATGCCTCGGCACGTCTCTGCCAAACCAGGTGAACTCAGGGCACCCCAGTCCTGCCTGAAAGCTCTGAAGACCTCCGGGAATGAGTTCTGCAGAATTCATGGGCCTGAACGCTGACCTGGAGGTGTCAGTTCAGAACTACTTGAGTATGCCTTGGCACGGGGGCAGCTTGGGTTTGCCTTGCTTCCTCTGGACCCCCTGTGGTCGCTGACACCTCTCTTCTCTGGAGCTAGGCATCTCCGGCCTGGCACTGCCTTCCATCCTTCTCCCACTCCTGTGTAAACAGCAGGAGAGTCGGGAACTGCTTCTCCCACCCGTGCGTCTCCTGCAGCCCCTGACACCCATCCTTCGCTCAGTAAACAGCTATAATTAACCACGTGCAGGAGGGACAGAAGCTGCATGCAGGGCAAGGTTCATACCTGTAACCAATCCTGCCTCCTGCTGAGGGCTTTCCGGGAACCCTCTCCTCCCCTCACTCCCCTCCCCTCCGGGAAGCCGCTGGCAGAGGGATCTGGGCAGCGGGACCTGGCGGGAAAGCCATACCTCGAGTCATCCAACTCCGGGCAGACCTAGTGAAAGCAAAGGGCAGAGCACGTGGAGGCCGCTGCTCTCAGCATCAGTGTGGGGAGAAAGTGAAGCCAGGACGGGTGGCGTCTCCTCCACAGAGTGAGTCGGCCTGGGGGTGGGTGTTTGGAGCCCTCTGGGCTGCAGCCTGAATTCTACATTTCAAAGGACACACCAGACAGACAGCCAGGTTTGGGCACGTCCCCTTTGTTGTGTAAATCCCAGGGTCTGAGTTCCCAGGGCTCAGCACTCCATCTTCTGTTATAAAGCAGAAACTAACACACCATTGTAAAGCAATTATACTCCAATAAAGATGTAAAAAAAAAATAAATTAAATTAAATTAAAAAAATGATCATTACTAACTATAAAAAAAAGACTGCCAAGTTTCTGTTAGGATTTGGACGTGACCTCCCTCAACCCAGGCTTGTTTAGGTTTACCTTGGGAACATTGCAAGCAAGGGCCTCGTGGAGCCACCCGTGTCTAGAGGCATGTGGGCCGGCCAGCTCCCAGCCCCGGGCATCCAGCCCCTCACTGCTCCCCGAAGCCCTGTGCCCAGCTCGGGATTTAGCACCTGCTCCCTTCCCAGTGAGAGCATCATGGAGACCAAGGAGTCCTTCCGTCCGTGTGCCCGAAATCCTGCTTCTAATGGAAACTCTTCCCTCTTCTATTGTTTTGCAAACATAGAGAAAAGCTGCCGAGCTGCTTCCACGCAGATCTTTTTTTGGGCCTCACTCTTTTTATTTCTTTTATCTTTTTCCATTAAGAAACAGCCACCAGCTCTGAGAGTCATGCTGCCTGCAAAGCTCTCTTACCTCCAGGAGACATCAGATGTTTGTTTAAGAACCTCAGCCAGCTGGATTTCCCATCTGCCATGTCCACGCTGATGGCCGACAAAGAAATTCAGCCTAACGTTCCCCAAAGCTGTCTCACAATTGCTGCTTCTGTGGAGGAAGGCCAGGGTCCTTCCATGCTTATGCTTTGTGGTCTCTGTTCATAAGGGTGTCACTTTTCAGCAGGGAACACACCTTGGGGGTCACCTCCCTCTGGTTTGACTGAGGACAGTGGGCGTGTCCTTGGACGTTCAGGCCTGGGCTGCTGGGCTCCCATGCTGCTATAATGGGTTTGGAGAAAGGGACAGCCCAGCAGTCCTGACTAGGGCCAGAGGGGAGCAAAAGGCACTCGGACCAACGGACCAGGGAGCCAGCAGGGTCCCTAAGTACTAAGATAGCAATAACCAGAGGGAAGCAGCAAGGTGACAGAAGATTAAAATACTACTACTACTACTACTAATAATAGTAATAATAATAAAAAACACGAGTTAAAAAGCAAACAGAAAACCACAAGTTCCCTCCAACGGAAAACCAAGTCCCTTGGGAGCGAGCTCTCCTTCATTCCTCTTGGCACTCTGGGTCCAAGTCCTCCCCAGGGAGCACACGTGTTTGGGTGGAGACTGCTGTCCGCATGTCAGGAGGAACCCCCCCACCCCCACCCCCGCCTGGCTGCAGTCCTATACGGGTGCTACCCAGCTCCTCTCTTTAGCCAGGTCACACTTTTCTGCCTCAGTTTCCCCACCTTTAAAAGGGAGGCACACATAGTAACTAGCACCTGGGATGCTGTGAGCACTTGATGGCTTAGTCTTGACAGGGTCCGGCACATCCCAGGGCCCAGCAACTCCTGGCTCTGTTCCTGTTTGTTTTTTAAAATTAGAGTATAGTTGATTTACAATGTTGTGTTAGTTTCAGGTATATAGCAAAGTGATGCAGTTATACACACACATATATATTCATTCTTTTTGTCAGTTTCAGGTGTATAGCAAAGTGATGCAGTTATACACACACATATATATTCATTCTTTTTGTTAGTTTCAGGTGTATAGCAAAGTGATTCAGTTATACACATATATATATATCCATTCTTTTTCAGATTCTTTACGCATATAGGTTATTACAGAACACTGAGTAGAGCTCCCTGTGCTGTACAGTAGGTCCTTGTAGGTTATCTATCTTATATAGAGTAGTGTGTGTATGTTCATCCCAAGCTCCTAATTTATCTCCCACCCTCCACATTTGATAGAAATGCCTGTAGGGGAGGAGACTCTCCCTCCAGGCTCCTACCGGAGGCCTCACAGGGCCGTCTGCCCCCATTTTTTCCACCATTGGTTACCAAGGGTTTCAGTGCCCTGTGGGACTGCTCTCCTGTGTGTGTCTCTTCATATGAGATTTTCACAATTAAAGGACTTTTTTTTTGGTAAAAACTGGGTCTCAGGCTGCATGGCGTCTCTTCCGATTCTTCAGTCTAAAGTTGGAAGAAGCTAGAGGGCATTTAGAGTCGTTTTTGTCACCAAGCTAAAGCTGTCCACACCTTCCTTCCCACAGTCTGGGGCACAGGCTGGATGTTCAGTGCCTGCTGCCTGGGCCCTGAGTGATGGGTCACATGGAGGGCTGTGGGTAGCGCGTCTGCACTGGACTACCAGGGGTGATGGCCTTTCACAGCCTTGACCTGTGACTGCTTGGCGGGATCATCTCAAGTTTCAGGAAGCCTTTCTTACAGACCCCTGTCCTTCTAGTAAGTCCCAGAGAGAGGAAAAAATGGGATTTGTGATGTAAAATATCACTTATGACAGAGAAGAGGGCTACGTGAATGGTGAGGGGGTGGAAATAGCTTTAATGGTTTAAAAACCTGGTGTTTACTCTGGAGCAGAGATTAGGGGTGGGCTTCAAAGCTGTCAGTGATCAAACATCAAAAAAGGAGTCTGACTCTTCGTTACAACCTTGTACAGCCATGTCTGCAGCAGCATTATTCACAATAGTCCCAAAATGGAAATATCTTAAATGTCCACTGACAGATGAATGGATAAACAAAATGTGGTATATCCATGCAACGGAACATGCAGGAATGTTCCACAATGAAGCAATCCAGGAAGGGGACTCATGTGTCAATGGTCAATAAAGGGCCATGTGCTGGAGGCTGTTAGAGTGAGGACCCAAGGCTGTGTGCATAGAGAGAGTGGAGAGGATTAGGAGGGTGACGTGGGAACACGGTTTTACAGGATGAGTCAGTGTGGACAGCACACTCCAGAGGACGGGAATAGTGTGTGCAGAGGCATGGGGCTCTGGGCAGCAACTGGAGTGATGCCTGCCTGGGTGTGCCATTGGAGCTGTGGGAGCTTTGGGGGTTTATCTTACAGGGATCATCTGGGAAGGACATGGGCAGGCCTTGGCTGTGACACCACTTTGCCTGCCCTGCAAAGCAGCTGTGGGCTGTGATTATTCTCTAGTTCTCACAAGGGAGATCACAGGAGTTCTTCAATCTTGGGGTCCCCCAACTTTCTGGGCCCAAGATACATTGTGGGTCACACATTGCGGGGGTGTGTTCACACCCCCTTGAGCTCTCCCACCATGCATTTGCCAACAATCCTACCTACCAGGGCTGTCCAGAAATGCTGGCTGGGAGGAGCAGTGGACCCACTGCAGGTCCATCCTCTGGGGCTCAGTACTCCCCACTCCTTGATATTTGTCCTCCCCCCCAGGGATGCTCCAAATGGAGTGACATCAGACTCCCCAGAGGGCTGGTTAAAAGACAGGTGCTGGTCCCATCCACCTAATTTCTGAATTAGTAGGTTTGGGTGGGGCCTGCATTTTGCTTTGCACACAGTCGTAGGTGATGTTGATGGTGCTGGTCTGGGACCACATTTTCCAGAACTGTTGCTGTGGAGCAGGACAAATCATGTGAAATGGCAGAAGAGCCCATGCATGTGGGTTGGCCTCAGTCTGTTGTAACAGAATATCACACACTGGGTGGGCAAAACCAAGAATTTATTCTCTCCCAGTTCTGGAGGCCAGACATCTAAAATCAAGGTGTCACTATGGAGAACAGTATGGAGGTTCCTTAATAAACTAAAAAGAGAATTACCGTATGACGCAGCAATCCCACTACTGAGCATATACCCTGAGAAAACCATAATTCAAAGAGTCATGAACCACAATGTTCATTGCAGCTCTATTTACAATAGCCAGGACATGGAAGCAACCTAAGTGTCCATCGACAGATGAATGGATAAAGAAGATGTGGCACATATATACAATGGAATATTACTCGGCCATAAAAAGAAATGAAACTTAGTTATTTGTAATGAGGTGGATGGACCTAGAGTCTGTCATACAGAGTGAAGTAAGTCAGAAAGAGGAAAACAAATACCGTATGCTAACGCATATATATGGAATCTAAAAAAAAATGTCCGAAGAACCTAGGGGCAGGACAGGAATAAAGACACAGACGTAAAGAATGGACTTGAGGACATGAGGAGTGGGAAGGGTAAGCTGGGATGAAGTGAGAGAGTGGCATGGACATATACACACTACCAAACGTAAAATAGATAGCTAGTGGGAAGCAGCTGCATAGCACAGGGAGATCAGCTTGGTGCTTTGTGACCACCTAGAGGGGTGGGATAGGGAGGGTGGGAGGGAGATGCAATGAGGAGGAAATATGGGGATATATGTATATGTATAGTTGATTCACTCTGTTATAAAGCAGAAACTAACACACCATTGTAAAGCAATTATACTCCAATAAAGATGTTAAAAAAAAAAGAAGAAAAATAAATATCAAGGTGTCAGCTGGGCCATGCTCCCTCCAGCAGTTCTATGGAAAAATCCTCCCTTGCCTCTTCTAGCTTCAGGCATTGCCAGCCATCCTTGGTCTTTTGCTTGTGGAAGCATCACTCCAGTCATGAGGCCACCTCCTTCCTATGTCTTCTCATCGTCTTCCCTCTGTGCCTGTCCATTTCTGTGTTCAAATCTTCCCTTTTTATAAGGACACTGGTTATATTGGATTAGAGCTCACCCTAATGACCTCATTTAACCTTAATTACCTCTGTAAAAACACTATCTCTAAATAAAGCCACATTCTGAGGTACTGTGGGGCTAGGACTTGAACATATCTTTTTGAGGAGACACAATTCAACCTGTAACAGCACCCTTGGGAGCCATGGTGAGTCATGTCCACATCCACAGCTGGGCCTGGATGCAGAGCTGGGCCCCTAAATAAATCTCACAAATTCTCCCTGTTATGTAACACCTTGGCCCGGCCCTCCAGACACTCACTCCTCAGAAGAGAGGCCTGTCTCCATAAAGCCTGTGCAGGCTGTTCATTGTCTATGAACATATAAGTGAGGGTGCCACCCAGCTTCTCTGCAGCCTAGGAAGCCACTGTGGAAATATTTCAGGACTCTAAGGGAATAAATGGTCTAGGAAGACGAGCTAAGAGAAGCATAGGGCCATGTTTCTCAAGGGTCCAAAGGTGAGGAGGGTGGACCAACAGGCTGTCCCAAACAAGGTCTGTGCAAGAGAGAAAACAGAGCTCTCCTACCACAGTCCCAAGTGCTTAACAATGATGCAATGGTCTCATAATGTGATAGATAAGATTGGTTCTGTCTTCCCACCTTGACTGCTGTATTAGTCTGCTCAGGCTGCCATAACAAAACACCATTGACTGGGAGACTTAAACCACAGACATTTATTTTTTGCAGTTCTGGAGGCTGGAAGCCCAAGATCAAGGTGCTGACTGAACTGGTCCCACCTAGAGCTCACTTTCTGACTTGTAGACAGCCACCTCTCACTGTGTCCTCCCATGACAGAAAGAGATGAAACTCTGGTCTGTTTTCCTTTCTTTTTGAGGGCACTAATCCCATTATGGGGTCCCACCCACATGAGCTCATCTAAACCTAATCACCTCCTCAAAGCCCCACCTCCAAATATCATCACATTAGGGGTTAGGGCTCCAACAGATGAATTCTGGGGGGACACAAACATTCAGTCCATAACAATAATATACCTTCATTATGTCCTGGAAGTTAAGTTACGTTTAGATTCTCTAGACCCCTTGGTCATCCTGCTGGAACGTAGTGGCATGGGGACTTCCTGTTTGTAGATTCTGGCCTTGGGTCTGACCTTTGCACTTCTTACCATGGGGTACCTTATGGGCACATCCAAGCTCTGTCTACACCCCTGGAAACAGCTGCCTCTTGATCACCCAATGGATCTATAATTGTACATGCCCAAGGCATGTCTGAACACAGAAAAGGCCTGAACAGGTCAGGACACAGCCCGAGAGCATTTACGCAGAGAATTGTGGAGTGCTTCTTTAGAAAGATGGGGTGTGGGCTGCAAGTGATGAAGGGAGACTGAATGGTGCCCCTCTAAAGCATGCAGTCTGGGCAGGGGCCACTCTCCTTCAGGTTTAGGGAAAGTGAGAAACAGGACTCTCCCCCATCTCTGCAGTTTGCTGAGCTTCCCAGGGGCTGACTGTGACATTTGCCTCTGGCTGTAGTGGAGGCCCTTGGAGCTCAAGCAGTGGCCCCAAGAACCCATCAGGATCTTGTTAAAGCTCAGACTCATGGCCTAGTCCACAGGGGTTCTGTTTGGTGGGTGTGGCCTGGGGCTTGGGCAGCATCCTTTGGACCAGCATCTCTGGCAATGCAGTAGTCTGTGGTCAGAGAGCTGTGGTGGGGAGCAGGGGTGCTGGGGCTGCTCCTGAAAGGCCCAGTACAGATCTGCACCATGCAAGGTATGACTTCACTACATTACATGGGGAATCAGAGATGTGCTCAGAAACACAAGGTTTTCTGGGAAGGTTCCAGATTTCTGTACCCTGAGATGGGTTGGTGTGTGTGTGTGTGTGTGTGTGTGTGTGCGTGTGCATGTGTGTGCATATGCACATGTATACATGCGTGTGTGTGTATATATATATATATATGTGTATATATATATATATATATATATATATATAATTTGTTTTAAAAGTATGCCAATGTAGTTGGGATAGAAGAGGGAGTTTAAAGTATGAGCCCAAGGTACCATCTTGAAGAGAAGTAATCTGTTTTATAAGAGAACATTTTTTAAAGTTATAATCAATTTCCCACATTCTTGACTATGAGGACATAAAGCCAAGGGCTTGCAGGGAGTGACTGAAGAGGTCTGTGAAGGCAGCTGTAAGAAGAGTGACAGTGACGCAAGTTGTGAGCTCGGCCTGGGCCTGCCAGAAGAAGGTACTCTCTGGGGTGGATAACGGTACCCTCAGACAATTCTAAGGATGGGAAAGGAATTACCGCTTTCCTTCCAGCTCTTGAATTTACTTTTTCCAGCTCAAGGACTGCTGGGGTCATTCAGTGTGTTCAGAAAAGAGGCTTAGTAATTTATTCACCCATACACACACAGACAGACAGACAGACAGACTGACACACACACACACACAGGCTCACAGGAAGTTTTCATTAGAATATGACACGTGAGAGAGGGGCATTACATATATATTCTGTCCTGCATTTCATGTGCTTATGTGTATGTAGGTATTGAAAAAGTGACAATATTGACCCCATAGGCTTGCACACCCACATTTATAAGATACACACATATAGACTCTTGGGAATTCAGTTCAACTACCACGTTAGATGCACATTTTGGTATCCAATTGAGAAACTCCACATGGCTGATAATGACAATGAATCAACTTACTAAATAAGCAGGAAAAAAAATATCCAAAGAAACCCAGGAGGAGTTCTTTTTTTTTTTAATTTTTATTTATTTATTTATTTTTTACATCTTTATTGGAGTATAATTGCTCTACAATGGTGTGTTAGTTTCTGCTTTATAACAAAGTGAATCAGCTATATGTATACATATGTCCCCATATCTCCTCCCTCTTGCTTCTCCCTCCCACCCTCCCTATCCCACTCCTCTAGCTGGTCACAAAGCACCGAGCTGATCTCCCTGTGCTATGCAGCTGCTTCCCACTAGCTACCCACCCTACGTTTGGTAGTGTATATATGTCCAGGAGGAGTTCTTAAAAATAACTTGGTAAGCCCTGAACAACATCACCAAATGAAAGCAGGAGCAAAGCCCTGACGATTAAGAGAACAGTCTTCCCACGGGCCCTGCTCCCTCCAGGCAGGCAGGCGGCCGATCCCTCCCACCACTGGAACAGGTGGGCAGCATGTGCTTGGGATCTTAACTGATGATCTTTATTTTGTTGTCACCGTGTCCTTACACATAGAGACATTGCCGTGGGGCTGCAGGGAGAACATGATAGAGTAGGGGTGCAGCTGCAGTCACAACAACACCCCGATTTGGGGCTGAGGGGGGCTCTGGAGGGTGCTGAAGGCCCCCACTGCCAGTCACCTGTGCAGGGTCAAGACATACCCAGGACGATTCGTCCCTCATGAATTGCTAAGACACAGACTCTGGCAGGGAGGTGAGTGGAGCAGCAGCTTGGAAACCCCGTGTGTTCTGGATGCCAGCTGACAGAGGAAGGGGGTCTACACCCAGAGCAGGGTTCACAGCGAAGGTGAATCAAGGCTGAGCGTGAGCACAGGCAGGTCCAGTGGAAGTTGTGTCTGAAAATACCGAAGTGGATGACGTGTTCCCAAGGCCTGCTGGCTGCTTCGCCTGATGCAGTAATGGCTGAAGAATCTGAAGAAGAGAGTTCTGCCAACAGCCTGCTCCCTGGCTTTTCCCAGCACTGGTCACCTCCCCAGACAAGGGAGAGTGCTCCATGACAGCCAGCAACTGACACCTCAGGCCCCAGGCTCCTCCGTGCTGGAGGAGACCTTCAAGGTCAAGGTCATGAGCCTGGGGGCTGCAACCCACAGGTCTTTTGGTCCTAAACTTAAGCCCTGCATGGTGCCAATGAGAGGAGCGCGAATTGGATCGTTCTGGAAAGGGGAGGATGGGGGGTGCTTATGACTGCCTGGTTCCCAGAAGTGGGAACAGATTTAATGGGGGAGTGGCAGAACCAGCTTCTAGAAAAGACTTTATGAGAGGGTGGCGAGACACCGTACCCATGCCTTGATGGGTGCTGCCACCCTGTCTGGGGAGGGTGTCTGTCTGCCTGCTCCAGGGGGTTGAGGCACAATCCTCCATGGCATGGCGGCGTGGGGACCCAGGACATGACTTCTCATGTGCTTTTAATACCCAGGAATTCTGTGATTAAAAGGCACAGACAGGAATGCCATCTTGAGATAAGAAGAGAAGCCACAAATCCAACCAGAATTGGACATGTAAGACTCAAGGGAGTCTATCCCCGTAAGAGCCTTGTGAATCTGCATTCCTCTGCCCTGCTGTTGCGGGCTGGTGCCAACACATGCCCGGCGTTGCACTCCAGCTGGCAGCTGAGGGGGCAGTGGTTCTGCAGTCAGCTGCCTTCAGAGACAGGGCTGGTGGATCCAACAGCTCATGGCTTCCTGGGGGAACAGGCAGCCCTGCATTGCCATTCATGGGCATTTTGGCTTCCTTAACTATAAGATAAAATAAACACACAAAAGGTAAAATACAGAAGGGTTGCCATTTGATTCCACTTACACAATCACTTTGCAGTTAATTCTTCTGATTGTGTAGATAGTACAGTCAAACTTGCTAGATCTCTTTTTCTTTTTGGGGGGATGCTTTTGAAGTTGAGATATATATAACATAACACTACATTAGTTTCAGGTGTAGAACGATTTGATATATGTATATACTGTGAAATGATCACCACAATAAATCTAGTAACAATCACCACACATAGTTAAAATTTTTTTGCCTTGTGATGATAGGTGTCTTTTTTACTAACTCTATTTTGATAAGGATAATTCAGAAGTAAGAGATACCCACTGGAGTGTGGCTTTTAAACTCAGTGGGTTGTGAAATCAACTTAGTGAAGTGTGACTAACATTTTTTTAAAATGTGAAATAGGAGATATCAGAGTGAACTAAACCCTCTATTTGTTTCCCATCCAACTTCAAAACCAAGATGTTATGTATTCCCATCAGGTCCTGATGCTCAGGGCCTGCCTACCTCTCTGATGTCAATAGCCCCTTGTATCTCCCTCCCTTCCCTCCACCCCCAGTGACCCCCTTGCTTTGTTTCCTATGCGTGGAGGACTTTTCTTCGAATTTTGACTGGCCACGCCATCCCTCTACTCAGGTTGATGCCCAGATGTCAGCTCCTCTTAGAAGTCGTTCTTGACCTTGCTCCTTTCATCTGGACCCTTAACCCTGCTTCATCTTTCTCTGAGATACTCATCACTACGTGATGTCATATTACAGTTATGTGATTTTCGCTGTGGTCTGTCTCTGTCGTTAGGTTATCAACTCCATCTGGGAAGGGCCATTGTCTACTTCCCTGCCATCTGCCTAGCAGCTAGAATAAAGCCTGGTACACAGTAGATGCTCAATAAATATTTGTTATTTTTGAAGGAATGAATGGAAAATGAAATGGATAACCATCCTTATGTCATTGAGTTGTGGTGAGATCAAATAAAATAATCCAAACCCAATGCCCAGAACATAGCACTCAATAAATGCTACGTATTATACTGTTTCACTTTCTCTGAATTTTCAGGACATTCATTACTCTTGACATTTTAAAATATGTCTTCCTGGAAAAGCAATATATCCTGTGTTCCCCAATGAGTGAGAGTTTCTGAGATGGAATCAGAGTTCTTTTAAAAGCTGAAACTGAAAATGTAAGTGTCCTGAGAATACACGAGTTGATGGAAGGTGTTAATGCAGTTTCCAAAAACACACATGGCCAGGGATCCTGAGAGGGATTTCAGTGCAGTTGGCACTTTTGCACCTTCTGTGGTCACGAGAGCTTCGTATTTCAGAGTCCACAGGTCTTTCTGAATGCCAAAGGCGAAAGGTATTTCGAGTATGCATAGAATATTTTCAAATCCACAAATTCTTTGGGGTCTCCTTGGTTCAATTTTAGAGCGCTGCTAGTTCCCTATTTGGAAAGGATTTGGGGAAAGGAGTCCCTGGATGCCAGGAGCTGCTAGATGTCACTGGAGAAATATTTCTCTCTTGTGATAGTTTAATAATAGAAGCACTTTGCATTCACACATTCACGCTAAACTTAACTATGCAGTCATGGCTTGGTCTCCATAGACGAGGTACTTTACCTGTGAAGGAGCCAGGTAGAAGCGAAGGTATCTGAAGACTGCATTTGAGGTGCCCCAGCACACTCCTGGCACTCTTGGCAGGAACAATTGGCACCACTCCTCATCAGGCTAAACCGTGACTTAAAATAAGCTCACTGTGTGGTTCTCTAAGCTAAGATGGGGTTGATCTGAGAGCTGAAACAGAAAATATTTCTCAGGTTGATCTCTTGGATGTGTGTGGCAGACAGGCTTTATGGCAAAGTATCAAGGTAGATTGCATCCCAACCAGAATATTGTCTGCATCCTGTTACTATGGGAACAATCATCCACCTATGTAGTCTATGCATATTTCTGTCTGTGTAAGTGTCAGCCTGGGGGACAAAACTCAACTATATGTTTCTAGTTTTCCTGCTAGAACTTTTGAAAAAAAATAGTCCTAGGACATTTAGAAAATATACATTTTTCCTTTCCTTTTATTCTTTAGTATTTCTTGCTTGTTTTCCCCTCTCATCCTGTTCCCCAGGTTTCACATAGGTTTGGTATTGATTGATCTCCTCCTACGTGCCAGGTACCTGTGATAAGTGCTTATGCGTTTTATTGCTTCTAATTCTCTCGAGAGGTCTATGAAGTCAGTATTATTTAGTTCATTTTACATATGTGGGCAGTGAGGCTTTCCAGCGGTTCCTCGCCCGGGAAGAATGAGAACCAGTGTTCCCACTCAGGTCTCCGAT
This sequence comes from Mesoplodon bidens, assembly GCF_964165515.1. Classification (NCBI taxonomy): domain Eukaryota; kingdom Metazoa; phylum Chordata; class Mammalia; order Artiodactyla; family Ziphiidae; genus Mesoplodon; species Mesoplodon bidens. The sequence goes on along the minus strand of NC_138162.1, from coordinate 99,110,814 downwards.
GTTGGAAGGCCGGCTCACAGCCTCACTTCTACAGAACTTTCTAAGGAAGTGATGGGAGGCGCTGCAGGACCCAGGGGGTACATCTGGATCACATCCACGTCCCACTTCCAGGAAGCCGAATTCTACACCAGCCTGGGGAACTGCTTCTTCTGCCTGCTCTCTCCTCTTCCTCTTGTCTCTCAAAAGCGTGCCCAAAGGCTCCTGGAACCAGGGCACATTAGAGTTTATTTTGCAATTGCACTTTGGGGAATTATGGGATGCCTGAGGCTATGCCTGGGAATTGATTTGCAGCTGCACAGCTGTGTCAGTGCATGGATGTATGGGGCGGATTTTGTTATTGCAGTGGGGTGTCCCAGACTCCCTAGAAATGAAAGGGCATCCTTAGGAACTCCGAGCCCACCTGGGGTCGAGGGGGCATCAGGATCACTCAAACCTAACGATAGCTGTGGGTCAGGGAGGGCAGAGCATTATGTCCCCCACACCGTGGTTTCTTTTGGGAGTGGTGACAAGTCCTAAGGACACTGTGAGACTGGGATTTTAGGGAGAAATCAGGGGGGCCTTACTCCTTAGTGGGAAGAAGGTTGGTCAGGCCCCTTGTTGCAAGTGATTGATCAGGCTGATGATGTGGCCAACACCTTTCACACTTTGATTTGGGTTCTCAGTGGTGTCTTAGAACCTACAGAGTACAGCCAACATCACTGTGTCAGAAGCCAGAAAGGCAGCGGTGATGATCGTGGGGGTAGTGAGTCCTCTATACTAAGTAGGACAGAAAGTTTCAACAACAGATCCTGTGGACAAAGGGGCAGTTGGGTAAGGGAGGCAATGTCTAGGCCCTTCCTGACAGAAAAGCCTGCTCATCCTTGCTGTGATCTTGCTGGGCACAAGGAATGAACGTTAGCCTGATGCATTTTATTGGATTATTCCAGGGGTTTCCAGGGCTTGACTTCACCACATCTTCAGTTTCATGAGCACAGGTTCACCTGCTCATCCAACAAGCATTGCTTCAGCCCTACTAGGTACCATGCAGAGTTGTAGGTGCTGGGGATACAGCTCCAAGCAGGAGACAAAAGTCCCTGCCAAAGGGATCTGACTTCTAGTGTGGGGTTGGCACATGTTTTCCATAAACATTTTAGGCTTTGGCGGTCATGTGGTCTCTGTTGCAGCTACTGAACTCTGCAAAAGCATCCACAGACACGACACTCATGCAGTGGGGTGACTATGCCCAGTACAGATTCCTCTACAAAACCAGGTGGCCAGCCTGTTGGTGGGATTTGGCCCAGGTAGTAGTTTGTTGATCCCTACCTTAGTGAACAAGATGAGAAAAGACTCTCTAGGGTCAAGTTCTGCCAAGTTGATTTTTTTCTCGTGACTTTGCAGAATGTCTCCACTCTTAAACTGATTATAAATCATCCTGCTCCAGCCCTTGTCACCTTACTGGAGAGGTCAGAACAGCAGGGTGTGCTGCTGGAAGACACCATCTGTTATGAGCTGAGTCATGTCCCCCCAGATTCATACACTAAAGTCTTAACCACCAGGACCTCAGAATGTGACTCTATTGGGAGACAAGGCTTTAAAGAAGTGATTAAAGTAAAATGAGGCCATTAGGGTTGGCCCTCATCCAACGTGACTGGTGTCTTTATCAGAAGAGATTAGGGCACAGACATGCATGGAGGGAACACCATGTGAAGACAGAGGGAGGAGACGGCCGTCTATAAGCCAAAGAGAGAGGCCTCAGGAGGAACCAACCCTGCTAAATACCACCTTGATCTTGGACTTCTTGCCTCCAGGACTGTGAGAAGATAGATTGGTGCTGTTTAAACCATCCCGTCTGTGGCACTGTTATGGCAGTACAAACAAACTAGTAGACCTGCTCTGTCCCAAGTCTAGGAGACTCCAAATGGTCAAGGCAGAGTAAGGGACGGATGCTGTTCACCAGCTGCTCCCACAAGAGCCGTGTAAACCCCAACCCTTCTTCCTATTCCTTTTTCCTTCAAGGCCCTAGATGGGCAGCTGCCCTACTGGCTTATCAGCTCTTTCTGGGAAGGTGATGCTTTTGTGGTGAAAAGAAATAATTTAGAGAGAGAGAAAGAGTTTGTAGAGATGAGACTGAGAGGAAAACATGTCTCCCAGACTCCACCAGGCAGAAAATATGCATTAAAACCAAGGTGGGCAAAAGGAAACACATTTTTCACTGGAGTCGTTTTCTCAAGGACTGCCCCAGGCTGGGTGAGAGCTGCAGTCATCAGCTCAGGCGGCAGACGTCCTGCCGGAGAAGCACTGGAGCTGGGTCTTGGCATCAGAGGATCTGATTGTCCAGACTCTGGAGTCATTAGAAAAGCAAACAGCCGGCTGCTGAGGTTTCTGCTGTGCAGGCTTCCAACCCAGGCATTCATGAGAGCAGAGTAGCCTGTTCAAGAACAAAATAATGCATCAGTGCTTCCAGGGTTATGTTTTTGAGAATCAAACTTACAAGCTGCTCTTGTAAGCAGAGGATCAAGGGACCTCGAATGGCCCCATTCCAACACCCAGGAGCCCCTCTGTGCTCCTGTCTCTGGGGCTACTGGGGCCCAGCCCAGACTGCCTGCTGCATCCCAGGCGGGGAGCCCTGCCAATCACAGTGTGGCCCTTCTCAATGTCCCAACCCCTGCTTAGGCTCCGGCCAAGTCTTTGGCCATATCCAGGGAGCATGGCTCAAATGCCCCTCCAAGATGACTACCAGATGGGGAAGGACAAGTCGGCCATATTTGATTGCCCGTAAACTGGTTGCACCTGGTTGATGCCACACATTCCCGAGGCCCTGAGGCCACATGGCTCTAGATTCAACCCCTCTGTCTGTCCGGGCATCTGAGGGTCTGTAGGTCCCACAGCTCCAGGAACAGCGGGACAAGGCATGCAGCATGCACCTGTGTGTTAGGGAGTGGCGTCCACAGTCATGATGGAAGTCCCGTTTGAGGCATGACCTACATAACGAAAAGTGGCCTTGGTGTTTATAAGAGAAGGGAGTGACTGCCAAAGGCCAAGGCCTTTCACAAAATGCTACTAGAATGTCTCATTCCAAACTGAAATGCAAACTTTCCTAATTTAAGATTTAGTATTTAAAGTAAAAATTATTAGTGGGACTCAATAATAATTTTGTTTATTTGGCTCGTCATGATAGCAGGAGACTTCTAGCGCATAGGGATTGCTCATAGGGCTCTGCTTGGCTAGGGGCCCACAGGGATGGGGACGAGGGTGGAGAGGAGCCTGCTGGCCTGGCTGGGGCTGAGAAGTGTTGCCTTATGCCTCTCACCCACCACCAGGCTGGCCAGGAGGAGGGAAGCTCAGTTCCATCTTCTCGGGAGATTTGGTGGAGGCCATGGTCTGTCAAAGGGGTCATGGAGGGAGGCTTGGGGACAAGGAGCTGAGTGGGAACTCAAAGACCTTGGAAATCTTTGGAGAAGCCTGAGCTTGGGGAGGGCATGCCCAGGACCCATTTGCCCAAAGGTTTGATTGTGATCGTCTGGCTCCTGGGGAGAACTAAACTCAGCGGTAGTGGCTGCCAAGGCTTCATGTGGGATTGTGACAAGGGATGGCTCCCAAGCCAGAGGACGAGGACTCAGTGGGCAGCTCATGCTGACTGTGTCTCACTGTCCTTCTCGAGGACCTTTTAGCCATTATGCTAAGTGTGTCACTGTACTTGGCTAAGAGCTCTCTACGGGAGACGGAGCCAGAGAGCATTTTTTTGCAGCCTTCAGGGTTTTGTGGAAATAAGTTTCTAGGGACCGGCCTGATCAGGGACAGAGGACTGTTTTGTGTAGGAACAATGGTTGCATTTTCCCCAGGAAGCAACATGGGGATCCCAGGCAGCTTAGCTTTGGCAGGCCCCCCATCCCTGGGCAGACATGCCCGTACGCCCGGGCTCCACAATGGGGCTGTCTGTCGACCCTATCCGTGAGAAAGGGAAAGGCCATGAAGCAGGCCTGCCCATCCGCTCCACGCGGGTCCACAGCTAGTCTGTACCCCAAACCCCTGACCCCATCTGCCTGGCTCCCTTCCCTGGAAAGAGCACATCCTCTGAGCCCCAGAGAATGAGCAGCATCTGCAACAGGAGAGAGGCTGGACGCCGAGCTAGAAACCACTCAGCATCTTAGCCTTTCTCTACCTGACAGAAATCCTGAAGAGGAAACATGGCTGCTGGGACCAAAGTGAAAACACCCAGTGGAAGGACCAGACTGGGAAGAGCAGGTGATGCCTGCAGTCCTGGCTCCTGGGAGTTGGCGGCATTCAAAACACAAGACAGTGGGGGCCTGAGAATAGAGGGGAAGTCGAGGCGGAAGCTGGTCCTGAGCGTGTTACCAGCTTTCAACTTGTCTGCATTTACCATTCTCTGCTTCTTCTCTCTTTTTCTCTTTTTACCAAAGTAATACAAGCTCATGGTTTTTAAAAAAGAAAAGAAAAGAGGCTCTTAAAATGGAAGCAGTGCCTTTCCTGACCGACCTGTCCACCTCAGCTGCACGCAGAGGTGACCTCTAGGAAAGCTTCCTGCTTTATTTCTCTCACCACCCTGCTGCCACATGATAGTCTTAGGTTATTTTCTCTTTATTTGTAGGTTAAGGCATTACCATTCTTTTCATCAGTTCATGAAGAGGCTTTTTCTGGTTTTATATATATATATATATATATATATATATATATAGTTTTTTTTTTTTTTTGCAGTACGCGGGCCTCTCCTGTTGTGGCCTCTCCCGTTGCGGAGCACAGTCTCCGGACGCGCAGGCTCAGCGGCCATGGCTCACGGGCCCAGCTGCTCCGCGGCATGTGGGATCTTCCCGCACCGGGGCACGAACCCATGTCCCCTGCATTTGCAGGCGGACTCTCAACCACTGCGCCACCAGGGAAGCCCCTCTGGTTTTATATTTTACCCTATTTATTTCTAACTCCCCACTCTACTCCTATTTCAATCCCCCCTCCAGAGTCACATGTTCCTATATGCCACATGCCTTAAAGACAGAGGTGTGTTTGTAAAATGTTTTGTGTCTTTATGTTTGTTTTTAATCCACATAGAATGTGTGTGCTAGATCCTTGTTCTGTCTCACTTTTTAGGCAGTCAGGTTGGGGTGAGCTCTCTCTGCCAGGCTCTCTGCACATCTGCCTTGATGCTTCTAACTGCAGCAGGTATTATACAGTCTGCTCGCCCGCACCCTTCAATTTCACCAATCACAGACAAGGCAATCATGAAAATCCTCAGACCTCCTGGGCAGGGACTTGTTGGTGACATTTCCAGGGTACATCTGCAGAAGTGGAATTGATGGCTTATGGGTCATAAACAGCTTGGCTTTACCAAGCAATGCCTGGGTACTTCCAGCATGCTTGTGCAAGGTCACTAGCAGGCTTTGCACATGAGTGTGATGGTTCCCATCTCCCCAGATCTTTCATCAATATCGCTCAGTTTGCTAGTTTTTGCCAATCTGAGGTATATATAGACATATATAGGTAGGTGGACAGATAGATATATAGATAGATAGAGATATATATAGATCTCACCACTACTGTAATTTGCATGTCTCTGATTAATAGAGAATTTGAGCATGTCTTCAAATACTGGTTGGCCATGTGTTCCTCCATTTATGATCTGCCTACTTGTATCTTTTGCCAATTTGTAGAAGCTCCTTGTATATTCCAGGTACAAATGGTCAGTTTTAAATTTTGCCAATATCTTCTGCCATCTGTTACCCACAGATAGACAATTAGAGTTAATAAATTCTGTTAGCACACTGAATACCAGGTGGATAAAATGGAACCAAAAAATGTCTTCTTTTTTGTTGTTGTTGATACACATTTTATGTGCAACTATTAGCCTGAGCTTAGTCATTATATTATTCAACTCATATCTTTGCTTATTTTATGAATCATTATTCTCTTTGTTATAAGAATGGTGTTATACTAATTAAACTATATAGCCACGTATTTTGAGGCTATATCATTACATGCCTATATACTCATTTCTTTAACATTTTATTTTTAGATAATTGTAGATTGACGTGCAATTGTAAGAATTAATACAGATCCCATATACCCTTCACTCAATTTTCCCTAATAGTACCATCTTGCATAACTATAGCAGAAAAATCACAGCCAGGGAATTTATATTGAAACAATCCATTGAACTTATTCAGATTTAATCAGTTTTGCATGTATCAATACCTGTGTGTGTGTGTGTGTGTGTGTGTGTGTGTTTAGTTCTATGCAACTTAATTACATATTCAGATTCCTACGGCAGCCCCACCATAAGATACAGGACAGTTCCATCTCTACAAGGATCCCTTGTGCTCCCTTTTATAGACACAGTTACCTTTCTTCCTTCCTGCCTCCCTTTTTCCCTGGAAACCCCTAATCTGTTTTCCATTTCTGTAATTTTGTCGGGTCAAGAATGCTATTCAATTGAATCTTATGCTATGCATCTTTTTGACACTGGCTTTTTCCAATCAACATAAATCCCTTGAGATCCATCCAAATTGCTTTGGGTTCATTTCCTTTTAATATTCCATTGTGTAGATGGACCACCATTCACACACTGAAGGACACCTGAGTTGTTTCCAGTTTTGGGTTATTATAAATAAAGCTGCTTTGTCATTTGTGTACAGGTTTTAGTGTGAAAATAATTTTTCACTTGTCTACGGTAAATGTCCAAGAACACAATTGCTGAGCCATATGATAAGAGCATGTTTAGTTTTGTAAGAAATTACCATACTCTTTCTCAGAGTGGTGGTATCTACTTACATTCCCACCAGCTATGTATGAATGATCCCACTTCTCCACATACTCACCAGCATTTGATGTTATCATCATTTAAAAATGTTATTTATCCTGATGGATGTGGAGTGTTATCTCATTGCAGTTGTAATTTGCATTTCCCTAATGCCTAATACTAGTATCAGTTTTTATTTCTTGTATTTTGAGGTTCTTGCATTTTGGTACATTCATATTTAGAATCATTGGTCAATCACTGATTGATTGATCCTTTTCTCATTTTGTAACATCCCTATTTGTATCTAGTAATTTTATTTTCTTTGAAATCTACCTTACCTGATATTAATATATCCAGTGCTGATTTTTTAAATCTATATGGTTGTGTTTGAAGTGAGTTTCTTATAGATAGCATTAAATTTTCTTTTTTCTTTTTCTTTTTTTTTTTTACTCCATTCTGCCAAGCTCTGTGTTTTCATTGTTGTTATTTAGTCCATTTATATTTAAGGAACGTTAGGATTGCCATTTTTATTTTATTACTTACTTTCTGTTTCCTTAATTTCTCCTTCATCTGTTTTTATTTATTTACATTCCTTTGGGTTACTTGAACATTTTTTAGGATTTAATCTTGATTGATTTAGGGTGATTTTGAGTATATCTCTTTGTTTAGTTGTATCATCTCTTGGTGATGGCTCCAGGTATTACAACATACATTAATAACTTATCATAATCTGCTGGAGTTGATGTTTTACCACTTTGCATGAAGTGTAGAAACCTTACTTCCATTTAGGACATTTTACTCTGCCCCCTTTTGGTATAATTCTATTATATATTATATGCACAATTTAAAGTGAACCCTATGTTTGCTTCCACTACCAAATATGACTTAAGAAACTTACAAGAAGTGTCTCTTATATTTATCCCTACTTTTATCCATTCTGATGTTCTTTATTTTTTAAGTTCCAAGCTTTCTTCTGTTATTATTCCCTTTCTGTTTAGAGAATTCATTTAACCACTCTGTTTATATTTTTTCTATTTTAATTAATTAATTTATTTATTTATTTATTTTAACAACTTAATTGGAGTATAAATGCTTTACAATGGTGTGTTATAAAGCAGAAGCTTTATAACAAAGTGAATCAGCCATACATATACATATATCCCCATATCCCCTCCCTCTTGTTTCTACCTCCCACCCTCCTTATCCCACCCCTGTAGGTGGTCACAAAGCACTGAGCTGCTTTCCCTGTGCTATGCAGCTGCTTCCCACTACCTATCTATTTTACATTTGATAGTATATATAAGTCCATGCCACTCTCTCACTTTGTCCCAGTTTACACATCCCCCTCCCCATGTCCTCAAGTCCATTCTCTATGTCTGCATCTTTATTCCTGTCCTGCCTCTAGGTTCTTCAGAAACTTTTTTTTTTTTAAGATTCCATACATATGAGTTAGCATATGGTATATGTTTTTCTCTTTCTGATTTACTTCACTCTGTATGACAGACTCTAGGTCCGTCCACCTCATTACAAATAACTCAATTTTGTTTCTTTTTATAGCTGAGTAATATTCCATTGTATATATGTGCCACATCTTCTTTATTCATTCATCGGTTGATGGACACTTAGGTTGCTTCCATGTCCTGCCTATTGTAAATAGAGCTGCAATGAACATTGTGGTACATGACTCTTTCTGAATTATGGTTTTCTCAGGGTATATGGCCAGTAGTGGGATTGTCATATGGTAGTTCTATTTTTAGATTTTAAAGGAACCTCTATACTATTCTTCATAGAGGCTGTATCAATTTACATTCCCACCAACAGTGCAAGAGGGTTCCCTTTTCTCCCCACCCTCTCCAGCATTTGTTGTTTGTAGATTTTCTGATGATGCCCATTTTAACTGGTGTGAGGTGATACCGCATTGTATTTTTGATTTATATTTCTCTAATAATTAGTGATGTTGAGCAGCTTTTCATGTGTTTCATGGCCATCTGTATGTCTTTTTTGGAGAAATGTCTACTTAGGTCTTTTGCCCATTTTTGGATAGGGTTGTTTGTTTTTTGATATTGAGCTGCATGAGCTGCTTGTAAATTTTGGAGATTAATCAATCCTTTGTCATTTGCTTCATTTGTAAATATGTTCTCACATTCTGAGGGCTGTCTTTTTGTCTTGTTTATATTCTCCTTTGCTGTGAAAAATGTTTTAAGTTTCATTAGGTCCCATTTGTTTATTTTTATTTTTATTTCCATTTCTCTAGGAGGTGGGTCAAAAAGGATCTTGCTGTTATGTATGTCATAGAGTGTTCTGCCTATGTTTTCCTCTAAGAGTTTGATAGTGTCTGGCCTTACATTTAGGTCTTAAATCCATTTTGAGTTTATTTTTGTGTATGGTGTTAGGGAGCATTCTAATTTCATTCTTTTACATGTAGCTGTCCAGTTTTCCCAGCACCACTTATTGAAGGGACTGTCTTTTCTCCATTGTATATTCTTGTTTCTTTTATCAAAGATAAGGTGACCATATGTCCGTGGGTTTATCTCTGGGCTTTCTATCCTGTTCCATTGATCTATATTTCTGTTTTTGTGCCAGTACCATACTGTCTTGCTTAGTGTAGCTTTGTAGTATAGTCTGAAGTCCAGGAGCCTGATTCCTCCAGCTCCATTTTTCTTTCTTAAGATTTCTTTTGCTATTCGGGGTCTTTTGTGTTTCCATACAAATTGTGAAATTTTTTGTTCTAGTTCTGTGAATAATGCCAGTGGTAATTTGATAGGGATTGCATTGAACATGTAGATTGCTTTGGGTAGTATTGTCATTATCACAATTTTTATTCTTCCAATCCAGGAACATGCTATATCTCTCCATCTGCTGTATAACATTTAATTACTTTCATCAGTTTCTTATAGTTTTCTGCATACAGGTCTTTTGTCTCCTTAGGTAGGTTTATTCCTAGGTATTTTATTCTTTTTGCTGCAGTAGTAAATGAGAATGTATCCTTAACTTCTCTTTCAGATATTTCATCATTACTATATAGGAATGCAAGAGATTTCTGTGCATTAATTTTGTATCCTGCTACTTTACCAAATTCTTTGATTAGCTCTAGTAGTTTTCTGGTAGCATCTTTAGGATTCTCTATGTATAGTATCATGTCATCTGCAAACAGTGACAGCTTTACTTCTTCTTTACCAATTTGGATTCCTTTTATTTCTTTTTTTTTCTCTGATGGCTGTGGCTAAAACTTCCAAAACTATGTTGAATAATAATGATGAGAATGGACAACCTTGTCTTGTTCCTGATCTTAGTGGAAATGGTTTAAGTTTTTCACTATTGAGAACAATGTTGGCTGTGGGGTTGTCATATATGGCCTTCATTATGTTGAGGTTAGTTCACTCTATGCCTAATTTCTGGACAGTTTTTATCATAAAGGATGTTGAATTTTGTCAAAAACTTTTTCTGCATCTATTGAGATGATCATATGGTTTTTGTCCTTCAGTTTGATAATATGGTTTATCACATTGATTGATTTTCACATATTGAAGAATCCTTGCATTCCTGGGATAAACCCCACTTGATCATGGTGGATGATCCTTTTAATGTGCTGTTGCATTCTGTTTGCTAGTATTTTGTTGAGGATTTTTGCATCTATGTTCATCAATGATATTGGCCTGTACTTTTCTTTCTTTGTGACATTCGTGCATGGTTTTGGTATCATGGTGATAGTGGCCTCATAGAATGAGTTTGGGAGTGTTCCTCCCTCTGCTATAGTTTGGAAGCGTTTGAGAAGGATAGGTGTAGTCTCTTCTCTAAATGCTTGACAGAGTTCGCCTGTGAAGCCATCTGGTCCTGGGCTTTTGTTTGTTGGAAGACTTTCAATCACAGACTCAATTTTAGTGCTCGTGATTGGTCTCCATGTGTTTATATTTTCTATTTCTTCCTGGTTGAGTCTCGGAAGGTTGCGCTTTTCTAAGAATTTGTCCATTTCTTCCAGTTGTCCATTTTATTGGCATATAGTTGCTTGTAGTAATCTCTCTTGATCCTTTGGATTTCTGCAGTTTCAGTTGTTACTTCTTTTACATTTCTAATTCTTTTGGTTTGAGTCTTCTCTCTTTTTTTCTTGATGAGTCTGGCTAATGGTTTATCAATTTTGTTTATCTTCTCAAAGAAACTTTATCTTTTTTATTTATTTCTGATCTGATCCTTATGATTTCTTTCCTTCTGCTAACTTTGGGTTTTGTGTGTGTGTGTGTGTGTGTGTGTGTTCTTCTTTCTCTAATTGCTTTAGGTGTAAGGTTAGGTTGTTTATTTGAGAAGTTTCTTGTTTCCTGAGGTAGGATTTTATTGCTATAAACTTCCTTCTTAGAACTGCTTTTACTGCATCTCATAGTTTTTGGGTCGTAGTGTTTTCATTGCCATTTGTTTCTAGGTATTTTTTGATTTCTTTTTTGATTTCTTCAGTGATCTCTTGGTTATCAAGTAGTGTATTTTTTAACCTCCATGTGTTTGTATTTTATACAGATTTTTTCCAGTAATTGATATCTAGTCTCATAGCGCTGTTGTCAGAAAAGATACTTGATATAATTTCAATTTTCTTAAATTTACCAACACTTGATTTATTACCCAGGATATGATCTATCCTGGAGAATGGTCCATGAGCACTTGAGAGGAATGTGTATTCCATTGTTCTTGGATGGAATGTCCTATAAATATCAATTAAGTCCATCTTGTTTAATGTATCATTTAAAGCTTGTGTTTCCTTATTTATTTTCATTTTGGATGATCTGTCCATTGGTGAAAATGGGGTGTTAAAGTTCACTAATATGATTGTTTTACTGTCAATTTCCCCTTTTATGGCTGTTAGTATTTGTCTTATATATTGAGGTGCTCCTATGTTGGGTGCATAAATATTTAAAATTGTTATATCTTCTTCTTGTTCCCTTCATCATTATGTAGTGTCATTCTTTGTCTCTTGTAATAGTCTTTATTTTAAAGTCTATTTTGTCTTATATGAGAATTGCTACTCCAGCTTTCTTTTGATTTCCATTTGCCTGGAATATCATTTTCTATCCCCTCACTTTAAGTCTGTATGTGTCCCTAGGTCTGAAGTGGGTCTCTTGTAGACAGCATATCTATGGGTCTTGTTTTTTTATCCATTCAGCCAGTCTATGTCTTTTGGTTGGAGAATTTAAACCATTTACATTTAAGGTAATTATCAATATGTATGCTCCTATTACTATTTTCTTAATTGTTTTGGGTTTGTTATTGTAGGTCTTTTCTTTCTCTTGTGTTTCCTGCCTAGAGAAGTTCCTTTAGCATTTATTGTCAAGCTGATTTTGTGGTGCTGAAGTCTCTTAGCTTTTGTCTGTAAAGGTTTTCATTTCTCTGTCAAATGTGAATGAGATCCTTGCTGGATGGAGTAATCTTGGTTGTAGGTGTTTTCCTTTCATCACTTTAAATATGTCCTGCCACTGCCTTCTGGCTTGCAGAGTTTCTGTTGAAAGGTCAGCTGTTACCCTGATGGGGAATTCCCTTGTATGTTATTTGTTGTTTTTCCCTTGCTGCTTTTGATATTTTTTCTTTGTTTTTAATTTTTGATAGTTTGATTAATATGTTTCTTGGCGTGTTTCTCCTTGGATTTATCCTGTATGGGCCTTTCTGTTCTTCCTGGACTTGATTAACTCTTTCCTTTCCCATATTAGGGAAGTTTTCAACTATAATCTCTTCAAATATTTTCTCAGTCCCTTTCTTTTTTCCTTCTTCTGGAATCCCTATAATTTGAATGTTGGTTTATTTAATGTTGTCCCAGATGTCTGTAAAACTGTCCTCACTTCTTTTCATTCTTTTTTCTTTATTCTGCTCTGCAGTAGTTATTTCCACTATTTTATCTTCCTGGTCACTTATCCATTCTTCTGCCTCAGTTATTCTGCTACTGATTCCTTCTAGAGAATATTTGATTTCATTTATTGTGTTGTCCATCATTGTTTGTTTGCTCTTTAGTTCTTCTAGGTCCTTGTTAAGCGTTTCTTGTATTTTCTCCATTCTATTTCCAAGATTTTGTATCATCTTTACTATCATTATGCTGAATTCTTTTTCAGGTAGACTGCCTATTTCCTCTTAATTTGTTTGGTGTGGTGGGTTTTTACCTTGTTCCTTCATTTGCTGCGTTGTTTCTCTGTCTTCTCATTTTGCTTAACTTACTGTGTTTGGGGTCTCCTTTTCGCAGGCTGCAGATTTATAGTTCCCATTGTTTTGTGCATCTGTCCCCAGTGGGTAAGGTTGGTTCAGTGTGCTGTGTAGGCTTCCTGGTGGAGGGGACTGGTGCCTGTGTTCTGGTAGATGAGGCTGGATCTTGTCTTTCTGGTGGGCAGGACCGTGTCCAAGGGTATGTTTTGGGGTGTCAGTGACCTTATTATGATTTTAGACAGCCTCTCTGCTAATGGGTGGGGCTGTGTTCCTGTCTTGCTAGTTGTTTGTCATAGGGTGTTCAGCACTGTAGGTTGCTGGTCATTGAGTGGAGCTGGGTTTTAACATTGAGATGGAGATCTCTGGGAGAGCTTTCACCATTTGATATTATGTGGAGCCAGGAGGTCTCTGGTGGACCAATGTCCTGAACTCGGATCTCCCAACTCAGAGGCACAGGCTTGACACCTGGCCAGAGCACCAAGACCGTGTCAGCTACATGGCTCAGAAGAAAAGGGAGAGAAAAAGAAAGAAGTTAAAAAATAAAGTTATTAAAATAAAAAATTATTAAAAATAAAAATATTAAAAAGTAATTTAAAAAAAGAGAAAGAAAGAAAGATGAGATCATCCAACCAAAAAATAAATCCACCAATGATAACAAGCTCTAAAAGCTGTACTAAAAAAAAGAAACAACAAAAAAAACTGGACAGACAGAACCTGAGGACAAATGGTAAAAGCAAAGCTGTACAGACAAAATCACACAAAGAAGCATACACATACACACTCACAAAAACAGAAAAAGGAAGAAAAAAATATATCTATATATAAAAAAGTTAAAAAAAGGTGGAAGAGAGCAACCAAATCCATAAACAAATCTACCAATGATAATAAACTCTAAATACTAAACTAAGATAAACATAAAACCAGAAACAAATTAGATACTGAAAGCAAACCCCAATCTACAGTTTCTCCCAAAGTCCACCACCTCAATTTTGGGATGATTCGTTGTCTATTCAGATATTCCAGAGATGCAGCGTACATCAAGTTGATTGTGGAGATTTAATCTGCTGCTCCTGAGGCTGCTGGAAGAAATTTCCCTTTCTCTTCTTTGTTTGCACAGCTCCTGGGGTTCAGCTTTGGATTTGGCCCCACCTCTGCCTATAGGTCACCTGAGGGCCTCTGTTCTTCACTCAGACAGGATGGGGTTAAAGTAGCAGCTGATTAGGGGGCTCTGGCTCACTCAGGCTGGGTGTAGGGAGGGGTATGGAATGCAGGGTGAGCCTGTGGCAGCAGAGGCCAGGATGACCTTGTAACAGCCTGTGTTCTCCCTGGGAAGTTGACCCTGGATCATGGGACCCTGGCAGTTGTGGGCTGCACAGTCTCCCAGGAGGGGAGATGTGGATAGTGACCTGCGCTTTCACACAGGCTTCTTGGTGGCTGCAGCAGCAGCCTTAGCATCTCATGCCCATCTCTAGTGTCCACACTGATAGCTGCAGCTCACGCCTGTCTCTGGAGCTCATTTAGGCAGTGCTCTGAATCCCCTCTCCTCGCGCATCCTGAAACAATGGTCTCTTGCCTCTTAGGCAGTTGTAGACTTTTTCCTGGACTCCCTCCTGGCTAGCTGTGGCGCACTAACCCCCTTCAGGCTGTGTTCACACAGCCAACCTCAGTCCTCTCCCTGGGATCTGACCTCCAAAGACCTAGCCTCAGCTGCCAGCCCTCACCCACCCCGGCAGGTGAGCAGACAAGCCTCTCAGGCTGGTGAGTGCTGGTTGGCACCAATCCTGTCTGTGGGAATCTCTTCACTTTGCCCTCTGCACCACTGTTGCTGCACTCTCCTCCGTGGCTCCGAAGCTTCCCACCTGCCACGCACCGTCTCCGCCAGTGAAGGGGCTTCCTAGTGTGTAGAAAATTTTCCTCCTTCACAGCTCCCTCCCAGAGGTGCGGGTCCCATCCCTATTCTTTTGTCTCTGTTTTTTCTTTTTTCCTTTGCCCTACTCAGGTACGTGGGGGTTTTCTTGTCTTTTGGGAAGTCTGGGGTCTTCTGCCAGTGTTCAGTAGGTATTCTGTAGGAGTTGTTCCACATGTAGATGTATTTCTGATGTATTTGTGGGGAGGAAGGTGATCTCCACGTCTTACTCCTCCACCACCTTGAAGGTCTCCCCCCTTAACCACTCTTTAAAGGTAGGGATCCCAGCATCAAATTCGTTTAGTTTTCTTATATTTATGAATATTCTTCATTACTATAAGGTGTTTTTACCAGATACAATATTTGGGGTTGACAGTTTTTTTTTTTTTTTCCTTTCAGTTATTGAAAAACATGGTGTCACTTCCATCTTACTTCTATGGTTTCAGATGAGAAATCCACTGCATTTAATTGGCATTTTCCTATAAGGAATGTGTTGTCTTTCTCTGGCTGTTTTTTAAAGACTTTGTCTTTAGTTTCTCCAAGTTTAATTGTGGTTTGTGTTAATGTGTATTTCTTAGGGTTTATCCTTCTTGGGTTTTTCTCAACCTCTTCAATCTGTAAGCCTACATCATTAACAATTTAAATTGGAAAATGTTTAGTCATTATTTCTTCAAATACCTATTCAGTCCCACTCTTTCTCTCCTTTCTTTCTCTGACTCTGATGATATCATGAGTTCTTTTGTTGTTGATTTCCAGATCTTTGAGATTGTTGATTTTTTCACTCTATTATTTTCCTTTCTTTTTTTATATTGAAGTATAGTAGTTGTATAATATCCTGTGTTACATGTGTGCTATATAGTGATTCACAATTTTTAAAGGTTATATTCCATTTACAGTTATTTTAAGATATTGATTATATTCCCCATGTTGTACAATATATCCTTGTAACCTATTTTATACCTAATAGTTTGTACCTCTTAATCTCCTATCTCTCTGTTGCACCCCCCCACCCCATGGCAACCACTAGTTTGTTCTCTATACTTGTGAGTCTGTTTCTTTTTTTATTATATTTGCTAGTTTGTTTTATTTTTTAGATTTCACATATAAGCAATAACATGCAGTATTTGTCTTTCTCTCTCTGACTTACTTCACTTAACATAATGCCCTCCAAGTCCACCCATGTTCCTACAAATGGCAAAATTTTGTTTTTTTATGTCTGAATAGTATTACATTTTATATATACTACATCTTCTTTATCTATTCATCTTATAAAGGATACTTAGGTTGCTTCCATATCTTAGCAATTGTAAATAATGCTGCTATGAATATTGGGATGCATTATCTTTTCAAATTGGTGTTTTTGGTTTTTTTGACATGTACCCAGGAATGGAATTGCTGGGTCATGTGGTGTTCTATTTTTAGTTTTTTGAGAAACTTTCATACTCTTTCCCACAGTGGCTGCATCAATTTACATTCCCACCAACAGTGTATGAGGGTTCCCTTTTCTCCACATCTTCACCAACATTTGTTATTTGTGTTCTTTTTGATGGTAACAATTCTGACAGGTGTGAGGTGATATCTCATTGTGGTTTTGATTTGCATTTCCCTGATGATTAGCAATGTTGAGCATCTTTTCACGTGCCTGTTGGTCATTTTCATTTCCTCTTTGGAAAAATGTCTATTCAGTTCTTCTGTTCGTTTTTTAATCAAGTTTTTTGTTTTTTTGATGTTGAATTGTATGAGCTGTTTATATATGTTGGATATTAATCTCTTATTGGTCATATCCTTTACAAATATTTTGTCCCATTCAGTAGGTTGTCTTTTTGTTTTGTTGATGGTTTCCTTTGCTATGCAAAAGCTTTTAAGTTTAATTAGGTCCCATTTGTTTATTTTTGCTTTTAGTTCCTTTACTTTAGGAGATGGACCCCCAAAATATTTCTGCTATTTATGTCAAAGAGTGTTCTTCCTGTGTTTTCCTGTAGGAGTTTTATAATATTCTGTCTTACATTTAGGTCTTTAATTCATTTTGAGTTTATTTTTGTATATGGTGTTAGAGAATGTTCTAATTCCTTTACTTGTAGCTGTCCAGTTTACTTGTCCTTTACTTGTAGCTAGACAGTGGTGTCCCAGCACCACTTATTGAAGAGACTGTCTTTTCTCCATTGTATATTCTTGCCTCCTTTGTCATGGATTAATTGACCATAAGTGTTTGGGTTTATTTCTGGGCTCTCTAACCTTTTCCACTGATCTATGTGTCTGTTTTTGTGTCTGTACTATACTATTTTGAGTCTGTTTTCTTTCTGTTGTGCAGATTGGGTAAATTCTATTGATCTGTCCTCAACTTCCCTGATTGGATTCTCTATCATTTCTACTCTACTATAGAGCCCTTCCACTGAGTTTTTTATTTTGGTGATTGTATTTTTCAGTTCTATAATTTTCACTTGGTTCTTTGTATCATTGAATCTTTGTTGATATTTTCTGTTTTTTATATTTGTTTTAAGAGAACTCATAATTTCTTGTTGCAACATTTTTAGGATGGCTGCTTAAAAATTCTTGTCAGAATTTCAGTAAAATGAACATCTGATTCATTTCAGTGTCAGTGTCTATTGATTGATTTTTCATACTCAAGTTGTGATTTTCCTGATTTTTGGTATGATGAGTGGTTTTCAGTTGAGTCCTGGACATATTGTGTGATGAGACTCTGGGACCTATGTAATCTGGAGCTAGTCCCCTGGTGAGGTGTGCATAAGGAATGGGTGGACCCGTACATCCAGCTTCCTGCAGGTCTCAGCTAACACCACTCTGATGAAAAAGGAGTGCAAACTTACACAGCTTCTTTGTAGAATGATGAGGTGAAAGTTCAGCATTTCTCTGGGCCGCTCTGACCAATGGGGTCACTGACTGGCACCACCTCATTGCCCCTATGTGGGCAGGAGTAAGCTCAGCTCCCACTGGACCCTGCTGACACCAGGTAAGGGTACATGGAGGGCTGAGACCCACAAATTTGCTGTTGCACATGGGGAATGGAAGTTCAGCTCCTTGCATGACTCCACAGACCTCAGGGGATGACAACCAGCCCCCCTATCCACTACTTCATTTCACCTCAATAATGCTGGATGAAGGCAGAGGCACAGTTCTCCACTTGAACCTGCTGAGACCAAGGGTGGGAGAAAGTAGTGTGCTGCCTAGACCTCACTTGCATGGCCTCATTTGGTCTGGCTGATATTGGACAGGGATGGAGGCTTAGCTTGCTGGACTCTTCCCTTTTCCCTGCCCTACACCACCACCCTGGTGAGGAATCAGAGCATCACCTGCTTCTGCCTGGTGTGGAATGAAAGTTCAGCTGCTTCTCAGTACTGCTGCTTCCACCCTCTAGGAAAATCAAAGTTCCACCACCTGCTTCTGCTGAGCAGGAAATGAAGGTGAGCTCCAGGCTCAGCCTGCCGGACTCTGCTGAGCGGGAGCACTGGATTGTTGCCTCTTGTTTCTGTATGATGGAGGTGAGGCGAGGTGGAAGATTGACATGGTCTGCAGAAACCACAGGTACTGTGGCCTGTTACAGTGGCTGCCTGAAATCCATCAAGTACCTCTCAATTTTAGCTTTGGAATATTAGAGGTAATCTTGTGTACCCAGTTTATTAGAAAACAACAATTTATTGCTATTTCCTTAATGTTACTTCTGTTTATCACCTTTTTTTCTTCCTGGATTCATTCTTCATTTAACTACAATGTAGCTGAACATAAAACTCTAGTTTTGGAGTTCTTTTTCTTCAGTTATTTGAATGTCACTCTATTGTCTTCTAATTCTCCATGTTATTATTAAAACATTGATGACATTCAGATTCTGATTTTTTTTTATTTTGGAAATTATTAACCCCTACTCACTGAACATTTTTAGAATTTTTATTTGGCTCTAATATTGTTAAATATCCCTATAATGTTTCCACTATAGATTTTTCCTTATCCATCTTTTTGGTACCTGGTTAGGCCTTTCAACTTGAAGGTTTTCGTCTTTCTTTAATTTAGTAAAATTTTAATTTCTTATTTCTTCTAATAAATCTTCCTCTCTTTTTATTAGACTTGTAGTTTATGGATATTATATAGCCATCACATTTTTTCAGTTTTCATTTAGATTTGCCATCCTTTTGCTCCTTCTAGATGTCTCTGGGAGAAGTTCTTCACTGGGTCTTTCAGCTCACACATTCCTTCTCTGGCTTTATCTATTCAACAATTAATCCCATATACTGACTTTTAAAAGTTTTAGTTATCTTTTCACTTCCAGTATTTTTACTTGGTTCTTCTTAAAAACTTCTTCTGTCTCTATTTCATGGAAGGAATATCCTATTTTATCTCTTCACGAATACTTATTATATTTTAAGTTCTTTATCTGTCTTAGTCTCTTAATTTGTCTTCATCTGATGTAGATTGTTCCATTTATTACTTTTATTATTGGCTATTCTGCTCAGTTGTCTCCTCTTCCCCACCTTGTGAACTCAGATTTCAAGGGGCCAGCTACCCTGACTGAGATTATTTGTCTCGGAGAATGGGATGAGGCTATGGTTTGGATTTCTGCCTGTACTGGTGATTTTAAAAAGGAGCTAACATTTTCCTGGGGGAGAGGCTCTGGTGTCCAAGTGTGGACTTGAGTTTAGGTAACCCTGCCTATCTAGGAAAACTGCCTCTACCTCTGCCCCTCAATCTACTTTTCCAAGAGATATTCTTTGTATTTTGACTGTGATCCTTGGAGTATACTAGGTAGAAGAGGGGAAAGAAAGTCCCTTTGGGCCATCTGATCTATCCACAAGTTCTTACTCTGTAGCATGTGATGCTGCCTTAATGTTCGCTCCCACCCTCCAATGGTGTGCAAGCAGAACTATTAATTTCGTGATTCACAGCATCAACAAGGCAAGATCTGATTCACTCTGGAGAATGAGGCAAGTCTGTCACCCAGATGATTCTCTGACCTTAGTGTCTGGTTCTCTACCACAGATGTTCTGTTCTCACACACCAGGCCACTTCCACCTTCTAAATCCCCAGGACTTTCTCACAGTTTTTACACTAGACTGTCTCACTGTCAGAGAGAGGCACAGAGCCCAGAACACCTGGGGTTCAAAAGTACACTGTAGGACATTGGAGGAAAATGATTTAAAAAAAGATGGGCTTTGTTCATTTGGGCTGTGTGAATCATGATTAGCCATGTCAACTCGATATGCTGCAGTTGAACAGTGGTCATTGCTGTCAAGAGTACCCCTCTAGGGCTTCCCTGGTGGCGCAGTGGTTGAGAGTCTGCCTGCCGATGCAGGGGACACGGGTTCGTGCCCCGGTCCGGGAAGATCCCACATGCCGCGGAGCGGCTGGGCCCGTGAGCCATGGCCGCTGAGCCTGCGCGTCCGGAGCTTGTGCTCCGCAACGGGAGAGGCCACAACAGTGAGAGGCCCGCGTACCGCAAAAAAAAAAAAAAAAGAGTACCCCTCTAAGAGCTGCTCCCTGAGGACAGACGGGACATGGGAAGTCAGTGTCCCTGAGTTACAGGTTACACACGGCTTGTCCAATCTGAGTGTGGGCAGGACCTGAGCTGTTTGGTGGGTGCGTGATGCTAACACTAACATGAATACTTTGATGATTGGAGTGTGAGGATGGGTCAGACAGAAGAGAAGTAATGTAGTTCTGTCCTAACAACTCCCACCTGTCTATATTTTCCCCTCTTTTGGAAAGCCTTTGAATTTTTCTACTCTGAAGGACAGAGTCCCTTCCAGATCAGGACAGAAGCACATTGGCAGAAAGTGAGGCCTTTCCTCTGCTTCCTGATCTATCATGTGGCAGCTGCTTCCTTCCTCCAGCACGTACCAGAGATGCCAGAGAGTGGCAAATGGTGTCCTCAGGCCACTCAGAAAGAGGACTGCCCAGCTCTGATGCTTTCATGGAGGCTGAGCTTGCTTTCACGAATGCACCATCATGATTTGAGGGCCTTCACCCACTCCCACAGCAGTGAGGCAGTTTAATTTCTAGTAAACTTGGCAAGGTAATCATCTTATCAATAGTTAATTTAAGTGTGAACTATGAAATCTTAGATTATGACAGGGACTTAATCTCACAGAGACAGTGATATATACTCATGTAGAAACGATGAGAAAGTCCTGGAGATTCATTCATTTATCCGGTCAACAAAAATTTAATAACCATAGCACATTCTTAGACACTGGAAAAGAGCAGTAAAAACAAAACAAAACAAAACAAACAAGCAAAAAAAAAGCAGACAGTGGAATTTACTTTCCAGTGGAGGGAGATTGATAAGTAACATCCAAGGTCATTAGTAAAGATGACTATTTCAGATAAATGCAAAGGAGGAAATAAAACTAGATCAAAGGGATACCAAGCTGGAATTGGTTACTTGTCTATACTGGTAACCAGGAAAACCTCTGTTAGAAAGTTATGTATGCTCTGAGCTTTGCAAGATAAGGAGGGACAGACTGTACAACAGCCAGAGGGAAACATTCCTGGCGGTAGAAACAGAAAGCACCAAGTTTTTGAGCTGTAATCACCTGAGGTCTGCTTGAGCAATAGAAAGTGCCCAGTGTGTTAGGAACATGGCAAGCCAAAGGGTAATTAAAACGTGAGCTCTAAGAAGTGGGTAACCATAAGTTGTGCAAGAGAAGGAGTCCATTTTGTTCCTATGTGCAGTGCAAATCCTCCGGGGAATTTTACCAGGTGTTTGTTCTGCTTTGATTTAAAAATCTCTCTGGGTTATTGCAGATAATAGATTGTAGGGTGAAGAATAAAAACAGGGAGACCAGTCAGGAGGTGATTGCAGTACTATACACAAGGGATGATGCTGGCTGGGGCTCTGGTTGTAGCAATGTAGGTGGAATGAAGAATTCAAGCTATATTGTGGAGCTGTGGTTGACGAGGCTTTTCCACTGATGAATAAACTGGATGCCTCCAGGGTTTGGTGATGAGTTAATTGAATGATATTATTATTTCCTAAGATGGTGAAGGCCAGGGAAGTAACAGATTTGATGGGTGGAAATCCAGATTTTCAATTATGGATTATATTTGACATGTCTATTAGAATGGCTATTCAGTAGAGAATGGCTATCAGTACTGGCCTCAACCTGGGAAGCAGAATGGTTTGGGAATGAAGTTGAGCAGAGGAAAGTGGAGAAAGCAGATTTTAAGGTCCTGGAGTAGTCTAAGATAGAGGAATGATGTGGGTTGTACTTGGAGCAGGGGGTGGAAGAGTGTGCTGGCTGGAGGTAAGCAGAGAAGTGGATAGAGTTGAGAGGTATTTTAGGATGTCAACTTCCAGGATGGTGTTGCATTGACTAAGGGGCAGTAGAGAGAACGAGGTGTTTTGGCTTAACTCAGTGAGTGGAAAGGTAATCACTGAAATAGAAAAGAATTGAAGAAGATCAAGTTTGGGAGGAATGAACATGAGTTTGACTTTGAACAAGTTGAGTTCAGAGCATAGCTTCTGGAACTTTCAGGATACATTATTGTGATACTAAGCCCAAACTAGGGGTGAGGTCCTATTTCTACCCAGTTAAACATCTCTCTTTTACGAAAGAGAACATATTACTTTTTCTTTCTTTTTAGAAAAAAATATTTATTGTTGTTAAGTTTAAAACATAATTTTATTATGGTTTCCTCTTTAATTCATTGCTTTTTAGAAGATCACTTTTAATTTCTAAAAATAAAAATGCTACCACATTTTAGTTGTTGATTCCTAATTTAATTGCATGTGAAAAATATGTTCTATGTGTTTTTACTCTTTGAAATATGTGAATACTTCTTTTTCTGAGTTATTACTTGGTCAAATTTGTAAATATTTTATGTGAGCTTCAACACGTTTGTATGTTCTCTTAGCTCAAGAGTCTATAAATAATTATTAGTTTAAGCTAATTGATGCTATTTCATATGCTTGATCTATAACTTTCTGATAGAAATGTGTTAAAATCTCCTTTAGGTTTCCATGGAGTTGGCTTTGTATATTTTGAGGCAGTGTTATTAGGTGTATACAAACTTGTGATACTGATATCCTGGAAATTGTTTCTTTTATTATGTGATGTCTTATATTTTTCTACTAATGCCTTTATACCTTGGTCTATTTTGCAGTAAAATTTTGGGGTTTTTTTTCTTAAATATTTGTTTTTTTCAAACTCAGTGTACATTTTGTCTATTTTTTTTCTGATGAGTATTTTATGGTATATATTTTTTATTTTTTATTTTATATTGGAGTATAATTGATTAACTATGATGTGTTAGTTACAGGTGTACAGCAAAGTAATTCAGTTATACCAAGTATCCATTTTTTTTCAAATTATTTTCCCATTTACTTAATTACAGAATATTGAGCTGAGTTCCCTGTGTTATATAGTAGGTCCTTGTTGGTTATCTATCTTAGATACAGTAGTGTGTACATGTCAATCCTAAACTCCCAGTCTAGCCCTCCTCCCACATCCCTTCTTCCCTGGTAACCCTAAGTTTTTTCTCTAAGTCTGTGAGTGGTTCTGTTTTGTAAATAAGTTCATTTGCATCATTTTTTTTTTTAGATTCCACATATAAGTGATATCATATGATGTTTGTCTTTCTTTATCTGACTTACTTCATTTAGTATGATAATCTTCAGGCCCATCCATGTTGCTGCAAATGGTATTATTTCATTCTTTTACATGGTGGAGTAATATTGCATTGTATATATGTACTACATCTTCTTTATCCATTCATGTTTTGATGAACATTTAGGTTGCTTCCATGTCTTGGCTATTGTAAACAGCACTGCAATGAACATTGGGGTGCATGTATTCTTTCGAACCATGGTTTTCTCTGGATATATACTCAGGAGTGGGATTGCTGGATCATATGGTAGCTCTATTTCTTAGTTTTTCTAATCATAAAAACAATATATAGTTATCATAAAGTGTTTGAAAAAATCCAAGAAAGAAAAAAAAAATAAGTCGAATCTGACTACTCAGAAATAATGAATAATAATATTTGAGGCCTTATAAACAACATACACATTGTGTACATTATTTATAATTTTATAATGACTTTGTTAGGTTTTTAAAACTTAGTGTATGGTGTATATTCTCCTGTGTTGTTAAACATTCCCCCATAAAATACTATTTAATTGTGTCATTATCTTTGTTAAAGCTTATGAAGCGGAAACCCAGAATTGCTCCCCACTCCCCAGCCCTGTTCTGGGGCTGCTCCATTTGGTTCTTGATCCCTTATGTATTTTATGAGATGTGGTGACATTTCCTACTTGAGAAGGATATGGTTCTACTCAAGTATCAAGGTCACATGACCAAAGCTACAATTCAAGGAAACTGACAGCCTGAGAAAATGTTCTTGGAAATAGGCTGAGGTCTGTAGGTGAGAGTCCCGTGTGATTAATGATCGCTGACCAGCAATGATCTCATTCTTATGTTAGTCTCTCTCCCTCTGCTCATCCTTCCTTTTTCACTTTTATTTCCTCACTAAATGTTTACAGGCTTATAAATAAATGGGAAAAAGAAAAGTGAGCATAGAAACTGGTGTTGCCCAGAAAGAATTGGACTGTTCTATCAGCCCCTGGGCCGAATCCACTTTAGAGCAGGGCTGAATTTTATGTTTTTCCTTCCCAGCTGGGGATATGGGGAGCCGTCTGGTTCCAGGTGATGTGGAGGAACATAAGAGGCAGAGGGCGGCTTCCCACTGAGAACAGTGGTGGGAGAAGAGGGTGGGCTGGAAAGGATGGAGAGAGAGCACAAGAGGGTGACTCATCTCTCCCCACTCCTTCATCCCTTTGCTCTGGAGGCATTCAGGTGTGCCTCTTGAAGTGTGATGTCACCCAACTTCACAGCACAGTGATGAAGGAAATTGGGGTTTCTATGGCTGTTGTAAATATAAGTGTGTCCTCTGCTCATAATATGAGTGGGAAGGCACCATGATTGAGAGGCCAGACAGAGCTTTGTGATTTAAGGTGATGCATTTTGTGATTAATAATATATGATCTTTATTAGTTAGGTTTGATCAGAGAAACAGAACTGCTTGGAGTGATATGAAATAAGGAATATGTGTGTATGTGTGTGAGCATTGGACCCTAGGCACTTGTAGGAGTCACTGACGAAAGAATAATAGTCTGGGAGAGTCCAGTTTGAGGATCAGAATATTAGACAGGACCACAGGGAAGAAGTCTGTGCTCCCATGTCACCTCTGTGGCTCAGGCTGGTGGCTGGCCTGCGGGTCTTTTGAAGGAATAACTTCAAACATGGTTAGAGGGAGAATAAGACACACTGCAACCTATGAGGGGAAACTCAGGGACCCCTAGGAAAAAACTGGGACTCATGAGGGCCAAGTAGACATCCATGCCTCTCTTTCACTGCATCTGACCCCAAGGACCCAGGTGACCTATAGAAGGCACTAGAGTCCTTTGCTATGAGCTTGTCCAATTACCCGGCCCAGGGCTCTCACATTTTAAAACTCAAGAAAGAGCTTGTAGTAGATTATTTAAAGTTGTAAATGTGACCACAAAAAAAGAGTACAACTATCTGTAAAACTTGAGGAAACTCTCAGACACATACAGGCACACACAGACATTGGATAATACTGAGTTACATCTCACTCAGATTTTCTTTTGGGGTGCCAAAATATTGTTGAAAAAGCAATGCATATAGTCACTGAATATCTAAAAAGGCACAGATCTACATTTCAACCTAAACAACTGGAAATCAAAGACACATGATATAGTGTGGGTGGGATGTAATTCAGTGTAACATTTTTGGAAGAGCATTCTTCAATTGCTATCAAATTTAAGAATGTGTACTACTTTAATCTTGCAGATTCCATGAGTTAAAATACATTTGAAATGTATTTGACTTGTGCAAATCCTTCTCCTCCTGAAACCCTATGGTTAAGTGTAAGGAATTTTTTTTCCATAATTTTTTGAAAAATTAGATTCTGGAAACCATCAAAATGTACGTGTCTAAGAGACTGCTTAAATAAATTATTACATCCATAAAATGAAATATTAGCAACTTAAAAAAAAGAAGTGTAGATCTTTTTGTGTCGATTTGGAAAATGCTTAAGATATATTATTAATTAAAATAGAAAGTTGAACAGTATGGTTTATATATAACCAAATATGCAATTTTTTAAAGGATGTGTGTATGTAAAGATTGCATGATGTATATCTTATAAAAAGACACACAAGAAAATGTTAGTGATGCTTTTACCTAGGAGGAAAGGAGAATTTTATCTTTCACTTTACAATCTTATGTTCCTTTTGAATTTTTGACAACCAGTATTTACTGCTTTTATAAGCCATGATAGCAAATATAGTAGAAAAAATATAAAGTATTTGGAAGTGATTGACATAAGTGACATTTTCACTCTATAACAAATGTGTTTCCAGCTGCCTACCATGAAAAGTGTGATACATTTTCCTTCCACACATTTTTTTACACATTAAAGACTATCTATCTATTGATTGATTGATCATCTAACTTCATAACCAAGCTATCACTTATCTATCTGTCTGTCTGTCTATCTATCTACCTATCCTCAAACAAAATGATACTACCCATGCTGTTCTACAAACCTCTTTTGTCAAAGAACAGTGGACCTTGAATATCTTTCTAGTCAGTTCAAGCACATCTGTCTTATCCATTTCAATGTCTGCCGGGAATTTTCAATATGGTAGTAGAAAGATATATTCTTGGAAATATTGGAAAACATTCTTGATGAAAGAACAGTGAATGGTGACTTTGACATTGTTTCCCAATGCAAAGCTGTGCTAGGTGCTGGTGCTCTGGGCTGGTGGGGTCCCAGGTGAGAATTCTGAGGGTGGAGAGTTGGTCTAAGCCAAGCTGGTAACACTGTCACCCTTGGTTTCCCTGCTGCCTGGTGTGGGCTCTGGAGAAATACCCTTCCTGCAGCTCTCCAAATGTTTCTCTTCACTGTCTCTCCAAGAACCATGTAGGGTGGGGGAAGGAAGAAATTGAAATAACTGTTAGCTTTGTGATGGGAATGCCTTTCCTTGAGTCCACTTGTGCCCTGGGAAAGGTGGGAAGTGGGAGACTGGACAGGGACCCAGAGGGAGGAGATCGACTCTGCAGGCCCTGGAGATTATTGCTTTGATACAAACTTGAGTTGCTTCTTCCACTTCCATCTGCTGCTATAGACCGGACCTCACAGCCCACAATCACAGAACGCTTGGTCATTCCTCCTGCGGGGCTGTGAGTGGACTGAGGTGCCCAACGGCAGCTCTGCAAGTCACATATGCTCAGGTAACAAGTACTGCTTAGGAAGTTTCACCCACACATGTGTGAGCACTGGCCATTGGGGCAGATCTCACCCAGGGAACACAGTCCCGCCTCCCCTCTGCGATGCTGGGGTCAGCAACAGTCAGGTCATAGTTCAACAGGTCACAGCAGGTCATGGCTCCCCTTCCTAGTGTTCACTCCCTTTCTGCCCAACGAATACCTCTTCCTGTTGGGGGTCACTCCCAGCACTCTTGTTAGCTCCTGCTTTTATTTTTTATCTTTGTCTTGTCCAGCTCTGGAACTAAGGACTTTTCTCAGCTCACTGACTCTCATTTTACATTCTGCTTGGAAGAAAGAGAGTGAGTCATGGCTGGGAACCAGGAGGACCCCGTGGCAGGGAGCTGAGGGCACTCGAGAGCAAGAACAGAGGAGCTTAATTCCTCCCTCTTGATGTTATTGGGTTGAGAAAAGAGGAGGAAATAAGCTGCCCTCCCGGGGGTTCTGTATCCTTGCTGGAGCCTGTCTGTGTGCCCCCAGGAGAGCATGACAACTCCGCTGCTCTGACCTCATTTCCCACCTCCTGAAACGACTTGTGGTCATGAAATATGGGGGTTCCAAGGTAACAGGGCTGTTTGGTATTTTTCTTAATCTTGTGTGTTACAGTATTTATTCTCATATTCATCATTGTTTGTTTGGTGAGGATTTTTCCACCGTATTTCCCCTGCTTCCTTTCTTTTTTTTTTTTTTTTTTTTTTGCGGTACGCAGGCCTTTCACCGCTGTGGCCTCTCCCGTTGCGGAGCACAGGCTCCAGACGCGCAGGCCCAACGGCCATGGCTCACGGGCCCAGCCGCTTCGTGGCATGTGGGATCTTCCCAGACTGGGGCACGAACCTGTGTCCCCTGCATCAGCAGGCAGACTCTCAACCATTGCGCCACCAGGGAAACCCTGCTTCCCTTCTTTATAAGTCTACCCAAATGGTCTCAGTTTGGCCCATCTTGCCACCATATTCCTTCATGCTGTAGATGTCCATGTCTATGTGGTTGCCCATGAGCCTGAGGCCACATCTCTAGAGTGGCTGAGTTGGCCTTCTTTGCTTCTACAGTCAGAATCATTTCTATAACCACAGTCAAGACCTCTTCTGTCATCCCACCTCTTACTGGTCATAATGGCTCATGTAGAAAGCATGTATTTGAATAAAGCAAGAAATGTCATATTGGAAGGGACCTGGTGTAGTCTGGGGGAAATATGGAGGGATTCGCTGCAGTCATGATGGGCGAACTCCCGAAGAACCCTCCAGGGTCAGCACTGACACCACACAAGTTTATTTCTTGCTCATGTGAAGTTGTGCTCTGCCATCTTGAACACCTGCCTTCCAAGGACAAGTCAGAGGAAGTGCAGGAGTAGTCTGTGTAGAGGCTTTCGATGGACCAGTTCTAAAAGTGGTGAGCACACCCCCACTCACATTCCAGACGGCAAAGGAGCCTGGGAGGGTGCCCTGACCACGGGCAGCAGAAGGAAGTAAGTCTGGTGGCAGGAGACATGGGTTCAAATTCTAGTTCTGCACCTTTTTTGGTGACCTCATCTCTCCAAGTCTTATTTCTTGGGCTTCTGAACATGGAGGACTTGACTGGACAGGCTTTAGTATCCTTCCTGATTCCTCTGTCTATAAGCACTCTTTCTCGTAGAGTAGGACTGCTCTTCAAAATTCTACTAATTTTCTACTCCCAGAAGAGGTTCCCTGAACCAGTTCAATATTGAGTCAGCCCAAACGTGCTGCAGCAGGTGAAGACTATTTCAAAAGCACCTTGCCTCCAGTGGTGAGGAAACTTGGAATTGTCGGGAAAGGGCTGCTTGTCAGCAGGCTGCACAGCACCTGAGGATGTGTGTGCCGTCTTCTTCAAGGAACAAGTGTGGTGTTAGCAGCAAGCACATGCACAGCGTTGTCTCAGCAAAGGTGGGTGAATGAATGAGGACACCTTCCCTCCACCACCCCCAGCCCACTGGAAACTGTGGGGTGTTTGTAGGTACCAGGTGGCCATGTGACAATAATGTCCCCTGATGTCCTCTGCTCACCAGCACCAGGAAGGGCCAGCAGATGCCACTCTCAGATAGGAACATGGGTCTCTGGTTTCAGCTGTATGCGCATATACCATTTTTGTTCATAGTTTCTTTCATGGTTTAAATGATAAAAGTAATTTATGGCTGTGGTAATAGTGTGAGCCACCCAGGGGCAGAAGGGAGCATTAATGAATATTAATCGCTGTCTCTCTCTTTTTCTATATTAAATGCTTAAGGGTGCCAAAGTCAACAGGTTGGTGTGAACCTTCCGTAAGTTTTCTCTTCTTGTCCCAAAGGAAACATTTCTACATCTCCACACATGTTGTATGTAGATTTACACAGAGAGATGGTGATAGAGCCATTTATTTCTTCACAAAAATAGAAGCCTGATATATAAATTGTTCTGAGAATTTTTCACACTTAAAAATATATTGTGAATATATATATATATATATATATATGAAATATTTACAATTCAATACATATACGCCTTCCTTACTCGTTTTCCTGATTAAATAATCTCATATCATGGGTTGTCATAATTCCTTCAACCATCTTTTCTATCAATGGTCATTTACATGCTGCCAGGGCTTTTTTGTTGGCAACATTCATATGAGGACCATTCTTATTTATGTCTAGGAAATAGCCCCTTTTATTTCTAAAAAGCTCTTCTAGAAGTAGGAATGCTGGGTCAGGGGATTTTAGCAAATTTTGCCCGTTTATACCCTGGAAAGTTGCAATAATTGATCTTCTCACTCATGGTACATGAAGACTTGTTTTCATAAGTCTCACCAACATAGGCTTGAACTTCTGTGGACACTGCAAGGTTAATCATCCTTGCATGGGATGGTTAGCATAGTTAATGGAGCATTTGCCCTGCTTCTGTGAATTTGCAGACTGGTCTCCTTTGCCCACTTTTTCTTATTAATGTTGTAGGAGTGAATTATTATACCACCAACTCTCTCTCTATTCAATGTGCAAGAGGAGTTTTCAGTCCAGCTTTTAAAAAATATTTTAGTTATTGTGTTTTTGGTGTAAAGAATTATTAAAATGTTAAATTCTTTCAATTATTAAAATTTTAAATTAAAAAAGTATGTCCAGTATTTCCTACATGGCACCTGGTTTCGGAAGCCTCTCCTAACATTTATTTATTTGATCTTAGCTTGTAATGCCCAAGTGCTGTACCTAGGTTTATGCCATGCTCTAGGCGTCCAGTCGTCCAGTTTCTCAGTAACATCTGCGTGATTCACACGAGGACAATGCAGTTCAGGATGGGGTACCCCTGGATGATTGTTCTCTGCAGTTCCACCAATGACAGGACAAATCAGGGTGTGACCTCATTCCTTTTGAATTTTCTTTCCACAGGACCAAGTCACTATATGTGGCTGCCCCTTCCACTGTTGAATTCTTCCAGGCATTGCATAAACAAAAGAATACATGGAACAGCTCCCTGTATTAAGGCTGTTTGGAAAATTCATGGACTTCCTTGGGAAGGCGTTCTTTGTTTTTCTAAATAAGGGGGAAAAAGTGCCAGAATTATCAATCCAGTCTACATTCTCACATAATGTGCAAATTCCTTCTTTCAAATTGTTTCTTTTATTCGGTAGGAGTGTGAAGTTTGGTGATAGCACGAATTCAAGTTTGGATCTCCGTTGCACCCTGCCCCAAGTTCGTGGTTCCTATTGGCCCCTGCCATGTCCACTCTGCCATGACACTAGCACTATTTCCCACTGGCTGCCCCACCCTGGGCTCTGCCCCCATCTTCAAAAGTGATTCTGCCAGCGCAGAGGCTTAGTGTTTTCCTTTTAGGGTAACATGCATGGAGGTAGGAAAACTGCATTACTTTCTATGATTTTAGGTTTAGAAAACATGTGAAGGTCAATACTTCAGATTTTTTGAATGAAAGTATCCCGTTATTGCTGTCATGTCATCCACAGTGACTCACAGCCTTTAAAGATGATGCTGCAATGGAGCTAGTGTTCTCACAGCAGGAACTGCAGAGCTGTAAGAGCCTGAGTTCGGGTCCTGCCTGCCTTGTTGATAGCTCTGTGCCCTGATTCTAGAGCAGTGCCTGACACATGGCGGGCGGCCAACACATACTGTGGCATAAATGAATGAATGGAGGGTAAGGCTTCTCTCTTAGGATGGGGGGTTCAGTAAAGTGACACCCGTGAAGAGTCCAGCATTGCTATGCAAGGACTGCATCCAAATACCACCAGAGTGATGGAGGAGGGAGAGGCCACAGAGGTCACAGGTCTCACATCCAGACTCTTCTATTTTTTTAAATTGACACTGAATTTTATTTATTTATTTATTATGTATTTATGTATGTATTTACTATTTCAATGTATTCTAATTAAAAAAAATGAAGTGTAGTTGATTCAAAATGTTGTGTTAGTTTCAGGTGTACAGCAAAGTGATTCAGTTATACATAGATATATCAATTTATTCTAATTTTTATGTCATGAACTACTACTATTCTTTTGATTTTTTCAACTATTTAAATTTCTATTTTATTGAAGTATAGTTGATTTACAATGTCGTGTTGGTTTCAGGTGTACAGTACAGTGATTCATATATATATATATGAATCACTGTGCTGTATATATATATATATACATTCTTCATTTTAATGGAGAAGATTTCAGGCCCCTCAAATTAATCATCTCATTCTCTAACCACCCTCTTCTCTCTCCTGATAAATCACTATCAGCCACACAAAGCGGGGGAAACCCCTCCCTCTCCCTTCTCTATCAGCTGCAGAGCCCGTCTGTGTCAGCCCCTCATATCTCACAAATCCACCCCTCTTTCCTTAACCAGAG
Organism: Mesoplodon bidens; assembly: GCF_964165515.1. NCBI lineage: Eukaryota > Metazoa > Chordata > Mammalia > Artiodactyla > Ziphiidae > Mesoplodon > Mesoplodon bidens. The sequence goes on along the minus strand of NC_138162.1, from coordinate 99,078,887 downwards.
GAGTGCATTCAAGAGAGGCTCAGAATTCAAGCTTTACAACCAGTTCCTAGTCTCCCATGTACCAGTTACGGGGTGTGGGTTACAGGTGGAATAACTCTCAGACTCAGCCCCATCCCATTGTTAACGTAGGGAGAGGAAGAGTTCTATATGAACGTGGAGACTTTCTAAGAGCATCAAGACAGGTAATCGATGTGAGTATGTGTCCAGCACACAGGAGGAGCCCCATCAACAGCAAGCAGTAGGTATTAGGATCAGGGTCCTGCTGAGGAGGGAGGGAGGTCTTCCTCCTGCACCCCCAATCCCCCACCAAGCCTATGCCCAATGCGGCAGTTGGAGTGGGGAGGAAAGTTCCTAAAGTACAAACACGATTGTGCCAGACTCTCTTGGGACGCTGCCACCTCTGCAGTTAGTGGAAATCCAGCCCAGCCCACTTCGGCCCCTCCCCTCCCACCATCCCGGGCTGTCACATGGACCCTGCCTTTTCCACACCCTTCAGCACACATTCTTCACTCTAATCTCATTCCTGCATGGACACCCCATCCATAGCCCCAGCTCCGCAGTATCACAGAAGAATGTATACTCGGTAACACCATTTTGTTCAAGTTCAAAAGTGTGCAAAAGTAAACAATATATACTTTTAGGAATGTATATGTTTGTAGTAAAAATTAGAAAAGACAAACAAGGGAAGGATGGCAAAACCAAACATTTGAGAAATAAAATGGAAAGAAAGCAGCAGCCCAGGGATTTGGGCAGGTGACAGGTAGAAGAGTGGGGACGGAAACTGGGCTGGATGATTGGTGAGTAAATCCTACCCGTCTTACTGGTACAGACGCTGGGTGTAGGGGTGTGATGTGCCGGAGACCGCAGAGTTAGAAGGTGGCAGATCTGGGACTCGAGCTGATGTTTGGCTCCCAGGCTCATCATTCCTTCTGTGAACTGGGAACCAGTCATCAATAAAGCTGTGCATAGGGATGACCTCATCTGGGGTAGAGTGAAGAGTGAGACAAGGAAACAGCAGGGGACAGAGAGCAGGAAGGAGGTCCAGTGTCCACGATGGAAACTGTGGAGGGGCTGGAGAGATAGGAAGGAGACCTGGGGAGAGTGTGGTCTGAGAAGCCCACGTGGAGTGAGTAGAGAAAAGGGGTGTGGTGAATAGTGTCAAACAGAGCAGATCACATGACCACTGCTGTGGACCGAATGTGCCCCTTCCCATTCATCTGTTGAAGCTTAACCCCCAATGTCACTGTATCTGAAGACAAGAATTTCAGGAAGTAATTGAGGTTACATGAGGTTATAAGGATGGGGTCCTGATTCGCTAGAACTGGTACCCTAAGGAAGAGGAAGAGACGTCAAAGCTCTCTCTCCACGATGTGAACGCCCAGCTAGGAGACGGCCGTCTGTAAGCCAGGAAGAGAGCTCTCCCCAGAAACCAACCTGGGGAAGACCTTCATCTTGGACTTCCAGCCTCCAGAACTACGAGAAAGAAATGTCTCTTGTTTAATCCCCTCAGTTTGTGGAGTTTTGTTATGGCAGCCTGAGCAGACTAATTCCAGGAATGGTGGAAGTATCCCTGGGGCAGGGATGGCCCTGAGCCTCCTATTTGAACTTCCACTGACCCAACATTTGTTCGTGAAAGAGCTTTTGTGAACTGATGAGAGGCAAGCAGTATGAAAGTACCCAGACTACCTCCACCTAAGCTGTCCCTGCTGACGGCTGTGGCTCTGCTCATGTGGTGGCCATGCTTCCAGACACTCCTGGGGTGGTGTCCCAGAAACAGGTCTTCCCACCGGGGAGGGTTCTGTCCTGCTTTTGAGGACAAATGTCATATTGCTTGGGGATGGAGCATTTTCAATCCTTCCAAAGCAGGAGGGCAATGAAAGGACTACTTGGCCTTTACGGTCGAACTTTGCTTTTGGAAACAAGTATGTACCATGGGTGTTTGAGGTCACTATCTTAAGATGGCAGGGCTGGTGTGCAGAAGGTGCTTTGTTTTAAAGGATGAGGGGTGAAGAGACGTGTGATTTCCTCTTCAAACAAAAGCCTCTCTCTGAGAGGCCAAACTGGAGGTCCACGTATGCTTGTCCTCTCATTCTCAGACCGCGTCCGTGGATTTTATGTTCCCTTCTGAATGTCAACAGAAAGAGCACCACCAAAAGTAATGGCACAGGAAGTTGCACTCCACCACTGGCAACAGACACTACAAGGTGGGTTTAGCCTGTCCAGTCAGGTAGAGTCCAGGATCATAGCCACGTGCACAGGTGAAAATGTGGGGTCCTTTAGAGATGTGGCGTATTTGCATCCTTCATACTCTTTTAAAAAAAGGTGTTTCAATTGAAGTGAGAATTGCAAAATATATTTATTTCTGATTGGATGCAAGAGCTTTCAAGTACGGAAACACTACCTCCTTCCTTTTTCTGGCTTCCACTTTAAAAACTGAAAAAAAATTAATCTTTTCCTCAAGTATTGGGCTTTAAAGTGGGTAATATCAAAACAATATTTTATTTGCAAGTAATAAACTTCATTGTTTAAGCCTGCTTTGAAAGTGCATTGGTATTTTGAGGACACTTTAGTTAAACTCTTTGCCCTCCCATTTATCCAAGAATTTTTGCTAGTCCTTGGATGTGACATTCATAATAACGCACTTCAGGCATTGCAGGTATGGATACACCTCCAAATGATAAAAAGATCCAATTATCATCAAGGTATTGTTCAACATAAATGGCATTTTCTTTTCCTAACCTTTTAGTAAAATAAATACATGAGGTGTGGTCAACACATTCAGTAACTGTATCATCTTTGTATTAATCCAAGTGGTCACCATCCAGACCATTCCACAAAGGCAGTTTGCAGCTAATGAGCAGGATGCAGCTTTGCCAGGGTGCCTGAGAAACGCCTTTGTATCTGGGTGTCTTCAGCTCTTTCCCCTCCTAATGGGATGGGCTTCAAGTGCCGGTGCAGATAGAGCAGATGGCTGGGTTGTTTATCCTCTCAGGGCCCTTGTTTCAGGCGAAGCCTGCGTGCTTCATCCCTGTCTGGGTAATCCCAAGTCCAGCTGGAAGTGTGGACATAAATGTTTGCCGGGCCGGAGCTTGTCCCACGTCTGTTTGCTCTTGGAGCCAGACTGGCTTGTTCCTCGCAGGTCTCTGGGGAGGCTGCAGCATCCTTGAGTTTCTGATTAACTCTTCCTTGGCTGAGTGAATCCATGGGAGACCCCAGGCAACCACACCTGGCGACACTGTCCCTGGCTTCGCATCCCATTCCCCCCACTTCCCGCACCACATGTACAAATACCGCACCACACACACACACATCACACCACATGCACAGACACTGTGCCATGCACACACCCTATACACCACACACACACACACACACACACACACCACTCCCCTCCACCAACATATACCCCACACCTGCAGTCCAACCAGTGTTTTCTTAGTGACTTCCCTGATCCTTACCATCAAAGAGATTCCTGAAGCAAAGCCTTCGAGGTTTCCTCCTCAGGAAGGGCCCCTCCTGAGGACACTGATAAGGAGAGGACATGTCAGTCTCTTTTTCTGGCAGTTGTTCATTCACCACATTTCTGGCATCTGTGATGCACCAGGAGCTCTTCCGAGTCCTGCAAGGAAGTGGGGGTGGGATGCAGACTGAAAGAGTAGGCACGGCCCTGTTTGCATGGGGCTTGGGGTCTGCGTTGGCAGGATGCTGAGAACATGTTGGTGAGGGGGACGATCACAGTGATGGAAACCCGGGAGGAGCAAAGACCCGGGACCCTGGAGCAGGAGACGGGCTGATGCTGATGCAATAGGAATGCCAGCCCGTGACTGTGTCCACAGAGGGTGGAGAGTGGCAGGGAGGACTGCGGTGGGGACACAGAGGTGTGTCCAAGACAAGGATGTCCGTGGGCTGGTCAGAGTGGTGTGAGGAGTCTGCGGGTCTTGTGTGCAAGATATTCCTTCTCTGAATGTAGAGGTGGCGATGAAGAGGTGTGCAGGGGGTTCCAGAAAACTCTGGAAAGAGCAGAAGAATCAGGGGTTCTAGACCACAGAGCAGAGGAGACCACAGTGGGGATGGAAGGGTGTCTGGAAGAGGGAGATTGGAAGGGGAGGGTGCTGGGTCTGCACAGGGAGCAGCAACTGTGAAAGATAGCATCAGGGTCATGCTCTGCTTTTCATTTTACTTTTCTAAACTTATGCTTTGAAATGATTTTGGATTTCCAGAAGAGCTGCAAGGATAGTTTGCATATACAGTCCACTTGGCTTCCTTTCATGTTAACCTCTTACATAACCACAGTCCATTTGTCAAAACTGAGAAATGATCATTGGTCAAATCCTGTTAATTAAACCAGAGGCTCTGTTTGGACCTCCTTTTCCGCTGGGACCCAATCCAGGACACCAAGTCACGTTAAGATGTCCTGTCTCCTTGGTCCCCTCCAATCTGCAATGACCCCTCAGTGTCTCCTTGTCTTTTATAATCTTGGCACTTTTGAAGAGTGCTGGTTAGTTATTTTGTAGAATTTCCCCCCCCATGTGAGTTTGTTTGATGTTTTTCCGTGATTAGATTGTGGTTAGAGATTTCTGTGCAGAATATCACAGAGGTGATGCACTTTCTCACTCCACATCAGGGCATGTATGACCTCAACTAGGTTTCTTCCTGGTGATGCTCACCTGGGTCTGTCGGTTAATTTGGTGTCTGTCATGTTTCTCCACTGGCAAGTGACTGTTTTTCCTTTGCCATATTTTTGTTATAAGAGAGTCACTCAGTTCAGCCCAGGCTCAAGAGGAGAGAAGTGAAATGCCAACTCCTGGTGGGGCAAGTGTCCCAGAATTTGTGAGGTTATGTTAAATTTACCACACTAATTAGAAAGTGTTGTTCACAGCATTATTGTTAATTATTATTATTATTAAACTAGTTAGGAAGTTGCCTTTCCTTCTATAAGAAGGTGACATTTTTATCTGTAACAACTTTGACGGTCTTCTCAGGGGATATGTCTGCCCCATCCAGATAGAAAACTAGAGGGACTGCTTGTTAACAGCCGTGGAAAGCTGTACTGTACAAAGACCCAAGGGGACTTGCAGTCAGGGATAGCAGATCGACCACGCTCATGCCTCACTTCTCTCTACTTGCCCCACTAAAATGACAGGAAAGGAATGAAAACCTGATTACCTCATAGAGATAAAGAGAGCAGGTTGAAGCCAGGGATGAAGTAACCTCACACATTTTGGGATGACTCAGCTGAGTGGCTACTAACAAGCAGTCGTCCCCTTTCTGGCCATCCTACTGGGAAGAGCCAAGCAGTGCAAAGGCCCATGGAGCAGGGGGCTGGAGGGGCCTGTAACAGGGCTGGGGTGAGTGTCTACATGGAAGCCCTCCAGCATCTCACGTTCCTCTCCCACCCTGTTCAGAGAGGGGTTACTCTGGCAATCATCACCCAAACAAAGTAGGTATTAGTTTCCTGGAGCTGCCATAGCAGAGGACCACAGAGTCGGTAGCTGAGAACAGCAGAAGTGTACTGTTTCACAGCTCTGGATGCCGGGTGTCTGAGATCAGGTGCTGGCAGGGCCAGGTTCCCTCTGAAGATACTAAGGAAGGATCTGTCCCAGGCCTCTCTCCAGTTGTTGGTAGTTCCTTGGCTTGTGGAAGCATAACCCCAAATTGCACAGGGTGTTCTCCTCATGTGCATGTCTGTGCCCCAATTTTTATAAGGACATCAGTCACATAGAATTAGGACCCATCTAAATGATCCCATTTTAACTAATTACATCTGCAAGGAACCTATCTCCAAATAGTGTCACATTCTGAGGTGTTGGGGGTTAGGACTTCAACATATGAATTTGGGGGGCACACAATTCAACTTATAATATGGTGGGGAGTTTACCGGCTGAAAGAACAGAGAATCTTCACCTCAGGGACACCAGACCTAGCAGAGAGCTGGAGAGCGCTGCGGGGCTGAAAAGTCAGGATTGAGTGAATGTCAGCCTACAGGACTTTGTGTCCTCAGTCCCCTTTCCTGTTCTACTTTCACAGGGAGAGCAGCCAGGCCCACCTTGTGCTCACCCAGGGAGAAGATTAGACATTCCCAAAGAAAATGTCACCAGGTATTGGTATTTGGTGGTTTCTCAGTTGTGTCTGGATCATCTCATTGCATAAGTCTGCAAGACCTCCCCAGCTCCCATCTGCCCAAATCGCATCCAGCAGTTTAATGCCTCCCTCTGAGATATAAATGGACAGCCAAGTATCACAGACACTGGACAGAGAGTGTCTACATGGAAGACTGAGACTCAGAAGAGAAAAACCAGAAAGCAAATAGGCAGAAGAAACAATTACCAGCTAAAAGAGGACTGAAAAATAAGAGTTAATATTCTTAGAGATCAAGATGGAATTGCATCTATATATAAAGAACAATATGCTATGAAAGAAGAATGACTAATTATTGGTCAAGAGGGAGGGTAGAATATAGATATTTTAGACATGAAAGCGAGACCAATCTATCTGCACATCCATCTCTCATCTACTGATCAATCAGTTGATCAACTTATCCATCCATCTAGCCATCCATCCAACAATTCATCCACCCATACATCCAACAATCCTTTCATCCATCATCCATCCATCCATTCATCATCCAACCAGCTAGCCAGTCAGCCATCCATCCAACCATGTATACATTCATTCACCCAGCTATCATCTACCTACTTATCTATCTATATAGTCTGTTCATCTATCACCTATCTCTCTGTCGGTAATCTATTATCTATCTATCTTTCCCTTGAACTCTTTCTTTTAAAACTACTGGATAATGCACTTCAGTAAAATAAGGAAGAAAACTAGATAAGATGGAATTCTGGGAACAGAGGCCCCAATGCAGGAGGGAGGTGGGGAAAGCTCAAAAGTCTCTAAGAGAAAAATGCCCTCTGAATACTTGGAAAAGTTTTGAGGTATTTAATGCATGTGTTCAAACTTTAAAAACTTTTACTAAGAAGTACATGGAACACTGAGCAAGTGAAAACATAAGGTAATTTTTAGCTTCTGGAAAAAACCCCATAAAACCCATAAAAGCTGTGTCAGAATGGAGGCATGTTCACTCCATGCATTGGGAACATATGTACCCCATGTGATTAATGTAAACTCTGTCTGTTGGGAGGGGAGGAGGTGGGGAGGTGGGGCATGGGGGTGATGGAGAGAATGACTTCTCACCTCCCTTAATAGAGAGTCCATACAGTACTCTAGAGTATTGATTAATCAAGAAATAGAGGATTTTATGTTACATGAAAATATGGAAATAAATATCAGAAAAAAATCTTCAGAAGTTGATAATGCCTTCCTCTAAAGCAGCAGTAGAGATTTGGGCACTGGGCCCAATATTTTTTCAATATAAGCTACTTAGAACTCTTTGATTTTACTATGTGGATGTACTTTGCTAAAAATAGAAAAGATTTCACAGCAAAAAGGAGAGTAGAAGAATATGTACACACAGCTCCCAGAGGCTTAGAAGCAGTGAAAGTCTTCTGGCAGGATTTTGTGTTGCCTTTTTATTAGTGAGACAGGCCAATAGGGTTTTGTATTTATGCTGCCAGAACTGGGAGGAAACCCTTCTTGTTCCTTGGGGCCATATCACTCCATCTGTCACCCTCTCTTTGAAAATGCTTTTGTGACAGGCTGCTTACAGTTCTAACACCTAGCACTGCTCATTCCTGAGGTGAGTGACAACTATGCTGTTCCCTGCAGGGGCGGGCAGCTCAGAAGACCTGGGAGCCCTTGTCACAAGGTGAGAAAGGAAACAGCAGTTCTCTGTTGGTTCTGATAGAGCTGCCATTCTCCACTGAGGAACTTAATTGGTAAGAGATTGTGGGCTGTTAGAAACCTCAGCTCTTAGGGTCATGGACAGTTTGGCCATTATTTTCAGTATCTACTGAGAGGCTCCTGGTTTCATCGCCCCTCCTGCTCACCTCAGCGTTTTCGAGTCTGTAAGTCTGCACCCCATGCTTTGCTCACCTTTGGGGCTTCCTGGAATGGCTCTCTCCATGTCTCCCTTCTGGTATTCTCATTATCATGTCCTCCAACTGTCTTCCCATCAGAGGAGAGACAGTGCCTGTGTGGGGAGAGGGATCTTTATGGGAACATCGAGTCTACAGCCCTTACCCCACCAATTGCCCCCTCCCAAACTTGCCTTAGGAAGAGGGGAGACCCATGACACACACGGAAGCCGCTTTGGGGAGAAAGAGTAAATGGAAGATGAATGCCAATGCTGGTTGGTTGGAGTAGCAAGACTGGACACAGGCTGGAGGAATCAGGCAGGACCAGAGCAGCCAACCAGGCAAAGGGGTCAGGAAGGAATACCGACGCCTCTGCTACAAGCAGTGAGTGCATTTCTTGCAATTTCTGTGTTCTGGCTCCTTCAGGGTTTCAGGATTCTGGATCCTGGCCACCTTTCCTCCTTTTTAGACACAACTAGCAGGGGACATACTTTGCTCTTACTTGGGTAAATTTGCAACCTGGGATGGGAAGGCTAAGGAAATGGCAGAACATTAGAACATTAAATGAAGCACACTTTAGGCCAAGTGAACAATTTCTTTGAATGGCTTTTCAGAGCACTCATGTGTAGACCATGTCATATCAAATGAAGTAAATCCCAGACCTTTGGAACACTCAACGTTTCCAAATTCAAGCCTATTTTGAAAAAAAATAGTAACACAAAACATTTTAAAAGGCTGAAAAGAGACTGTGGAGGTTGACCATTACAGAAGGTTGGAGGGGTTACATTGGGTATGGGGTTCCAGGAAGGGAGCTGGCAGAAGGCATGGGTGCAGCCTGTGGTCAGGTTAGAGTCCTGCGGGCTTCCTGGTTGACAGTGGTGTGGGCAGCTCTGTGCCCACCCCTGACCTCCCCTGACCTTCAGCTTTGGTGAAGTGAAGACATCTCTTGTCCAGCTCTAGTCGGCTGTGTTTGAGCAGAGACTAGGCAATATGGGAGTGTGAACCACACAAGTACCTGTCCAAGAGAAGCCCAAGATCAGAGAACCACCCCTGCAAAGAGCCTGAGGTTTTGGAAACAAGTTTTGGAAGAAGTGGACCAAAGTGTGCATGGGAAGGAGGTGGAGGATGTCCCTCCTGAAGAATGGATCCAAGATAATCCAAACAATCCCCCAAAGTCCCCACTTGTTCATCTCCAGTGATGGGTGAGGATCTGTTTTCATCAAGGTGCAATATAGGAAGCCGAGCCCCAAACAAACCACACACAGAGGGTGCTTATAGGACCTGGAGCTCACATTGGAGAGAAGCGGGGGCCATGCAGGAAGGGCACTTATAGAACTATAGCGCACACTGTGGAAGAAGGTACTACACTAGGAGGATGCCACAGTACCTGGAGCTCACACTGGAGAAGAAAGAACCATGCTCGTGGAAACTGGAGCTCACTCTGGGGAAGAAGCTCACTCTGGGGAAGAAGGAACCATGGAATCACACATGAAGGATGGTGATAGGACCTGGACTCATGGTGGGGAAGAAGCTGGGAAGATGGACAGTCAGAAGATCACCAATTAGAACTGTCAAACTGCTAGCCTGGGTGGCCGCATCTGAGCTTGCAGAGAACTCTGGGCGTGTTCTCAAAGGTGCACAGGTGGGGAGGCCATGGCCGCATCCACTTTTGTACAGCCCCACAGTGGGGCAGTGGATGTCTGGTGGTAACCTGGGGCTGCCGCACACTGACCCAAGGAGAGCAAGGACCATCTCCATTGCCCACCAGAGATGTGCGTAGCCCTTGGCTTCCCAGATCTCAGGCCAAGGGTCCCTTGTGGCCAGCTCACCCCCAAACCATGTGGAGAAGAGTAGTCTGGGACAGAAGCCTCCAGCTTGACCAAGCTGAGCATAGAGCAGCACAGCATCATGGTGCTGGGTGTAGGGAGCTGGGCCTGGCACCAATCTTCCCTCGTGGGCCAGGCAGTCTTCTGGCCTTGTCCTAAACTGTCAGGTTCCTGCTTGCACAACAAGCAGAGGTGTAAGTTCGAATGACAGCCTTCCAGAAGTTGTCCCCGACCCCTGCACCACGTAGTCTATTGTTTCTGAGTATTCTTTGGGCCACTCCTTGAGAGATGAAGCCAAGGTCTGGGTGATCTTCTCTTGTGTGTCTTCACTGCTAGAGAGAGACTAGGCTGTGTAGCTGCCTCTGGGGAGGTCAATATTGATGTGACCGCCACTCTGAAGAATCACTGGGCCAAGACTCAAAGGCTCTGAAAAGTGTTCCTCCAAATGCAAACCCAACCTAAGAAAAAATGGTGCCCCAGTGACACAGGCCAACCATTTGGAATGTTTCCCAACTTTTTCACTCACCGGTGAGGGTTCCCAGGAAAGACAGAACCAGCTGCAGAGTGTTTGTGTAGGCGTTGGGGGCTGGGGGCCTTGCTCTTTACTGAAGAGAGTCTGGGGAAAGAGGATCAGGGGTTGCCATAAACTCCAGGCTTCGGATCTTAAGGTAATTTGTTGTACTGGTGAGGTCAACAGGCAAGCTTTGATCACAAGCAAAGACTCTAAGATTGTTGTCTACAAAAGCGATTGATTCATTACGTCCAGGTCTCAAATGCCAGCAGAGGTCAAACTGAGCAGGGGGTGGTAAAGGGAGGAGGGAAGCATTAGCGCAGAAGTCACCGCTCAGCCTTCCGCTACACAGCTGCGATTTCCGCAATGCCCTTCCGGGACGGGTGATCTATGAATTTGCTTATGAATTTGAGACATTTATCCGACTTTTGATGTTAGCTTATTTGCTGGAATAGTCACTGCTTTTATGTCATCCTTGGGGAAAAAAAGAGCTGGGTGGAAGAAATGCCCAGGTGCCACCCCCTCTGCCTGCAAGTCCTGCTTCCTGGAATGGAGAAAATTGGAGAAAATGAGATGAAATCCTAGGAAAAGGATAGGGTCAGACATCTACCATTGGTCACAGGCATGCAACTGTAGAAATGCATGTCTGTTCTTGCCCTTTCTTCCCTGAAGCTTCTCTGGGGCTCATGCCCCACTTGCTGCACAATATAGGGGCAGTTGGCTCCCTCATCCACAGAAGTGGATGACTGTCCCTGGCAGTCATCCTGTGTGATGTCCTTTCTGCCTGTGTCTATGGTGCTGCTGCACAGGAATGGTGCCCACAGATACTGGCTGGCTGGTCATCTTTGGAAATCATGGAACAAACCTTACTCCATTTATCTCAGCACCCAGGGCCTCCTCTGTCTCTTGGAAATCAGCAGCTATCTCAAGACTACTTCTTTTTCTGTTACCAAGGTCCTGATTTTACTCTGATAACTTTTGGTGCAATTAGGTGCATCTTATGGAATCCTTCTTAGGTAGAAGGCCCGTGGAGTAAGGTCTGATTGGATTGGGCATAGATTGGTACTGATCTACCACAATGGGTTATTGTAATTCATTCATTCATTCAATTAATGTTTCTTTCCTGTTTAATATACATCAGAAATTTTCTTGGAGGAAAAATCCATGAGCCATAGAAGCCTAGTCCCTGCCCTCACAGAGTGTGTGGTCCATCGGAGACGAGTAGGTATAGCCCCACATGGTGAGCATTGGGTTCGGGGCCCCTAGAATGCAGAGACCGTGGGAGGGGTGGGGTGGGCAGGGAGCTTCCCAGGGAGGAGCTGAGGGAAGGGAGACTGCTGGGCAGAGGAAGTGGCCTCTCCAAGGCCCAAAATGGGGCCCAAGGAGCTCAGTGTGGCCGAGCATAGAGCATGAGGGGCATCTGGGAGAGAAAGAGGCAGGGGAAGCACAGAAGCCGTGATGACCTGATCACTTAAAGATGGTGAGGTCACAAGTAAGGGCCAGGGGAACTATTAAAGTGTTTAATGGTCTAGTAGCACGGTAAGATTTTTGTCTCAAAAAATCTGTCTGGGCACACTGTGGAGAATGGACCAGAGAGGGACAGGTCTGGAGCAGGGCAGCCTGTGTGTAGGGCTTCTGGCAGCTGGGCCAGGAGGGAGACCACGAACGAAGGAAGGAAGTCAGGAGGGAGACGGCACAGAGCAGGAGGAGACTGGATTGAGCTGGAAGGAGGGAGGGAAAGAGGTGAGTCTTCCTGTTTGGGGCTCCGGGTTGTTCTAACATTGTGGTCCAGGGGGCCGTCGGAGGGCTGGGCATATTCCTTTTATATTCACTATTTTCCTCTCTGGGTTCCAACTCCTACAGTGCCCTAGGGTCTCACCTCGGGTCTTGAAAAAACAGTGAAGCCACCCTGGCTCTAAGACTCTATCCAGATTTCTCTGTGACTGAGCAAGAGGGTCACGCCAGGACCCTACTCTGAGGGGCGATGGACTGCAATGCAGGGGATGTGGGTGGTGCCCCCAGAGCCTGAGCACCTGGACAGCAAGACCCCACATGGGACCACTCCCGAATCAAGATGTGGATTGTTTTAAGAAGGGAACAGCATAGATTGCGTTGAAAGGTAATGTTGGAAGCCAGTTGAGAAAGAGCACATACTCTATGAGTCTATTTATATAAACTGCAAAACAGGCAAAGCAGATCCATGCCGTGCAAAGTCAGGAGACCTATTATTCTGGGCTTGGTTCCTGGAAAGGGGCAGGCGGGGGCTCTGAGTTTTGTGTTTCTTTATCTGGTGCTAGATTCACAGGTGTGTTCAGTTTGTGAAAATTCAGCATGTCATGCTTTGCACCTCCCTGCCCCCGCAGCCGCCACTGCACCCACAACTTCAACAAAAATGTTTTCCAAAGGATGACCCTGGTGCTTCCCTGGAAATGCTCACTTTGCATGTTTCAGGTGTGCAGACAAGAGAGTTCTCTGAAGATGGGTCCAGGGAAACAATAAAGGTTGAGCCTGTGGCATGTGCCGTGCTCAGAGGAGGCTCAGGGGACAGAGGTGACCTGGTCTGAGTTGGGCCACGGCAGCCCCTCGTCTGCTTCCCTCCCTCAGAGTCCCCCAGGATGCTTGTTGGAGAAGCCCTTGTTGATGCAGGACCCAGAGGTCACAGGTTCAAGCCACGTAACAGGAAGTTCTGATGGGCTTGTTACTGATTTCCAAGCAGGCAGAGGAAGTCACAGTCTTTCTGAAACAACAAGATTCTTGGGCCAAATCTCCTCCTTTTCGGACAACCTAGCCCACAGAGGTTCTCGAGGAATCTAGAAAGGGAAGGGTCTCCAGCTAGAAATGGTCATGACTTCATTTAACTACAACTTAAATACAGTGTCTTCAGAGGGAAGCCATGGTTCACCTGAAGCAGTTTGAAACCTCCCAGAAGAGTAGAATGTTGGGAGCAGATGTCAGTAGGCACCTCCAGGGAGTGCGTGGAACCCACCCAGGGGGCCGCGGTCCTGGGCAAGGCTGCTTTCACCAAAAGGGGCCTCATTTGAATGGGGACGAGCACACACAGAGGCCTGTGCCTGACCTGCTGAGCAGGGATTCTTTACCAGCCGTGTGTTCCTGGGAAGCAGTTCTGTGTCACAAGGCTGTCACTCCTGGTGCATTTGAACACTCACCCCGTGTGGGTCTGTGGGTGCCCCAGACACCTTCCTTGCAATCGGGGGTTGCAACCCAACCCCTCCGAACACCCACATTTATGCTCAGGAGTCCGGGGCTTAACTCCAGGCCCAGCATGTGCTGTCACTGCTGCCTTCACCGGGGACCTCAGCTCCCCCCATTTCTGGCCTCAACACTGACACCAGGACAGATGGGGTTTCATGAATTCAGTCCCGCTCCTGGGCACCTCCTGCCCCCCTGGGGTGGTGGTACCATTAGCTCTGGCCAGTGCTCAGGGAATGGGAGAGCAGTGGACCCCTCACCTGGTCACTGGGCATGTTCCAGATTTGAGCTGCTGTCAGCTATGTCCTAGAGAACAGAGGACACAGGGTGGCGCCCCTGCTGATGGCAATAGACAGTGTGGACAGCAGATGCACCTTGTCATCTCCGCTGTTGAGGTGTTAGGTCTGTCACTGCCACGAGACCCCAATCACCCTGACACCATTTCTTCCTCCAAAGCCCCCAACCCCTGCAGAGACTCCTCGCAGCCCCCCAGAGTCCACTCCCACCCACCCTGCAGCCCGAGGGCCCCCTCCTTCCTGGAGCCTCACCTGCTCCATCTCATACTTAGAATAAAATCCAAACTCTGAAGTCTGGCCCTGCTGACCGGTCTTCCAACCACTATCTACTCCTTCTCAGAAACGCCCGTCTCCCTGCTCCTCTTCAGACCATGGACTCATTTGTGTCCCAGCTCTCAGGTGGGAATGCTTCCCTCAGGCTTCTGGAAGGTTCTCTCAAATGCCATGTTCTCAGAGACGTGTATGTCTTTGCTCTTAATATTCCTTGCTCTTAAACTATGACCCTGGTGATTCATTGTCTCCTCCACCAACATGTAAACACAGAGAGGTGGGTGGCTCAGTGTTCCGTGCCCCATTCCAACATGTGTGTGTGGTTTCCTCACACCACCAAGCAGTTCTCTGACAGCAGGTGAACGTCCTGCAATTCAACTCAATTTTGACACTACCCACCCAGAAGTAGCATCACATCCCACAGGTTTGGATCCTGGCCCCACAAGAACAACACCGCAGGACACACACAACTCCAGATACCAATTGACAGTCCTGGTTGTCCCCTTGGCTTCTAATCGACTGGCTATAAATCAGAGGTTCCCATGACCCCCTCCTTGGGCTTAATTAATTTGCTAGAATGACTCAACAGAACTCAGAGGAACGTTCTACTTACTAGATTACTGATTTATTATAAAAGGATATCATTCAAGAATGACCAGATGGAAGAGGTGGATAGGGTGAGGTTTGGGGAAAGGGTGAGGGAGCTTCCATGCTCTTTCTGAGTGCACCACCCTCCCCAAATCACCAACCCAGAAACTCTCTGAGCCCTCTCCCTTTGGGGTTTTCTGGAAGCTTTATGACACCGGTGTGATTATTGAAACCATTGGCCATTGGCAATTAATCCTAACTCCAGGCCCTCTAACCTCCCGGAAGGTGGAGGTCGAACTGAATTCCAACCTTCTTATCAAGTTCTTCTGGTGCATATCCCAGTGCTTAGCTGTGGTCCAAAACATAACCTCATTAACACAACAAAAGACATCTTTATGCTTTCCTCACTTCAGAAATTCCAAGGGTTTTAGGAGCGCTGTGCCAGAAACAGAGATGAAGACAGAAATATATATATTTCTTATTATAAACTACATTATCACAGCGGCTGTCCTGTTGCCACTCTATGCACTACTGCAAAGGCAGTGCTCAGAATCTATCACTCCTGAGAAGTCTATAGGAGGGGCGGTCAGTTCCATGTGATCCTGGGATCAGCAGGGAGGGCTCAGGGTGTGGAGCCTGCTGTTGCTTTGAGAATTTACAGCTGGAGTGACCGTGGGTTCAGGCTGGCACCACCTTCACTCACAAGGTCTCAGGTCAGATAAGAACTCCACTGAGATCTGAGGGAGGCAGAGGCCACGCATGCGTGAACAAGGAGAGGGAGCAGGACGCTCCTCATGTCTCTATGTCAAGGCAACTTGCACGCATACGACCTTGTTAATTTCATGGAATCGGCACAACAACTTTCATACTAGGCATTGTTAATGCTTCTCTTCCTGTTGCATAGGGGAGAAAACAAGGGCTTGGAGAATGTAGATGGTCCCAGCCCCGTGGATGGTGACCTGGGGAACTGATGTTTGAGACTGGGTCTGCCCCCCCACAATGTTGCTCGCCCTCACTCTTCACTGTGCTGACGCTCAGAAGATACTCAAAGGCCACATCTGACAAAGGCTGGGCTCCCCCACTCCTATTTCTGGGATTGAGCACTCCTAGAAGGAGCCAGGACACGAGCCATTTCTCTGTAGCTCTTCTGAAGGACCTGCCAGTTTTCCCACCAAGTGTCATTAATGATCAATAGGATCCATAAAGATGCACAACTGTCCATCTGCTTTGGGCAAAGGCTAAGACGGCTTTGGAGGAATAAACCTGTTTAGACTCCACTTGCAGCCAGACCAAGGGGTGAGGCTGGCCATCTGGGAGAATGCAGAAATCCCAGCCTCACATATGCTCCCCACAGATAGCCTGTCCCCACACCGGGCCTGTGCCAGGATGATCAGGGATACAGCAGATGAAAACGGGGGCAGGTGGGACAAGAGAGGGTTTTTGTCCTTTTCTCCTCTCTGTTTTAGGCCCACCCACATGCCTGTGGAGTGAGATAAAGCCCACCCACCCCCACCTAGGGGCTGCTCCCTCCAGGGAGTCTTCCTGGAGGTTCAATCCACCCTGCCATCTATTTCATAAAGGATCATACCCAGAACAGGCAAGGTACTTCTATGATTCAATACATGAAAGACAAAAATCCAATTATAAAATGGGCAAAAGATTTAGTCATTCATCCAGGAGGAGATCCAAATGGACAATAAACATATGAACAGGTGCTCATCATTGCTACTCATCAGAGAAAGACAAATG
Organism: Mesoplodon bidens; assembly: GCF_964165515.1. Lineage (NCBI taxonomy): Eukaryota > Metazoa > Chordata > Mammalia > Artiodactyla > Ziphiidae > Mesoplodon > Mesoplodon bidens. The sequence goes on along the minus strand of NC_138162.1, from coordinate 99,062,461 downwards.
AAGCCCCAGTGGGTCCCATCGCATGCCTGCCAGTGTGGCTGAAATAAAACAGGCTTCAGTACCAAGTGCTGGTGAGGGTGGAAAAAAAATGGATCTCACACGGGGAGTCTGACAATACTAGATCCACTTTGGAAAACTCTTTGGCAGTTTCCATTAAAGTAAGCATATGAATATCCTGGGAACCAGCAATTGACTCCAAAGTGTATTCTTAAGAGAAAAGAATATATATTTTCACGAAAACTTGTTCAACAATGCTCACAGAAGCTTTATTCACTGTAATTAAAAACTGGAAACAACACATCCAATAACAGGAGAATGGATAAACCAATTCACTCAATGGAATAAAAAGCAAAATTAAGAAGAAAAAAAGAATAACGTCCTGATACGTGCAACAGCCACATGGATAAATATCTAAATGAAAGAGGCCAAACACAAAGCAGCATGCCCTGTATGAGTCCATTGTGTGAAGGTTAAGAACAGGTGAACAAATGGGTAGACAGCTCAGAGGGATGGTTACTGCTGGTGGAGGAACAGGGTGAGTGTTGACTGGGCAGAGCCATAAGACAACTTTCTGGGGAGATGGACATGTTCTATAACTCGAGCTGGGTGGTACTCACAGAGGTGTATACAGTGGTCAAAACTGATGGAACTGTACTCAAGTTTTGTGCATCTTACTCCATGTAAATGATATCTCAATAAAACATAAATTGTACCCAGCAATACCATGTATCTGTGGTTATCTTCCACCAGCAATCAATGGAAAAAAGTTTCTGCTGCTCAACAACCTTGTCAGCATGTCATAGATTCAGTTTTTTGGATTTCAGCTATTTTAATAGATACAACATCTAGCTCCCCCCAGAGCAAATAGTCCAAGAGGTCAAGCAGAAGTTGTAATGTCCTTAACCTAGACTCAGAAGTCACTCACCGTCACTGTCACATACTATCACTTCTACAAATATTCTATTGGTCACATAGGTCAGACCTGATTCATCATGGGAAGGAACTATTAATGTACACAGTAAAGATCACAGGGGCATTTTGAAGGCTCGCTGCTAATTTCACACAGGTAAATTTTTCTCCCAGATAGGCTAAGTGCACTGTGCCAAAATTGCTGAGAGATTTCTCTCAGTTAGATCGAAGTTCACAGAATGTATGTTAGGGGCAGCTGGTATCAATTGACTGGCTTCCTGCTAAGGTGAGAACCAAGCTTTATCTGGGTGACTCATGTCTCCTGGTAATAACAAGTCTGCTATTATTATTTTTTGCCCATATTATTGTACTAGGTGCTGGCAATTGGCTGGATTACTAAAGTGGGCTGTGTGAGGCTCTTGATCATCTCATGCATCTCATACACTTGTCCTATTTAACAAGGGAGCCACATCACAGGTGTGGCATGGGGGGAATTCAAATTCTGAGGTCTTGAAGGTTCTACACATTTCCCGTGAAAGACAGCCCAGGTTACAGAAACATGAATGTCACCCAGGTATCCAGAGGCCGTGATGCTGATACCAAGCAGAGTAAGAACCAAGAGGGCTTTCTACTTCTTTAAACTTTTAACATTCAAGAGCAAGATCATTTGATTTTGGCCTTTACTTCCTTTGGTCTTTGGATTTGAAGTTACCAGAGAACTTAATTTCTCTCTGGGGACTTGGCAACGGGAGAAAATGTGTCCTTATATTTGAGACATCCCTAGATTTTTTCAAATTATTCGGGGCATTTAATTTGTCCATTTACCCTTGTTGAGGACTCCTGCTGAACTATACTGAATGACGGAAGTGTACATAATTGGTGAAAGAAAAACAGATCCAAGAATAAGTGTTCTGTCTTGGGTACAGGGTGGTCTTGGAGCTAATTTAATTAATACATTAATTAAGTTAATTAAATTAATCATTTTAGAGTTTGTTGGGGGGGCAAACTTTTTCTGTTTCTGTCATTTATTGAGGTGGTTTTTCCATTTGGACGACTAGAGGTCTTCTTGTCTGCGATGACTATCTTGGTGTGTGTTTGTCCTGGCCAGCACTGCACTGTCTCCTTAAGTCAACAATTCTTGGGTTGAGAATCAGTGAGCCCACTTGACTGCAGATACACACCACATTCTCAAGGTTGGCTGTATCAGTCATACATGTGATGGTTTGGCTTCCATATGCTTATACCTTTGACTTATTTCTCGATGACTCAGAACTCATGGCGGGAAACGTGGATGGCATTTATTGGGAGCCCTAGCAAAGAACACAACAGTGTTCGGTCTCAGCTGATTACCTCATATTCCCCTTTACAGAGAAAAATAGAAGCCAGGAGACAGTAAATCCTCCATCCCCTAAACATCCAACACACATTTCTATATAAACTTCACAACCTACCCTTCTTCCCAAGCTATCCAGTGAAGAGCTGCCCTCTTCCTATCTAAAACAAATCAGCTCCATTCCACCGAATATCCACAGACACTTTGGATCTCTTTTCTCTTCACCCTATCAGATGAATTCTTGCAGTAAAATATAAAACAGCCTCAAGTTTCTGTTACAGACCAAAACATGAGCAAAAATATAAAACTCTCCAGCTACTGTCTATCATTTCACTTTGCATTTATAGAAATGTCTCACAAGACTTGCCTATATTTTATGCCTCCACTTCTCACCTCCCAATCACTTCTCAGCCTTTCTAATCCAGCTTCTGCCCTGACCATGTCATTAAAACATCTCTGACTCAGGTAACTCATGATCTCCATGTTGTCGTTTGACCTTTCAGCTGCATTCTGCAAATGAGCACGACCTTCTTCATGAGACCTGTTCTACCCTCAGGTTCAGTAAAAACCTTCTCCTGGCTTTCCTCCTGCTCTTTGGCTGTACCTTAATCCCTTTGCAGGTTCATCCTCCAACCATGAAGCATGTGTATTTCTCAAGTCCTTTTTCACTCACTCTGCATATTCTCCTTAGATGGAGCAAACACTTTTCCCTTAACATCCACTTCCTCATTCTTCTTTTTTGCTGGGGCTCCAAACTGGCCCACCCCCTCAAGTGACTTGGCAGTCAGTTCCAATTCAATCAAGGCAGTCACAGTAATTCCCTTCTCTTTGCATGGAATCTGATTTTATCCAATGAGATGTGACTATCCTTCTGCTGGGTATGTTTTGAGAGCTCTTTTTCTCACTCTTAATAAAAGATACCAGGACGAGTTGACCTGATATCTGAAGCCTGTTCTACTCTGGCCACCCTGCCTCCTTTGCCTCCTGCAAATCCAGTCAAAGGGTTGAGACTGCAGAACAGAAATACAGAAAGATGGATTATTTATGCCATGGTGAGATTAACCAACTCTGTAACTGCTTTGCCATCACCCTCCTTGTAATGTGAGGTAATAGATACTTTTATTGTCAACATCATTCTAAGCTGAGGTTTTTGTTACTTGCAGATATTTCTATGCTCTCTTGGCTTCAATTAGTGTTTACTTACAAAGTATACACACCTCAATGTCACTATGTCCGACTAATCCTCAGAGTTTCAGATTCATAAAGCTAAGGGCTGACTTGGAATCACTACACAGTTATCTGGAGGACTCCTTTAATTCAATATGCATAAAGGCTACGTTATAATCTGTCCCCTTAAACCTATTACTCTTGCACCTTCTGTACTGCAGTGAGTGGTGTCCATGCCCAGCAAGTATGCAAATAGAAACCTAGACACTGTCCTTATTGTCTCCTTTTCCTTCTCTCTTCATCCTAGGAAATCTCTCTCTAATTTAACTTCTCTCTTTCTCACTGCCTGTCCTCTGCTCTATGCTATTACCTCCTCTGTTCTGACACTTTTTCTACTCCTCGATCTAAAGTTTGCTATTAATGCTAGCCTTTCCCCCTAGGTAGTAATCGCCACGACCCCCCTGACCAGTTCTGTTTTCATCCACCATTATGTCTGTACTGTCCCCTAGAAAGTACCAATAAAGACCTGTCGGTCATCCCAGAGCTGTTCCCTTCCACAGTGCGGGCACCTGGGGGAGAAAGCTCACAGGAAGTTAATACCAGAACATGGCCTAATTTTGCATCTGTTTCTTCCACAACTGAAAAGACTGATTTATTGATGCATTCAGTATCTTGTCCAATTACTTAACCATTGGCTACCTACCAGATATCAAGCACTCTGGTCATATGGAGAGGGAAAATCCATAGCCCCTGCCATCACAGGCCAATGGGGCACAGATGTGTAAAGAGATAAACTAAGTCCCCTACAGGGAGACACATAAACAGGGGCAGTAGGAGTCAAGAGGAAGGTCTGCATTTCTCAGACAGAAGAGAGGATGGTCAAGAGGGAGAGTGGAAAGAAGAATTCTGTGCAAAGCCATGGAGGTGTGCATCAAGGGCACAGACAGGCCAAGGGAAAGTGTCACTTCAGACAGTTTGGTCTTGTGGCAGTGCACACAAAAGGCGATTGGAGGTCAGAGCATGACAGACCGCAGCATGGTGATTTGTCCCGTGGGAAATGAGGAGCCCCTGTCCAGCTTTCTGTTTTGGAAACAGGAGGTGGCCAGGGCAGCAGCATTATTGGCCCTGTGATGGGGTGGAGGCTAGACTCACAGGTTGTCCTGGCTATGCTTCTTATGTGTCTGGGATTCCCGTCACCGTCCTGCCCTACCTTTGTCTTGGTTCTGGAATCATGTTGGCCAGACCGACTGGGAACAAGTGAAGGAGTCGTGTCCTCTCCCTAAACGGACACGGGTTAAGGGCAATGGCGAGTAGCTTTGTCATCATCGTCCCATACAGCCAACCACTCTACTATAAATAGCTGAAGTCATAGTGAAGAATAGTTATTGATCCCACCAGTAGGCACATTTCAGAGCGTGGGGAGCCTGGAGTCAGATGAGGTGGGAGTGGAAAAGAAGGGAATGCGTACTGACATGGATTCGGGCAGGAGGGGACTGCGGGGAGTGGGTGGGATACACCATCAGTCTGGAACATCTCTTATGTGTCTCTAAACCAGGAATAGCAACCACAAACCCATATGTCCCCATTGTCCTATCTTACCAGAGGACAGTCTCACTGCCTGAACCCTCTGAAGGCCATGGTGTCCTTGAATCCTCAGCATAGGACACTGGACAACCACTACCTACCTACCGGAGGTGACACACCAGATGAGACGTGTGTTTCACCTACGTGCGTGCAGGCTCATCCCTGGATGGAGCCTTTTGTGTGTGTGGTATCGCTGGCTCCACACCTCGCTTTCATTGTCTTTATTTGGTTGGCAGTGAAATCAACTCTTTCTGAGGGTTTTCTCAGCGTGCGGGAGCTCTGGGGGCTTTACCCGGGGAGGGAGAAATGGCCTCATGACCTGAGCCAGGCACAGAAAGCGCTAGTCACTGACCTCATCCTTCTCTTATCCCTTTCCTTATCCTCCCACCACCAACCAAGGCCCTTAGGTGGCCTTGTTTAGATTATACTATAAGGAGGGGTGTCTGATGCCATAAAAAGGGGGGAGGGTTTTGGAGATGAATGGGGTGTGAATCAAAGGCTTTCCCAAGAGGCTAAAGGCTAACTACTCATCTGGAAGTAGAGCCAAAGCACCTGCTTGGAAAACACCAGCTCTACCTCCCAGCCCATGGTCACGAGTAGGAGGGAGAACATTCACAGCTGCAACTGGAAGTGGGTGCAGGGGGAGTGGTGTTCTCAGGGAACAGCCACTTTAAGAAAGGAAAGAGGAGAGAAAGTTCACAGAAGAAAGAAGTGCCTGAGGCTATGGGGTAGTGTGCTGGTGATCAGAAAGGGAACACTGCAGCCTTGGAGAAGGGCAGGGAAGTTAGGCCTCAAGCAAGGACATTTTTTTCCTCTCTCATGCTTTGTAGAGCTTTGACAAGCACATTCATTCAACAGAAGGTTTTGCCCAAATCTCTTCCTTGGTTTCAAGCCAAGGCACATTTCTAGTGAAGCAGCACACACAGAGCCCAGGGGTTTGTGCTCTGACCAAATTTTCCTCAAAACAAGTGAGTGGACTGAGCTGGCCTGAGCATGTGCTGGTACAAAATGTTTCTGTTTTACTAACAACTCGGGTCATTGACCGCAAAAGCTTGCACTCGTGCTGACTGAGATGCAATTTGCTCTTATCCTAACTTATAGTGTTGGTTACTTTATTTATTTACTTATTGGTGTTTGTTTGTTTATTACTGTCCAAATATAAAAAGACTTTGGTACTCAGAGCATCTTCTTGTCTGAGACTGAAGCTCACTTTCTGTACTAGTGGCCAAGTACAGAGAAACATTTCTAAAAAGGGTGTGACAACAGGGGGAAATGACTCTGGGATTTTTCTGTAAAACCTGAATGAACAAGTCACATTCTTTTTTTAAAAAATTAATTTCTAGTTGCTTTATAATGTTGTGTTAGCTTCTACTTCTAGCACAGCAAAATGAATCAGCTATACATATACATATATCTCCACCCCTTTGGTGGGAGGAATTGGGAGATTGGGATTGACACAAAAACACTATTGATACTATGTATAAAATAGTCAGCTGAGGGGAACATACTGTATAGCACAGGGAACTCTACTCACTGCACTGTGGTGTCCTAAATGGGAGGGAACAAGTCACATTCTTGCTTGCATTGTGAGCTGAGTGGGTTTGGGCATTACTACCTGCAGGGTCTTCTCCATGGCCGGGGGAAGCTGTTGTGAGACATACCTGTGGCTGGTGATGGAGAGCTCCTCCAATTTCAGAACTTATTTTACACACAGAAATGCAGCATAGATCATTCCCAGGGAAAGGCTGATGGGTGAGACCCTGAGAAATCCAAGGAAATGCAACCATCCTCCACCTCTACCTGTTGCTCGGTGCACTTTCCTCCTTGTCACCTGGCCCCCCGGAGGAACACTGGGTCACATGTGAACTCGGCAGCCCCACACCCTCCGGGGGGTGGGGAGGGCTTATCCTCCCTGCTTAGCTCTGCATTAGCTGCCGCATCACACACCCCCACCCCATCTCCCTGCCACTGGGCTCTTTCAACTCTAAGTTCAGATGCCCATTGATCTTTTGTTCCAGGGACTGTCCACATTGTGGGGAACCCTGATGCCCTGAGCATACAAGAAACAGGCAGTGTTTGAAGAGAGGAAAGGAGACAGAGAGGGCGAGTGATGCTAACACAAGGAGGCATATCTCTGTGAGGTATCGCAGGAATGTCATCTTCCAAACCCCAGATTCAAGGTCACATCACCAAGTCATCATAGTCAGGGTTTTAGGGCCCACAAACCTGAATTGTGATTTTGCCAGCTTCCATATCATGGAGCCATTCCCTGATGGCCCTCCCAGGTCCATAGCCTGCTCTGGGAATGACCCGGCCCCAGGTGCTCTTTTGGCCAAGATGCCCCACTGGACCCCACTGGACCCCACTGGACTGAGAGGTCTTCATTCTTTAGGCACCTGTGGTTGAAATCTCGTGGGAGGGGAGGTTTTACCTCCATCCCTCGCTGAAATAAATGGACTGTCTGTGATCACACCTGGCAGGGAGCCATGTGCTTTGAGAGTTGGCAACTGCCCAAGAGAGCAAAAAATTAGTTGCAAAGGCAAGAGATCTAGCAGGTTAAGAGAGTAACTCAAGTTAATGCATGAGTGAAACATGCATTAACAGGGAGCCTGTTCAGGTGAGGACCCTGCTTTCAAAGTCTGCTTCTATCCCAAAGGACCCATTCCAGTCAGTAGCAACAGCTCTTTAAATGGACCCTTTCTTTGATGTTGCTTCCTTTCGTGACCTTATGAAGATGGTCAAGGACACTGGGGCCTGGAGCTGAATCTCTTTGTCAGTGCCAGCACCCAGAGAGGGCCTCTGATGGGCACCACGTGGTCTAGGAAATCTGTAGCTGGAAAACAGAGGGCGGTTCAGAGCCAAGTGCCAAAGCCGAGATGTGTTAAGAGCCCACTCCAGCGAGACCAGCGTGGTGAGCATCATGCAGCCAGAAGAACCACATCCTGGGAAAACTGGGGCCCTGGAGACTGTACTAAACTTGCCCAAGATCACATGATGGTTCAGAACTAGGACAAAGCCCAGCTCTTCCAAAATCCGGGTGGTGTTTCCACATTAGCTTTTGTTTGTGTGGTGCTTTATCGTTCCCTGGCAAGTTTACCCAATTACCTCATTGGATCCTCAAAGTAACACAAATGGCAAGGTATCCACAGACATTTTTACTCCAGTTTACAGAGTCTTTTACTCCCAGTTCATGTTTCTTCCTTTTACTTGTCTTTGGAGTGGCGGAGGCACTTTAAGATGTCTCCATTTTACACTGGAGATGAAAGAGAATGTGGGGCGGGTCCCTAAGATGTGCAGAAAACTGTTCCGTTTCCTTAATTCTTGCCTCGTGGGGACAAACACCGAGGCGATGGCAGTTCTGCCTGAAGCAGGTGTGTGCTGGGAACGCGGAGTTGAAGAGAAACAGGCATTCCCTCCATCACTGGGCGCTAGAAACCACACGCAGTGTGCTGTCTTCTGAAACAATGCTCATTCTAAACAACAGAATGCACCCCTGGCATAAATTGACACCATCCATGAGCCAAGCAACACATCTTAACTGACCCATTCTCACCAAGGAGGGAAACTTTATTCCTGAACCTTGGTTGTGGCTTGTTGGATAAAGGATGACGTGTGTTTGGAGCTAATTTTTCATCAGCTTTAAACTGAAGTGACCTTAGGTTTCTTATTTGGAGAAAGTCAAGTACTGTGATGAAAAGAACAAATGGAAATTGAGTATAATTTATCACCACATAGGCAAAGACATGGAAAGATCCCTCCAGGCTCTTATGAGAGCAGGTGGCCTGGATTCAGAGGGCAGAGGAAGGCATCAGAGGGGTGAGGAGCCAGGACCGTGCCTGTTCCTTGGAGGAAGCTGGGGCTACCCAGCAGTTCTCTGTTCCTCTGACGTATGCCACAGTGGTTGCTCCTGACCTGGGGTATCTCAGGCCACGAGGGAAAGTGGTGGGCAGCTCTGTTATTCTGGATGATCCATCTGCAGGGAGGAAGGCACATCCTAAGAACTCATTTGGGAGTCTGAATGATCCTAATATTGAATATTGATTGAGAATGCTTGAGAAGCTTGCAATCTATGATAGATCTTCCAGAAAGGTGGGAGCTTTGTGGGGGATGCAGATGGAGGGAAGGGGTCCACTTTTCCCCTGAGGAAAGTTGGTCATTCTTAATGATTAGTAAGTTGAGGAAGGTCGGTGAGGTCCATGTGCTGCCTTACATTTCCTCACTGGTTCTTTCTGAGGTCAAAGTGTATAGGATGGAGGACCAAGGGTCCCAAAGCTTGAGAAGGGTTCATGTGTGAAGCACCTACATGATCCCTGGCTTCCAGTTCCTCTCTCTGCATGGGGACAGTCACAGAACAGTTTCTTCTCTTGGGTGAGCTTGAGAAGGAAGTGAGCTGCCGTCAGCAGCCAGGCTCTGCTCTCGCTCAGGACTCTGTGGGGTGGGGCAGGTCAAGTGGAGTTTTAACATTGAGCACAGGTCCATGTTGTATAATTCTTATTCCTCATGATGGTTGACATGTTCCTGGTGCAAGGTGTGTGTTCTCTGAATCCTCATTGCAAACGAAATGTGTTAAATGTGGTCCAGAATATTCGTGACACAACCTGTCCTCAGATTGTCTTTTCTTCCAGATTAGATTATTTTGGCTTTTTGGGCCTGCAGTTTCCTTTCCCTCTGCTCTTCCCTTTGGTTTTCTCCATCCTCTTCTGTAGAAAGTTTGAACAAATGGCATGTTGAGCTGTTTCTCTCCAATTGGGGATTATAATAATATTTTAATGATGTTGAGAACAATATTGAGAAAAAGTTGAGAGTTGCATTGAACTCCAAAAATTCAAGCTGGGCAGGTTGGAAACAGCCATTTCTCTTTGCACTCTCTGTGTCTCTCTCTCTGACTCTCGTCTCTCTTTCTGAAGCCACTTGCTGTTCATGGTGCTAGGTTAGGAGGTTGGGTTAAATTTGAGATTGGCTTCACTTTACTCTCCTACCCTATAATAGTAAATTCCTCATGGGATCTATTTTAGAATGTAGAGGATGGGGTACTTGGACCACAAATTTTAGTATACAATGGCCTCCTCCTGGCCAAGGAGCTGCTGGGTCATATTTGTCACAATTCAGTGAAATGTTTCCATTTTAATAAACTTCCCACCTATGATCTGGAAAACAGTCCTAATAAGATGAATGAGACTGCTCCTTTTTCTTCCCTCTCCTCTCTGCCTATTCCAGTCCTTACTTCTTCTCAAAATCATAGTCAAGACTTCCTTGTAACTTGAGGCTGTGGGAAGGCCCTGGATGGGGCAGTTTCTATGATCCTCAGTGCTTTGTTATCAGAACTGATCAAGTGCACCCTCGGTCATGCCCTCCTTTGCTCATCCCTCTAGTCTCCTACAAACAACATCTTGATGGTCTACACTCAATCCCCACTTCTGCAACCTGTGACAGGTAGCCTCTAGGTTGGCCCAATAACACTCACCGTCTGCTCTTCACACTCCTGTGTAATCCCATCCCCTTGAGTGTGGGCGGGACTGGTGGCTTGCTTCTAGCAAATAGAATACGGCAAAAGTGTTGGGATGAAACTTCTGAGATTACGTTGTATAAAAGACAGTGACTTACATCTTGTTCTCTCTCTCGGTCTTCACAACTTGCGTGTGGACCTGCCAGCAGCCACATGCGTGATGTCAGAAGCTGATCCTTCCCAAAGCAAGCCTTGTGGTGACTACAGCCCAGCCAACACTCTGACTGCAGCCTGTGTGAGATCCTGAGTGAGAGACACCGCAACACCTCACCCTGAGTCCTGACCCACAGGCACAGTGAGGTAATACATGGTTGTTGTTTTCAATCACTGAGTTCTGGTGGAACGTTTTATGTACGCTAACTAATAGAACCCCTTAAGATCTTTTTCTCCAACTTTCTTGTATAGCGTTTTAGTATTGTCCTGGGGTGGAGGCTTGCTTAAAATACACACATTTGATGCTACCCTCAGAGATTGCATTTGGATAGGGCCCCTGAAATCTCCCTTTTAAACAAGCATCTTGGGGTTACTGATGGAGGTTCAAGGAGCAACACTGAGAAATGCTGCCCAAGCACCTTCTGGGACTGCTGTGACCATGGTTTTAAGTCATTTTGAGTGCCAGAAGTAGAAATCAGCTTCATTTATGGTCATTCAATATTACCTATGGAGTAGTTCCTAGCAAAAGTACCATGCCACTTGTTATAGGTTGTATTACTAAAGAAGGCTGCAACAATATCTCCCATCCCATGTGCTCTTCTGCAAGGTGAACTTGACACTTCTCCTGTCCAGAGGTTGAGTCTAATTCCCGCCCTTGATCTGGGCTGCCCTCATGACTCACTTGTGACCAATAGAATGTGGTAGAAGGGATGCTGTTTGACTCCCATGGTGAGGCCATCAAAGCCATGACTTCTGCCTGGTTCTTCAGGGACCCTAGCTCTACAGGAAGTCTGTAGCCTACAGGAAGGCTCCATGTAAGAAGTATGATTATGCCAAGACCACCATGCCAAAGTGGTCATGAGTACACAATTTAGTTGACAACCCAGCTCAGCTGTCACCTAACAGCCAACATCACCTGCCAGCCATGTGAATGAGACTTCATGAATGGTCAGTCCACTGGATGACATCTGACTCTGGCCCCACAAAAGACCCTCTCTTTCCAAACTCCTGCCTCAGAAATCATGGTGGCTTTAAGCATGTAAGTACTTTGTTATACAGCTGTAGTTGAACACTACTCAAGCTGGAAATACAGATTAAAGGGTGTATTCTCTCCTCTCAGCTTAATAACTAGAACAATGGAAAGAAAGAATTATAATCAAATAAAATGATTGTGACTTTCTGGGGATCATGTACAGAGGTAGATAGAGGGAGCAAAGGAGAATGAGTCTGGAAGAGAAAGGTCATACTTAGCATTGGAGCTGAAGTTTGCCACTCTCCCAAGCCAGGGGCAGCATATCTATATGCATCAACAAGCCCTGAAAATTACACATAATTCAAGGGAGGGTGAAAGGCCAAGAAAAATGGGCTGGCCTGTCATGCACAAAGCAGCTATTATGTGGGGAACCCACTCTACCGGGCAAAAGAATGCTGATTTCATCTGGTCCCAGTGGGTGAACCACCGGAGATTTTGGAACATGGTTATCTGGGTAGTGTAAACATCTATTTGTTGGTTAAAAAACAAAAACAAAACAAAAAACCAGCTATAACCCTTTGCCCATCAACTGAGTGGAAAAAGAACTGAAGTGCAACTCAAGCAGTTTCTATTTAAGTCCTTGTGACTCGCCCCATGACTGAGCAGATATTACTTAAGGCTGGTGCCCTCCCTGTAAACACCTGTCACCTCCCTGGTTTGCAGAGATGCTGGGAGGCTAATGAGATCACACGTATGGAATGCATGCAAACCTCTAAGAGAAAGAAACCAGATACATTTGAGATATTATTATCATCCCCCCAGCCGTCTGGAAGTCAGCTTTCTAGCAAACCCAAGGGTTCAGAAGCCAGAAACTTCTAAATAAAGGAAAAAAAAAAAAAGAAAGGTATTTGGCCCCAGAGAAAGTAGGAAGCTGATCCGGAAACGACTGAAGAGCCAGAGATAACACAAAACAGGATACAGGCTGGTCATGCAGGAAATCCCCATACTCCTTGGAGGAAACAACAATAAAAGCCAAGACATTGTGTGCAGACGTCCAGAAGTGAGTAATGCCATGGGGAGGGATGAGCAGGAAAGGGGGGAAAAATAGCAGACTGATGGGCAGTGGCAGAAATCAGAGGAGGCCGGCAGGCAGTTGGAGAGCAGAGAGAGCGGCTGAGATGACTGTGGATACATGGAAGTTGAGGAGGAGGGTTTAGAGTGGCAGGGTGGTAGCCAGCCTCTCCCAAGCTCAGCAGCCGGGCTTTTTTTTTGCAGAATGTCCTGCAGATAAGGGGGTGGTATCTTCCTCTTTGACAGCGCAGATGGAGCAGACATTTCTAAGCAGTGAGGAGAAAAACCAGATATTCTAGGAGGAGCCCACAGTGTGGCTACCTGGTGATAGGCTTCAGTGTGTGTGTGCAGGCGGGTGGGGTGGGGAAGGGTCCAGAGGACAAGTAAGGAACAGTTAGAACAGGTCAGTGAGAAGAAAGGATGACAAAAGTCAGTGGCTGCCTGGAGGGCCCTATAGATGCTCCTGCCGTAAGGTGGTTTCAGCTGCCTGCCAGACTTATTATAACATTGCCATTTGTCCACACCCCTAAGACTTCCCAAATCAAGCCACCCTCTTTGGCCAAACAAACACCCACTAAAGAATCCCAAGATTTTCTTGTGTACCCCAGCTGGACACACCAGATATGGGCAGAAATCGGGTGCATGCCCCTCCCTTGGGGGTGTGGCTCTGCCCCCATCTTAGCTGGAAGTCCTTGGCTGCCCCTGATGGTTATGGGACTGAAAACTCATGAGGACTCTGGCTGTAGTCTCCACCCCCTGCAGTCTAGACTCCAGAAGACTCTTCTGATTTTTGGAAAATGCTTCTCTGATCATGTGCCCTCTCCCTGTCCCAAGTGAGGGGATAGGCAGTCTTCTGTGCTCCCTCCTGGAGGCCTTGCACCCCCTCCTCCACCCACACAGGGGTTCATGCCCTCCTTCCAGCTAGCGCGGTGCTTCCCAAACTTGGCTGCGTGTTGAAATCGTCTGGGGAGCCCTAGTCTCACCCACACCGACTATGTCAGGGTCCCTTGAGGGTGGCGCCAGGGGTGGCCTCGTTTGCACTCTCCCCAGGTGACCTGTGGGAACACCCGTGCTCCCCACCACGGCCCCATGGCTTAGCTGGAACTGCCGGCCGCCATGTTGGTTGTTGGTGCATCTTCTGCCACCTCCCACCTGAGGTCACCCTGTAGACCCAACTACAGGTAATTAAGGAAGAATATTCCTCCTGTTCCTGGCACTTGTCTTCTTTGCAACTTCACATTTTTTTTGCATAAATTACTTGATGCATTTATGTTTCCCCCCATGGCTTGTCAGCTCCAGGAGGGCACAGACTAGGTGGGTTTTTGATCAGTATTGTGTCTTTGATACTTGTCCCAGTGCCTGGCACATAGTAGGTGGCCCATAAATATTGGATGAATAAAGAGACAAATGAAGAAACACCTTATATTCTATAACTTCTCTTCTCCCAGACATGTCTACGCACTTTTTCCCTTTCCATCTCATGTGGACAAAGGCTTGCATGAGTTGTTGCTTCTGTTTTTTCACATGAAACTAAGTGTATGACTTTTCTTCTTGATGAGTTTCCAGGGGCACTTGTTACAGAAAGAAGGCTGTTAGGAGGTCGGGGGTCTTTCTCCCTGACTGTCAGCGCACGGGGTGACTTGGTTCCCTTTGGTATCTGCTGCTCAAGACTGTGTCCTTCTCTGGGGGAGGGGTTTGGGCGCTTCATCTCTCTGGTCTCCTTCCCTCACTTGTGAGGTGGGGGAGGGTCCTGACTCCAGGGCATCCACCTGGTGCTGTGTTCAGGGCTCTGCATCTCTTGTGGACTCACATGTTGCTTGCCCTTCCCACGCATCCTGGGTAATCAGACCCATCAGGCCAGTGGGTCTTAATTTGTCCCCGACCCCCTTGTTCCCCTTGGCAGCAACTGAAGATCACATTTTCCATTTTTTGGAGTGTTTCAGGTGATCTTTTGAGAGTGTGACATTTGCAGACTCAGCAGAGGTTTTTTTTTTAATGTTTATTTTATAACTCTTAACCTTTATTAAATATTTGGCTTCTGACACCAAGTGATACCTCTCTTTTACAATACTTTTTGTTATCTGGATACTGGTCTTCTAAACAAAAGATTGAAATATTGTGAAGGCATTTTAATGTATCATGTTTCTTAAACCATGGTGGATAAAATGTTTCTCCCATGATTTCAGTTCCTCCCTCAGGATAAACCAACTATGCTCAGAAGTAACCTTAAAAGCTAGGCGAGATCAAACCAGCAAGTCACCCCAAGCCTGTGGAGGGTGTAAGCACCCTCTTTTCTAAGCCCTGGTCACGACCAGCCAAGTTTTGGCCATTTCTCCTGTTTCCTGAACAGAAGACCCACCCGCTCTCCTGGGAGCCCCTCTTCCCCTCCCCACTTAGATCTACACATCCACGCCTGGTTGCCTATCATTGGCCGTCACTTTATCCCAGAGCCTGGGCCATCCTGGGAGCAGAAATAAAGAGGGCATGCACTCTGGCCAGCAAAGAGCCCTTTGCATGGTGGAGTCTGCAAAGCCAGGGTGACCGTGGTGAGGAAGCCACAAAGCCAGGATGGCAGAGGAGAGGAAGGCAGGACCTAATCCTGGCAAGAGAGAGAGCCTTGCAGTGGGAGATCACCCTGCAAGGGAGAGAGGACAGGCACACCGGGAGGTGCAGAGGCAGGGACACGGGCCATTTTCAGTGCCTGAGAGGGGCAGCTGGAGAGGAAGGGCCAGGTCATGGGCACCCAGCACGCTCTGCTGGGATGTTGAATTTTATCCTGCAGGCCAGGCACTTTGCACTATTTTTTTTTTAAACTAATGAAACTTCATTTTAGGTGAAAACTCACGCAGAGGTCCTGTGTGTGAAACAGGGGCCGAGTGGCTCAGATGGGAATCCAGAGCCTTTGTCTTCCTTTCTACCCCACTCACAGGTTGAAGTTCTCCCCACTCTGAAGAGCATGGTTTGAAACCCACAAAGGTCAGTGGTGTGTCTGACTAGCTGGAGGGGCAGCTTTCTCACCTTCCTGGTCACTCTCCCTGGTCCTGCCTTCTCCCCTTGAGTCTCGTTCCCTGCGCTGCACGATGGCAGAGGCTGAGGCCGCTAGCTGGTCCTTTCCTGTCAGAGGTGGAGCTGGTGCTACCTGCCTCCCGGCCCCTGTGAGAACAAAGTGAGACAATGGGCAGTGACCACTGCAGCCTGTGTGCACAGCAGGCCTTCAACTGGAAGTAGTGATGGTGATCATGCCACACATGCATTCCCCAGGCGCAGGGGGTGCATATTCAGTGGACAGCCTTCTGAAAAGCCTACAGCTGCACATAGGCAAGACAGCAGGGGCCTCACCCAAGCCGGCTGTGTTCCATTTCTCTTCTTCCTCTTCCTAATGACATAGGATTCCTTAGTTACCTCCTCAAGGAACTCCCCACTGCCCCTGCCTTTATCCAGTCACACCCTTGGATGTGCTGCCTTACAGCCTGAAGCCCATTATTCTATTTTTGTTTGAAAAGGTAGACCAGTTCTGGGAGGTATATATGACAGTATAGATGGCATTTTACAAATGGCAAATCAGACCCTGAAAGCTAAAATATTGCATTTGTGTCCTAAGACAGAGCAGGTTGCAGAGGTGGGTGATGGGGCCCCAAGACATGGTACACGTGGTCTTATTTCCTGCAAAAACCAACAGGACACTAAGAGAAGGGATACTATCTGCCTCTGGTAGAAAGCTGAGGTGCGATGTACATGAAAGACCTCCACACTGCGGGTGGTATATGATTGGACACCACAAAAGAAGGAACACGAAGAAATTACTCTCAATTGCAGCAGAATTATTAGACTTTGGTGCCAGGGGGGAAAAAAACCCAACCCAGGACAGAGGCATTCGAGAGCTTTTGAGAGCTTGCCGAGGGTTTGTTGGGAGAGGTTGTCAGGATGTTCTTTCTAGAATCTCACAGACAAGAGGGCCGCTTGTTAGATAGGGCAGGGGCCAACGAGAGGAGATGGCGCAAGTGGCCTCTTGTTGCTCTAATTCCAACCTTGTGTCTGATGCCCTCCTTCATGGCTCTCCCATTACCTGTAAGAGAAAGCTTCATGTACACCCGCACTCACCTCGACCTGTGCTAAGACGTTGGTTTTATTATGGGTTCTTCTGTTCAGATCTTCTTTCCGAAGCTTTCCTGGTGCTATGCAGCAGCAAACAGAGGTTACGGAGTGGTACTAATAGATTCAAAAGCCTCAGCACACAAAAACCAAGGATCTGCTTTTCTCTCTTGCTCTCTGAGCTCTGAATTTTATCTGACACTGTTTCAATCATTTGAGCAAGAAAAAGAGGGTGAAGAGCATTGGATCCTGAGGGTTATCTAGTGTGAAATTTCCTGACCTGAATCACTTGGCTGCCATGTTTTCAAGGCAAAACAGCAAAGAGGAACTAGGTAGGCCAGAACAGAATTATTTGTGTTCTGTGCCGTCTTTTCTCTGTGTACGTCACAAAACATTTCTATGATCATTCAAAACACTTTTTCAAAGACAGTTTAATTCAAAGCAGGTTTCTTTGCGTAAGAGTCAGGAAGAGTGCTGTTTGACAGTAGTTCTTGAGTCCAAGGATCGTGGAGGAACTGGGAGGGCAAGCGTAATACAGTTCTAAGTGTACACGGAAGGTCTGCCATGAATGCCATGATGGTGATGCATACATTAATCCATGCTCCAGGGTCTAACAAATTCTGACTCATTTTGTTCAAGTACTTTTTTCATTCACTACTGGATATAAAGTTAACAAAAAGTAAACGTTAAACCTCACAGAAAGTGTTCTTGAAGAAATGTCACCTTTAATAAAAATGCCATCATTTGAAAGAATGAGTGAGGAGACAGAGGCCTATCAACCTCTGTAATACCCACTGGCATCTAGGTTGGAGGCAGCTTTCCCAACTTCCTCAGCTGAAACGTTTCTTTAGGTAAGGGAAATGTCTGAGGCTGGGGCTTCCTTGTACTGTTTACAGAAAAGGTATGGCATGGGACTTCCCTGGCGGTCCAGTGGTTAGGACTTGGCACTTTCACTGCCATGGCCCCCGGTTCAATCCCTGGTCGGGAACTAAGATCCTACAAGCCACATGGCACAGCCAAAAACAGAAAGAAAGGAAAGGCATGGCAGTTGTGGATATTTTAACCTAGATCATTGCTTTTCACTTGTAGTTGTAAATGTTTTCGATCAGGGCATTCTGACTTTACTATGCACTTCCACCCTCTGGGTATCTTATCAAAATGCAGAGTATTATTCCCCAGGTCTGGGGAGCAGCCTGAGATTCTGAATTTCTAAGAATCTCCCAGGATCCGTGGACCATGCTTAACCCATATAATCCTCATAACAGAACTAGGGATTAAATACTATTACTCTCTTCAATTTGTCAGATAAGGAAACTGAGACACAAGGACTTTAAGGAACTTGCCCATGGTTATATAGGAACAGGTCCTGAGCTGGATTCAATAGCTAGTCTCCCAGAGGGAGCTGACCCTCTCCTCCCACTTAGTATAGGTGATGAGCCAGAACAAGGCGGTGAGAGGAGGGACTGGTTGGCATTCTGGCCCCTCCCCCAGTGTTGGCAGCATCCCATGGGGAACTGAGCTGTACTCTCACCTGCTCCCCATTTTCTCAGGGAAGTTGTCAGCAGGGTGAGGAGGGAGCTGAATTTCTTCCCTCCCCATGCAGAGGGAGAATGTCCAGAGGGAAGCTGGACTTACACAGCCCCAGTCCTTATGCCATACTTCAACAGAGGACTCCCTGCTAACAGAAGATAAAAGGAGATTCAGAATCTCATAAGACCAAATGTCCAGGGTCAGGAGAGTTTTATTTTGTTGTTGTTCAAGTTAATGGAAACAAGTATTTATTAAGTAACTTTTAATATCAGAAAAATAAAACTCTTAGGGTAATTCTCTTTACAGTGAATATATCAGTACTTTGACCATCTTAACTTAAAGCCCCTTTATTATAAGATATATGGTTTTAAATTTTACTCCAATTGAGTTTATCATCCTTATGACTTCACTACACATACATAACAAAAGACTGTAGTAAAATTAGCAAATGCTAAACTATATTGTAATTTATAATTCTCATTTTGTGTTTTTTACAAACAGCACATGCACTTAATTGATTGTTGATTTCATAGCTTGTTAGTTGCAGTGTACAATGCAACACCACACAAAATATATGCTTGGCGAACATTTGTTTCTATCCACAAGATGGAAGCTAAAGATTAGGTTTCAATACTGACATTTAACTGTCCTACAGACAATTAGCATTATGTCTCATATGCCATCAGGGCAACATTTTTATACTGAAAAAATCAAAATCAAAACTGTTATTTGTTAACTTTCAAATGAAATATAACTCTTCAAGTGGAAATAAAAAATAAAATTTGCATATTTACTCTTCAATACATCTAGGATTAGGATTTTTCTTATAATGAGAAAAAAAAGCTCAACAGCTATTTTGTGCTGAAAAAACACAATTGAAAATCCCTCGTCACACCAAGAACAAGGAAAACCACAGCTTGAATGAGAGAAGACAGTCAACAGACAGCAGAACTGAAATGAAGTGGATATTGGGATAATCTGATAAGGATTTTAAAGCAGCCATCATCAAAGTGCTTCAACAAGTAACTGTGAATTCTCTTGAAACAAATTAAAATATTTTGTCAACAAAGAAACAGATGATATAACAAAATCGTATGAAAATTATAGAACTATATTACAAGTGCGAAAATAAACAAAACCCAAAAACCAACCAAGCAACAAAAAGCAAACTTACAGGATGGGTTCAGTACAAGAAAGGAGTTGACAAAGAAAAGATCAATGAACTTGACAGAGTCCAGAAATTTACCCAAGCAGAGAGAAAATAGACTGGGGGAGAAAAAAAAAAAAGACAGAAACTATCTCAGGGACCTGTGAAGCATGAAGACAAGACCTAACACTGGTATCGTCAGAGTCCCAAGAAGGGAGAGAGAGTGAGACTAAAAAAGTGTTTGAAGAAATAATGGCTGACAGCGTCCCAAATTTGGCAAATAGAATAAATTCAAAGATGTTCATGCCAGGATAGTTCATAATTAAACATACATGATGTCATATCCTGGAGTGTGGTGGTTTGGGCTCTGCCATGGAGCATCCAGGAGGGCCATGTGACAAAGAGGGGAATGGCACCCCGCAGGATCACAGCCTCTCCAGGGATCCTAGTGAGGCCTTCCTGCTTTTTGGATTAGGTCCTGGGCTGCGAAAATGGATGGGGATGGTCCTTGCCCAGGAAGGTCACAGGTTAGCTGGGGAAGTGGACTCATGGACAATCTAGAATGGTGAGTATGTGATGATTGTTCTGTCCCCAGCTGCTCCCATGAGATCTGACTGGATTTTGAGAAAGCCCTCCTACCTTACATATCTATAAAATGGGTATACAAGCTCCTGTGCTCTCAGAGTGTGGGACAGAATTAATATATAGAAGATAGTTGTATAACATACTTTTTTTTTCATGAATTAGAGCCAAGCACTCCCTACTTCTGTGAAGTTCTGCCATTCTGACTGCTGACTCCTAGCTATGATCTGCTTAGCTGGATCCCTCTCTCCTGGCATTAGGACGCCATGCTGTGAATGGAAGAAATGGTTCAGAAAATGATTCTCCATGTCTCAGCTTGAAGGTGCAGGAAGATGAGATCCCTCACATGTGTTCTGGGTTTCTCAGCATGTCTTTGCAAGTATTCGGTGATTTTGTGAAATTACTTTCTGAAGGTGACTTTCTTTTCCCTAAAAGGACTCTAAAATAATGCCTCAACAAACTCGGAACCTTATAGACTATATAAATCATTTCCACCCTTGAATACTTTCTTGTATACCAGCTGGCAACTGAAATTCTTTCCAGTGAATTTGAAGCCAATAGAAACTTACAGTTTAGTGTTTTGCTCTTCCTGTGTAAGAGTCACACACTCATCTGTTTATACTCATCCATCCTCCCATTTTACTTGTGAGACAAAGGAAGCAGTGGGACCAGGACGGTAAGGCTGTGGGATCCAGTGATCCCCAGTGAGAGCTCTCATAGTACACCTGAGAATTGTCCCCATGATGGGGCAGGAGACCTGGCGGGGTGGGGACTGGAGTGGGGAGAGACCCAACCCCTCAGGCACCTCCAGCTTGCGGGAACAGGCAGAGTGGATCAGGCAGCAGAGACTTAGATGGGCGCTAGGGACCACACCAGGAGCCTGGATGTGCCATATGGTAAAAGATGGAAGTGGGGCACTGAACCTGTTACAGAAACCCTGTGTGTCAGCCTGGGGAGTTATCAGATCAAGCCAGGTCCTGGTTTCTTATTTGATTACTTTGTACCTTTATTTCCCTCAAACCATCTTCCCATCCTCACCTCCTGCCCTCTTAGTCCATGACTTTCCCTTTCCCTCAACTCCTCATCACCATACCCTCAACGCTGGATTCTTCTGCACACACCTTCTCTTTTTCCTTTTCTGGGGCAATTAACTTTCCTTCTCTCTTACCAAAGTGCAGGTCCTCAGTGTGCTTTCTGTGTCATGTCTTTTCTTACATTCTCTCTCATTTTAGATCTTCTTTCTCTATGGGATCATTCTCAATTCCTTAAAAGCACTTTAGTATCTGCCACCGCTAAAAATAACAACATTCCCCAACCGATGGCTTCCCCAGCTGCTCTCCCACAGTCCAAGAGCCCCTTGCATGGGACACTTTCCTACAGCACTCACAGTTTACCCTATACCGGTGCCACCATGTGGATTCTGTAATCATAATTCAATCATGTTTAAAACCCTTCTATTGTTTCTCCTTGACATTCAGATAAAATTTCTGAGCTCCTAAGACTGACCTTCAAGGCTTGGCATAACTTATTCCATCTGCCCCCACCCCACATCAGTGTCCCCTTCCATGCATCTGCTACATTCCCACCCCAACCCTCCTTGATAGCTTGAAGACCCAAGGTCTTTTCTTTCTTAGGAACTTGCATGTATTTGCTATGCAGAAATGTCCTTCCTCATGTGGTTTATATGGATATTATAGCTATGACACTTTTATAAAAGGGAAGGCCACCCAAACCCATTTATATATATCCCTGCACAGTGTTTACCTTAAACCATGTCAACAGAAAGACATTTGGTCTTTTGCCAGAGACTGAGTGGGCGATGGATGAAGAAGTGCTTGGAAGCACCATCTTTCCTTGGCTTTGGCTGGGATCCAACTGCTTCCTTGTTACTTACCACTGATGTGCTTCACAGTTCTTTAACATTCTGGCTGCTGTTAAGACCATGTGTAAATATACTTTGCTTAAGAAAAATAAAATTAGCCAATATTGATCTGACATTGATATTGCTTGTCTGTAATGAGCTCTTCTCAGTTGGTGGCTAATTGTCATAACAGACACCCCCAAACTGCAGGCCCTTAATGCAATACAAATGTATTTCTCATTCATAGCTCAGTCCTGTGTGAGCTGGAGGGGATTCTCTGCTCCATAGGATCATGCAGGACTCCCAGCTCCTCCTATATTTGTTTCTGGAGTGTTCTCCATTCACCTGGTAGGTGGGAGAACAGCTGGGATTACATGTAGATCTTATAGACAGGTCCGGGAAAGGGTGAATGTCACTTCTGCTTACACTCCACTGTCCAGAACTTAGTCATGTGGTCTCCTGAGACTCCAAGGGAAGCTGATAAATACTGTACAGGTAAGTGCCAGGAATAAAGGAGAGCACAGGTACTGGTGAAAATTAGCCATTTTTGCCACATCAGCCTAGTCTCCCAAATCTAGAAAGCATCTATAGTTCAGATGTGTCAATAAACAGACAAGGAAACAAAGGCAAATATAAACACAAACAGTCCCAAACCAAAACCATTTGGAAGAAGGAAACATGGTTTCAAAAGTGATTTTTCAAGCTCATCTCTATTAGCCAGTATGGGTCCTGACCACATAGCCCAGCTATGGATCTGCAGCTGCTTCACTCCGCCACTGGGGCATGGTGCCCACAGCAATGCACTTAGTCACAAGTTGCAGTTGCTGGCCTGCCTTGAGTCATGTCCATCTGCCCCTTGATGGACATGACCGCCACATAATCAGGCCCCCCATGGGGGGACAGGTGCCAAGCCAAACGGAGCTGATTGGGAAGTCCCAGATTGGACATCTGCTCTTTTGAGAAGCTCTTTTGGTCGGGCCCATGGCCCCGGCAGGCTGCCCCTCCTTGCTTTTCCTAACAATAGAAGAAAGGATGCTTCCAGACACTTCTTCTTTTTTTAATTAAAAAAAAATTTAAACATATTTATTGGAGTATAATTGCTTTACAATGGTGTGTTCATTTCTGCTTTATAACAAAGTGAATCAGTTATACATATACATATATCCCCATATCTCCTCCCTCTTGTGTCTCCCTCCCACCCTCCCTATCCCACCCCTCCAGGTGGTCGCAAAGCACCGAGCTGATCTCCCTGTGCCATGCGGCTGCTTCCCACTGGCTATCTATTTTACACCTGGTAGTGTATATATGTCCATGCCACTCTCTCACTTCGTCCCAGCTTACCCTTCCCCCTCCCCACTTTCAGACACTTCTGGCTGCCACAGCCAGACTGTCTCTCTTTGAGAGCCACAGACACCCCTGAGGCTGAGTTGGGAGCTGAATGCATGCCCTCTGAAAGCTCTGCCGGGACTCTCTGGGTGGAAGCCATGGTTTCCAAGGGGACAAAGTGACCCGCGAAAGATGTGTCCAGATGATGCCCAGATAAACCTGGGCCATGCTCAGGGGAGGACAGCTCGGAGAGAGTGACAGCTTTGCGTATGAGGCAGGAGGCTGTAAAAGAAAACATGAGGTTGGCTGGCTTCACTCCAGATGAGTGGCAGACAGCAGTGGTTACAATGCTGAGATGGGGCTGGCTAGACTGGAATTTCCCACTCCACCTTGATAAGCTGTGTGATGCTGGGAAAGTGGCTGATCTCACTCTGCCTCAGTTTCTTCCCCCATCGAATGGAGATAATTACCCAGATTGTTGGGAGGACTAAGTGAACTATGTGAAATGCTTGGACTGACCTTACCCATGTGGGTGTTAATGGATGTTCATCAGCTGTTGTTACTTACTGTGCGAGACCTCATGCACAGCCTGCTGTGCCCGCACACCCCAGTGCTCCCTCTGTGTGAGCTGCTTTCACGTGCTCACCTAGACCTATGCTGTCCAACATTGCAGTCTCTATGTACATGTGGCCATTTATATTAAATTTAAATTTGTTAAAGTGAAATGAGTCTGAAAATTGAGTTCCTCCATGCTCAATAGTCACATGTGGCTAGTGGCTACTATGCTGGCCATCACCAATACAGAACATTTCCATCTTTGCAGAAAGCTCTGTTGGAGAGCTCTGATCTAGACAGAAGCAAATGGACAGGGAGGTGTTGCTTACCTGCCTGCCCACCTGAGTCAGGTAGGAGCATTTCTAGAACTCATCAGGTGCCCTGTCGGGGGGTCTACCACATGTTCACAGATGGGGAGGAGCCTCCAAACTCCAACAAATCAGAGACAGATGCTTGACTGCCAGGACGGATGCTTGATGCGCCCTTGCCAATGTTTGAGCCAATTTCAGGGAGCACAGTGGGAGCCAGCCGACATGCAATAGTACTGGCCATGGGAAGAAGGGACCAGGCCTGAGAAGTGAGGTGGATCCTCAGACCCAGAGCAAGTCTGTCTCAGGGGCTGGTTTGTGTTGCTGGAACTTAGCTTACTAGTGTGGGTCAAAATGTAAAGTCACCACCAAAAAGCAAACAGTTCGCGCTCCACACTTCCCAACGACAAATGAAAAGCAGGGCTTAAATTGATCAGAAAGGCAATTTACAGTTCATTTAGTATTGCAGATTTTGCATAATGACTCAAATTCCCAATATCTGAAAATGTTACTTCCTATTGAAGTAGAGAGAAAGGGGAACATAGCGTTTTCTTGAGGAGGAATAGAAGAGTGAGGCTGGCAAGGAGAAAGGACGGCAGTAGTAACAAGAATAATATAGCAAAAGCAGATCATCATCACGAAGCGTGTTAAATATTTCAGGCCCATTTCCAGTTAATAGGTGTGTATTTATGCATTCTAAGCTGATGGCAACTCCCTGGGGTAGGTGCGGCTATTATCCTTGTTTTACAGATGGGGAAACTGAAACAGGCAAGTTAGGTGATTTGCTCAAGGTCACACAGCCACTGAGAAACAGAACTGGATTCAAATTTGGTGTGGACTCCAAAGTTTGAAGACTTGTCCACCTGCTCTGTTGCCTGAATGTTAATATTCTGCCCCTCAGAATGTCTGGGAGGTGATCCCAGAGACCTGGGATCACCTACCTCTCACCTTCTCTGAGAGGTATGTTGATAGACGGATGCTTCCCTGGTTGGTGAGCCGTATTTATAATACTAGTATGTTTTATGTGCTTTCATGTGTCTATCAGAAGTCATAAACTGGTGGCCTCTTGCCTTCTTTTTCTTTTTTTGGCCTAAAGAACTTTTTGGGGAAAAGTAGTATTTTCTCACTTCCAGGTTTTCTTGAAAGATGGGAGTCTCTGGCAACCCTATACACACTTTTTTTACGTGGTGGAATTGAGAATCAAGGCTGCATTTAACCAGTGTGCCCCCTTCCTCCCTACCCTCATCCGCTCACACATTTCTCCTGCTCTTTTTTTTACAGATTTTTAGAGATAATTGACATACAAATAATCACACATTTTTAAGGATACAGTTTGGTGGGTTTTGATATGTACATACATCTGTAAAACTAATCAAGATAGTGAACTTATCCATCATCCCCAAAGTTTCCTGCACCCTTTTACATCCTTCCCTCCCACCCCGAGACAACTACTGGTCTACTTTCTGTCACTGTAGTTTATTTCACCTTTTCTAGAATTTTACGTAAATAAAACCACATAGTATATACCCTTTTATCTGGCTTCTTTCACTCAGCATCACTACTTTAGGATGTACCCATTTTGTTCCCTTCTATTCCTTTTGGTTGATAAGCTGTATTCCATTGTATGGACATGCCAAGTCTGTTTATCCATTTCTCTGTGGCTGGACATCTGGGTGGCTTCCAGTTTGGGGCTATTTCAAATCAAGCTTCTGCAAACATCTGTGCGCAATTTTTTGTGTGAGCAGAAGCTTCCAGTTCTCCTGGGTAAATATATAGGAGAGGAATGGCTGAATCACATGGTAGGTATATGTGAAGTTTTTAAAAAACTGACAAATTGTTTTCCGAAGTTGGTGGATTGCATGTACATGACAGGCACCTGTGGACATATGCATTTGCCGCCCGCGATTTGTCTAATAGTTGGTGTGACAAAACTGTGAGCACAGACAAGAAGGGTGAATGCCTGGAGAGCCAAAGGGGATTTTTGTTGCTTTTACACAGAATACTATCATTAATATGATAATTTGTGGAGTAGTGTGATGTTCAAAGAATCTTCACATAGATTATTTAATGTGATCTGAAATCATGATTGGATCTAGGTAGAGTTTGATGTCACATATAGTGAGCTCTTTCCTTACAACAAGACGGAAGCTGGACATGTAGCAACAACTTTCTGTGAACCCATCAGAGAACTGAGGTCACAGGACAAATGCCATTGTGAAGACAGACAGGTGTCTGCAGGGAGACACAGCAGCTAGACATTGCTTGTCTCAGGTCGAAACCACCAAAGAAGCCAGTAGAAACATGAAAGTAGACATGTGGATGAATTGTGTAGACTAGCATAAAAGTGTGGGACTCCTGGGGGCTGCAAGCACAGAAGGACTCCTACCATTTGCTGAGCAGAATCTGAAATGACAAGAAATAATGGCAGGGCTGCAGCTTCCCTGGCCAAATGCAGGCTTCTAATGTGAGGTTGCTTGCAGTTAGAAGGGTCAGTTGGGTCCTAGCAAACAGCAGCTCCTGAAGCCTGTTCCTTGGAGGAGAAGGTGGCGTTCTGTAGAAATTGGGTAATGGTGTCAGCTCCCACTCAGTTCAGACCACCGATGTATTTGAAATACATCTGACAGATGGACACACATTCCAGGAGTTGAAGAGTGGGGCAGTCCTTACATTTAACACATAGGCACTGAATGTGCTCTGCTGAGGGCTCGGGTACAATGGTGATAGATACCTAAATATGTCATTATCGACTATGGGGAAACCACTCAGGATGGACCTGACTTTTGGATCACACAGGCTTCACAGAGGAAATGATATCTGACTTTGGCCATTTCCAAGAAGAATTAATGAGGGCCAGGTGGCGAAGGGCTCAGAGGGAAAGGGGGGAGGGAGAAGGCGAAGTCCCTGGATCAAAGGCAGAGGGTCAGAAGGAGATGTGGGTATTACCAAATTCAGGATGTTGAAGCACTGCATGCCTATAGAGAGTTCTGAATTTATTCCAATTCCCAATTAAATCACAGCATTCAGGAAGCATGCTGTTGTGATTGCTGGATCCCATGGGTAGGCCCAGGGGTAAAGGCTGTGCAAAGACTTATAGGATGAGCCCCTGGGGTCAGGTGGGGTCCCTTATTTCCATGGATCTGGAAACTCACAGCTGTTCCTCCACCCAGATTCCACCTGTAAATGCCACTGTCTCTTGAAAAAATTATCATGAAAATGTAGAGAGAATATAATCAGCACTCGTGTGCCCGCCACCCCAGTTTTGAATGAATTCATATTTTGTCATTTTTGCTTTCAGATGTTTTCCTTTTGAGTAATGAAGTGTGGCCAGCAGAATTGATGCTCCCTTGGTAAACCCCTGATACATGACTCCACCTCTCCTCCATGGGTATGATGTGTCTCTTCCCATGCTTTTATGCCCCACATGTAAGAGAACTGTAGCATGTGGTTTAAACGTTACACAAATGGCACTTAAGTGTATGTATCATTCTTCAACTTTCTCTTTCCACTAAGCAAAATGCTTTAGAGATTTTTCCATATGGGCATATGATGTTTTTATTTTGACTGATACAAATATTCTATTATACAACAATACAAACTTTATCCGTCATTTCCTTTATTGAGGGATATTTACGAGGTTTCCAAATTCCCACTATTTTCAATAATGCCTGAGTGATTCTCTTTGAAGTGGGGGGATGGTAAGTAACCCCTCAGAATGCTGGCTCTCACACTTGGCTTCCACTTGAGTCAGCTAGAGAGCTTAACAGCATCTATGCTGTGCCCCTACCCCAGAGTGCCTGCAGCATTCTGTACGGGGCTGTGGTAGAAGGTCATTCAGGACACAGTGGACCCTCGACCTGAGGCCAGGGACCGTGGAGGACTCAGGCAAGATGGCGAAGCACATCTGTGATGCTCCAACATACCTCCCAGCCCATCTGTGCCTGGATGTGGAGGGCGTCAACATAAAATGAGCACTCCCAAGCTTTGACCAGGCTGTGTGTGTGCATCAGACTCCTGCCTGCTTTAGTTCTCCAATGTCCCTCAATGCTGGCTGCCTATGGCTCTAGAAAGGACCAGGGAAATTTTTCTGTGTTTTCTGCAATCCCAAGGCAAAGGCACATTTTTGTCACAGCAAGCTGTGGGAGCCTTAGACCCTGGTTGACTTTGGATTGAGACTGGTCCCCAAGGAGGGTAGAGAGGAGAGAGGGAGAAGGAGAGGGAGTGAAGGCCATCTTTAAATCAATAATTCCCGATTTGTTTGGCACATGTGGGTGTAAATGCTGTCTCCAGCAGAACATCTTTTACTGTCTAAAGTAGGATGTGAAGTGAATATGTATACATTTGCATTAAGTTTTGGATTCTTGGAGGGCCAGGGCTAGCAAAGGTTAAGAAAGGCTGCTGTTTTATACATAGTCGTATATATATGTCAATCCCAATCTCCAGTTCATCCCACCTCCCTTCCCCCTTTGGTATCCATACGTTTATTCTCTATGTCTTTGTCTCTATTTCTGCTTTGCAAATAAGTTCATCTGTATCATTTTTCTAGATTCCACATATAAGCGATATTATACAATATTTGTTTTTCTCTTTCTGACTTACTTCACTCTTTATGACAGTCTCTAGGTCTATTGAGAACCTACTGTATAGCACAGGGAACTCTACTCAATGCTCTGTGGTGATCTAAATGGGAAGGAAATCGAAAAAAGAGGGAATATATGTATACGTATAGCTGATTCACTTTGCTTTACAGCAGAAACTAACACAACATGGTAAAGCAACTATACGCCAGTAAAAATTAATTAAAATACAAAAGGCTGCTGTTGAGGTGTCAAAGTCTAAAAGGATGTGCTCTGAGCTCTGAGCCCTGGGGCCTATGTGTCTAGACTCAGGACTGGATGTGGCCATTGCCCAGGACCTCACATATCCAGGATCTGACCTGCCTCACATCTGTTTGAATACTTTGTGGTCATATTTCATTTAAAGTTAATTGACTAAACCACAAATTTAACTGAAGGTATTCCTTGGATAACATTCTAGATCTGATATTTTTTTCTAAAACAGGCAACTCGATTGGAAATTATAAGGGGAAAAAATCTTAAAGAACAAATGTTCAGTGCCAAGCAGCTGAGCTGAAATACAATTTCACTTTCATGACTAATTGTGTTTCTACCACTATCCAGCTGCTGGGAGTTTACAAAAATAGGGTGATGTAATGTCTCTGTCTCCATGGATATCTGAAGGTAAAAGAAATTTGTCATCTCACATTTTCCACTAATTTCTTGCTGAAAATATTAGCAGCCTAAAAATGGGACATTTCTCACTAGTATTTGGAATGGCTGGTTTCACAGTGAGGGGCCTATAGGGTATAAAGGGTCACCAGCTGCACCATGTCAAAGCCCATGGCCGTGCCCACTCCACTGGGTGACAGGTTAAGCCATGTTGTGGGGACAATGACACCAGTTCATGATATACAGCAGACCTGACTGGAAGGAGTGTTGGAGAAAATCCAGATCAACTCTTCAGTTTGACGATGAAGAGAAGGGCTGAGACACCCAGGTTATTAGTCCGAAATCATCAATTCCACCTGGCGGGGCTCCTGGCAACCTGTGCTCCTGTGCTCTTGGGGCTGCTGGAACTCAGAGACATTGGCTTGTTGAGTTCTACCATGGTCCCTGTCCTCTTCCTATAGCTCCCCTGGCTGAGTCAGCTTCACTCCTTCCTGTCCCTGGGCTCAGGTCCACAGAGCTGCAGGGAAGGAGCAGCTCAGGCCCACGCACCCCTGGCTTTATCCCTGGGATGGGTATGAACAGGTTACTTAATCTGCAGGAAGTCTCCTTTCCTCTGTGCTATCTACATGCATTCTACAATGTTAATTGCTTCTAAATGTATCTGTCTCCCCATCACAGTTGAACTGTCTCCAAAAAAGGGCTTGTGGGAGTTCTGACACCCAGCACCTCAGAATGTGACCTTATTTGGAGACAGTTCCTTTACAGAGGTAATTTAGTTAAAATGAGGTCATGGGGGTGGACACTAGTCCAATATGAAGTCCTAATATAAAGAGGAAATTAGGACACAGAGACACTCACACAGAGGGAGCACCATGTGAAGATAGGGAGAATATGACCGTCTACAGGCCAAGGATAGAGGACTCAGGAGGAATCAGCTCTGCCCATACTTTGATCTTCCAGCCTCCAGAACTGTGAGAGATTATACCTCTGTTGTTTCACTCCCCAGACTGTGGTACTTTGTTACAGCAACCACAACAAACTCATACACTCCCTTACTGCAGGGGAATCAGTTTCTGCATCATGTGGATTCTGGGTAAGGTGACTACCAGAGTGAGAAATACTGGAGTAGTGGGCTCAGGGATTCTGTAGCTTCTATCAGGGCTCTCGTTGGGCTCTGGGGCCAAGTTGTTGCCAAAGAAACACAGGTGGCCCAGGACATCCTCCGTCATCCCTTCCCCACCCATCCACTGACTGTAGAATGGGCACTGTGCTCCTTAGAAAGTTCCAGGTGTTGTCTGTGTGTGTGTCTGTCCTTAGTGTTTAAAGGGACTTTAGAAATCATCTAGTCTGACTTCTCCTTTAATAAAAGGATTGGAAACCAATATGGGACTTTTACCATGAGTCTGCCCCGGGTAAGATGTCCTCTACAAAGGCCCCCATTCTTGTGCTCCACTTCTTTGTTTTGGCAGAAGAAAGATCTGGTAGATAACTTACTCATCTTTTATGGTCGGCCATGCATCATCTCACAACACTCCTGTTACATTGCCTTCCCGTGCATCTAGCATCCCCACCAGACGTCCAGTGATGACACAGAGATCAACTTTAGTGGTAAGCACAGTGACAGCTGTGCCAGGGTCCCCAGGCCAACCTGGACAGTAGGGGCATGTTCCCAGACACCCTCCTCCCTCCCTGGGTACTCTCTTTCTGCTGGGAGCCCTTGTCCCTGGATTGCTAGTGATCCTAGTAATCCTACCTGGGTCCCTCAAGCCCCTCCCCAGTGGGTCTGACTTGACCCTTGGTCATCCCCAGCTATAAGCACAGCGACACGTGTGCGCGTGCACACACACACACACACTCACTCACACACACATGTGACCTCTTTCTTGCCACAGATCAAACACAACCAGAAAACAATAAAGGGGTGTGTGTGTGTGTATGCAGGCATGTATGTGTCTTTTAATAATTGAAATAATTCATACTAAAAAGGCTTAATTATTTTAGGACATTTTGCATATAAAGAAGTGAGCTAATTAACCCAAAGGTATATTTATTTGGCAACAAATTTAAAAAGTACTCATTTTAAGTTAGATTTCTGACTTTTCAAAACAAAGTTTTGTTTCGTAAAAGTATCATAAGTGAATACAGTGAAACTCCAGAGTGTATGGAAGGAAATGAAACAAAGTGTGTATGTTTTCTTCACACACTTCACTCCACCCTCAGTTTTAAGCCCTCCACTTGGAGGGGGCCACTATTAGGCAATCTCCTATGAAAAATTCCAGAAGAATGTTATGCACATGGCTGTGTGTAGATGCCTTTAAAATCTGTACACATGGAATCATTTTATACCATTATTCACACACCCTAAGCCCTTGCTTTTTTTCACTAAATATATCATTCATCTCCATCTATTACATTCCCACATACAGATTGACCAAAGTGTTCAATAAATATGTTGATAAATGGCTTAATTGTTATCATATAAAAATGTGGAATGTTTTCTGGAATGGATAGCATAACTGTTAACAATTTCTGATTGATGGCTATTTAGGTGTTTCTCTGCTTTGCTTTATTTTTGCTTACAGACAATAATGAAGAGACTATCCTTCTACATCTATCTAGGCACAATTTTTGTGACCATACTTGTAGGAAAAATTCCTAACAGGGAAATTGCTGAGTCAGAGGAAATTTTCTTTTAAAGCTTTAATGGATATTGCCAAATCACCTTCCAAAGAATCACACTAATTTATATTCCCATATTCAGGTTATGAGTCTGCTTAATTCCCTACAGCCTCACCCACATATTGGGTGTTATTCAACTTTTTAATCAAGGCCCATCTGATAGTTAAAACAAGGTACTTTGTGGTTAAGACGTGCTTGTATTAAATCATGAATGAGGCTTACAATCTCTCATTTGCTTATTACCCAGTTTTACATCTTCTTTGCAAAATGCTTCTGCTCAATTTTCTGTATGAGGGTTCATCTTTGTCGTAGAGATCCATGTAAGCCCCTTGGAAAAGAATTAGTCACTTGTCAAATATGACAGATATTTCTTTCCAGTTCATCATTTTTTAAAACTTTGTTTCTCTACACAAAATTTAATTTTTTCACATAGTCTAAGTTTTAAAAAATCTTTTCCATATTGGCTTTTGCTTAGGGATGCTGATTTTAATGATGGGAGAACTTGCTTTTAGGCTCATTGTTTGTCTAATTAATCCTCTTCCAATGCCAGAAAAACTATCTTTCAGTTAACACTTCAATACTCTACTCTTTAGTGATTACTGGCTACTATCTAAAGAAGCTTAAAAAACAAAAACAAAAAATAATTGAGACAATCAATGGCTTCAAATTCTATATTAGAGAAAATGTTCTGATTTCAAAATGTACAGAATGTGTTTAAAAATAATTGTTAGAAATTAAAGAAGACCTAAACAGATGTAAAGACATTCCATGTTAATGGATGGGAAGACTCAATATTGGTAAGATGTCAATACTATCTACAGACTCAATGCAATCCTTCTCAAAGTTCCAATGGCCCTTTTTGCAGAAGTGGAAAAGCTGATCCTAAAATTAATATGGAATGGCAAGTGGTCCCTGGATATCCAAAAACAATCTTAAAAAGAAAAAACAAAGTTGGAGGACTCACATTTCATGATTACAAAATTTAGTGCAAAGGTATAGTAATAAAAAATATTGTGGTACTGGCATGAAGCGAGACATAGAGACCAATGGAATAGAATTGTGAGTTCAGAAATAAAGACACAACTATGGTCAATTAATTTTCAGAAAAGGTACCAAGTCCATTCAAGGGGAAAACAGTATTCTCTTCAGAAGATGGTGGGAAGCAGCCACGTAGCACAGGGAGATCAGCTCGGTGCTTTGTGACCACCTAGAGGGGTGGGATGGAGAGGGTGGGAGGGAGACGCAAGAGGAAGGAGATATGGGGATATATGTATATGTATAGCCGATTCACTTTGTTATAAAGCAGAAACTAACACACCATTGTAAAGCAATTAAACTTCAATAAAGACGTTAAAAAAAAAAGGATGGTGCTGAGACAACTGCATATACACATGTAAAAGAATGGAGTTGGACCCCTACCTCACACCATGTACAAAAATTAACTAACAATGGAACAGTGCCCTAAATATGAACAAAAATCAGAAAATTCTTAGAAGAAAACATAGGGATAAATCTTCATGACCTTGGATTTAGCAATAGTTTCTTAGATAGGATGCCAAAAGCATAAGCAGCAAAAGAAAAAAATAAACTGGACTTCATCAAAATTAAAAACTTTTGTGCATCAAAGAACATTATCAAGAAAGTAAAAAGATAACCCATAGGATAGGAAAATATTTGGAAATCGTATACCTAATAAGGGATTACCATCTAGAATTTATAAAGAACTTCTAGAACTCAACAGCAAAAAGACAAACAACCCAATTAAAAACTGATAAAGGATACAAACAGGCATTTTTCCAAAGAAGATATATGAATAGCAAATAAGTACATGAAAAAACACTCAACATCATAATACATAGAGGAAATTCAAATCAAATCACAGTGAGAAACTATTTCACACCTACTATGATGGCTATGAAGGTTCACTGCTGGTGGGATTGTAAAATAATGTAGCTGCTATGAAAACAATTTGGCAGTTCCTCAAAAAGTTAAACATCGAATTACCATATCATGCATAAATGCCACTTTTAAGAGTATACAAAAAGGAATTAAAAGCAGGGACTTAAACAGATACTTGTATACCAATGACCATTGCAGCGCTATTTATAATAGCCCAAAATGGAGGAGACAACCCAAGTATCTGTGGTTGGATGAGAGATAAACAAAATGTGCTCTATACATACCATGGAATACGATTCTGTCATAAAAAGAATGAAGTTCAGAGATATTTGACAACATGGATGAATCTTGACGACATAATGTTAAGTGAAGTAAGCCAGACAGAAGAGAAAAATATAATATATTATTTTACTTATATGGAATATCTAGAATAAGTAAACCCATAGTGACAGAAAATAGATTATAGGTTACTAGGACTTGGGAAGAAGAGGGAATGGGGAATTATTGCTTAATGGTTACAGACTTACTGTTTGGGGTGATGAAAAAGTTTGGAAATAGATAGTGGTGATGTTTGCACAACATTGTGAATGTAATTAATCCTGCTGAATTGTACATTTAAAATGGTCAAAATGGCAAATTTTATGTTCTCACAATGTGAAAAATAACAATAATTTAATATACCCCAAACCACTGAATTTTCCACTTTAAATGGATACATTGTATGGTATATAAATTATATTTCAATAAAGTTGTTTAAAAGATTGTTGTTGATCTGGCCTAGCTAACCTCAATCATTTCAGATTTCATAATTTCTCAGAGCTACTTAGTGTAAAATGATCATTCCCCTGGAAATGGTGAAAAAAAGAGATAACCTTACACTCATGTTCAGAGTCAAAAAGGAATGCCTGGTAACCTCGCTAGCATTTTAAAGCCGGCCTTTGCCACCACTCTTTGGGATACAGAGCTAAGTGAAAAGCGTGTCCAGTACCTCAGGTAAACTCTCAGGGCCTCAGTTTCTTCTTCAGAAAAGTTAGAGGCTAGAAAGAGGGGTCTGTGGCCCATGATTGTTTGTTGCAGGAGTTAGCAGAGAACCTGAGTGACCCTGGCCATCCATTTCCCTCTATCAGCTCTTCCATTCGTCTTTCATTCCTTCACCCCAAAGGGTGACAGGAATTGATACCTGAGCCATCAGCAGTGAGTGGACCCAAGCTCATCTCCCCACCCCCAGTATGAATCTCCCAGATTAGGTAGCTGGGGCACTTTCAGTCCATTTCATCTGCACCAGTTTCCACCAGGGCACCAAGAGGAAGCCGCATGTTTCAAGGGCACACATAGGCACACACTGTCACACTTCACTGTGTGGGGAAATCAAGGCAGGCCCCCTGTTAGAGCAAGACTGTTACCAATTGCTGAGAGGAGTTCAGTTACACATAGATTTGTCTTCTTTAACTTGGCCTTGGTAAGAGTCAGTTTTTCTTTCCTGCAGGATAAATTGGATTTACCTTCATAGTTAGCCAGCAAGGCAAGTAAATACTGGAAAAAAGCAGGGGGTAAAGAAAGCAAATTCTGTTTACCTGTGTGAGAGAGGAAAGAGGAAGAAAGAATGTCCCACCCAGACCAGTTTATCCACAAAAGGGTAACAGCACTCAGGACTTAGTGTACTTAATGGCAAAGTTTTTTTTTTTTTTTTTTTTTTACATCTTTATTGGAGTACAATTGCTTTACAATGGTGTGTTAGTTTCTGCTTTATAACAAAGTGAATCACTTATAAATATACATATGTTCCCATATCTCTTCCCTCTTGCATCTCCCTCCCTCCCACCCTCCCTATCCCACCCCTCTAGGTTCTCACAAACCACTTAGCTGATCTCCCTTTGCTATGCGGCTGCTTCCCACTAGCTATCTATTTTACGTTTGGTAGTGTAAATATGTCCATGCCACTCTCTCACTTTGTCACAGGTTACCCTTCCCCCCCCAATATCCTAAAGTCCATTCTCTAGTAGGCCTCTATTTATTACTGTCTTACCCCTAGGTTCTTCATGATATATATTTTTTTCTTAGATTCCATATATATGTGTTAGCATACGGTATTTGTCTTTCTCTTTCTGACTTACTTCACTCTGTATGACAGACTCTAGGTCCATCCACCTCA
Organism: Mesoplodon bidens; assembly: GCF_964165515.1. NCBI lineage: Eukaryota > Metazoa > Chordata > Mammalia > Artiodactyla > Ziphiidae > Mesoplodon > Mesoplodon bidens. Next base: position 99,026,409 of record NC_138162.1, on the reverse strand, counting down.
CTACAAATAACTCAATTTCATTTCTTTTTATGGCTCAGTAATATTCCATTGTATATATGTGCCACATCTTCTTTATCCATTCATCTGATGTTGGACACTTAGGTTGCTTCCATCTCCTGGCTATTGTAAATAGAGCTGCAATGAACAATTCGGTACATGACTCTTTTTGAATTATGGTTTTCTCAGGGTATATGCCCAGTAGTGGGATTGCTGGGTCATATGGTAGTTCTATTTGTAGTTTTTAAGGAACCTCCATACTGTTCTCCATAGTGGCTGTACCAATTCACATTCCCACCAGCAGTGCACACGCTTTTCTCTTTTCTCCACACCCTCTCCAGCATTTATTGTTTCTAGATTTTTTGATGATGGCCATTCTGACTGGTGTGAGATGATGTCTCATTGTAGTTATGATTTGCATTTGTCTAACGATTAGTGATTTTGAGCATTCTTTCATGCGTTTGTTGGCAATCTGTATATCTTCTTTGGAGAAATCTCTGTTTAGGTCTTCTGCCCATTTTTGGATTGGGTTGTTTGTTTTTTTGTCATTGAGCTGCATGAGCTGCTTGTAAATTTTGGAGATTAATCCTTTGTCAGTTGCTTAATTTGCAAATCTTTTCTCCCATTCTGATGGGTGTCTTTTAGTCTTGTTTATGGTTTCCTTTGCTGTGCAAAAGCTTTGAAGTTTCATTAGGTCCCATTTGTTTCTTTTTGTTTTTATTTCCATTTCTCTAGGAGGTGGGTCAAAAAGGATCTTGCTGTGATTTATGTCATAGAGTGTTCTGCCTATGTTTTCCACTAAGACTGATAGTTTCTGGCCTTACATTTAGGTCTTTAATCCATTTTGAGTTTATTTTTGTGTATGGTGTTAGGGAGTGTTCTAATCTCATACTTTCACATGTACCTGTCCAGTTTTCCCAGCACCACTTATTGAAGAGGCTGTCCTTTCTCCACTGTACATTCCTGGCTCCTTTATCAAAGGTAAGGTGACCATATGTGCGTTGATTTATCTCTGGGCTTTCTATCCTGTTCCATTGATCTATATTTCTGTTTTTGTGCCAGTACCATACTGTCTTGATTACTGTAGCTTTGTAGTATAGTCTGAAGTCCGGGAGCCTGATTCCTCCAGCTCCGTTTTTTGTTCTCAAGATTGCTTTGGCTATTCGGGGTCTTTTGTGTCTCCATACAAATTTTGAAATTTTTTGTTCTAGTTCTGTGAAAAATGCTAGTGGTAGTTTGATAGGGATTGCATTGAATCTGTAGATTGCTTTGGGTAGTAGAGTCATTTTCACAATGTTGATTCTTCCAATCCAGGAACATGGTATATCTCTCCATCTATTTGTATCATCTTTAATTTCTTTCATCAGTGTCTTATAATTTTCTGCATACAGGTCTTTTGTGTCCTTAGGTAGGTATATTCCTAGATATTTTATTCTTTTTATTGCAATGGTAAATGGGAGTGTTTTCTTAATTTCACTTTCAGATTTTTCATCATTAGTGTATAGGAACGGCAGAGATTTCTGTGCATTAATTTTGTATCCTGCTACTTTACCAAATTCATTGCTTAGCTCTACTAGTTTTCTGGTAGCATCTTTAGGATTCTCTATGTATAGTATCATGTCATCTGCAAACAGTGACAGCTTTATTTCTTCTTTTCTGATTTGGATTCCTTTTATTTCCTTTTCTTCTCTGATTGCTGTGGCTAAAACTTCCAAAACTAGGTTGAATAAGAGTGGTGAGAGTGGGCAACCTTGTCTTGTTCCTGATCTTGGTGGAAATGGTTTCAGTTTTTCACCATTGAGGACAATGTTGACTGTGGGTTTGTCATATATGGCCTTTATTATGTTGAGGAAAGTTCCCTCTATGCCTACTTTCTGAAAGGTTTTTATCATAAATGGGTGTTGAATTTTGTTGAAAGCTTTCTCTGCATCTATTGAGATGACCATATGGTTTTTCTCCTTCAATTTGTTAATAAGGTGTATCACATTGATTGATTTGCGTATATTGAAGAATCCTTGCATTCCTGGAATAAACCCCATTTGATCATGGTGTATGATCCTTTTAATGTGCTGTTGGATTCTGTTTGCTAGTATTTTGTTGAGGATTTTTGCATCTATGTTCATCAGTGATATTGGCCTGTAGATTTCTTTCTTTGTGACATCCTTATCTGGTTTTGTTATCAGGGTGATGGTGGCCTTGTCGAATGAGTTTGTGAGTGTTCCTCCCTCTGCTATATTTTGGAAGAGTTTGAGAAGGATAGGTGTTAGCTCTTCTCTAAACGTTTGATAGAATTCGCCTGTGATGCCATCTGGTCCTGGGCTTTTGTTTGTTGGAAGATTTTTAATCACCATTTCAATTTCAGTGCTTGTGATTGGTCTGTTCATATTTTCTATTTCTTTCTGATTCAGTCTTGGCAAGTTGTGCATTTCTAAGAATTTGTCCATTTCTTCCAGGTTATCAATTTTATTGGCATAGAGTTGCTTGTAGTAATCTCTCATGATCTTTTGTATTTCTGCAGTGTCAGTTGTTACTTCTCCTTTTTCATTTCTAATTCTATCGATTTGAGTCTTCTTCCTTTTTTTCTTGATGAGTCTGGCTAATGGTTTATCAATTTTGTTTATCTTCTCAAAGAACCAGATTTTAGTTTTATTGATCTTTGCTATCATTTCCCTCAATTCTTTTTCATTTATTTCTGATCTGAACTTTATGATTTCCTTCCTTCTGCTAACTTTGGGGTTTTTTTGTTCTTCTTTCTCTAATTGATTTAGGTGCAAGGTTAGCTTGTTTATTCGAGATGTTTCCTGTTTCTTAGGGTAGGATTATATTGCTATAAACTTCCCTCTTAGAACTGCTTTTGCTGCATCCCATAGGTTTTGGGTTGTCGTATCTCCATTGACATTTGTTTCTAGGTATTTTTTGTTTTCCTCTTTGATTTCTTCAGTGATCACTTTGTTATTAAGTACTGTATTGTTTAGCCTCCATGTGTTTGTATCTTTTACAGATCTTTTCATGTAATTGATATGTAGTCTCATAGTGTCGTGGTCGGAAAAGATACTTGATACAATTTCAATTTTCTTAAATTTTCCGAGGCTTGATTTGTGACCCAAGATATGATCTAACATGGAGAATGATCCATGAGCACTTGAGAAAAATGTGTATTCTGTTGTTTTTGGATGGAATGTCCTATAAATATCAATTAAGTCCATCCTGTTTAATATATAATTTAAAGCTTGTGTTTCCTTATTTACTTTCATTTTGGATGATCTGTCCATTGGTGAAAGTGATGTGTTAAAGTCCCCTACTATGAATGTGTTACTGTCGATTTCCCGTTTTATGGCTTTTAGTATTTGCCTTATGTATTGAAGTGATCCTATTGTGTGCATAAATATTTACAATTGTTATATCTTCTTCTTGGATCAATCCCTTGATCATTATGTGGTTTCCTTCTTTGTCCCTTGTAATAGTCTTTATTTGAAAGTCTATTTTGTCTGATATGAGAATTGCTACTCCAGGTTTCTTTTGGTTTCCATTTGCATGGAATATCTTTTTCCATCCCCTCACTTTCAGTCTGTATGTGTTTCTAGGTCTGAAGTGGGTCTCTTGTAGACAGCATATATATGGGCCTTGTTGTTGTATCCATTTAGCCAGTCTGTGCCTTTTGGTGGGAGCATTTAATCCATTTACATTTAAGGTGATTATCAATATGTATGTTCCTATTCCCATTGTCTTAATTGTTTTGGGTTTGTTATTGTATGTCTTTTCCTTCTCTTGTGTTTCTTGCCTAGAGAAGTTCCTTTTGCATTTTTTGTAATGTTGGTTTTGTGGTGCTGAACTCTCTCAGCTTTTGCTTGTCTGTAAAGTTTTTAATTTCTCCATCAAATCTGAGTGAGATCCTTGCTGGGTAGAGTAATCTTGGTTGCAGGTTTTTCTCCTTCATCACTTTAAATATGTCCTGCCAGTCCCTTCTGGCTTGGAGAGTTTCTGATGAAAGTACAGCTGTTAACCTTATGGGGATTCCCTTGTGTGTTATTTGTTGTTTTTCCCTTGCTGCTTTTAATATTTTTTCTTTGTATTTAATTTTTGACAGTTTGATTAATATGTGTCTTGGCTTGTTTCTCCTTGGATTTATCCTGTATGGGACTCTCAGTGCTTCCTGGACTTGATTAAATATTTCATTTCCCATATTAGGGAAGTTTTCAACTGTAATTTCTTCAAATATTTTTTCCTTCCCTTTATTTTCCTCTTCTTCTTCTGGGGTCCCTATAATTCGAATGTTGGTGTGTTTAATATTGTCCCAGAGGTCTCTGAGACTGTCCTCATTTCTTTTCATTCTTTTTTCTTTATTCTGCTCTATAGTAGTTATTTCCACTATTTTATTTTCCAGGTCACTTATCCGTTCTTCTGCCTCAGTTATTCTGCTATTGATCCCTTTTAGAGTATTTTAAATTTCTTTTATTGTGCTATTCATCATTGCTTGTTTCCTGATTAGTTCTTCTAGGTCCTTGTTAAATGTTTCTTGCATTTTCTCTATTCTATTTCTAAGATTTTGGATCATCTTTACTATCATTATTCTGAATTCTTTTTCTGGTAGACTGCCTATTTCCTCTGCATTTGTTAGGTCTGGTGGATTTTTATCTTGCTCCTTCATCTGCTGTGTGTTTTTCTGTCTTCTCATTTTGCTTATCTTACTTTGTTTGGGGTCTCCTTTTTGCAGGCTGCAGGTTTGTAGTACCCATTGTTTGTGGTGTCTCTCCCCAGTGGCTAAAGTTGGTTCAGTGGTTTGTGTAGGCTTCCTGGTGGAGGGGACTAGTGCCTGTGTTCTGGTGGATGAGGCTGGATTTTGTCTTCTGGTGGGCACGTCCATGTCTGGTGGTGTGTTTTGGGTGTCTGTGGCCTTATTATGATTTTAGGCAGCCTCTCTGTTAATGGGTGGGGTTGTATTCCTGTCTTGCTAGTTGTTTGGCATAGGGTGTCCAGCATTGTAGCTTGCTGGTCGTTGAGTGAAGCTGGGTGTTGATGTTGAGATGGAGATCTCTGGGAGATATTCGCAGTTTGATATTACGTGGGGCTGGGAGGTCTCTTGTGGACCAGTGTCCTGAAGTTGGCTGTTCCACCTCAGAGGCACAGCACTGACTCCTGGCTGCAGCACAATGAGACTCATCCACATGGCTCAGAATAAAAGGGAGAAAAAGTAGAAAGAAAGAAAGAAAGAAAGAGGATTAAATAAAATAAAATAAAGATAAAATAAAATAAAGTTATTAAAATAAAAAATAATTATTAAGAGAAAAAAAATTTTTAAGTAAATATAGAAACAGACATACAGAACCCTAGGACAAATGGTGAAAGTAAAGCTATACAGACAAAATTTCACACAGAAGCATACACATACACACTCACAAAAAGAAGAAAAGGGGAAAAAATAATAAATCTTGCTCTCAAAGTCCACCTCCTCAATTTGGGGTGGTTTGTTGTCTATTAAGGTATTCTACAGATGCAGGTTACATCAAGTTTATTGTGGAGCTTTAATCCACTGCTCCTGAGGCTGCTGGGATAGATTTCCCTTTGTCTTCTTTGTTCACACAGCTCCTGGGGTTCAGCTTTGGATTTGGACCTGCCTCTACGTGTAGGTCACCTGAGGGCATATGTTCTTCACTCAGACAGGACGGGGTTAAAGGAGCAGCTGATTCGGGGGCTCTGGCTCACTCAGGCCGGGTGGAGGGAGAGGCACGGAGTGCAGGGCGTGCCTGTGGCAGCAGAGGCCAGCGGGACATTGCAGCAGCCTGAGGAGCACAGTGTGTTCTCCTGGGGAAGTTGTCCCTGGATCACGGGACCCTGGCACTGGCGGGCTGCACAGGCTCCCGGTAGGGGAGGTGTGGATAGTGACCTGTGCTCACACACAGGCTTCTTGGTGGCAGCAGCAGCAGCCTTAGTGTCTCATGCCTGTCTCTGGGGTCTGTGCTGTTAGCTGTGGCTCACGCCCATCTCTGGAGCCCCTTTAAGCAGCGCTCTTAATCCCCTCTCCTTGTGCACCAGGAAACAAAGAGGGAAGAAAAATCTCTTGCCTCTTCGGCAGGTCCAGACATTTTCCTGGGCTCCCTCCCAGCTAGCCATGGTGCACTAGCCCCCTTTATGCTGTGTTCATGCCGCCAACCCCAGTCCTCTCCCGGCATCCGACCGAAGCCTGAGCCTCAGCTCCCAGCCCCCCCGCCAAAGTTCTTTGTTTTTAACTGTGGTTTTGAGATATAATTCACACATCATAAATTCACCTATTTAAAGTGTGCAATTCAATGGCTTTTAGTATACTCAGAGCTGGGCATCCATCACTGCAATTAATTTTAGGACATTTGCATTAACTCAAAATGAAACCCTGTTCCCCTCAGGCCTCACCTCTCATTTACAACCACTGCCCAGTCATAGGCAATTATTAATCTACTTTCTGTCTCTATAAATTTGTCAATTTTGGAGATTTCACATAAGTGAAATCACACAATATATGGTCCTTCGTGTGTGGCTTCTTTCACTTAGCATAATGTTTTCAAGATTCGTCCTTATTCATCAGTACTTCATTTCTTTTTATGCCAAATAATAATCTGTTGTGTGGATATAACACATTTTATTTATCTACTCATCAACTAATGGGTATTTGAGTTATTTGCACTTTTCAGCTATTATGAGTAATGCTGCTATAAAAATCAATGTACAAATTTTTGTGTGGACATATGTTTTCATTTCTTTTGGGTATAGACAGAGGAGTGGAATTGCTGGGTCTTGTAGTAACTTTGTGTTTAATCATTTGAGAAATTACCAGACTGTTTTCTAAAGCAGCTGCATCCTTTTATATTCCCACCAGCAGTGTATGAGTCTACCAGTGTGGCAGACCCTTCAAATGTTAAACAGTTACTATATGACCCAGTAATTCCACTTCTAAATGTATATGCAACAGAAATGAAAACATACATTCACACAAGAGACTGTGAATTAATATTAATAGAAAAATTATTTATTATAGGCAGAAAGCCAGTCCCAAAAGTCACTTATTGTATGATTCCCTTTATATGGTTGTCAAGACTAGGCAAATTTATAGAGACAGAAAGTGGATTAGTGGTTGTCAGAGGCTGAGAGGTGGGCACAAGTAGGGCATTAGAGGGAGGGACTCCTAATGGGTACAAGGTTTCTTTTGGGGATGATGAAAATGTTCTAAAATTAGAGTGTGGCGATTGTTGTACAGCTTTGTAAATATACTAAAACTCTTTGAACCGTATATTTTAAATGAGTAAACTTTATGGTGTGTCAATTATGTATCAATAAAACTGTTTTAAAAAGAGAGAGAGATACAGAATTAAGCCTCATTACTCTATGTCTCCAGTGTTCCTTCACCCTAGACACATATTGGGATTTAGTGTCTCTCTCTCTCTGACTCTCTCTCTCTCTCACACACACACACACACACACACACACACACACACATTATGATTGTTTCTTTTCTCTTCATCTATCAAAAACATCAATAATTTGGAAATTCTATTCCCAGTAAGGAGATATTATCAAACTCATTGAAATCTCAAGCAGAAATGCAGAGGAAGTTGATCATTAGGACTTTGGTTTCCAGGAGAATAGGGCATGTGGAACTCACATGGGCTTTGTTTCTTCCCATTGTAAATGTATCAAGAGGTGGGTAAAATGTAAGGCTTTAAAAAACATGTTTAAGATCCTAGTTCTAGAAGTAGAAAGGGAACTCAGAGCTAGAGTGGAAAACTAGAGCAGATGCTCTAGGACATAGGGTTGGGTATGGGTCCATCTGAACAAAGACTTCAAGGTGGGAGAGAGCCACCTTGTCTAGTAAGGGGAGATGCATCCCCCTAAACAAAAGGCAGTGGATGGCTGCCATCTCAGTGAAGGGAAATGAAAACCTCTGCCCAGTGGGTCAGGGATATCACTAAAATGCTTGGTTCTGATGAAGCATCTGAGTGGGAAAATAGCACAATGCCAAAAGAAAAGGCTAGGACTAAGTAAGAGTGATAGGCTGAACTCTTAAAGAATATGTCTTCCTTCAAGCACACAGGAAACAAGCGCAAGTCTCCACAGATACCAAAATTTGACATCATTAAGTCTACATTCTCAGATATAGATTTTATTACAATAAAGCTAGAAATGCAATGCTATAACCAAAGAGAGCAAAATATTTAGAACTGAGTAACACTGAAAATGCTACTATGTCAGAGCATATGGGGTGCAACTGAAGTTGTATTTATAAGAGATGTATAACAAAAATAGAAAGGTGGAAAATTACCAGGCCAAGATTTAACAGAGAAAATCAGAAAAAGAACAACTGAGCAAATCTAGGAAAAGTGGGAGGAAGGAAATATGAAAGATTATTGCTGAAAACCTCACTGGGCCAAACTCTAGCAAGATGGGACTTACAAAAGGGAAAGTCACAAACAAACAATAGTAGAAAGGAAAATCAAATATAACTACTGATGGAGGTTTTTAAAATACAATCAGGTTTCCAGTTCAAGATGATGTTGACCTAAAACAATAGAACAGCTTGCTTATTTTATCAGCAAAATGTGTTTATTTGGGGACAGTAAAGAATTGCAATTTAGAATATTCAATCAATGACAAATCCTAGGCAAGTTTAGAGAATGAAGGAGAGGAACATTCACTTATAGAGGAGAATGGTGAGTTGTGAGTGACTGTTGTAATGAGAGAGTCCATTGGAGAAAACTTGGAGTTTGAAGTATAGTGGCTTTTCCTTGTCTGAGTTGTGACAGTGTCTCATTGGCTGGGCTGTTGCCAGGCAAGGAGAAAACCTACCTTCCTTCCTTCTGCTGGGTAGTAAAGCAGTAACTTTCTTTCTGTTGGAGATATGAGGTTCATCTCTTCATATTGGGTCTGCAGTTGATATGAAGTGGTAGGGCATGAGAGCTCCTCCTTCTGACCTCCCAACTCCATTCTAAATGAGGTTTCTGATTATTAATTTTCACAATGGCAACATAAGGAACTCCTGAACTTACCTCCTCTGGTATCAAATCTACAGTTACACATGAAACAATTTCTTCTGAAAGAAATCCAGAAACTAGCTGAGCAACTCCTACACAATGGGAAAATGAGGGTAAAAAACACAAAACAAAACTCATTGAAATGGAGCACACTCTCAACTACTGAGAGTCAATGAGAAAAAGAGATTGCTACTTGGACAATCACAGAGGTTTGTGACAACCAAGAGGAGGACTGGGGTGAATGATAAGATTAATGTTCTACACAAGGTAACTCAATCTAGACTAACAAAGGTAGCTATTATTTTCTTTTCTTTTTTTCTTTTTTTTTTTTTTTTTTTTGCAGTACGTGGGCCTCTCACTGTTGTGGTCTCTCCCATTGCAGAGCACAGGCTCCAGATGCGCAGGCTCAGCGGCCATGGCTCACGGGCTCAGCCACTCCACGGCATGTGGGATCTTCCTGGACTGGAGCACGAACCCATGTCCCCTGCATCAGCAGGCGGACTCTCAACCACTGCATCACCAGGGAAGCCCAAGAGGTAGCTATTTTAGCTAATGCACAGAAGCCAATACAGAGAATAAAGGAAAAAGAAGAAAGAGAGGAATATGCTTCAAATAAAAAAAGAGAAAAACTCAGAAATAGACCTTAATGAAATAGAGATAAATGATTTATCTGATAAAAAGTCCAAAATAACGGTCTTAAAGATGCTTACTGAGGTTGTAAGACCAATGTATGAACAAAATAAGAATTTCAACAAAAAAATAGAAAATATAAGAAAGCATCAAACACAAATCACAGAGCTGAATAATACAGTAACTGAACTGAAAAAATTCAATTAGAGAGGTTCAGTGGCAGACTAAATCATGCAGAAGAAGCAATCAGCAAACTCAAAGACAAGGCAATGGAATTCATCCAATCATGGGAGCAAAAAGAAAAAAAATAATTCAAGACTGAAGATAGCTTAAGGGACTTAAGGGACATCATTGGCTGTACCAATGTATTCATTATGGGGATCTCAGAAGAAGAGAGAGAGAGAGAGGCAGAAAGTTTATTTAAAGAAATAGAGGCTGAAAACATCCTTAACTTTGGGAAAGAAACAGACATCCAGATCTAGGAAGCACATAGTCAATAGTTAAAGACAAGGAGAGAATCTTAAAAGCAGCAAAGAAAAACAACTTATTCATACAAGGGAGCCCCATAAGACAATCAGAAGGTTTTTCTGCAGAACTTTGCAGGCCAGAAGGGAGTGGCATGACATATTCAAAGTGCGGAAAGAGGAAAAAGAAAAAACTGTTGACAAAGAATACTGTACCCAGAAAAGTTGTTCTTCAGAATTGGAGGAGAGATAAGAATTTTCCAGACAAACAAAAGCAGAAAAAGTTAATCACCACAGGACTGGCCTTACAAGGAATGTTAAAGGGATTTAATACAGCTGTAATAAAAGCATGCTAATTAGTAACAGGAAAATGCATGAAAGTATAATTCTCACTGATAAAGGTAAATATATAGTTAAATTCAGGATGGTGGTGAGTAAATCACTTATAAGTATAGTAGGAAGGCTAAAAGGTAAAATTAATAAAAATAAATATAACTACAATAATTTATTAATGGATATACAAATTAAAAAGATGTAAATAGTAACATCAAAAATGTAAAACATGTTGGGAGAGAGTAAAAATGGATGCCTTTACTATATGTTTGAACTTAAATTGTTGTCAGCTTAAAATAGACTATTATTAACTATAAGATGTCTTATATAAGCCCTGTGGTAACCACAAGATAAAATACATAGTAGCTACACAAAAGATAAAGTTATCTGACATAACCACTACAGAAAATCATTAAATCACAAAGGAAGAGACAAACAGAAGAAAAGAACACAGGAATTACAAAGCAGCATAAAATAATGAACAGATGTCAATAATAAGTCCATACTTATCAATAATTACTTTACATGTAATGGACTATATTCTCTAATCAAAAGACCTAGCGTGGTTGAATGAACAAAACAACCAAGACCCAACTATATGCTGCCTACACGAGACTCATTTAAGCTTTAAGACCACACAGGCAGAAACTGAAGGGATGGAAAAGATATTCCATGCAAATGGAAACCTGAGGAAGGCAGGCATAGCTTGCCTGCCTTATATATATACTTATATCAGACAAAATAGACTTTAAAGCAAGGACTTTAATAAGAGACAGAAAAGGTTATTGCATGATGATAAAGGGGTCAGTTCAATAAAATGATATAACATTTGTAAATATATAGGCATCTACCATAAGAGCACCTCAATATATAAAGCAAATATTAACAGACCTGAAAGGAGAAATAGATAGCAATACAATAATATTAGGAGACTTCAATACACCATTTTCAAGATTAGATAGATTATCCAGACATAAAATCAATAGACTTTAGAGTTAAACTACATGTTAGACGAGATGGACTTAAGTTTTACAGAACATTCCATCCAATATCAGCAGAATACACATTATTAGCAAGTGCATATTCAACATTCTCCAGAATAGAGTATATGTTAGGCCACAAAACAAGTCTTTATAAATTTAAGAAATTAGAAATCGTATCAGGCGTCCTTTCTGACCACAATGCTATAAAACTAAAATTAAATTCAAGAAGACCATAAAATTTACAAATATGTAGAGATTAAACAACAAGCTATTGAATAACCAATGGATGAAAGAAGAAACCAGAAGAGAAATTAAGAAAAAAAACAAAAACAAACTTCACGTGAATAAAAATAGAGATACAACATACCATAACTTAAGTGATGCAGCAAAAGCAGTTATATGTAGGAATTGCATAAGAATAAACACCTACATTAAGAAAAATGAAAGAGCTCAAATAAACCAGACATATCTCAAGGAACTAGAAAAAGAACAAACTAAGCCCAATGTTAGTAGAATGTAGGAAATACCAAAGATTGGAGCAGATATTCATGGTCATGCGTTGGAAGACTTAATATTGATAAGGTGTCCATACTAACCAAAGCAATCTACAGATTGAATACAATCCCTATCAAAATTCTAGTGACATTTTTCACAGAAACATGAAAAATAATCTTAAAATTTGTAGGAAACCACAGAAGATTCAGAATTGCAAAAGCAATCTTGAGAAAGAAGAACAAAGCTGGAGACACCACATTTCCTGATTTCAAGTTATATTACAAAGCTATAGTAATCAAAACAGTATGCCAGTGACATAAAAACAGACACATAGATCAATGGAACAAAATAGAGCCCAGAAAAAATATCCTTGCTATATGGTCAATTAATTTTTGACACAGGAGCCAAAGATATATAATGGGAGAAGGACAGTCTCTTTAATAACTCATGCTTGGAAAACTAGACAGCCACAAGCAGAAGAATAAAACTAGACCCGCTATCTTATACCTTATACAAAAATAAACTTGAAATCATAAAACTGAAACCATAAATCTCCGAGAAGAAAACATAGTAGGGTGAGCTCCTTGATATTCAATCTTGGCAATGATTTTTTTGGACTTGACACCAAAAACAAAGGCAACAAAAGCAAAGTGAATAAGTGAGATACATCAAACTAAAAAGCATCTGACAGGAAAAAAAAATCAACAAAATGAAATGGCAACCTTTGAAATTGGAGAAAATATTTCCAAACCATCTATTTGATAAGGGGTTAATATCCAAAATGTATAAAGAACTCATAAAACTCAATACCAAAATAAAAATATTCCAATTTAAAAGTGGTTGGAAGTACTGAATAGACATTTTTCCAAAGAAGACTTACAAATGGCCAACAGGTAAAGGAAAAGGCACTCAACATCACTGATCATCAGAGAAACGTAAATCAAAACCACATTGAGATATTACCTCACATCTGTTAGAATGGCTATCATCAAAAAGACAAGAGATAACAAGTGTTGGCAAGGAGGTGGAAAAAAAGGATTCCTTTTTCACTGTTGGTTGGAAAGTAAACTGGGGTAGCTACTGTGGAAAACAGTATGGGGGGGTCTCAAAAAATTAAAGATATAACTACCATAAGATCCAGCAATTCTACTTCTGGATAATTATACAAAGGAAACAAAATCACTATCTCAAAGAGATATTAGCACCTCCATGTTAACTGTAGCATTATTCACAATAGCAAACACATGGAAACAACCTAAGTGTCCACCCGTGGAAGAATGGATAAAGAAAATGTGGTATGTGTATACAATAGAACATTATTTAGCTATGAGAAAGAAGGAAATCCTGCCATGTGTGAACCTGGAGGGCATTGTGTTTAATAAAATAAACCAGACAGAGAAAGACAAATACTGAAAAATTGTATGATCTCACTTATATGTGGAATCTAAAAAGAATGAACTCTTAGAAACAGAGAACAGATTGGTGGTTGCCAGATGCAGGGTGTGGAGGATGGGGGAAATGGGTGAAGGTAGTCAAAAGATACAAACTTCCATCATTATTTATCAAAAGATAAATAAGTTCTGGGGATGTAACATACAGTACCATGACTATAGTTAATAATATTGTATTGTATATTTGAAAATTGCTAAGACAGTAGATCTTAAAATTTCTTATCACAAGAAAGAAATTTAATTATGTGAGATACTACATGTAAACTAAACTTATTGTGGTAATAATTTTGCAATATATACATATATCAAATTGTTAGTTTGTACACCTTAAACTAACACAATACTTTATGTCAATTATATCTCAATAAAACTGGAAAAAATTGTACTCATTATTATTATTATATTTAAATTTCATAATAAAAACTTTGTAGAAAAAAAATAAAATACAATCTCTCTTGAAAATGGACAAAATCAAACACATTTCTTGAAAAAATCAGATTCTCAATATTGATTTACGAATGAACAGATGCCTGAGGACCTAAAAATCTGTGAATAAAAAAATTACTTAAAATTTCTAATTTTACCTAATTATATAAAACAATTGCTGATTCAATGTTCAGACTCCAAATTGCTTTTATTTGCCTAACTTTTACAAATTGTTCTTTTGTCATTTTCAAAACAAATTGTTTCCACCAAATCTGTACTTCATGTGTACTGCATGGATCTAATGCTGTCATTTAATTTATTTTCTCTTTTACCACATTTCTTATAGTAGACAGTAATTATTTTATACTACTAGATTTCTTAGAAGATCTTAATAATTATCCATATAGAAACACTCCCTTTCCCTAGCATCCTTACTTGATACATGTGGTTTGGTAGCACAAGCTACATGCTTCAGCTTATGTTACTTTAGCTTTCTCTCTCATTCTCTCTCTCTGTCTCTCTCTCTTTCATGTAGAAACCCAGTGGTCTTGTGCAGGTGCTTCTCCCTACAGGGATAAGTGGTCCTTCTTCTTTACTAGAGGGTGTCTTGTAATATATGGTCAAAATAGGCATTTTTTGGCCAAGGAATCTCATTCAGAGTTGTGAGATGCTCCCGTTACAAAAAATTAGTTTTGAGGAGTTCTGTTGGTGAGGGGGTTAAAGGAACATGTTTAAACTTCTGCATTGTCACTCCCTCTGTGGCTCTCCCACCTGCTCATGGGATCTGTGGCTTCAGAGAGGACTTTGTTTGTGGGGGGATACAAATATGATACTTTAAAATAAAATTGAAGTATAGTTGATTTACAACATCATGTCACATTCAGGTGTACAGCATTCATTTATACATATATATCTATATCTATTATTTTTCAGATTTTTTCCATTATACAATAGGTTATTACAAAATGTTGAGTATAGTTCACTGTGCTATACAGTAGGTCCTTGTTGGTTATCTATTTTATATATAGTAGTGTGTATATGTTAATCCCAAACTCCTAATTTATCCCTCCTCTCACTCCCGCCCCCCCACATTGAGGACTTTTTTTAAAACAACAAGAACCCTATGTATATGATCCTATAACAGTGTCAGGAAGAGGTACGCAGCGCTTCATGTAAGCCCTGTAAGATTTCCCTGAAGATTTGTCTGCTCTCCTCATTCACAGATAGCTTTACGGAAGGATTTAGGTCAAATGGCTGCTTCTTTTTAAAACTCTTTCTGAAAATTTTCCTTACTACAAAAGTAATGTAAAAAAATCGTAATCAGTCCAACAATATAGATAGCTATAAAATAAGTGGAAGATTTCCCCTACTCCTCTCCAGGAAATGAGATCAATGTCTTTATCTTTATTTGTACAAACATATCATATATAGAATGTATCTTCCTATCCCATTCAGTACTTTAAAAACTTTTATTTTTAATTATAGTAAAATGCATATAACATAAAATTTTTAAATGTATAGTTCAGTAGTGTTAAGTACATTCACACTGTTTTATGACCATCACCACCATCCATCTCCAGAAACTTTTCATCTTGTAAAACTGAGACTCTGTCTCCGTTAAATACTAACTCACCATTACCACCCTATGGTCCCTAGAAACCAACATTCTACTTTCTGTCCCTAGGAATTTGACTACTCTAGGGACCTCATATTAGTGGAATCATATAGTATTTGTCTTTTTCTTACTGGCTTATTTCCTTTAGTATAATTTCCTCACAGTTCATCTATGTTGTAACATTTCTTTTTAAGGCTGAATAGTATTCTATTGCATGCATACACCACATTTTGTTCATCCACCCATCCATTGATGGACACTTGGGTTGCTTCCACCTTGAACAGTATTTCTGGAAGAAAACTTCTACCCAGTCCGTTTAGCTCAGGAAATGAAGAACATATTCTCTGTATATCCATGAATTTATTTATCCATATATGCATTCCTTTACTAAGTTCTTAGAGTCTGCCAGACAATCCCATCAGGTGCTGGTTGCACAGGCCGAGATAAAATGGAAATGAGATTGCTTTCATGGAGCACACGATTGAATGGCTCAGACAGAAAAAGAAGGAAATGAATAAAACTGTTAAACAGGTTATGAAAAAAACAAGCCAAGTCAATGATAGAGACCAAGGGAGGGGCCAACTATGAAGGTCAGGATGGCATGTCTGAGAAACTGATGGTTAAGCTGAGACCACTGGGATTCAGAGCCAGACCTGCAAATGAGTGAACTGGGGCAAAAGAAGTCTTATCATTGGAAAGTGCCCTGTAGCGGAAAAGAGTTTGGTGTGAGATGGTACAGTGAGGAGGCAGCTAGGGAAGGTATACCGTGAGCTGGAAGGAAGGTGGCAGGAGATAAGAATGGAGAGAACTGGATGAGCCCAGGTGTGATTTTGGAATATATGTGCAAAGGGAAACCTTTGAAGGTTTTAAGCCAGGATGTGGCACGACCATAGTTACATACAAAAAATTGTGAAGTGGCCACTTGTGGGAGAAGAATAGTTTAAAGGAGAACAGGACAGGAAATAGGAAGGCCATGATGGTGGCTACTGCAGTAGTTCAAGCATGAGATAAAGGAAGTTAGACCTGGGGTGGCAGTTGTGGGATTAGGGAAATGTGATGACTTTGACATATATTTTGGAGTTAAATCAATGGGGATCGCAGGTGGATTAGATGTAGGAGATGAGAGAGAAAAAAATGAAGATAATTTTCTTTTCAGTTTCCTTGATCCTGAATGCTTGGTCAGTATCCCTGAGTCTAGTGTGCTTGGTAGACCCAGCCTACTCCGTGCATTTGACAATGTGTTTTTTTATGGAACGGAGCCCTCCTCTTGCTGCCGCTTTCAACAGCTGCAGAATGCAGGCCTGCTTCAGCACCTTTAATTTCCCCTAACCTGCTCTCTTGTTTAAGCAGCTGTCACTGGGCTGGTGGGCTCAGTGACAGCTCTGCTTGACCAGCAAAAAACTGCTTTGATAACAGCATGTGGACATCAGCCAAGAAGTGTGGGGACCTTGCACTTGTATTTCTTCCCTTTTTTCTAAGCTATATCACAAATTATCTATTATCCACATGGAATATTTTTTAAAATGTTTTAAGTCATAAGATATGAAGAGAGAGAAACAAAGTAAAAACTAGAGAAGTAAAAGAAAAGTTCTAGTCCTTACTACAGCTATATATCTTTTGGGGGCCCTAATTCCTTACCTTGAAAATAGAAGATTTTATTCAATTTTCCAAGTCCCTTTTAGCCCCACCAATTTTGGACTCCTTACAGTAATTATCTACTTTTGGGGGCAATAAAGTAACATCAGTTTTTCAAAACATGAATAACACCCTTTCACCAGCAAAACTTTGAAACTGAAATTTAAATAGCTTTGCATGTATGGAACTTAATAATGAGTATAGAAATATCACAGTAGTTATAAGGCATTTCTTTTCTTTTCAAAATTGAAACATAGAAGTTCAACTTCTGGATACAATGGGATAGTTTGGAGTACACCAGTGTTCTTGCTAAGAACCACTGAAAAAACAGATAAAATGTAAGTCTATTGAATACATAGGGGAGTCAGGAAGGCACCTCAAGGGAACCGTATTCTAGGGCCAAAATCCTGGCCAGAAGACAAATGCAGTTAAGTGAGGCAATTTTCCACTGCTTCTTACCCTGGAGCATCTTCCAACTCTTGGTATGGCATGGGAGAAACCAGCAGAGAGTTTAGAAATCTCACAGACTTGAGACATAAGCACTGGACATCAGGACTGTGAAGGCAGTCGAGGTTTGAGGAGGCAGCAGTGTGGGAAGGCACAGTGTATGGTGAAGTACAGCGTTTCCTAAACTGTTAAACTGCACGGGAAGAAGACTAAGATAAATAGCAGGAAGCTGCTGAGAAGTAAAACAGAGGGCACATAGCAGGGGGCGTCGATACAACCCAACTCCATCCGATGATCTTGAGTCAGATACCTATGTGACATCTCCCCAGCAGCGTGCTTCATAAATGTAAATTGTTTACCCATGCAAGCCATTGTAATCCACGGACATCTTGCTCAAAGTGGTCCATCCACAGGGATTTTCCTCCATACAAATATTATCTTCCTCCAATTATGATGGGGTTACATCCTGATAGACCCATTGTAAGTTGAAAATATCATAAGTGGAAGATGCATTTAATACTCCTAACCTACCGAGCATCCAAGCTTAGCCTCACCTACCTTCAATGTGCTCAGAACACATTAGCCTACTACTGGGCAAATTCATCCACCACAAAGCCTATTTAATAACAAAGTGTTGAATAGTTCATGTGATTTATTGAACACTGTACTGAAAGTGAAAAACAATGGAAGTCTGGGTACAGAATGGTTGCGAGTGGATTCGTTGTTTCCCCTTGTGATCGCGTGGCTGACTGGGAGCTGTGCTGGCTGTCACTGCCCAGCATCACTGGAGAGTATTTTCCTGCATATCACTAGTCCTGGAAAAGATCAAAATTCAAAATTCAAAATTCAAAATTCAAAATAAGGTTTCTAATGAATGCGTATCACTTGTAAAGCTGAAAAATTGTAGTTGGAAACATTATAAGTTGGGGACTGTCTGGAGAGTGTTTACCTGAAAGTCCAGAGTTTTGCTTTATTATCTTTCCTCTAGGAACACACTTCCACCCATAGTAACTGAAAGAAAAACGCATCACAGGCCAACAGTTTTGACTCCTTTCTCGCTGGTGTTTAAGTGAGAAAACTCAAAACCAGACCGCTTGGTCTGGAATTTGGGTGAATTTGGGCTGAATCTATCTGTGCTACTTCTGAAAAAATTTGAAGTAAAAATAGTATTTTTAAAATAAACTTTTAATTTTAGAATAGTTTTAGATTTACAGAACAATTTTGAGGATAGTACAGAGGGTTCCAGTGTGCCCCATCCTCAAGTGTCTTCTCTTATTAACATCTCATATTATTATGGTACATTTGTCACAATACTCAAACCAATATTGATATATTATTATTTACCCAAGTCCGTATATTTTTCCAATTTTATTTGTTTATACCAAATGTTCTTTTTCTGTTCCAGGATCCCATCCAAGTTACCACCTTACATTTGGTCAGCATATTTTCTTAGGCTCCTATAGGCTGTGGCAGTTTCTCAGACTTTCAACTTGTTTTTTTATGACTTAACAGTTTTGAAGAGTAGTGATCAGGTATTTGGGGGAATATCCCTCAATTTTGACTTGTCTGATCTTTTTCTCATAATTAGACTTGAATTATGGTTTTGGGGAAAGAAAACCACAGAGGAAAAGAGATAGTCTCATCACATCACACCAAGGATACATACTATCAACATGACATGTCATCTCTTTGATGTTAATCTTTTACATTTAAGAAAAAATTGAAGTATAGTTGATTTACAATGTTGTGCTAGATTCTGGTGTACAGCACAGTGATTCAGTTATACATATATATATTCTTTTTCATTATAGGTTACTATAAGACATTGAATATAGTTCCCTCTGTTATACAGTTGTTTATTTTATATATAGCAGTTTGTATCTGCTAATCCCAAACTCCTAAATTATCTCTCTATTATTATATTTTACTATTAGTAAAATAATAGTATTTTAATGATTGAATTGTTAAGAGAGTTAGATGAGTTTTGCTATGCTTGGCACACAGTAAGCTCTCAACTGATATTATCATTATGATTGGCTTATCTGAATTAATAAAGATAACAAATAGAACTGGCATAAACAGGCTTGGCAAAAACACAGCTAACTCATGGTAAGGGCTAAAATGAGGACTTATGGGGTGTTGATGTGGAAATGTGGCCAGACTGTGAACCCTCTTAGAATAGTCCTTTACAGATATAAGCTGTATGTGTTCATACATGATCTCTGGTGACATACGTGTTCTCTATTCCCCAGCCAGATGTTTGAAAGGCAGGTGGCATGTCCTGGAAATATCATCCTAGGACCATCAGGGCTTTTGGTGTGACTTTGCCTTTACTGCCAACTCATCTGGTGTCATCAGCTGGCAGGAGGTTCTATCTGTGACTGTGGTTCACCCTGGCACCCATTTACCTCTGTACTGATATCCTGCACACTAAGCAAACCATTTAGCTGCTTAAATTCATGTGTGTGTGTGAGTCCAACAATTTGGATGCATGTCAACATCCCAGATGGTTAGAACACAAGTGTGTGGTCATTTTGGAGCAACAGTGTAGTTAATCTCCAAGACTGGTTGACTGGAAGGCAATCGAGAGCATGTCTATTGTAGCTGTTTCATTTTCTTTCTTTGCATTATACATGTAAAACATGACTGTTGTAAAGTAAAATCAAATAATAAAGAAGGGCATAAAGAAGAAAGTTAAAATTACCTTTAATTCTACCAGCAGTTACACTTTTTGAAAATGTGATCCATTTTGGCTTTTAAATTGTATTTGGAACTAGAGTGTTTTATTTTTGTTTTTCTAAATCATGGCAGATGATCAATGAAATATTAGCTCCAAATCCAATAGAGAGTTTAATAGTTAAATTTATGTATCCTCTATGCAACACACTTCATCTGAGGCCAATCAAATATTGCAAGGTGCTTTTGGTAACATTTAATGGCAGCTTATAAGAAATTTGTTCCAAAGTATGCTTGCTCATGTTTTCTGAGAGGAATTCTAGTACCTGTAGCAATGTTGATACAATGGAATTTTATTTTTGTCCCTGTCAGAGTTGAAAGGTAGATAAGCTGTGTGACTACAACTCACCTAGTCAATGGGTTTGGCACAGCAGCGGTTATAAAACAGCAGTAAGCATCTATTTTCTTTTTTCTGTAGTCTCATCAAGTTATCTGTTCCTTTTCTGTACGTTCCAACTACTAACCAGAGGATAGCCTTCAAGGGAAAACTTGGAACCATGACCACTTTCTAAAAAAAAAAAAAGAGAAGAAGGTATAGTTCTGGGCATTCCTTCCTTTACTGTTTCATCTTTTAACATGAACCTTGCTGCCTTTTACAAGGGATATTTGCTCTTTGACCAAACTGTGGTCTTTTGCAAATCTTAAGCTGAATTACAGAAACACTAGTTAAGAGGTCAGTTGATGCTGCACTGTTTCTTTCCCCAGATACTCGGCCTCCTTACAAAGCGTAAATTCTGAATAAATTGTAATGCTGGAAGCTCACAGACCTGAGATTGGGAGTAAACTCGAGAGAGGTCATTTAAGTCACTTACTTTACCTCCTGGAATGTCTAAGTTCTGGGCTTTTATAGCAGTCTAAAATAAACCAGAAGTCTTGGATTCCATTTCCTGCCTTGCATCCACCATTTCATGGCTGGCTGTCCCTCCCTTTGCTGTGGGAAGGTATTTCTCTTCCTATTCCAGACAGGTTCCAGCATTTGAGTGCTGTATCCTATCTCTTTTTGCAGACATTGCTGTGTCAGTACCTCCTCTGCTTCATAGAAAGAGCACCCACCATAGTGACAAACAGACACGAGGGAAGAAACGCCCCTGTACGTACAAGCCTCTCCATGGAGAACAACTGAGCTCCCTTTTTCCCTTTATAAACCTTCTTCAAAAGGAGTCAACCTGCTTCACTTTCCTCTTTCATTTTTATCATTTATTTCTAGCTCTGATACAAGGCTTCCATCCCCACCATTTCACCAAAACTAGAAGTTTAGATTCAAGAAGCTCTCCAAAGGCCTATTGTATTTTCTGCTTAATCTACACACACACACACACAATCTTACACATTTGCATTACTTGACATCCTAAGTTAATTGCTGATGCTGATGGTTCTAGAATCGGAAACTCCAAACTATAATTTTATTTTGAACCCTAGCCCAATATCCACTTTATTGGTGGATCTGAGCATCTTCATTTAAATGAGTCTAAAATTTAAGTTATCTCCTCTCTTCCAAGCCCCCTAGATCTGTTCCTTCTGGAACCCATGGTGGCGAGTGGTGTCACATCTCACCTGGTATCTAAGGATCATCCTGGATGCTACCTGATCCTGGTTTCCCCTTCCATCAATCATCCAACCCTCAAGTTCTACCTTGTAAATCACTACCTTAGTTCCTGCCTCCACCCATGTTTAGAAACCATTTACAATAACTGTGAAATACAACACACAAGAAAATAGCATAAAACTCAAATATACGGTATATATTTTAAAAGCCATGTAACCAGTATTTGGGTCAAGGAAAAGAACATTCCAGAAGCCCCTGAATTGTCTCTTTGGGATAACATCCATGTCCTCCTTCCTACTTCCTTGTGGGGTAACCACTAAGCTCATGTTAGGGGGATCACTCTTTGCTTTTCTCCTCAGTTTTATCACCAATACCTACATCTCTAAGCTGTGGAGTGTGACTTGCCTGTGGGGGAGCTGTATGTACTCTTCTATTCTGTGATTTTTATTTTATTTTACTTTTTCATTTACCAATATGAGTTTGAGGTTCATCCATGTTGTTGGTCATGTTCAGTGCTGTGTGGTGCTCCACGACATACATATGGAGCACTTTTCCCTGTTGTTCACTTGGTGGACACTTGGAGGGTCCTAGTTTTGAGATGATCATAGTCACCTCCCTGCAGACACACTCAGTGCCCCTCCCTTGGTGTACATGCCCAAGGGTCGCAGGGTATCTTCCTTGGGATTGGGTGGGTACTGGTCCCAATTAAGCAGCTCATCATTACCTGGAGTGGAAGTATGACATGAATTTGGAAGTGATTTTGCAATAGCTGATCAATTTCTTTCTTTTTCCAAATGACTTCCTTCTTTTTGCCTTTCATACCAAGGAATTTTCAAGAAGCAGATCTGCTGATGCCCCTCTCTACTTAGCATTTTTCCATGGTTCCTCTTGGTCTTAGAAAACATCTAAATTCTCTAATGATGACATTGTGGTCAGACTTCTGCCCACCTCTCCAGACTCCAGTCCTGCCACTTGTACACCTCGACTCTATCAGTCACCCACACAGAAGTGCTTGCAGCTACTGAAACACAACAGTTCTCATCAAGATCTGGCCCTTTACATGTAATTTTTCATTTAAATCAAATACTTTAGGAGAGCATTCCCTCATCCCCAGCCTAAGTTCAGTTCACGTCCCCGGCATTCTGAAATCACTCTGGTTGTACATTTATCATGGCAGCTATCAGGCTGTGTTAGAATTGTCTATTTAGATTTTATTTATTCATATCCTGCCTTCTTATGCAAAGGGGTTATATAAATAAAATACAATAGAAATAGAGCCGTAAGTAGATAAAAATCAGAATAAAGCAAAGTGTAGCTAGACTATATGATAAAGAGGGGGACGCTGGAAATTAGATATGCAGGCTATGGGATTTCATGTGGTCATTAAAATTGGGCCCCAGGTAGACACTGAGAATCAGAGACCACAAAGAAGGTGGATTTCTTCTCCAGCAAACAGTAAGGGTAGGGGCTGTATATTTCACCTCTGCATCCCCAGGGCCTGAGACCTCCTTGGTACAGGTGGATGTTGGAGTGGATACTCAAGATATTAGTCACCTTTAGGAATTGCCACCTCACTCATGCACTTTAGAATGAAAATGGCACATATGGTAGACTCACTGAATCATTTGGAGAGGAGTGTCATCTGCAAGCTGTAGTCACTGACTCAGCTGTCTACAGGGACAATCTGTCAACAGAAATTAGTAAGACTGATCAGGGGTAGGAGGTATGAGGCACTGGCAGGCCTCTGGTGACAAGGAGAGTCCATGCCTTCTGTGAATGGGAAGCACAGAGTTGTCAAAATATACAGCTTTCCAAGAGAAAAAAAGATGTTGGGATATTTTAAATGTGAGATTTTTCTGGCTCTTAAAAGTTGGCAATTAATTTTGTAACTCTTGTATTTTAAAAATACTATAGAGGGCTTCCCTGGTGGTGTAGTGGTTGAGAGCCCGCTTGCCGATGCAGGGGACATGGATTCGTGCCCCGGTCCGGGAGAATCCCACATGACGCGGAGTGGCTGGGCCCGTGAGCCATGGCTGCTGGGCTTACGCGTCCAGAGCCTGTGCTCTGCAGCGGGAGAGGCCACAACAGTGATAGGCCCGCATACTGCAAAAAATAAAAAAAATAATAAAAATACTATAGAGATTCTTACTGAATGGGCTAAACCAATCTCAACAATTTGCATCCTGGAGTTGACTGGAAGTGAAAACAATAATGGAGGGTCTTTTAAATCAAATAAACATAAAGAAAAATAAAAGTTGGCCAAATTAACTTAAATTTTTTTTTCTATTTTTATTTATTTATTGGCCACACTCTGTGGCTTGTGGTATCTTAGTTACTCAACCAGGGATTGAACCCGTGGTCCCTGCAGTGGAAGCGCAGACTCTTAACCACTAGACTGCCAGGGAATTCCCAAAGTAACTTTTTTTAAATTTAACTATTCACATTTTCCTGTTTCTCTGAATTTTTTAAAACATAGTTAGCAGAAGAACACTCAGGGTTTAGGAAATTGTGGCATAATAAGAAATACATATTTGGTTGTTACCTCTGCTTCCTGGCACATGGTTCCTAAAACCCTTGGAATCTCCAGAGTGATGAGTGTCTTATTTGTTAATGAGGAGACTGGTGGCTGGGGGCCTCAAGATAGCTTTAAAAATGAGGGCTCTTCTCCAGAAAGATCAAGCCTTGATTAGTGGGTTGGAACTTTCAGTCCCAATCCCTGGCCTCCCTCCAGAGAAAGTAGAGAAGGTGGAGATTGAGTTAATCATCAATGGCCAATGACTTAACAAATCATGCCTATGTAATGAAACCTCCATTAAACCCCCTATATGATGGGGTTTTGGGAGCTCCTGGGTTGGTGAAAGTGTGGGAGTGATGGGAGGGTGGTACACCCGGAGAGCGTATAGGAGCTCTGCCTCCCTTCCCCCATACCTTGTCACACACATCCCTTCACCCGGCTGCTCCTGATTTGTATGCTTTATAATAGACTATTTTCCTGAGTTCTGTGAGCCACTCTAGCCAATCACCAAACCTGAAGGGAGAGCAGTTGTGGGAACGCCTGACACTGCAGTCAAGTTGGACAGAAGTGTGCGTACATGGGGGCATCCAATACTTGTGACAGGCATCTGAACTGAGGACAGTCCTGTAGGACTGAGTGGGCCCTTACACCTGTGGGATCTAGGCTAAGTCTGGGTAGTTACTGTCAGAATGCAATTGAATTTTACCACACCCAGTGGGTGACTGGAGACTAAAAAACTGATTGTTGGTGTGAAAAAAACCTCACACATTTGGTGTCAAATGTGTGGTAAGCAAAAACAGTCTGATGAAGTATTGGAAGCTATCTATTAATAACTGTTCTCAGGGACCCAGAAGGATCAGCAGCTAGAAGATAATTCATTTTGAGACCAACATGGGGTCATAAACTAAGTTCATTTGTGACTACTGCACAGGAGGCTGCCATACACATAGGCTGAACATCAGCAATAAGGATTTTACATTCACTTCCTGGAAACGGAACCCCCTTCTTTCAAACCACTCACTACGTCCTGTTCACATTATATGGACCAGCAGAACTTAGCTTCCTGTTTATTGGTCCTTTAAACTTGACTTGGGAATTTTTCCCTTTAACCAGTCAGAGAATTTCTGATTTCTCTTGGGAAAACACACTAAGATGGAGATCAATATTTCTTTTTATTATGCAGCCCAAGGTGCTAAACTCTTTTTAATCAACATTTTCCCATTTCCCAATTTCTCCATAGTGGTCTTATGCCTGAGAGTAATGTAAAGGTTTCTCAGAACACTTATTGATTATTGAGTAAAGCAGACAATTGTCATCCAATAGGCTTATTTAAATTTTGTTTTTTGGTTCAATTGCTATAACATGATTCTTAAATCTCCAAATTCTAGGAAAATGAAGCCTGAGGAAAAGGAGGATATGTTTTGCACAATAGCTCATTTAAATGTAGAACAAAATAAGTCCAGAGGGTCAAATGGGAAGTGAAACATTTCTTTAAAATGTAAAGGGAAATGCCAGGTCAAGAGACAGCACTAACAAGGTAGGGATTATTTTTGCACACACCATCTGAAGTCTTCACACCACCACTGGCTCTTGCGGTGGGAACTTTGCCTCCCCACCCCTGCCTTGTCCTTACCCCTCCCTCTTCAGTGTGATAAGTTGTAATGAGGGGCCTTATGATCCAGCTCAGCTTTCAAATGGATTGATCCTGTCTTTTGCCCATCATGCTTTATCCCTGCTTGCTTTTATCACTGATAGCTGCCCAAAGATCCAGTGTCTAAGGATCCTTTACCTCCCCATCCCTAACGCCCTTGCAAGAGCCAATGTGACCCTATGGTACATCTTCCTCTCTCACCACACCATGTGCTGCACCCTGTGCCCTCAAGCTCTCCTTTGACCTTTGCTCTCACTTTTGGACATCTGCCCGTCTTCCAGGTACACCATCCTCACTACAGACATCTCAAGATGATGCTGGTTTTTTCCTCATGTACTGCCTCCCTTAAGACCAGGAAGTAGAGTTGTTTCCTCTTCCTTCTTATTGCTTCTCCCAAACTTTTCCTCTCCCTCCTTCCTAACCAAAACTCCTCGATACTTAAGGATGTACTCCATCTGTCTCTGCCATCCTCTAATATTGCTTACTGCCACTATCTCCCTAGTCATTGAAGACATGAGACCCAGCCACAGCTTTGTACCTTACTGTATTCCAGTGACCATTCACAGTGGGGTCACCAACCTTATGGGTGACTAAGGTGGTCATATATCTTGGTTTCTCTGGAACAGTCTCAATTTAGATCTATTGTTCTTGAATAATTAGTATTGACACCTCTCAAGAGTGTCCTCAAAAGTGTTTTGTTTGGACAATAAATAGATCATCTTCTGGATGGCCCATATATCACCATATATCACCCTTCTGTTACTTTTTCACCTTCATCTACTTTCTCCTCTCCCTCACTTCAGCCAGTCAATCCTCCATCATATCTTGAAAGGTATGCTAACCGTTATATAAAATCTTAACTCTGAGCATCCCAAAACATGAACAATGACTCCTATTTTTTTAGTTGCAAAACAGTTGACATCCACCAAGACCATCCATTCAATGATCTCTTCACCTCCCTCCACGAGTTCTTATTACAATCAACTCTCTTGATATCCTGCCCCTCATTACAGTTACCTGCCAAAACCCTAATCTGCTTCAACTTAAATATCATTCTTCTTCCCATCTGTGTCCAAGCAGAACTTGATGTAAAAACTATTATTCAGCTGGACTTACTGGTTTCATTTTAAATCATGGCCACAGACCCCAAATGGACATTAATCCTATGAATCACTCTTATTTAGTTTCTTTCATCAGCAGTTTACCAGTGTGCAGGCAACTGGCTTGAAAACGGATCAGTAGAATTTACCCAATCTGAACAACAGAAAAAAAAAAGAAAATAGGTGGAGAAAAAAGAACAGAGCCTCAATGACATGTAGGACTACATAATGAAGACCCAACATTCATATTATTGGAGTCCAAGAAGGAGAGGAGAGCATGAAAGTGAAAGGATACTCTAAGAAATAGTGGCTTAAAACACCCAACATTTGGCAAAAGACACAAACCTATAGATTCATGAAGCTGAACAAATCCCAAATAGGATAAGCACAAAGAAGCCCATGCCAAGACACATCATAATTAAACTTCTAAAATCTAAACACACACACACACAGAAAAATGACACATTCCCTATAGGGTAACACTGATTCAAATGACAGTGGGTTTCTCATCAGAAACCATGGAGGCCAGAAGGATGAGCCACAACCTTTTTCAAGGGTTGAGAGAAAAGAACTGTCAACTGTGAAGTCTAAATCCAACAAAACTATCCTTTAGGAATGAAGAGAAAAATAAAGACCTTTTCCTAATCATAAAAGAGACCCGAAAGACTTTGTCTCTAGAGGACACACCCTGAAAGTTTCTTCAAACAGAAAGGAGACGCTGAAAGAAAGAATCTTGGAGCATCAGGATGGTGGAAGGAAAAGTGAATAGAGCAGAAATATGAGCACACAAACTAGACTGTACTTTTGCTCATGAGTTTTTCCCCTTCTTTTCTATATAATTCAACATTCGTTTACGATAAATCTTGTCAAACTAAGAGTAGAAGGGAACTTCCTTAACTTGATAAAGTGTGTCTATCAGAAATCTCTAGGAAATATACTTAAGGGTGAAATGCCAACAACAGTCCCTTTAAAATCATAAATAAGGGCTTCCCTGGTGGCACAGTGGTTGAGAGTCCGCCTGCCGATGCAGGGGACACGGGTTCGTGCCCCGGTCCGGGAAGATCCCACGTGCCATGGAGCGGCTGGGCCCGTGAGCCATGGCTGCTGAGCCTGCGCATCTGGAGCCTGTGCTCCACAACGGGAGAGGCCACAACAGTGAGAGGCCCGCGTACCGCAAAAAAAAAAAAAAAAAAAAAAAAAAAAAATCATAAATAAGACAAGAATGTCCATTATTATTGCTTTTATTTGTTATGGTCCTGGAGGTTCTATTCAGTTCATTAAGACAGGAAGAATAGATCAGAGTATAGGATTGGAAAGAAAAAATATATAAAACTCTCACTTTTCATGGATGATGTGATTACAAATGAACTGAAGAGAATCTATCTGGAGACACATTTTTATAACTTGTATAAGAGAGTTCAGCAAGGATGCTAGATATAAATGAATATCCAGAAATCATCTACCTTTAATATTCAGCTACAAATGATTATAAAATATACTTTAAAATGTCATTTAGTGTGGCAATGAACGATAAATCTAGCAAAACTATGCAAGAACTTTATGGAGACGACCATAAAATTCTACTAAACAACGTTAAATAAATGGAGACAGGTCTCATGTTCATGAGCTCATGAGTTTTTAAAATCGTATGTGATGACTGAAGCAAACATTATAACACCATCTGATACTCATGACAAAGATAAAAACAGAGAACGTAAAAGGACCTAAATGGGAATGAGGCTTCCACATTTCGCTTGAAGTGGTAAAATAGGAGGTCTAATGTTACCCATTTAAAAAAACTCCTTTCTCAATACCACATTCCTTTCATTATTTCTCCAATTGTCCTTGTCATTTCACAGCCCCACTTCATAAGAGACTTTCTCTCATCAACTCACTGCAATTTTCTTTCCCCTCACACAGCTCCACCAAAATTGGTCTTTTCAAGGTCACTTGCAATTCTGGCAGGAGTTGACAACAACTGACACTTTCCCAAAGCGTCTCCTGTAATCAAAGACGTTTTCCCGTCAGCTGTCTCTGATGTCAGGATTATTCAGAATATTTATTTTCTGAGTCATCCTCCCTCATTGCTTTTGGTGCCTTGACGATAGAGCTATAATAGTTTTACACATTAAAGCACCAGCGCTACTAGTATCTCATAGCCCAGCTGGCATTTTATCATCTGTAACTATTTGTTAAAACAGTTGAAATCCTTGCAATTAAAGCTGCTCACGTCTACAGAAGCCTTAGATTTGATACATCGCTGGAATACCACAGTGATGTAGGGAATGAGAACATTGCCCTTTAGATTCCAAAGGCAAAGAACAAATCTCCAAATTCTCACTGTTTGTGGAGTGAATTCTTACGAGAGTTAAGCTTTTGCCTACTTTCCCTCTTAAATTTTTGGATGTTATGCAAAATAATGGCAGTTGTAGACACGGGGCAAAAATTAGTCTTCTTATTTATTCTTTTTTTTTTTAAATTAGTTTCTGCTTTATAACAAAGTGAATCAGTCATACCTATACATCTGTTCCCACATCCCTTCCCTCATGCATCTCCCTCCCTCCCACCCTCCCCATCCCACCCCTCCAGGCGGTCACAAAGCACCGAGCTGATCTCCCTGTGCTCTGCGGCTGCTTCCCACTATCTACCTACCTTACGTTTGGTAGTGTATATATGTCCATGCCTTATTTATTCTTATGTTGACAGGACTTTGAACTGAGTTCTGAGGATTTTGCATTCAGTTTCAATTTGTAAAGATGAACATCTGAGTGCAGAACGACCTCCAGTTGAATGAGGGCTACCTATAGCTCAGGAATCCTGTTTGTATGAAGCACTCATTTTTTAAAAAGCTGAAAAATAAAAGGAGGTAGAGGTGAAGAGATATGTTATGAAGTGTGTGTTTGTGTGTGTGTGTGTGTGTGTGATGGGGGGGGAGAGGGAGAGATTGAGACAGGGAGATGAGAGTGAAAAGACATAATCTTTGGAATCCATTAGCTTGAGTTCCAATCTTCACTATGTAAGCTTGGGCAAGTCATGCAGCTCCTCCGAGCCTTATCTGTGAAATGGGAGGATAACACTGAGTTGCAGGGTTATGGGGATGTGATAGGTACCAACGCTGACCAGCAAGCCTTGCTGTCCTCAAATCCGTGTCCCAGAATAGAACAACCCTTTCTTCTGGCTTCATTAGGTCTAGGTGGGTCATGAGTTAGAAGCTGAGGGAACCATATCACCTCCATGCTGAATATTTGATTTTCAATTCAAGGCCTCGCAGAGCTCTCTGACCTTCCATGTGGTACCAGACAGCTTTTAAGTTGGTAGCTGTCCCAGGGGCCTGGCCTCTGAGCATCAGAGATGAGCAGAGAGCCTTGCTGCCCTGAGCTATCTATGTCAATAGGCTGAAACTAAACCTTGGATGTTCCAAGCACTGAGATTTTCAGTTGTGCATTGTCATGGCATAGCCTCATCTCTGCTGTGTCAGATGCATAAGACAGTCAAAGAGGTCAGGGGGTTTTAGGGGATGAGGCCACAAATGCTAATGTTGCTTTTGCTGTGAAATTGATCTCCTATCTTTTAGAGAACACTGCAAACGCTCTCCTTACACTAACATCTGCCCTTAGGTACCCTCCTCTCTTGAAGTCTCTGGTAGGTCCAAGTTTGTGTGAGGACAGAGAAAAAAATTGACTTTCCAATAGGAGCCTAGAGTCAACACAGGTAATTTGGCTATTGGATGGAGACAAGTTAAATTAAGCCCTTGTGGTAAGCCTGTGACAATGCAAGTTCAAGTAGAATATGATTATGGATGGGTCCCTCCTCTTCCCTATATCTGTTCTCATTTCACTAACCTTGCAATAAAGTAGCCCTAGATTCTGTGCCATTAAAGTCATGGGACCTCCCCACTGCAGATATGGGACTCTCTTCAGTGGCTGGTTTAATGGGTGGGTTTGAACCACTCCTTATCACCAAATCCACGGAGAGGATGATGTATAGGCTGAGCAGATGGATGGCTGTCTTGCCCGGGTGAGGTGAGCCCTTCTCATCTTGCTGTACAAATCATCAATGCCAGCTCTGCCAGTCCTAGGGAGCTTACAGTCGTGATAGAGAACCACAAGCAGACGGGAACCATGCTGCCCATGGCTGGCATGCACATTCATCAGCCTGCAAGGACTGAAGAACCTGCCCACAGCTGGCTGCTAAGAGAGCAGCCGAACGCCGTTGCGAACACCAGTCATGCTCCTTCTATCACCTGCCACGTTTCACACCTGCTACATTAATCTTACGATAACATTGCTTTGATCATGTTACGTCTTGGCTCCAAAATATTCCATGGCTCTCCACCCTCTGCAGAACATAGGCAAACTCCCTCTCTGAGTTTTGCTCAGGCTCTGTAACCACAGACTGTGTGGCTTAAATAACAGAGGTTTACTGTCCCCCAGTTATGGAGGCTGGAAGTCCAAGATCAAGTTGTCAGCAGTTTTGGTTTTTCTGAGGCTGTGAGTGAAAATCCTTTCCAGGCCTCTCTCCCAGCTCCTGGTGGTTTGCTGGTGAATTTTGTTGTTCTTTGGTTTTAGCAGCATCACCCTGATCTCTGCCTTCAGTATCACATAGACTTCTCTTTCTGTGTGTCTGTCTCTGTGCCCAAATTTATCTTTTGTATAAGGACACCAGTAATGTTGAATTAGGGCCCATCCTAATGGCCTCATCTTAAATTGGCTACATCGGCAAAGACCCTAATTCCAAGTAAGATCATGTTCTGACGTATTGGGGGTTAGGACTTCAATGTATATTTTTTGGGGGGACAGGGTTCAGCTCATAACACTCTACTAGTCGAGCAATCAAGGCACCTTTTCCATCCTTTCTTTACCATATTGTACTCCAAACTTTGAGTTCCTTTTTGACCATGCCTATTCTGAACAGACTGCTCAAATACTATCTTGCCTGGGAGACTCTGTCTTCCTTCTCATGTCTACCCATCCTTTAAGACCTAACTAAATTGCTTTTATGGAGGTTTTCCTGGATTCCCCCAACCCTTGGTAATATATGTGAGCTTACTGAACTTGCTTTTTGCATGTACTACAGTTCAGGGAACTATCCGCAGACTTTCTTGCAATCCTTCTATCTGGCAGGGCTCTACCACACCTTACCTGGGCAAGAAAAACCTTTGCTCTGGGTCCTCACCATGGGATGAGAGGTCCACAGAGCCAAGGGTACAAGACTGCCCAGAGACTGCATCACCTTCTAGAGTATTCTTCCTGACCCCAACAGACCTCAGCCTGCTCCCAGGTCCCACCCTACCTTATCCTCATGAGAGTGAATCTCACCACCAGGGTCTCTACCCCAGACCTAAAGGTGGTCAAGGGATGCTGGAAGGGGTGGACAGAGCATGGGTGTGAGGCTGTGTAGACACGCATGGGAGGCCCTAAGGGTGGGGGCCAGAGCCAGCCAAGGGGAAAGGAGGGCCATGATCGTGCTCTAGGGCTACAAGCTGGGTCTTCTCACGTCAATGCCTCCAAGGAAAAAGAGAAGTCTAGATTCCAGTCTGGCCTTCCAAGTCATTATGGAGGTATATTTGTTAAGGTGGAAGAATAGAGCATATGCTATTCAACAGTTTGTAAGCTCATTTGATAACTTTAAAATATTTAACCGATTATACATGGGCCTCCATTTGTACTTTGGTTCAGGGGGTCCAGCAAAAGTTAGGGATGGGCGTGCTCCAGGTAACCCTTTCCACCCTGTGTCTGATGGTGAATTTCAACCTGTTCTTTTTACAATGAGGACAAGCTGAAGGTTGTCCTTCCTGACCTGACCCTTCAGCAATTTTTTTAGATGTTCCTGTTTAGTCTTGATATAATCACGCTTCTGCTTTCCCATTTTGTGCTGATGATAATAAAGTGTTTCCATCAGAGTAGAGAGTTATCCCAGCAGAAAGACTTAGAATGAGCCAGTGGAACAAGGATCAGAGATCCCAAAACACACTTTCATAGTCAAAATATCTCCTGACAAGGGAAGAGGAAGTGTGGGTTCAGGCGAAGGGCTTAGTGGGATGAGAGCTGATGGTGTCTCTCCATGGCAAGGCTTCAGTCTCCCCACACACACCTGCTTGTGTTTGGCATGGGAATAGATGCCCATGTCTTCTCACAGATGGCTCTCACTGAAAGATCTGATGGCGATGGGGCATGGGTAGGAAATGCCTCTCATGGCCCCAATGACAGGGAAGCTATTGCCACTCTTCTGTGAGTAGAGAGAGGATTGCCCAATGGGCAGGAATATCACTACCCTCAATCTATTTGGGAATTTTCAAAAGTAGATGAGATGCCTGAAAATTAATGCAAAAGGTATATATTAACAAAAGTCATTTGGTCAGATATAAACACATCTTGGTTCTTCCTTTCTGCACTTGGGAGGAGATTGTGGCTTTTCCTTTCTCCTGCCCTAATGCTGCCTTCTCACCTGGGAGGGCAGCCAAGTCTTCCTGGTGGTTCACACCACCTTCTGGTTTCCATAGGCATCCTGCCTGAAGGTGGTCCTCCCACGTCCTCCCTTCCCCCTCAGGGGCATAATAAATTAGTTCCTATTTCCCCTTGTGGTACATCTGTGACAGCTAAATTAACTTCTCTTCCAAAAAATTCATCTGGGCAAAAGCATCCTCTGCCACCTTTTCTTCTCTCTTGTTTTTGCTTCAAAATCTCATCCAAGGGGCTTCCCTTGTGGCTCAGTGGTTGAGAGTCCGCCTACCGATGCAGGGGACACGGGTTTGTGCCCCGGTCCGGGAGGATCCCACATGCCGCGGAGCAGCTGGGCCCGTGAGCCATGGCCGCTGGGCCTGTGCGTCCGGAGCCTGTGCTCTGCAATGGGAGAGGCCACAACAGTGAGAGGCCTGTGTACCGCCAAAAAAAAAAAAAAAAAAAAAATCTCATCCAAATGCTTCAGCAAAACCTTTCTTCTTTTTCTCTTTCTATTCTATTCTATTTGTGGATCAAAATTTTACTCCTATTATGGTTTAAGTAGAAGAGCAGCACACCCTTTTGAAGAATGTTAGGAATGAAAAATAGCTTCTTTTATATATTTGGTACAAAATATGTCTTGATCTTCTCCGCCGTGGCTGGCTCTGTGCTAGTTAAATGCAACTTCATTTTATTGAGAAGCACATAGAGTCCTGGGGATATTTTAGAAGAGTTGTTTGTCAGTTCCACCAGTCAACTGCTAAGTAAATGTTATGATTATTTTTTATAATACCACTGTAATGTAAGGGGTTTTGAAATAACAATACAAGAAAGGTAATGAAGAACTATCAGTCTCTAAGTCAGGAGTTTTGAATCTGAGGAAAATAGACTTTCAGGTATCTAAGAAATTGTAAGCAAAAATTTGAGGGTAGGTACACATATTAATCATTAATTTTACTTTATGTGGCAGATTACAGTTTACCCAGTCAATACTCACCTCTCTTTTCTTCCTTAGCCACAGAACCCTTATTTCCCTGGGAATAACAATAAGTCCAGCTATAAAATTCAAATTTCTCAGCCTCCACTGTAAGTTGGTGTGGCTGTGCCTGAATTCTAGACACTGAGATTTAAGCAGGAGATGATGGGTGGGGCTTCTAGGAAAGCACCTTAAAGGAAAGAAGAGTGACTGGCATACTCCTTCTGGCCCTTTCACCTTTATCCTTCTTCCTGTTTGGAATGCAGACATGATGGCTACACTCCAGCAGTCATATTGGACCAGGAGGTAGCCTTGAAGTTGGAAGCCACTCACCAAGGATGGTGAATTGGAACTTTAGAAGGAGCCTGGGACTGCTTCTTTAAACTTGTTTATGCAGGATAAAAATAATCCCTATCTTCTTTAAGCTGCTGACATATGACTTCTGCTTTATGGAGTTCAATCTAACACTAGCTGATATGCTCCACTGCATTTAAGTGCAAGAAATATCACATTATTTTTCTAAATCAATGAGAAATGAATTCCAAGTGCCACTAAGCTGATTGGTAAGGAATTCAGCAGGGAAATATCATACATATCTCTGGGCTTCCTGTTATGCCCAGGAAATGTGGTGAAAGCTTCTGATATTCGGCTCATCAGGATGGTTGCTACCATGCCCAGAGAATGGAAGGTAAAGTGGAAAAACAAAAAGGTTTAAAATGGAAGGGTTTTGATCTTGATGTGGGAGAAAGAAGGAAATCAGAACCTACCAGATGGATGTACAGACAATGTCTTGATATATTTGACAGCAGTAGCATGACATATGAGAAAAATGGTCTCAATGAAAAGACAATTTATGCTACCAATCGTTTGTCTTTTAAGTAAGTAAAATTTATTATAGATTTCACTATATCACAGTTATATTAAAAAAGGTAGACATAGCTCGTAAACAGATATCTGACCTTTTGCGATCTGAAGTCAGGGATGAAAAGGAGTTTGATGGGAGTAATACATGTATGACAGTCCTTATACAAATCAAGCACTGGCCTCTCACATGAAATTGAGTAACAAGTTTTACTCCCCAAATATTTTGAACTACTGCTGAGTCTAGGCATGGGGTATACCAGTCCCAATTTCTAATCATGCTAATGCAATCAATGATTGATGCTCAGATTACTCTCCCTCTGTTTTCCTATCTGTAAAATGACCATGGAGTCATTCACCTCCACCCCTACAGAGGCCTGATCAACAACAGTGATTTAATGCACGTTGGGTGTGGTAGAGCAAGAGAGCCACAGAGACAGGCTCTGTTGTCTCCGCTGTTACAGTAATGAGGACTGTCTGGGGCCCGGGTATGTGTGAACTCACAAAGGTCACATTCTGACAGGCTAGCTCCCTGGCACTTTTTGCCTAGCACTTGCACCTGCCCAGGGAGTGGGTTATGGAGTTCAGGCTTGTTTGGGTTTGCAGCAGGTAATGATAGTTTCACCGCAGCTTGTGTTTCTGAATTGGGAGTTGGGTTTTAGGCATTCACACGTGATTAATTTGTCATTGTGACTCATTCCCCTGCCTGGAGAGCTGAGAACCCAAGTCTGAAATACAAATACAAAGATGTCCAATGGCTTTATTTTCTCTAAGTGCTACATACGGTCACACTGAAAGAAAGCCCAAGTGGGGTCATTCTGAGTCAACCACTTCATCCTTTTATTTCTTTTCAGGGTACTGTATTTCTTTACAAAAAAGGAAATTAGTCAACTGAATAGGCTCGCTAACACAGTACACTGGAAGATTGCAAGGGAAGTCATGGATGAGTCAGGAAATTATCTTAAACTCATGCTTTTGGATGAGGAAGAAATACATTCAGAGACCACACACTTGATCTCTACTAACTGAGTCTGAGTTGTCAGACTTGGTCGACGGCTGGGTCCCCCGGTCCTGAGATGATGTGAGAAGAGGCGGGATGGGCTGCCAAGGGCCAGGAGCTGCCAGGAATGTCCCCCCCTCCTCTTCCCACACAGTCTTTCCTCGTGGTGTCTGCTGTCTGCTGACTACAGGAGCTTGTTCAAAGGCAGAGTCCCTGGAGCATGCTGAGCTGTAGATCATTTTAACATGAAAGGATAGAAAGTAGTAGAAAGAACTGGCTTTTCTGCACTCAGGTCTACTGTGATCTGTAAACCACTCGGTGGATCCAGAGCTTTATTCTTCCCATCCCACCTGCACAATGTGATGTCTTCCTTTCCTGGGACCACAGGGCTCACATTTCCCTCCATGAAAAGGGCTGTGTTGGAATCAGCCGGGCCGGGAGGCAGCCAGGTCAGCCGACCAGGGTGTTGCAAGGTATGAGTTAAGAGGTGAGTGGACCCGGGTGACTTATGAGTAGGCACGTCGTACATGTTTACAATGCCAGGTAGAAGGATGAATGCAGAAAGGATAAAAAGGAGCACTGAGAGAGAGCAGAAGCTGTCGGTGCCCTGCTCACAGCTCCTACCTCAGGCTTGACTTTCTCTGGATGCTGGGGAGCTGAGCTCCTGCAAGAAGAGGGCCGGAAGTGCCCTGGAATTAACAATGCCCCCCCCCTTCCAATACCCTGGGAACTGGCTTTAGCCAATGAGTGACAGGATCCAGTGGACAATTGCTTGGGTTGGAATGACTCAGAGGCAAGTGTTCTAGAGGGTTCCCCAGAAGGTTCCCCAGGTAACCTACTCAATAATGCACAGTCCAACCAGGCATGTACTGATAAAGCCTTAACAACTGGCTCTCCAGAAAAGCACAAGTATCTGCATTCGTAGCCTTTGCTGGTTCCCACGATGCAAATGCTCCCACACTGGCTGAATTGGAGGTGGCACCTGTGTCAGCATCATCCTAGAGGGGTCGGCAGCCTCGGGAGCTGGCTGATAGGAAAACGTGCTGAAATAGGGAGCCAGGAGTGTTAGCAGTGCCTTTGTTTTGATACAGTTTATGTCATTGCATGTTGATATCACAATTTTTAATAATAGCTGACCTTAACAACTGGCTTGCAAAACCCTGAACATTTAACAAGCCTGTCCCCTGTTTTCTTCCCAGCCCCTGTCTGTCTTCACTCCCCTGCCCCTCCAGGGGCTGCTTCCTCAATTAATGATTCACATTCACACCCTGCCCCATGGGGAAGAAGAAATCCCCCTGCAGAAAACGAGCCCTCGTGGCTGCTTCATGCACACTTCGACCAAGCTGACCTCAGAGTTGGGCCTCGACCCCTGACTCCTGCTGTCTTCTGACCGGGACTTTCCATAGTCCCTTGTGTGTCTCTTCTCATCTCCTGAGACAAAGCGGGTGGGACCCATCCCTCCTCTCTGGTTCTGTTTCTGTTTCTTAGAAATATGGGGAGCCTCCATCATCCTGATGGGCTGGGTACCATTCTGTGGCCATCCTCCCCACGCTTCTAGTCACAAGTGCTACCACGAGGCCCTGCATCTGGAAGATATCAGAGGGTGAGTGTGTATGAGTGTGTAAGTGTGTGAGCATGTGTGAGCATAAGTGTGTGCACAAGTGTATATGTGTGAGTGTGTATGTATCTGTGAGGGTAGGTTGTATGTGAGTGTATAGGAGTCTGTATGTGTGTATACATGTATTTGTGCAACCATCTGTGTATACGTGTGTGAGTGCATGTGTATGTATGAGGGTGTGTGTATGTAAACGTGTGTTTGTGTGATTATCGGTGTATATGTGTGTGAGTGCATGTGTATCACTGTGTATTGTGTGTATGTATCAGAGTGAGTGTGACTGCAGGTGTGTGTGTGTGTATGAATGTGTGTGAGTGCTTACGTGTGTGTGTGGTATCAGTACCTCTAGCAACAGCATCCCGTTGCTGTTTTCCTTGGGGGTGCCACCCTCACACACTATGCAGTTCCTGCGGAGCTGCAGTCAAGGTGACCCCACATGGGCAGAGAAGGGAGCTGGGGTTGGGCCCTGGGGCTGGGATGCCTGACCAGTACCTCTGTCTGTGGCCACAGTGACTGACTTGGGGAAACAGGAGGCATGAACAGGGCTCCTACCCTGACTGATATGGAGTCTCAGATGGAGGGCTGTAAGACACAGAATGTCCTTGTGGAATTTTCTGCTCAGGAGAGAGAAGATTGTGGCTATAGTTAGGAGCTGCTTAGCAGCGGTTTATCTGGTAAAGAGAACAGTGACACTGTGCTAGGCACAGTGGGGGGAGCAGCAGTTCTACAGAAAGGGGGAGGGGCATTAGGATGTGTCAGCTGCTTCCCAAGGCTTTCAGGGCTTTCCCAGGTACCTGGGCTCATACAGCTACTTGCCCTGTGAGAGATGGTTGTGGTCAGTATCTGAGAGGGCTCAGGGGCAGCGAATTGTGCCCCTGGATGGGTGCTAACTTCTCTCCCTGGGAGGGGACACAGCAGGGATGAGATGGGACCGAGGAGACACCAGATCCTGAGTGCCTCCCCAGTGCTCCCGTGCCATTCTGCCTTGGGGTGTTGGATGCATTCCACACTCTGTCAGAATTCTCAGGGACCTCAGGACCCCTGACCCCAAGGGAACTGGAAGCTAGTTTCATGGCTGCCTGCAATGAGGGGCAGGCTCCCCCTGATATGCCTGGTCCATCAACCTGGCTTTGGAAGACCAGGTGCCATGAGCAAGGATCCTCTGTACCTGCCCTCTGGTAGGCTGCAGGGAGGCATGCAGCTTTGAAAGGCAGTAGTGGCAGAGGCCAGAGGGGAGCCTTCCATCCCATACCTGAGCCACCTGTGCCACCCGTACGGTCATGGCTCAGAGCTGTCGCATGTGGTCCTCAGGACCTCCCTGAGATGCATGCTTCCTAATGCCATTTTACAAATGCCTTTCCTGCTTGACTCAGTGAGGGTGAAAAGGATTGTTTGCAAACACAGGCTCAATTAAATAACTGTATTGAAGAGGGGCCCCTGTTGTCCCATCATAGAACACAACCCCGGCTGTGGCCTGCAGGCAAAGGGCAGGTTAGGTCTCGGTCACTCAGCTGTGACTGGTGGAGGAGCAAGAGCCTGGGCTGTTGCTAAGAGACAGAACCTGCAAGGACACTGACTCAACAAGATTCCTTCCCCGAGTCTGTGTATTGGACCAATCCAAGAACCAGGGTGATAATGGAGAAGGATGGGTACTTAGAACAAAGAATTCCATGGAATCGGAGAAGCACATGATGCCCTATCATATTATCAAAAGCAATGTATTCTGAGCACTTTCTGTGTGCCAGACACATGACACTACATCACTGAACTATTACAGCCCCTGAAAAACTAATAAAAAAGCCATTCGTATCCCCAGGGTCTAGATGAGGCCCCTAACTTAGGTAACCTCAGGCACACAAAGGTGACAAAGTAACAAGCTAGTCAGTGGGAGAGGTAAGAATTAATTGAGTGTGGTCCCAATCCAGTCACCTCTGGGGGAGGGGCATGGGAATCTGCATTTTAATCACCACCCCAGAGGGTTGGTTGTGTTCCTCAGTTGGAGAACCACAGCTTTATTTGGAGAGCGAGATCACTATATTTTGAAACCTGCCTTCATATTTACGTATGTTGTCTGCATCTGATTTCTAAGGGATGCACGCTTTGGGATCCTGCCCAGTGCCGCCTGACTTGGCAGTGGCATCCCCGAGCCCCCCCACCTGCAGCACCTTTGGGGTGCTCTCTGGCCCTCTTCAGCCTTCCCTGGGGTCCGTTTTCTGAATGTTTGTCTCCCACATGCTGCTTGGTTGTGAGGAAACCTTGATGAAATCAGCATGCCCTTGAACATGTTTCCAGTTGTCCAGAATCAATTATAGAGAACCTGGGGTGAGTTGTGTGAGCCACTCTGTACCCGGCACACAGAATGCTCCGCAGAAAACTGTCAACTGTTGATCACACCATTTGTTTTGTTCCCAGAGTGAGAGGAACAGAACATACAGGTGGACAGACCTGGAGGGGCAGCTATGTCATTTCAGACCAAAACAAGCTGTTTCTGACACATTCAAATACTAGAGGATTGTCAGTTCCAGGGACTCTTTTGCTCTTTCTGTTTGTCAAAACAAAAACTTTCATTCTCCTGAAATGAAAGAGATTGAAGAGATTGAAAACATGTCTTCAAGCCTGCCTTCCCTGTGTAAGGGAATAGCTGATGGGGGAGAAAACACATTTTAAATGTGTATTTTATCCCCACTCTACAGATGGTCAGGCGTCTGACACCAGGTCTCAGTATCACTGGGCGGCATCCCCTTCTCTTTGGCTGAAGCCTCATCACTTCCATGAACACAAGATGCCTCTGTAGTCTCATGTCTTTCTTCTCTATTTGTGTTGTTTTCCATTTTTTGTTCTGTTTCATTTCCAATTTCCTCTCCCAGCTCCCTCTGGCCACTGCTCCAGACTGGCATCTTTGGCTACCCCTGGGGTCACCATGAGGGGGCAGGGCCAGCTGGAGTCCTATGGGTCTGGGGTGGCCCTGGGTATTGGGTGGCCTCAGCCTTCCCCTGTTGCTCTTGCCTTTCCTGTCTTCGTGTGTTATCACATTTACAAGGGTCTCTCTTGGGGTCTCCTCACTTTATCCTCCAAATAAGGATTTTATGTTGCCTCTCTTTTAAGGAG
This sequence comes from Mesoplodon bidens, assembly GCF_964165515.1. Lineage (NCBI taxonomy): Eukaryota > Metazoa > Chordata > Mammalia > Artiodactyla > Ziphiidae > Mesoplodon > Mesoplodon bidens. The sequence continues at coordinate 98,985,386 of NC_138162.1, read as the reverse complement.
AATCTGTGAAATCAAGTAAGTGACTTGCTTATGTTTACACAGTTACTTAGTAGCCGAGTTCAGCCTCTACCCTAGATCGCGCTGGCTCGAATCTTGCTTTTATGTTGTTACAATTCTCCTTTCCCTCAAACCCTTTGATTTACTCTGTTTCTTCCCCCTTCCCACGCAAACTGAGGTCCCTGCCAAGGGCTGGGAATGGGAGTTACACACTGATAACCAAAAGCACTTTGGATGTGACCTTGGGCTCTTCAAAGGAACACTGAGTGATTTTGCTCAGGGAGAGGGGAGGGGGTAAGCCATCTCTCTATTCTCTTTCATTGGAGCTGGCTGGAATCTGCTCCTGTTTACTTCCCTGTAGATGGAACCTCCTTTGCAGATCAACTTCAGGCTTGGGGTTTCATTTCTGCTCCAGGCCTGGCCCCTTGCTGCCCATGCTTGTGGTCAGGATGAATTTGCAGCGAATTGCTCCAGAACAGAAATGGAGGGAGGGCTGCCAGGGAGATGCAGCAGGAGGTGTGCTAAGGCTGGGGCACAGGGCACCATCAGAAGAGACTCTGGACCTGGGGACTTGGAGATGTGGGTGGAGCACATGTGAAAAGCTGGAAGAGGTGGGATATAACCTTCTGGACATGGCTGAGCCCTGTAATGATGGGGTGGACAAGACCGCCTTCCAAAGTCAAGCAGAAGGTACTGTGCGTTCCCTTGGAAACAGGCTTAGAGAATGACAAAGAACACTGGCACTCTCAGAGAGGACACAGCACTTTCTCTGTCTTTGCACTTGTTTGGTGTTGTTCAAAACAACAGTTCTCAATTCTCCGACACTGTGTGTCCAATGGTTCAATTCAATTCTGACACTAATTAGAGTTAACACCGACTCTACAGTCTGAGGGCTCAGAGCCACAAGACCGTGCTCACTTAAGATGCTGGACACAAGTTCCAGGAATCACTCACACTTCTAATCTGCCAGCTATACATTTGGAGGCTCCCAAAACACTACTCAGGTTCAATAATTCACAGGGACTACTCTCAAAATTCAGGAAAGTGCTTTTCTTACTATTACTTGTTCATTGTAAAGGAAAAACTTAGGAACAGCCCTATGGAAGACATGCATAGGGCAAGGTGTGGGTGGGTGGTGGCGTGGAGCCTCCACGCCCTGTCCAGGCACACCCCCTCCCAGCACATCAATGTGTTCTCTAACCCTGAGCTTGCTGAACCCTTTAGTTTAGGGGCCTTTATGGAGGTTTTATCACACGGACAAGATTGATTAAATCATCAGGCATTGTCACATAACTCAATATCGAGCCCCTCTCTTAATTTTATTTCTTATTATACCACAGCACTATATCGAAAAGAGATAAGAAGCCTGATAAACAGGAGGCAGTTTCCTGATTTTAACCTCAGCACGAGGTAAAACCCCCTTGTTACCAGTGTGACCAAGGGGGCTGCATGGCTGGTGGCTGGGCAGGCCCACCCTTATTTCCAGGGGAGACAGACGTTTCAAAGGGCAGGGAGTGCCCCAGAGGACTTTGAGGCCCTACTGCCTGCCTGAGAGACCCTGAGGGTGAGCAGCTGGCTCTCTCAGAGGGGTCCTCAGCCCCCCACCAGCCCAGATGGTCACATCTTGGCCTCCACTAGTCCTGCCTCAGGCTCTGGGCCTGCCTGTACCTTCTCCTCTCTGGAGTGGTGGGTGAGACACTAACATGGGAAGTCACTCAAGGTCTCACATCGGGAAGGCTACCTTGGAAGAGGCTTGGTGTCTAGTTCTTAATATTTGGGAACTTGGGAGGACAAACTGGGACTCTGTGAGTGTGTGTGTGTGTGTGTGTGTGTGTGTGTGAGATGGGTTCCTATTTTGTAGCATTTACGAGTTTCCTCCATCATGCCAGAGTTCCAGCTACCAGCATGATGTCACCAAACACAGAGTTGGAACATGGTATGCAAGAGTCACCATTATAAAGTCTTTCCACCAGACAGATGCCACAGACACAAATAACCTGAAGATCACAGATGATACAGCATGGTGAAATAGAGGGGATGAGCTATCAGTAATTATTACCTTGGATTTTAATATCATTTATTTAATGATCAGTGTAAACATTTAAATTTTTAATAATAGCCATGCCTAACAACTGGTCCCCAAATTCATGAACATTTGGCAATCAGCTCCAACAAATGGACACAAGCCAGCCCAAACTGCCACAGGGTGTCCCTGGCCGGCCATGCTGTGTAGTATGGTGAGCTCCCCTGCACCCTGACACTGGCCTCTGTCCTAAGGAAAATGAGAGGCTTTTTGGAGATGAAGACTATTTCACTGGGGTCCCCTTAGGTGAAATTTGCAAAAGTGTGTTGGGGGGGCATACATGAGGATTCTAGTGGCTTTGGGTGTCACTTAGTATTTATTGGAGGAATTGGTCTCTTGGGTTTATACTTGAGGTCTCATGTGCAGTTTCATTTTTTAAAACTGTGATATTAACATCTAATACTTGTTTATTGTTTATCCCATTAATGGCATTAAAAGGTGCAGTGCACTGACATGATGGTGAGAGGGGAAACCTTAATTATTTTCTAAACATGTTCAGACATCTGTATGTGTACTCGCACACAGACACATACATGTATATGAATACCTACATATAGTGTGGAAGCTGGCAACCAAATTTCATGGTGTAGAAATGTACCTGGATAATAATACTACAAAGAAAAATAGAGAAGTGATGACCATAAAACTCAGCCTCATGAGTCCTGTAGAAGGGAAGGGGATGTGATTTGGGGGGTGGGCCCATGGATTACTTGGGAAGGGTCTATCACAGGTTATGGGTGGTGGTTATAACGTGTTTGTCTTACTATACTTCATTAGGGAGATTGGTTCAAGATGTCAGAGTAGAAGGACATGCGCTCACTCCCTCTTGCAAGAGCAACGGGATCACAACTAACTGCCAAACAATCATCAACAGGAAGACATTGGAACTCACCAAAAAAGATACCCCACATCCAAAGACAAAGGAAAAGCCACAGTGAGATGGTAGGAAGGGCACAATCACAATAAAAGCAAATCCTATAACTGCTGGGTGGGAGACTCACAAACTGGAGAACACATACCACAGAAGTCTACCCACCGGAGTGAAGGTTATGAGCCTCATGTCAGGCTTCCCAACCTGGGGGTCCAGCAATGGGAGGAGGAATTCCTGGAGAATCAGGCTTTGGAGGTTAGTGGGATTTGACTGTAGGACTCTGACAGGACTGCAGGAAACAGAGATTCCAATCTTGGAGGGCATGCACAAAGTAGTGTGTGCATCAGGACCCAGGGGAAGGAGCAGTGACCACATAGGAGACTGAACCAGACCTACCTGGTAGTGTTGGAGGGTCTCCTGTGGAGGTGGGGTGTGGCTGTGGCTCAATGTGAGGACAAGGACACTGGCAGCAGAAGCTCTGGGAAGTACCCCTTGGCATGAGCTCTCCCAGAGTCTGCCATTAGTCCCACCAAAGAGCTGGGTAGGCTCCAGTGTTGGGTCACCTCAGGCCAAACAACCAACAGGGAGGGAACACAGCCCCACCCATTAGCAGACAAGCAGACTAAAGTGTTACTGAGCTCTGCCCAACAGAACAACACCCAGCTCTACTCACCACCAGTCCCTCCCATCAAGAAACTTGCACAAGTCTCTTAGATAGTCTCATCCACCAGAGGGCAGAGAACAGAAGAAAGAAGAACCCCAATCTTGCAACCTGTGGAACAAAAACCACATTCACAGAAAGATAAACAAGATGAAAAGGCAGACGGCTATGTACCAGATGAAGGAACAAGATAAAACTCTAGAAAAACAACTAAATGAAGTGGAGATAAGAAACCTTCCAGACAAAGAATTCAGAATAATGATAGGGAAGATGATCCAGGACCTCGGGAAAAGAATGGAGGCAAAGATTGAGAAGATGCAAGAAGTGTTTAACAAAGACCTAAAAGAATTATAGAAAAAAACACCTAGAAGAATTAAAGAACAAACAAACAGAGGTGAACAATACAATAACTGAAATGAAAAATACACTAGAAGGAATCAATAGCAGAATAACTGAGGCAGAAGAACAGAAAAGTGACCTGGAAGATGGAATGGTGGATTTCACTGCCACAGAACAGAATAAAGAAAAAAGAATGAAAAGAAATGAAGACCTAAGAGACCTCTGGGACAACATTAAACACAACAACCTTCTCATTATAGGGGTCCCAGAAGGAGAAGAGAGAGAGAAAGACCCTGAGAAAATATTTGAAGAGATTATGGTCAAAAACTTTCCTAACAAGGGAAAGGAAATAGCCACCCAAGTCCAGGAAGTGCAGAGTCCCAGGCAGGATAAACCCAAGGAGGAACACACCAAGACACATAGTAATCAAACTGACAAAAATTAAAGGCAAAGAAAAATTATTGAAAGCAACAAGGGAAAAACAATAAATAATATACAAGGGAACTTGCATAAGGTTAACAGCTGATTTCTCAGCAGAAACTCTACAACCCAAAAGGGAGTGGCATGATATATTTAAACTGATGAAAGGCAAGGACGTACAACCAAGATTACTCTACCGGGCAAGGATCTCATTCTGATTTGACAGAGAAATCAAAACTTTACAGACAAGCAAAAACTAAGAGAATTCAGCACCACCAAACCAGCTCTACAAAAAATAATAAAGGAACTTCTCTAAGTGGGAAACACAGAGAAGAAAAGAACCTACAAAAACAAACCCATAACAATTAAGAAAATCTCTTGGTAGTAAGAACATACATATAGATCATTACCTTAAATGTGAATGGATTAAATGCTCCAACCAAAAGACACAAGCTTGCTGAATGGATATGAAAACAAGGCCCATATATACGCTGTCTACCAGAGACCCACTTCAGACCTAGGGACACATACAGACTGAAAGTGAGGGAATGGAAAAAGATATTCCATGCAAATGGAAACCAAAAAAATCTGGAGTAGCAATACTCATATCAGATAAAATAGACTTTAAAATAAAGAATGTTACAAGACGCAAGGAAGGACACTACATAATGATCAAGGGACCAATCCAAGAAGAATATATAACAATAATAAATATATATGCACCCAACATAGGAGCAACACAATAAATAAGGTAACTGCTAACAGCTATAAAAGAGGAAATCAACAGTAACACAATAATAGTGGGGGACTTTAACACCTCATTTACACCAATGGACAGATCATCCAAAATGAAAATAAATAAGGAAACACAAGCTTTAAATGACATAATAGACCAGATAGATTTAATTGATATATATATATATAGGACATTCCATCCAAAAACAGCAGATTACACTTTCTTCTCAAGTGTACATAGAGCTTTCTCCAGGATAGATCACATCTTGGGTCACAAATCAAGCCTTAGTAAATTTAAGAAAATTGAAATCATATCAAGCATCTTTTCTGACCACAACGCTATGAGATTAGAAATCAATTACAGGGAAAAAAAACGTAAAAAACACAAACACATGGACGCTAAACCATACATTACTAAATAACCAAGAGATCACTGACGAAATCAAAGAGGAAATCAAAAAATACCTAGAGGGCTTCCCTGGTGGCGCAGTGGTTGAGAGTCTGCCTGCCGATGCAGGGGACACGGGTTCGTGCCCCGGTCCGGGAACATCCCACATGCCGCGGAGCAGCTGGGCCTGTGAGCCATGGCCACTGAGCCTGAGCGTCCAGAGCCTGTGCTCTGCAATGGGAGAGGCCACAACAGTGAGAGGCCCGTGTACAACAACAACAACAAAAAAACCCCAAAAAACCTAGAGACAAATTACAGCAAAAACACAATGGTCCAAAACCTATGGGATGCAACAAAAGAAGTTCTAAGAGGGACGTTTATAGCAATACAAGCCTACCTCAAGAAACAAGAAAAATCTCAAACAAACAATCTAATCTTACACCTAAAGGAACTAGAGAAAGAAGAAAAAACAAAACCCAAAGTTAGGAGAAAGAAAGAAATCATAAACATCAGAGCAGAAATAAATGAAATAGAAACAAAGAAAACAATAGCAAAGATCAATAAAACTAAAAGCTGGTGCTTTGAGAAGATCAACAAAATTGATAAACTGTTAGCCAGATTCATCAAGAAAAAGACGGACAGGACTCAAATCAATAAAATTAGAAATGAAAAAGAAGTTACAACAGACACCGCAGAAATACAAAGCATCCTGAGACTACTACAAGCAACTCTATGCCAATAAAATGGACAACCTGGAAGAAATGGACAAATTCTTAGAAAGATATAACCTTCCAAGACTGAACCAGGAAGAAATGGAAAATATGAACAGTCCAATCACAAGTAATGCAATTGAAACTGTGATTAAAAATCTTCCAACAGATCAGCTAGGTGGTTTGTGCCCACGTAGAGGGGTGGGATAGGGAAGGTGCGAGGGAGGGAGATGCAAAAGGAAAGAGATATGAGAACATATGTATATGTATAACTGATTCACTTTGTTATAAAGCAGAAACTAGCACACCAGTGTAAAGCAATTATACTCCAATAAAGATGTTAAAAAAAAATTCTTCCAACAAACAAAAGTCCAGGACCAGATGGCTTCACAGGTGAATTCTATCAAACATTTAGAGAAGAGCTAACACCCATCCTTCTGAAACTCTTCCAAAAAATTTCAGAGGAAGGAACACTCCCAAACTCATTCTATGAGGCTACCATCACTCTGATACCAAAACCAGACAAAGATACTACAAAAAAAGAAAATTACAGAACAAAATCACTGATGAATATAGATGCAAAAATTCTCAACAAAATACTAGCAAACAGAAACCAACAACACAGTAAAAGGATCATACACCATGATCAAGTGAGATTTGTCCCAGGGATACAAGGGTTCTTCAATACTCGCACATGAATCAACGTGATACACCATAGTAACAATCTGAATAATAAAAACCATATGATCATCTCAATAGATGCAGAAAACGCTTTTGACAAAATTCAACACCCATTTATGATAAAAAAACACACCAGAAAGTGGGCACAGAGGGAACCTACCTCAACATAATAAAGGCCATATATGACAAACCCACAGCAAACATCATTCTCAATGGTGAAAATTTGAAAGCATTTCCTCTAAGATCAGGAACGAAACAAAGATGTCCACTCTTGTCACTATTATTCAACATAGTTTTGGAAGTCCTAGCCACGGCAATCAGAGAAGAAAGATAAATAAAATAATACAAATTGGAAAAGAAGAAGTAAAACTGTCACTGTTTGTAGATGACATGATACTATACATAGAGAATCCTAAAGATGCCACCAGAAAACTACTAGAGCTAATCAATGAATTTGGTAAAGTTGCAGGATACAAAATTAATGCACAGAAATCTCTTGCATTCCTATATGCAAGAGATTAGTATATATACTAATGATGAAAAATCTGAAAGAGAAATTAAGGAAACACTCCCATTTACCATGGCAAGAAACGGAATATAATACCTAGGAATAAACCTACCTAGGGAGACAAAAGACCTGTATGCAGAAAAGTATAAGACACTGTTGAAAGAAATTAAAGAACATAAACACAGATGGAGAGATATACTATGTTTTTGGATTGGAAGAATCAATATTGCAAAAATGACTATATTACCCAAAGCAATCTACAGGTTCAATGCAATCCTTATCAAATTACCAATGGCATTTTTTACAAAACCAGAACAAAATTTTTTTAATTTGTATGGAAACAGAAAAGACCCCGAATAGCCAAAGCAATTTTGAGGGAAAAGAAACGGAGCTGGAGGAATCAGACTCCCTGACTTCAGACTATATTACAAAGCTACAATAATCAACACAATATGGTACTGGCACAAAGACAGAAATATAGATCAAGGGAACAGGATAGGAAGCACAGAGATAAACCCATGCACCTATGATCAACTAACCTATGACAAAGCAGGCAAGGGTATACAATAGAGAAAAGAGAGTCTCTTCAATAAGTGGTGTTGGGAAGACTGAACAGCAACATGTAAAAGAATGAAATTAGAACACTCTCTAACACCATATACAAAAATAAACTCAAAATGCATTAGAGACCTAAATGTAAGACTGGACATTATAAAACTCTTAGAGGAAAACATAGGAAGAACAATCTTTGACATAAGTCACAGCAAGATCTTTTTTGATCCACCTCCTAGAGTAATGGAAATAAAAACAATAATAAACAAATGGGACCTAATGAAGCTTAAAAGCTTTTGCACAGCAAAGGAAACTACAAACAAGACAAAAAGACAACCCTCAGAATGAGAGAAAATATTTACAAGTGAATCAACGGACAAAGGATTAATCTCCAAGATATATAAACAGCTCATGCGGCTCAATATTAAAAAACCAAAGAATCCAATCCAAAAATGGGCAGAAGACTTAAATAGACATTTCCCCAAAGAAGACATACAGATGGCCAAGAAGCACATGAAAATCTGCTCAACATCACTAATTATTAGAGAAATTCAATTCAAAACTGCAATGAGGTATCTCCTCACACCAGTTAGAATGGGCTTCATCAGAAAATCTACAAACAACAAATGCTGGTGAGGATGTGGAGAAAATGGAACCCTCTTGCACTGTTGGTGGGAATGTAAATTGATACAGCCACTATGGAGAACAATATGGAGGTTCCTTAAAAAACTAAAAATAGAACTACCATAGGACTCAGCAATCCCACTACTGGGCATATACCCAGAGAAAACCATAATTCAAAAAGACACATGTACCCCAATGTTCATTGCAGCACCATTTACCAGGTCATGGAAGCAACCTAAATGCCTGTCGACAGACGAATGGATAAAGAAGATGTGGTACATATATATACAATGGAATATTACTCAGCCATAAAAAGAAATGAAATTGGGTCATTTGTAGAGATGCAGATGGATCTAGAGACTGTCATGCAGAGTGAAGTAAGTCAGAAAGAGAAAAACAAATATTGTATATTAACGCATATATGTGGAACCTAGAAACATGGTACAGATTAATCGGTTTGCAGGGCAGAAATTGAGGCACAGATGTAGAGAACAAACGTATGGACAGCAAGGGGGGAAAGTGGTGGGGTAGGGTGATGAATTGGGAGATTGGGATTGACATATATACACTAATATGTATAAAATAGATAACTAATAAGAACCTGCTGTATAAAAAAAATAAAATTCTAAAATTCAAAACAAAAAACCCCAGGAGATTAAAAAAATAAAAATACTTCATTAGCCTTCATGTTTGCTTTATACAGCTTTCTGTACTTGTGGTATAGTTAACAATAGTTAAATTGTTAATTGTACATACATTCATATGTATAAATATATGGTTATATTTATGTGTCTATTATGTATACTTGTATATGTGTAGAAAGGTATTTATGTATATATGTATGTATGTATGTATGTATATATACAGACATACACGCACACACATTATATAAGTACACTGTCTCTATTTAATCTGAGTTGGCCGAAGGTTTTGCTGCAGGGACCTGCTGTGGTATCCAGTTTGTTCAGGGGCTTTGGAGCCTTGCCAGGCTGTGCCTAGGTGGCTTCTTTGAATGAGGGGCCCTGGGATGCCTGATGGGGTGCTGCCTAATAGAAATGGTCCCAGTGCTTCCCTTTCAAAAGGCACCCCGCCGCTGCTGGGGCAAAGCCAGAATGGGCTTCTCAGAAGCAGAATCAGCTTAGAGTTGCCCTGCACCTCCCTCCCTGCAGAATTACCAAGCATGGGTCTGGCTGGGTTTCTGACCTAGAAAATCTGAGAATAGACTGCCCTGCCTGAAAGCAGGCCTTCTTCTAGAATGTGCACGGGAGCAGGCTGGGGGCTGGAGCAGCAGCTCCCAGTGGACTGCCTGTGTTTCTGGTCCTACCCAGGGGAAGGTCCAAGGAAGAGTGCATCGGAGACACACTGGCGTCTGCAGCTGCTTTCCAGTAAAGGGCTCTGGGCTCAAGGAAACCTCCGGCTCCTTCCTGTAAGGCAAGCAGTAGTTCTCAGGAGCAAGCTTTCGCTTTCTAGGCCTGGCTGGGACAGCTGTGTTTGGGGGCTGGGGAAACATTCCTGCTGTCCTGCCCAGAAACCAAAAATGATTGAGAAGGGGCTATGAGCCACTGGAAAAGCAAATAAGAATCAGATCAAGGAATCCTGTTAGATCCCCAAGGGAAGAACATTGGCAACACCAACTTGGGTGGGCAGTGTGCCCTCAGGAGGTCCTGCCTGGTGCATGGCCCATCGGTGACATCCCAGTACTGGTCACTCAGCAGAAAGGCCGTGGCAGAGCTGTGTGGGCCGACTGGACAGCGCCAGGGATTATGGATCTATTTTAAGCCACGTGTAAACTTAAATAAGGCAGTTTCCCTTTTCCTGACTGTTCCTGTAAAAGGGATTGTATCTGTATTGCCAGCTTTTCAGGGTTCCTGTAAAGAGTAAGATAGTGTTGTTTCAACAGTTTTTGAAGGTGACGTGAATAGCATTTTGGTGTTCTAATAGGCCACAGTATTTACAAGTAATTTTCGTTGAGTTATTTTTTTGGCTGGTTTATTTCATCTGCAATTCTGCAGGTGATTAATTTTCTATTTCACCATCAATTTGGCCAGATTTTTTGTTTAGCTTGGTTTGGTTTTTAAAAGCAAGAGAAGGGACCTGTTTTTTTATGGAGTTCTTCCTAGGGACACATGGTGACCTAGAGGTTATGCCTACATTAATTTTCTTTAATCACTCAACATGAGAACTTCGTAAAAATAATGAAGGGTAAATGGTGGTTCTTAATTTATCTTTTTGCAGAAAAAAGTAATTTCTTACTTGATTTGTGGTTAAAGGATGTATTAGAAGAATTAAACTGTGTTAGAATTTATAGGTCATCCCTAAGCCTTTTGTCTGGTTTTTGGAGCTTTAAGTATCTGGTGTGGAAGAAAAATCCAGGCGGCAAATTCTTACGCGTGGATTCAAGGAATTGTCACAGAGTATGAACTGTATTCGCCTCAACTTTGTGTCCTCATAATTACTATTTTTTGTCTTTCAACCCCAGTGGGTTGAAATTCACTTTCCCACATTACACCTTTAGTCAATATTTGAAGGCTTATTTATGTAAATATCAGGGACTGTCAGGACTCCCTGCAACCCAAAACCTGACCCCCAAATGCATCATGATAAACAGTCACTTGCCAAAATAACAAACTGGCTTCTTGGAACATGCTTGCTCAGAACCGGCAAGAAAAGCACCAGAAATATTAGCTTGACCTCTGCCTCCTCATACGCACAGCCTGACCTTCGAAGATCAAACATTGCAGCAAACACACCCTTCACCTCATAATCCTCCTGCTGTCACAGTCCCCTGTTATCACCAGAGGCCCTGGGCCAACCACGGGTTATGTCAGAAGAGGGTTGGGTGCAATCCCCAGGTTATTCTAGCCCTGCGATGCTGGTATAGAACACCTTCCCCCCTGGACATTCTGACGGTGTGATCTTCTGAGTTTTGCTTGAGTTTGACTTTACCAAAGTAAACTCAAATAGAGGCTTAAAAACATGATAAAATACCTCATTTTCCTATATGGAGCTAAAGATACACAGGGAAGAAGGAATAATTTAATTATTATAAAAAGTCAGAACCCTTGTAGTGTTAATATTAATGAAATAATAGTAACAATAATGAGGATAAGCCTGTGTAAGAACGACGAGGCTGCCCTGTCACTTGCTCCAGGTGACACGTTTCTGACAATGTAGAAGCCAAAGGAATGGGCCCTGTCTGGAGGGTCCCAGGCAGCAGAGTGAAGCCCTGCCATCTGGATATCAGGGTGTCATTAGGTGTTTTGCATTAGCTGTGAACCTGGTGGGCTGCAGTCAGGATCATTTTCTGCAGGATCATGCCTAGTGGTTCCTTCTGACCCCAGGGCCACTTTGCAGGATTTTCTGTGTCTGCATTCAAGTAACAGATGAGACACTGATAATACACGCTTGTATCCTTCACAGAGATTCACGGTCTGTCTTTGCAAAACTGCCCTGTGTTTGTTTGGAACTTGCACAGAGGTGGTTTCAAGATTCTGTTATAAAAGAAATTCTTTAGTAAAACTTTTTATTAGGAAATTAATCTAACCAAAATTCCAACCATGGTGGTAAGGATAAAAATAATTACTCTGTATCCCAAGACAAGCTGAACATCTGGGTTATTACCATTGGTTTGGGTCCAATACCAACTTCCTCGCCCCCCCCCATCCCGCCCCCAGAACCCCTCACTTTGCATGCTTCTCTCTGGGAGGGACTACAAAGGCCAAGTGCCTAAATACTTAGCTATTTCATTCCAGGGCACATTCCTTTCCTTGTGATCACTGATGCCAAAGGAAAATGGGAAGGGTGTTCTCTCAGCCTCTGATGGGGATGCGGTCCAGAAATTGAATGAGTTACCATTCTGCACTTACAATGAACCTTGTTACCATAGAAACCCAGCAGAAAGACAACCAAGAGTCTGGCTGACCCAGGCAAATGAATGTTTTTCCTTACTGCTTGCAGTGACCCTGTTAAATTCTTCCCGTTTCTCTCTGTTGGGGTGGCAGGAGCTGTAACAAAATTCATTTATCACCCTATCTTCACATGTCAGACTGACAAGACCCCCTGTGTTTGTTGATACAAGCCGGCTACATAACAGCATCTCACAGCTGCCATCCCGTAACACCTGCTTACTTGCAACAGGCGCTCTGTTTTAAGACCCAAACCCCAGAACCTGGATTTACAGGGGGGCCAGCTGCTTAATTTTTGTTTGGCTGTTTTTCATCTATGGAACGGCGGCCCTCTGGGGGGATTGGTACCTTTGAAACCTGATCCTCACCTAAAGAACACTACCAGAATTTTCCTTTTGCTGTGGGCCTCAAGTGCCACAGAGAAGGATAAGAAAAGGATTTGGGCCACTTGCCTCAGCTTTGAGACCAAAATGCTAAGCCAACCAGGCCAGCGTGTGAGCTACTGGCATTTCAGGAATGTACACACTAAGAACACAAGTGTTGAATGCATTTGACTAGTGAATGTATGTTTACCCCAGTTGGCAGAGTTTGGGTGACAATGAAAGTGGCAAATAGAACCTTGCTTTTTCTATTCAACTTTGCATAACAGAGTGTGTTAGCTTAAAAATGTCAATGGTGAACATTGCCATACACATCTATTCCCAAGAAAAATATTGTGGGCAGCTTCTATTCTGGGGGAAACTTCTGGTGAAGAAAAACTTCATTTGGGCGCTACTCATCCTGCTATTTAAGTCAAGAAGGAAGTTTTAATAGCAAAAAAGCAGCATTTTGTAATATTTCTACCTACTCAAAGCTCAGATTCTCCCACGAAGTCTTGTATGTTGTTTGTGACTCAGGATTTCTTGTTCTTGGGGCTTTTGACAAGGGGCTATTTATGCCACTTGGGTGATGCAGAAATATATGTTTTCTTTTTTCAAATGTAAAAATGCCACAAATTCATGGAAAACCAGGAAAGCATAGGAAAGTAACTAAGAATATGCATAATTGATATATATATATATATATATATATATATATATATATATTATCCCAAACTAAAATGATGATTCTACATATTTTGGTGTGTTAACTCCTCTCAGGGGAGAGGCTTAGGGATCATGACAAACCTCCTGGCTGAGTTGTGGTGACAGCCAGGGTCGAAAAAGAGAGACAATCAACAAGAACCTACTGTACAACACAGGGAACTCTATTCAGTACTCTGTAATAACCTATATGGGAAAAGAATCTGAAAGGAATAGATAAATACATGTATATGCATAACTGAATCGCTTTGCTGTACACCTGAAACTAACACAACATTATAAATCAACTATATTCCAGTATAAAATAAAAATTAAAAAAATTCCCTGGTGGCGCAGTGGTTGAGAGTCCGCCTGCCGATGCAGGGGACACGGGTTCGTGCCCCGGTCCGGGAAGATCCCACATGCCACGGAGCGGCTGGGCCCGTGAGCCATGGCCGCTGAGCCTGCGTGTCCGGAGTCTGTGCTCGGCAACGGGAGAGGCCACAGCAGTGAGAGGCCCGCGTACCACACACACACACACAAAATGTATAATAGAGTGGATATCATAACAAAAAACAAAAATAAGAAAAGAAAAGACGGCTTGGCTGGGTGTTTCACAAGCAGCAGGGGTGAGGCCATTGTTGAGGTCTCTTGGTGAAACCAAGTGCTTGAAGAATCTGTTTTTATGAGAGTAAACTAGAAAAAATCAAACCTTAGTGCTTGCCTGGGAAGAGTATCTGTTTCTCAGGGAACTGAGGAGAACACCCATGGGGACTCTGGAGTGGGGTCACAGAAGGGTCCCTCCCCGCTGGAGGCCACCCTTCCCCTTGGAGCTCAAAAGCTTCCAGGATTCCACAAGAAACAAGTGGTTGCCCTCAGCATCCTCCCATATTTTGTGAGGTGGAGACGGGAAAGGCAGGAGGATCCGTGAGATGGACAGTGACAACTCTATCCACCCCATGGGCAGCAGGAAGGCTTGGCTGGAGCACCCTGTGGATGCAAGGCCACTGATGACCAGTGGCCTGGTGGGGGTCATAGACAGGGAGGGGCCTTGGGGCCCGGTTTTCAGAGAGCAAGCTCCCCTGAACTTCTTGTTTGCCCTCCTTACAGGGGGTGGGGGTGGGGCCCGAACTCCCATGGTGAGTTCACCAGCCTCATGGCTTAAAGACTCCTGCTCTACAGCTGCAGCCTTGCTCCACTTCAGGCCTGCAGATGATTCTGGTCATCTCCTTTTGGTGTCTATCTACATGGCCAAGGCTAAACACTGGGTCTCCTTGCCATACCAACCCACCTCCTCTGTCTTCTGCCATCTGCTTTTTGTTGATGGCAGCTGCATCCTTCTGGAGGCTTTCCCTCTCACCACCCCCATCCCCAGCCAATAATCGATAAATCCTTTCATCTCTATCTCCAGAATATAACAAGGGCCCTGCCCTTCCTAGATTCCTGCCTCCTGTCTTTACTCAAACATTGCCTCTCAATGGGACCTACTCTACCTTATTTAAAATCACCTCTCCATCTTGATTCCTCTGACTATGCTTTCTTTTCACTTTTCTCCATAGCACCACCAACTTATCCCATAAGGGTCATCTGTCCTATCCAGAGGCAGCCCATTTCTCTACCTCTTGAATCTGGTTTAGGTCTGTGAGTTCTTTTACCAATAAAGTATGGCAGAAGTGATGTTATGCAACTTTCAGGCTAAGCCTTGAAGAGGACTGGCAGCTATGGCTTCCTTCCTCATGGAAAACTTGCTGAGAGATGATCTCCACTGGAACTCAGCCTCCTTTCCCTGGGAAGCTCCAGTCTCATGCAAAGGTCCCATATATGCCTCTACTCGACAGCCCCAGCTGAGCTCCTGACTTCCAGCTTACATCTACTTGCAGCCATGAGAGTGGGCCACCTTGGACATCCGGTTCCAGTAGTTCCCAGACACTCATGGTACCAATGTTGGTGTGTGGAGCAGAAGAAGTGCCCAACTGAGCCTAGCTGACCCAATGAATCATGAGTGGTTGCTTTTTTAAGCCACCAAGTTTGAGGGTGTCTTTTGCATAGCAATAGATAACTAATACAGATACTATGTAATTTATGTACATATTATGCTTATTATTTATCATCCGTTGCCCTTGACTCTCCTCATAGTTGGAATGCAATCTCCACAGGGCTGAGATCTTTGTTTTGCTCACTGATGTATCATAAGCACCCACAACAATACCTGGAGCTTAATATGTTTATGGAACAAATGGATAAGCTGTGGGTTTGAGGTAATTTTTTGTTGTTATTGTTATTTTAAGGGAGGATTCTTAGAGTCATAATTTACTCATTTTTTAAAAAAAATGTAGGATTGAATATTACATTTATTTCAGAATTTATCATATCAATATATCATTTTACTTATTGATGTGGGGCATTATATTAATACATTTCTTAATCTTGTGTTTCTGTTATATATCTGACTTAATCTCCAGGGGTTACTCTTATAATGAGCTACATAATTTGATCTCCTTTTTCTTTTGGTAGGAATCTTATATGTATGCTTTTTTTTTTATTTATTTATTTTTAATTTTTTAATTAGTTTCTGCTTTATAACAAAGTGAATCAGTCATACATATACATCTGTTCCCACATCCCTTCCCTCATGCATCTCCCTCCCTCCCACCCTCCCCATCCCACCCCTCCAGGCGGTCACAAAGCACCGAGCTGATCTCCCTGTGCTCTGTGGCTGCTTCCCACTATCTATCTACCTTACGTTTGGTAGTGTATATATGTCCATGCCTCTCTTTCGCTTTGTCACAGCTTACCCTTCCCCCTCCCCATATCCTCAAGTCCATTCTCAAGTAGGTCTGTGTCTTTATTCCCGTTTTGCCCCTAGGTCCTTCATGACTTTTTTTTTTTTTAAATTCCGTATATATGTGTTAGCATACGGTATTTGTCTTTCTCTTTCTGACTTACTTCACTCTGTATGACAGACTCTAGGTCTATCCACCTCATTACAAATAGCTCAGTTTCGTTTCTTTTTATGGCTGAGTAATATTCCATTGTATATATGTGCCACATCTTCTTTATCCATTCATCTGATGATGGACACTTAGGTTGTTTCCAGCTCCGGGCTATTGTGAATAGAGCTGCAATGAACATTTTGGTACATGTCTCTTTTGGAATTATGGTTTTCTCAGGGTATATGCCTAGTAGTGGGATTGCTGGGTCATATGGTAGTTCTATTTTTAGTTTTTTAAGGAACCTCCATACTGTTCTCCATAGTGGCTGTACCAATTCACATTCCCACCAGCAGTGCAAGAGTGTTCCCTTTTTTCCACACTCTCTCCAGCATTTATTGTTTCTAGATTTCTTGATGATGGCCATTCTGACTGGTGTGAGATGATATCTCATTGTAGTTTTGATTTGCATTTCTCTAATGATTAATGATGTTGAGCATTCTTTCATGTGTTTGTTGGCAGTCTGTATATCTTCTTTGGAGAAATGCCTATTTAAGTCTTCTGCCCATTTTTGGATTGGGGTGTTTGTTTTTTTGCTATTGAGCTGCATGAGCTGTTTATAAATTTTGGAGATTAATCCTTTGTCAGTTGCTTCATTTGCAAATATTTTCTCCCATTCTGAGGGTTGTCTTTTGGTCTTGTTTATGGTTTCGTTTGCTGTGCAAAAGCTTTGAAGTTTCATTAGGTCCCATTTGTTTATCTTTGTTTTTATTTCCATTTCTCTAGGAGGTGGGTCCAAAAGGATCTTGCTGTGATTTATGTCATAGAGTGTTCTACCTATGTTTTCCTCTAAGAGTTTGATAGTTTCTGGCCTTACATTTAAGTCTTTAATCCATTTTGAGCTTATTTTTGTGTATGGTGTTAGGGAATGATCTAATCTCAAACTTTTACATGTTCCTGTCCAGTTTTCCCAGCACCACTTATTGAAGAGGCTGTCCTTTCTCCACTGTACATTCCTGCCTCCTTTATCAAAGATAAGTTGGCCATATGTGCGTGGGTTTATCTCTGGGCTTTCTATCCTGATCCACTGATCTATCTTTCTGTTTTTATGCCAGTACCACACTGTCTTGATTACTGTAGCTTTGTAGTATAGTCTGAAGTCAGGGAGCCTGATTCCTCCAGCTCCGTTTTTCGTTCTCAAGATTGCTTTGGCTATTCGGGGTCTTTTGTTTTTCCAAACAAATTTTGAAATTTTTTGTTCTAGTTCTGTGAAAAATGCCAGTGGTAGTTTGATAGGGATTGCATTGAATCTGTAGATTGCTTTGGGTAGTAGAGTCACTTTCACAATACTGATTCTTCCAATCCAGGAGCATGGTATATCTCTCCATCTATTTGTATCATCTTTAATTTCTTTCATCAGTGTCTTATAATTTTCTGCATACAGGTCTTTTGTCTCCTTAGGTAGGTTTATTCCTAGATATTTTATTCTTTTTGTTGCAATGGTAACTGGGAGTGTTTTCTTGATTTCATTTTCAGATCTTTCATCATTAGTGTACAGGAATGCCAGAGATTTCTGTACATTAATTTTGTATCCTGCTACTTTACCAAATTCATTGATTAGTTCTAGTAGTTTTTCGGTAGCATCTTTAGGATTCTCTATGTATAGTATCATGTCATCTGCAAACAGTGAGAGCTTTACTTCTTCTTTTCCAATTTGGATTCCTTTTATTTCCTTTTCTTCTCTGATTGCTGTGGCTAAAACTTCCAAAACTAGGTTGAATAAGAGTGGTGAGAGTGGGCAGCCTTGTCTCGTTCCTGATCTTAGTGGAAATGGTTTCAGTTTTTCACCATTGAGGACAATGTTGGCTGTGGGTTTGTCATATATGGCCTTTATTATGTTGAGGAAAGTTCCCTCTAGGCCTACTTTCTGCAGGGTTTTTATCATAAATGGGTGTTGAATTTTGTCGAAAGCTTTCTCTGCACCTATTGAGATGATCATATGGTTTTTCTCCTTCAACTTGTTAATATGGTGTATCACATTGATTGATTTGCGTATATTGAAGAATCCTTGCATTCCTGGAATAAACCCCACTTGATCATGGTGTATGATCCTTTGAATGTGCTGTTGGATTCTGTTTGCTAGTATTTTGTTGAGGATTTTTGCATCTATGTTCATCAGTGATATTGGCCTGTAGTTTTCTTTCTTTGTGACATCCTTGCCTGGTTTTGGTATCAAGGTGATGGTGGCCTCGTAGAATGAGTTTGGGAGTGTTCCTTCCTCTGAAATTGTTTGGAAGAGTTTGAGAAGGATGGGTGTTAGCTCCTCTCTAAATGCTTGATAGAATTCGCCTGTGAAGCCATCTGGTCCTGGGCTTTTGTTTGTTGGAAGATTTTTTATCACTGTTTCAATTTCAGTGCTTGTGATTGGTCTGTTCATATTTTCTATTTCTTCCTGATTCAGTCTTGGCAGGTTGTGCATTTCTAAGAATTTGACCATCTCTTCCAGGTTGTCCATTTTATGGGCATAGAGTTGCTTATAGTCATCTCTCATGATCTTTTGTATTTCTGCAGTGTCAGTTGTTACTTCTCCTTTTTCATTTCTAATTCTATTGATTTGAGTCTTCTCCCTTCTTTTCTTGATGAGTCTGGCTAATGGTTTATCAATTTTGTTTATCTTCTCAAAGAACCAGCTTTTAGTTTTATTGATCTTTGCTATCGTTTCCTTCATTTCTTTTTCATTTATTTCTGATCTGATTTTTATGATTTCTTTCCTTCTGCTAACTTTGGGGTGTTTTTGTTCTTCTTTCTCTAATTGCTTTAGGTGCAAGGTTACGTTGTTTATTCGAGATGTTTCCTGTTTCTTAAGGTGGGATTGTATTGCTATAAAGTTCCCTCTTAGAACTGCTTTTGCTGCATCCCATAGGTTTTGGGTCGTCGTGTCTCCATTGTCATTTGTTTCTAGGTATTTTTTAATTTCCTCTTTGATTTCTTCAGTGATCACTTCGTTATTAAGTAGTGTATTGTTTAGCCTCCATGTGTTTGTATTTTTTACAGCTGTTTTCCTGTAATTGATATCTAGTCTCATAGCATTGTGGTCAGAAAAGACACTTGATACAATTTCAATTTTCTTAAATTTACCAAGGCTTGATTTGTGACCCAAGATATGATCTATCCTGGAGAATGTTCCATGAGCACTTGAGAAAAATGTGTATTCTGTTGTTTTTGGATGGAATGTCCTATAAATATCAATTAAGTCCATCTTGTTTAATGTATCATTTAAAGCTTGTGTTTCCTTATTTATTTTCATTTTGGAAGATCTGTCCATTGGTGAAAGTGGGGTGTTAAAGTCCCCTACTATGATTGTGTTACTGTTGATTTCTCCTTTTATGGCTGTTAGTATTTGCCTTATGTATTGAGGTGCTCCTATGTTTGGTGCATAAATATTTACAATTGTTATATCTTCTTCTTGGATCGATCCCTTGATCATTATGTAGTGTCCTTCTTTGTCTCTTCTAGTAGTCTTTATTTTAAAGTCTATTTTGTCTGATATGAGAATTGCTACTCCAGCTTTCTTTTGGTTTCCATTTGCATGGAATATCTTTTTCCATCCCCTTACTTTCAGTCTGTATGTGTCTCTAGGTCTGAAGTGGGTCTGTTGTAGACAGCATATATATGGGCCTTGTTTTTGTATCCATTCAGCCAATCTGTATCTTTTGGTGGGAGCATTTAGTCC
The DNA here is from genome assembly GCF_964165515.1 of Mesoplodon bidens. Lineage (NCBI taxonomy): Eukaryota > Metazoa > Chordata > Mammalia > Artiodactyla > Ziphiidae > Mesoplodon > Mesoplodon bidens. Next base: position 98,965,188 of record NC_138162.1, on the reverse strand, counting down.
ATTTACATTTAAGGTAATTATCGATATGTATGTTCCTGTTCCCATTTTCTTAATTGTTTTGGGTTCGTTATTGTAGGTCTTTTCCTTCTGTTGTGTTTCTTGCCTAGAGAAGTTCCTTTAGCATTTGTTGTAAAGCTGGTTTGGTGATGCTGAACTCTCTCAGCTTTTGCTTTTCTGTAAACGTTTTAATTTCTCCATCAAATCTGAATGAGATCCTTGCTGGGTAGAGTAATCTTGGTTGCAGGTTTTTCTCCTTCATCACTTTAAGTATGTCCTGCCACTCCCTTCTGGCTTGTAGAGTTTCTGCTGATAGTTCAGCTGTTATCCTGATGGGGATTCCCTTGTGTGTTATTTGTTGTTTTTGCCTTGCTGCTTTTAATATGATTTCTTTGTGTTTAATTTTTGACAGTTTGATTAATATGTGTCTTGGCGTATTTCTCCTTGGATTTATTCTGTATGGGACTCTCTGTGCCTCCTGGACTTGATTAACTATTTCCTTTCCCATATTAGGGAAGTTTTCAACTATAATCTCTTCAAATATTTTCTCAGTCCCTTTCTTTTTCTCTTCTTCTTCTGGAACCCCTATAATTCGAATGTTCGTGCGTTTAATGTTGTCCCAGAGGTCTCTGAGACTGTCCTCTGTTCTTTTCATTCTTTTTTCTTTATTTTGCTCTGCAGCAGTTATTTCCACTATTTTATCTTCCACCTCACTTATCCGTTCTTCTGCCTCAGTGATTCTGCTATTGATCCCATCTAGAGTATTTTTTATTTCATGTATTGTGTTTTTAATCGATGCTTGATTCATCTTTAGTTCTTCTAGGTCCTTGTTAACTGTTTCTTGCATTTTGTCTATTCTATTTCCAAGATTTTGGATCTGGGAAATAGAATCTTGGATCATCTTTACCATCATTATTCTGAATTCTTTTTCAGGTAGACTGCCTATTACGTCTTCATTTGTTAGGTCTGGTGGGTTTTTATCTTGTTCCTTCTCCTGCTGTGTGTTTTTCTGTCTTCTCATTTTGCTTATGTTACTGTGTTTGGGGTCTCCTTTTTGCAGGCTGCAGGTTCGTAGTTCCCGTTGTTTTTGGTGTCTGTCCCCAGTGGCTAAGGTTGGTTTAGTGGGTTGTGTAGGCTTCCTGGTGGAAGGTAGTAGTGCCTGTGTTCTGGTGAATGAGGCTGGATCTTGTCTTTCTGGTGGGCAGGTCCACGTCTGGTGGTGTGTTTTGGGGTGTCTGCGGACTTTTTATGATTTTAGGCCACCTCTCTGCTAATGGGTGGCGTTGTGTTTCTGTCTTGCTAGTTGTTTGGCATAGGGTGTCCAGCACTGTAGCTTGCTGGTCGTTGAGTGAAGCTGGGTGCTGCTGTTGAGATGGAGATCTCTGGAAGATTTTCGCCGTTTGATATTATGTGGAGCTGGGAGGTCTCTTGTGGACCAGTGTCCTGAAGTTGGCTCTCCCACCTCAGAGGCACAGCACTGACTCCTGGCTCCTCAATTTGGGATGATTTGTTGTCTATTCATGTATTCCACAGATGCAGGGTACATCAAGTTGATTGTGGAGCTTTAATCCGCTGCTTCTGAGGCTGCTGGGAGAGGTTTCCCTTTCTCTTCTTTGTTCTCACAGCTCCTGGGTCTCAGCTTTGGATTTGGCCCCGCCTCTGCGTGTAGGTCGCCGGAGGGCGTCTGTTCTTTGCTCAGACAGGACAGGGTTAAAGGAGCAGCCTCTTCGGGGACTCTGGCTCACTCAGGCCGGGCGGGAGGGAGGGGCACGGAGTGCGGGGCGAGCCTGCAGCGGCAGAGTTCGGCGTGACGTTGCACCAGCCCGAGGCGCGCCGTGCGTTCTCCCAGGGAAGCCGCCCCTGGATCCCGGGACCCCGGCAGTGGCGGGCTGCACAGGCTCCCGGAAGGGCGGTGTGGACAGTGACCTGCGCTCGCACACAGGCTTCTTGGCGGCGGCAGCAGCGGCCCCAGCGTCCCACGCCCGCCACTGGGCTCCGCGCTTTCAGTCGCGACTCGCGCCCGTCTGTGGAGCCCCTCCAAGCAGCGCTCTTAATCCCCTCTCCTCGCGCACCAGGAAACCAAGAGGGAAGAAAAAGTCTCTTGCCTCTTCGGCAGCTCCAGAGTTTTCCCGGACTCCCTGCCGGCTAGCTGTGGCACATTAGCCCCCTTCAGGCTGAGTTCTCGCTGCCAGCCCCAGTCCTTTCCCTGCGCTCTGACCGAAGCCCGAGCCTCAGCTTCCAGCGCCGCCCGCCCTGGCGGGCGAGCAGACAAGCCTCTCGGGCGGGTGAGTGCCGCTCGGCACCGATATTCTGTGCGGGAATCTCTCCGCTTTGCCCTACCCAGGTATGTGGGGAGTTTCTTGCCTTTTGTGAGGTCTGGGGTCTTCTGCTAGCATTCAGTAGGTGTTCTGTAGGAGTTGTTCCACGTGTAGCTGTATTTCTGGTGTATCCGTGGGGAGGAAGTTGATCTCCGCGTCTTACTCTTCCGCCATCTTACCCGGCGTATGCTTTTTATTTAAAGGAGTCTGTCAATATTTATCCTCCCATTTTAAAAAGATAGTTTGGTTTTGGGGTTTTATATGCTTCATAAAATGAAGTGATATGATTTCCCTTATAACATTGGTATAATGATAATAATATAAAGAATACAAAAAGGAACAGCAAACCTGAGCAACTTACCCAGAGTCATGCTGCCAGCGATTGTCAGAGCTGCAACTTTGATATTTCTTTGAATGAGTTGTTCTGGAAATAAGCCTTTCCTTGTAGATGATTTTTAAGAAATGTTAAAAATATGCCAGCTGCTATAAAATCAATAAAGCCATTTTATTCAAAGAACTGTGCAGATACAACACAAATCAGAATAGAGGAAAAAAATTTTCTTTGACAGTGGTTCACCTTGCCTTTTTGCTTTCAGACTGAAGAGCAGTGGAGCTTCCTCTGAGATCCTGGAGTGTTTCTGCATCTGGAAACTCTCTCCTGCAATGAGGCTGAGACGGATGTTTGATTGTTACACCTACTATCAATACTTTGAGCCAGACTGCCCAGGAATTAACTTTGTAGTTGACCAGTTGCCTTACCTTGGGGAAATTCATCTCCAAGGATTTGCTTTCTCATCTATAAAATGTCAGTGGTTATAATGCCTGCCTCCAGGACTAATGAGATCGTCCACTGGGCAGGCTTAGCCTAGACACTGGCCCTTTGTAAGTATTTAGTAGCTATTGTTAATTTCAAATCTGATATCATCTGATCATGGTTCCATTTTCCTACGGCTTTGCAGAAAGGTGAACAATGGTATTAAAAGTTAACAGGTTTTGTGTCCTGGGGTGTTTTGATAATCAGATGATCATTTAAATTCTTTAACTAGAAAATAAAAGTGAATGTAAACACAAACTTCCAAATCATTTCAGAAGATTCAAAGTCTACACTAAGATCATATAGCTGAGTAAATTCCTGGTTCCTTTACCAGTGGAGTGGTTCTCGGGTTTTAGAATGACGGGTCTGGGCACTGGAATTCTGTTTCCCAGGGAACCTGAGTCTGTAACAAGTGTCCTGGTGCTTCTGAAGTTTTAAATATTGCCTTCATTCCTCCTCTACCCCCACATCCTGCCCTTGTTTTGCTTCAGCTGTGTTTATGTTGTTTATTTGTATCTTATTCGCACTGGAAATGCTGTGTTTGTAAGCCATCTGCAGTCCCTCACTGGGGGCAGGGATGGCCCATGTGGAGCATCATACGGGCTGCTCACATGTCCTGAGCACCCACTGGTGGCCAGGGGTTTGCAGTTGTTCTGACTAGTGTGAGGCTTTGATGTTTGAAGGGGGGCTTTGGTGGATCCAGTAGCTGTTTCTCTACCTCCTGCTGCTAATGACATCTCCCTGGAGCTAACAGAGCAGCCTCCCTTTTGTCTCTCCCGTTCCATGGGGATTTATGTTCTGACCCTTCGGAGACCAGGCCCTGCTGACTCTCCCACACTGGTTTCTGGGTTTCTGGTCCTAACATTTGTCCCTGGACAAGCACTCCCAGGCCAGGTAACATGATTCCTGTGGTCGGCAATCACCACCTTGGTCAGGATGGAGAGCTCCCCGGACCACGACGCTTTCTGGCCGTGGAGAACCCCTAGGAGCCAATCTTCCCTCCATATAGGTCCTTTCCTTTCAGATTCCAGAAGCATCCTTTGGATACTTACAGCGAGGACCCATTTTCCCGCACCCTAAAACAATATTTTGCTCTACAGTGTCTGCTTTATTCTCTAACTGTTCCACTATCCATTTGTCAATCTGTCTTATTTGTTGTTGTTTCAGAGTAAGTTGCAGGCATAAGTTAGTTTGTTTTCAATCATGGTATTTGATTAACTTTAAAAGTTTCAAAAATAATTTTTGAAAGACCAGAGGGGAAAGGAAAGGAGGGATAAATTGGGAGATTGGGATTGACTTATACACACTACTATATATAAAATAGATAATTAATAAGGACCTACTGTATAGCACAGGGAATTCTACCCAACACTCTGTAATGGCCTATATGGGAGAAAAATCTAAAAAAGAGTGAATATATGTATATGTATAACTGATTCACTTTGTTGTACAGCTGAAACTAACACAACATTGTAAATCAACTATACTCCAATAAAAATTAAAAAAATAAAGACATGAGGGCTTCCCTGCTGGCGCAGTGGTTGAGAGTCCGCCTGCCGATGCAGGGGACACAGGTTCGTACCCCAGGCCGGGAAGATCCCATATGCCGCAGAGCGGCTGGACCCGTGAGCCATGGCGGCTGAGCCTGAGCGTCCGGAGACTGTGCTCCGCAACGGGAGAGGCCACAGCAGTGAGAGGCCCGCATACCAAAAATAAATAAATAAATAAATAAATAAATAAAATAAAGACGTGAATTTTATAATTATTAAAGGGGGGACACATTAAACTGAAGAATGCAAACTAAAAAACATGCTTTCTGCTCTGAAGGCTGAGGTGAGCAGTCCTTCCAGAAGACAAGATGATTAAAGAAACACATTTGGTGACCACTATTAATAACCTACGTCTACAGGCTCCCAGGAGGATGGAGAGTTGTGAGCTGCAGGCTGGGAGTCTGGGGTGGAGTCGGCAGGGTGAGATAGGGGGATAAATGTCATGTGGATGAAGGGCAATCCAAGAAGTGTCACCAAGGACAAAAATGCATATTGGAAACCAGGCCGGTGGTCCCAGTGAGGCTTCACTCTAGAGGGGGTGGGCAAAATGCAAGCCTGGAATGAGGAAACATGAGGGAGAACGCCTGATAAAACACAGCAAGAGGGCCCAAAGCTAAAGGAAGGACTGGACAAATCCCAGATCCTCTGGAGTAGCCATCAGGCCATTTGGGCTCTCAGCACTGTCACAGACAGGCTCCTAGTGAGATATAAGGGCCCAGCATGTGACGACTTTCAATCTGCAGCCTTTTCCCTCCTGTGAGGTGGCTGGTGGCTGCAGGGACACAGAGGTAGGGGTCAGGCAGCTGAGATATCAGATCCTAAGACAATTCTAGAGAAAACGCCCCATTCACTGAAAGTTTTCAAGTCTGCTATTCTGGCTAATGTGCCTGTGATTGTGTTCCGTATCCAGGATTTGGCTGTTTGGTTGGTGGCATTTCATTGGCTAGTGCAGGAAAACAAGAAGGTCATCTGCCATGATCTGTCTCCATCATGGGCACCCTCTGTTTGGCTGCACCCACTTCTCTCCTAAGCTCCATTCATAAGCCTTCACCTTCATAAAGTGGCTCTGAGTTGTTTTTACTCACACTTCTGACACCAAAATGTGTAGGTTTTTTCCTCACACCAAGCAAATCCAATTCTCTGTGGACATAACTAGGTGTCCAAAAATTCAACTCAATTATAACACTAACTACCTGGAGTTAACGCAGCTCCCACAGGTTAACCACTCAGCCCAATAAGGCTGATCCCCATGAGATGCCAGTTGCAAGCCCCAGGTTATCACCTGTACTGACCAATGGCTATAAATTGAGGTTTCCTGTGACCCCCTTCTCCAGTTTAATAATTTGCTAGAACAGCTCCCAGAACTCAGGAAAGTGTTTTACTTACTATTATTAATTTATTATAAAGAATACAATTCAGGAATGGCCAGATGGAAGAGATGTGTAGGGCAGGGCGTGGGGAAGGAGCACAGGGCACCCATGCCTTCTCAGCACCTCAATGTGTTCACTAACTTGGAAGCTCCCTGAATCCAACTGTTTAGTGGTTTTTATGGAAATTTCATTATTTAGGCAGCACTGATTAAATCTTCAACCGTTGGTGATTGAACTCAATCTCCCCTCCCTGGAGTGGGGTCAGGGGTTGGAGTTAAAAGTTCTAACCCTCTGATTATGCCTTGGTCTTTCTGGAAAATAGCCCCCATCCTGAAGCTATCCAGGGGCCCCAGTTATCTCATCACTCTTATCACCCTGGAGATTCCAAGTGTTTTAGGAGCTGTGTTCCAGGAGCCAGGATAACAACCACCTGTATATATATTTTTTATTGTATCACAGTGGCCTTCTATGAAAATAATGAGTTTCTTAAGGCCTGATATACAAATTCCCATTGTTAAGTTGACAGGACAGTAGGGATGAGCCCCTATGTCTGCTACTATGACTTTCCAGGTGACCTTTGAAGCTATATCAAAGTCTTTCAGGGTCTACTGATGTGGTGGCCATTGGTTTGCAGTAGGCTAAAGTATAACTGAGCCTTGCTGATTTATAGATACCCATGAGCTTACTAAGCAACTGACCTGGACATTTTAGGGTAATTGCACTTCATTGTTGTCTCTGTCTGGAATGATCTTTCCCTTCTTCACTCCTTGGGATAGATTGTATTATTGCACACAGATATCAAGACCTCCTTCCACCCTTGGTGTGGAGTTCGCATTCTTATCTCAGGGACTTTAAGATTTGTCATGCATGTGCTGGGACCAGTGAAATGTGGGCAGAAGTGACACTCTGCCAGCTCTGATGCCTGAAAAGGCACTGCAGGTTTCTGTGTGCTCTTTTGGGTATTGTACTCTTTTTTTCACAGTGAGAAGATGCTTCACTGAGCATGAGAAACAGAACAGACCTGGACTGAAGCCACAGCCTTGAACCAAAGCCAGAAAACCGTTGTCTACTTACCTGTGAGTGAGGAAAAATAAATGCCTATTGTCATAGGCCACTGAGTTTGGGATGATTATTTGCAATGAAATTTTGGAAATAGCTGAATGAAGTCTCCTCTTCCTTAACAAACCTTTAAATTCTGAGGGGAAGGTCTCTCTCTTTGCTGTGGGCCACCTATTAAAGCACCTGTCACGTTGAATTGATTTACATTTAATGCTTACATCTATCTAAAGATGTGAGTCGAGAGGGGAGAGACCCTACCATTTATTTATTCATTCATTCATTCACTCACCACAGAGAATTTGTCACAGGATAGATCTTTGATAAATGACTGTGTACGGCATGATTGCATTATTAATTAATGACCTTCCATACTTTTACTTTTCTTTTTACTTTGTTTTGGGGTTTTAAGATTGAATATCTTGTTGGAATCTTTACCAGAGGTGAACAGGAAAAGCAAGAGGAAGTGAGTTTGAATGATTAGGTCAGAAGACAGCGATGGGGAGAAGATTGAATATAGTCATGAGATTTTTGTGTCTTCTAATTTCATGTTACTACAGAACATTCCAAATTGGCCTACATAATTCCTTGCACCTAATTTTAACTAAATCAACCTTTGTTTCCTAAATGAATGATGCTTCCACAATACAAAAAATGCTTTAAGTATGGCCATTATGAAAATACTGTGAAAATTTATTCTCGTTGCCTTGGGTGTGTAAAGCCAATATAGCTTCTTTTTTAATAGCAGATCTAATGGTCCTCATAGGCTCGCATCTCAGTAGGTAAAGGGGAGATAGGTTTCAGTCATCTTAGCCTAGGTTCCCAAAAGGAAAACTCAGAAAAAGAATGTGAGTGCAAATAGTTTATATGAGAGGGGGAATCCCAAGAAGCTGAGAAGGGCAGGCAGCTGGTGAGATGTGTATTATCAGCACTTTGACCATCATGGGGACTGGAGCTTAGCCCCACGGGGAAGATCAGAGTGCCTGTATAAGATGTGTGCTAAGAACTAGCCCAACCTGAAGGAGGAACTGAAGTATTAACATGCTGATTCCTGACAGTCCCTGCTGAGGGCTGCTCCTGTTGGTTTTCTGGCACTTCCCACTTGCTCCTATGTGTTCATGGTGGGCTCCTGCTGGAGGGGATGTCCGTAGGATGTGGATACAGTCTGAGGGGATATGAGCAGGGTGCTGCCCAAGTCTCCTGCACTCAGACAGTACAATGTAAGTTTAAAACATCACTGCCTCTTGAGATTTAAATTGCATCATTTTGATGATAGTAGTCTCTTTTAAAAACTGTTTCACCTTCCAGATTTCCTCTTTTTTGTTCTTCTCTCCAGTCTGACAGTGGGCAATAGGTTTTTGAAGCCTCCTAGTGATAGGAGAGACAGAGCATTAGATCTGATGTCCTTGAAATCCATCTGGTTTCTCTTTTATTTGGCTTGTCAGTGAACTCTGGTTTTATCCGGCTTCCTGGGGTGTTGTGTCCACACCTCCCATTGGAGTCCTTGGCTCCAGCTTTTTTTGTTGGTCCCCAGGCCTTGGCATCATTGAATATGTCTGGCTGATCTCTAGGGTCTATGGCTCATAACCTCCTGAGGCCATCTGTATCTGTTCTCCAGAGCACATGGGAATATCTGGGTCCCTTAGGGGACACATGTGGAGGCAGGGACACTACTTTAGGCTCATTCATCTCACTACATTTAGGCTATTTCATTTCTGCACCAGTGCACAGATGGGTGAGCAGGGCCCGGCCTTCCAAATGGGGAATGTGTCTTTGATTTGACTTTCTCTTTCATCCACTTACCATGCCCCCTTAGATCCCTGAGTACCTCAGGAGAAATGATGGGACGCATCTGTCTCTCTGCCCATTTCCCTTCTCTCTCCCTCTCTCTTTCTGTCTCATTTCTTTCCATAAAGACCTGAAAAAATAGATTTTACTTTATATCAATTTCTTCTTTCTCCAGCCCTGACTAATGCTAAACTTGAATGTCACATTGCCCAGGTCTGGCTCTTAATGGAAACTTAAAAAAAAAAAAAAAAGAAAGAAAAAGAAAATCCTTGGCTTTCAGAATGAATGTCTTGCTGTGGATTTGAAAATTCTTTTCTGGATGTTAGAGTCCAATATTGAATCATTCTCCCTTTTCATATTCATTCCCTGAGGCAAATAAATGCCTATGGCAGAGTAAAGTGAGATCAGTACAAACAGATGCAAAAAAGAAAAGAACCTTAATATATTTCAACAATATTGTTCCCTATTTCATCATAGTCTTTTTTTTTTGAAGTGCAAGACCATAGTCAAAAAAAAAAAATCAATCAATCCCACCTATTCTCTCTTCCATTTCCTCCATCTATCACTTGAACTTTCTGTAAATTCAATTTTGAAACCGGGTACAGCAGTCACAATGCTAGCCTCTTTAAGAAAGAGAAAACCAATTCAAACTGATTTAAACAAGAGGGTCTTCCAGCTCCAGCAATGTTGCTGGGGCAGCTCAGCAGAATTGCAGGGCTCAGGTTTTCTCTGTCTCTGACATCCTCAGCTTTGCCCTCAGCAGCTTTCTTCATGGGGGCAATTCAGGTCGTGTCATTCTAGGCACCATACCCAGACACAGCAATTTCCAGAGGAAGATAGGGACCCTTTCTTGCTGTGCCTTCCTCTAAAGAGTGAGGAATCTGGAGCGGGCACTGGGGTATGCCATCCAAACACTTCCTTTTGGGATGAAGACTTTATTCTCCAGTCTCCAGGAGTACTGGCTGATGGTGTCTCACTGCTGAGTCCCTCCCCAGGAATTGCACTTGTCTGAAGGAGGCTTCCTTGCACAAGGACATATCCCTTTCCAGGGATATGAACCCTAAAACATCTCATAACCAGCGCCTAGTCCCAGTTCCCCATAAGACAGAATGATACCCTGTTGTAACCAAGTGGAGTTCCACTTTCCACTCTTCCCAGTGCTGTTTTCCTCGCTCCTTTACAGATTGTAAAGCACTCCCTGATAAATCTCACGTATTTAAAACTCTGCTTCTGAATCTTTCTTCCATAGATCTCACTCCAAAAGAGTTCACATGAGTAGTGGTCCTAAGAAGCTGATTTAAAATGATATTTTGGATATAGACTAACTGCCAGCCAGCTGGTGAGAAGGACCCCATCACTGGTAGTAGCACTTGGCAATCTGTAGCTGTGCAATTGTTAAAAATTTTATCAGTGGCAAAGTAGAATGGAGATACCAGGGAAGAGAATGCAAGACAACAAATGGCCCTCTCAGGATCTACTGCTCCTTTCCTCCCAGCCATCAGACAAATAATGAAGGGTCAAGCCACAATGTCATGTGGCTTGGGAAGTACTGGGCTGCAAAAGACGAGAGAGATTGTGAGCTGCAGTACCTGGGGGATCTCACCAACATGTAACGTCAGGACACAAAGAATATATAGTGAGTAGATCCTGATGGTGTTGGCTCAGGAAGGGGGAACACAATGTTGGGTAAGAAGAGTTTATTGTTATAGAAATAATCTCCCTGATCCAGGATCTAACACCCTGTCAGAGGACTCTGGGATATGATGATAACCTTCTGTCAGAGTTCTCTTGGAAGATTGAAAAAGTGCCCACACTAAGAGATGTGGAAATGCCAGCCCTGCCTTGGCAGGAAGTGGAAGAAGAGACCAAGAGGCTGGGAGAAGTCATATACTGGAGTGGATATAAGTAAGGCTGGGAATGCCACCTGCCGAATGTGATCCATGGAAGAGTCCAGAAAGAACTTCCTTTTCAAAAGCAGAAAGAAATGCCCTGTGAAAAGAGCATCATTGAAGAGCTCAGAGATGACATTTTAAAGACTGTTTGTGTTTGTTTGTTTGTTTTCTTTTCTCATCTGGGGCTCAGGAGAGGAGATGCTATTACAGAGAACCAAGCTCTCTGATAGTAATGGAAATGACAGGATTCAGAAATAACAGAAACCAGGTGGAGGTGCTGAACTGCCAAAGTCAAGATGGGTGCAATTATCATAATGAACAATGAAGTTGGAATGGCAGCCAGGGGGCTGGGCCAGCAGAGAGCTATGGGGTTCAGAAACTATAGCCTGTGGGCCAAATCCAGCCCACTGACTGTTTCTGTAAATAACCGTAGAATGCAGCCACCCCCAATCATTTACATATTGCCTATGTCTCTTTTGTACTATGACAGCAGAGGTGAATAGTTGCAACAGAGATCACATGTCCTGAAAAGCCAAAAATATGTACACTCTAGACATTTACAGAAGAAGTTTGCTGACCCCTGTGTTAATCCTTCCCCAAAGTGATTTGTGATAATTTATTCAGTTAACTCTCCTCTGGGGAGAAGAGAAGACCTTGCCATTTTAAAGACTTTTGGACCCAGTGCCTGAGTTGAATAATCAAAATCTGAAGCATCTTCATGACCTTCCTATCAGAGTAGGAATATCTGGTAAATAAATGAACTCCTGCCCCAAGTCAGTCTCACGGTGTGTCCACTGGGTTGGCAAATCCATTTGGTAGGCATTTCACAAACCCCTGAAGGTATC